>NW_028327179.1:71287518-71912518 GCF_987537825.1 Furipterus horrens | reverse complement strand
CCGCTTTCACACTGGACTGGCGCCCCTCTAGCTGCTGCCCTGGCCGTCATTCCCAGAGTGGGTGGATCTGCAGATGTTCTAGGACCATGGGGCCCTTTAAACAAACAGACTCTGCTGAGAGACCTGCAGTTTCTGCCTCCACCCCAACCCCCACTACTCTGCACAGTGAGAAGCAATGAGGCTCGATTTTCCCAGGTGCTGGGACCATGAGCTTCTAGGTTCAGTGAGGAGCTGGGAACGCTCCCCAGATGTTCCTCCTAACTTTAAAACATGTGACTGCACTTTCTTCCAGCCTGCTGCTGCCACCACACCGTGTCCTCTCCACCCTGGCTCCACCCCTCCTACCTGTCTGGATGACTATTTCTTCTTTATATCTTTGTTTGCTGGACTTCATGCAGTTTGATTTTCTGGAATTTCTGGTTGTTTCTAGTTTTGAGGTAGTTATATTCCTTCTTAGTTATGGAGGGAGACACAGTGTGTCTGTGTATGCCTCCATCTTGGCCGGAAGTTTCCCCTGCTACTTTTAAGATTCTCTCTTTATCTTTAACCTTTGGCATTTTAATTACGATGTGTCTTGGTGTGGTTCTCTTTGCATCTATCTTGTTTGGGACTCTCTGTACTTCCTGCCCTTGCATGTCTATTTCCTTCACCAAATTAGGGAAGTTTTTTTTCATTGTCTTTTTCAAATAGGTTTCCAATTTCTTGTTCTTTGTCTTTTCCTTCTGGAGAAGAGAGAATCTTGGTATGCTTGAAGTTGTCCCAAAGCCTCCTTATACTCTCATTTTTTTTTTTATTCTTTTTCCTTCTTGTTCTGATTGGTTGTTTTTGTTTTCTTATGTTCCAAATTTTTGATCTGACTCTTGGCTTCATCTACTACTATACTATTGAATCCCTATACATTGTTCTTTATTTCAATTAGTGTATTCTTCACTTCTGTATGTATCTTTTTTATGCTGTTGAGGTACTCACTGAGTTCCTTGAACATCTTTACAACCAATGGTTTGAACTCTGTATCTGATAAATTGCTTATCTCCATTTTGTTTAGCATTTTTTCTCAAGTTCTGATTTGTTCTTTCATTTGGGTCATGTTTCTTTGTCTTCCCATTTTGACAGCCTCCCTGTGTTGGTTTCTATATATTAGGTAAAGCTGCTATGACTCCCTGTCTTGGTATCATGGCCTAATGTACTAGGTGTCCTGTAGGGTCCAGTGGTATAGCCTCCCTATCATCCAAGCTGGATACTCGAGTGTGCCCTCTATGTGGGCTGAATACATCTCCTCTTGTAGTTGAGCCTTGATTGCTGTTGGCAGGTCCATGGGAAATATTTACCCAGGCCAGTCAGCTGCAACGACTGGCTGTGACCACTGACCACCAACCTCTGCCTTCCATGGAGGATCAGCTGTGCAGGCGCCCACTCCACAGAGCAGGACTTACTCTGGAGCCTGCTGAGTCTGCCTCTTGAGTGTATTGCTTGTGGAGGTGCTTGGATAGTGGTGCTCTGACGTGGTCTGTAGCCATCCACCAGGTGCGCAGGCTCTGGAGTTTCCTGGGTGGTGCAGGCCAAGGTCAACCACCACCTGTGTTCTGTCTGGGGCCACTTGGAATAAGCTATAGTGTGATATGCAGGTGGTTACTACTTGTTATGGGCTTGGAGGTGCCCAAGGCCAGGCTGTGAATCAAGGCCAGTTGCTACTAGTGCCTGACCTGTGGCCACTTACAAGCAGTGTGGGTGCTGGAAGCTCTCTGAGGCTGGCTGTTGCTAGTTTGAGAGGATTTAGGAAGATCTGAAGCATGAGCCAAGACAACCCATTCATATGGAAAATCCACTGTTAACAGCTTGGATAGGCCTGTAAATTGGTTGGGGCAGGGCCTCAGGGACGTACCAGAGTAAGGCATACAGTGAGCCAGGTTGATGGAGTCTCAGATATGGCACCTGTCTACTGGATCTGTGGCTCTGTAAGGGGAGGGCTCAGAAAAGGGACAATGGCCACTGCTCATAGTCCCGTCTGGAAGAAAGCTGTCCCCCAGCTCTCGCCCTGATGCCAGATACCTCAGTTCCTCCCCATATGCCACTGTTGCCTTTCAAGCAGATATCCCGGTGCTAAAGTTCAGAGGGAATGAGTCTGAGGAAGTCTGTGTGCAAGCCCTTTAAGAGGAACTGCTAAGGAATCTAGCAGTTTCTTCCATCAACTCAATCTCCACTAGTTTTCACAGCCAGAACTTACAGACATATTTTCCTGGCACTTGAAACCTGGGCAGGGGGACCTGGAATGGGGCTGGGACCTCTCACTCCTGAGAAATTCCTCCCAATTTTTATCTACCACATGTGGCTGTGGAACCAACCTATTCCACATCTCTGCATCTCTGCTTCTCCACCCCCTCCTACCAGTCTACATGGATGTGGTTTATTTAATTCCATAGTTGTCAGACTTCCATTCAACTTGATTTCAGATGGATCTCAGTGATAGTTGTTCTATAGTTTAGTTGTAATCTTGATATGGTTGTGCAAAGGGATGAGCCATGTTTAGCTACAACTCCATCTGACCAGAAGTTCCCTATTATTCTACTGGATCATCTTTTTCTTTGCTTATAGTACTTTAAGTATTTGAAATACTAATCCTTTAACTGTAACTTAATTGACTATCTCCTACCTACTGCATTTGTCCTTGGTGTTCTTTGTCACTGAGACATTTTTAAAATCTACCTATTTTTCTTCTGTTTTTAATTTTTACTTTTATATTTTGGTCTTTAATATATCTGAAAATTGTTTTTGTATCATACAATGTGAAATAGGAATCTAATAGCATTTCCTTCTTTATAGTGAACCAATTTTTACAGCGCTATCATTATTGAACAATCTACTTTTTCCTTATTACAGGAAGGGGTGATGCTAAAGAATTTATATGCATGACCCATGGACATGAACTAAGGGGAATGGGATTACTAGAGAAAAGGGGGGTGCTGGGTGGAGGGGAGTAAAGGGAAAAGAAATTGGGACTACTGTAACAGCATAAACAATAAAATATACTTAAAAAAAAGAATGCTCCAGTTGGAGTCCACATATGTTGCCCCAATTTTTTAGACTTCCACCCAAGAGATGGGTCCTCAAAACATGTAGCTTTGAAATCCAATGGGGTTTGCATCCATGAGACCTACAAGGTTATAATAAACTAAGAGACAGTTCTAAAATGGCTCACCATGGCTAACCCCTGAGAGCCCAGAGGAAAGGCAGCAGACTGAAAGTCCCTTTCTTTCCCTAAAAGATTATATGCATACCTCAAAAGCTTCAGCCTTTGAGGCAGTCTTCTAATTAATCCAATCAGAGGAGCCTAAAGAAAAAAAAATGAATAAAAAAGAGTGAAGATAGCGTAAGGGACTTCTGGGACAACATCAAGAGGGCCAATATTTATAATATAGGGGTCTAAGAATAAGAAGAGAGGTAAGGGGGTAGAATACTTTTTGAAGAAATATTGGCTGAAAATTTCTTTAACCTGGGAAAGGAGACATATCCAGATACAGGAAACCGAGAGTGTTCCAAGTAAAACCAATCAAAGGGACTCACACAAAGGAATAGTATAATTAAATTGTCAAAAGTTAAAGACAAGAAGAGAATCTTAGAAGCAATAGAGAAACGATGTGTTACATAAAAGGGAACCCCCATATGACTATCAGACAGTTTTTCAACAGAAACTTTGCAGGCCAAAAGGGAGTGACACAATATATTCAAAGTGCTGGGGAATAAAAACACTACCAACCAAGAATACTATACCCTGTGAAGTTGTACTTCAGGATTGGAGGAGCAATAAAGTTTTCCAGAGAAGCAAAACTTGAAAGAATTCAGAACTACTAGGCTGTCCTTACAAGAAAGGTTAAATGGGCTTCGGTAGGCTGAAATGAAAGTAAGAGGAAAACATATGGAAATATAAATATCACTTGTAAAGGTAAACATACAGTTACATTTAGAGTAATCTAACAATGGTTGTGGGTTACTTATAAATTTAGTATGAAGGTTGAAAGATAAAAGTAAAAATAACTATAACTTCAACAATTTGTTGATATGGAAGATAAAAATATATAAATTATGACATAAAAGCATAAAATGGAGGAAGAGAAAAATGAGCTTTATGATGCATTTGAACTTAAATTGTTATGAACTAAAAATAGACTGTTAAATATATAAATGTTTTATATAAGCCTCATGATAACCACAATGCAAAAACCTGTAGTAGATACATAAAAACTAAAAAGAAAGGAATCGGAGGACTTCTGGCCAAGATGGAGGCTTAGACGGACACACTAGGTCTCCCTCTACAACTAGAGAGGAATACAACTACTTCAAAACAAAGGATAACTAGAAATTCCAGAAAATAAAACTACACGGAAGCCCAACATATGAAGTTATAAACCAGCAGCGCCCTTTGGGCAGGTAAGAGCGAAAGGGGGCGGCGCTGTTTGTGGTCGCACCTGGGACAGCGGCGGGGAGAACATTCCCGGCTGCAGTCGAACCCCCGGCAGCTTGCGACCCCAACGCTGGGGAAAGCAGCCACCACATCGCCTTGAACAGTGAGGCCCAGGGGGGCGGGAGGACAGATCCCGGTCTCCTAGCGGAATAACTGTGTGAATCCATCTTGGACCCCCGCCCCCAAAGAAAGCGCCACAGGGCTGCGAAATAGGTCGTGGACAGGCACCGGTCGCTGGATTGTGACGACAAAGCACCACGGCACAGCAAGAAAGGTTGCCCAACGGCGCCGGTCGCTGGGTCATTACGAGTACACAGGCACTGCCCCCTACAGCCGGCCCAAGAAAACAAAACGCATCTGTCAAAATGAGGCAGACAACTATAGAAATCCCGGTGGCACAGCTCACCAGGCAACAGATGGAGAACCTGACAGATGAACAGATAAGAAACCTGTCAGATGCCCAGTTCTGGGCCATTGTTATCAGGTGGCTTACAGAATTCACAAAAGATCTGGAAAAAGATGAGAAGCGAAAAACACTCATAACGAAAGGAACAAAACCACATACGAGACAGATGGTGAGGAAAAAAAATCCAGAGTTCATTTCAACAAACTGGAATATGGAGAAGGAACAAGCAGTCAACCAATGGAGAGAGAGGAAATGGGAAGCAACGATGAGAGGATCAGAAACCTCTGGGACAGCTATAAAAGGCCCAACATAAGAATCATTGGTTTGCCAGAGAGCGAGGAAGATGAACTAGAACTTGAAAAATTGAGTGAAAATATAATAAAGGAGAACTTCCCAGACTTGGGGAAGGAAATAGACTTACAGGTCCAGGAAGCACAGAGAGTTCCAAAAAAAACTGGACCCAGGGGGAACCACTCCAAGACACATTATAATCAAAATGTCAAAAATTAAAGATAAAGAGAGAATCTTAAAAGCAGCAAGAGAGAGGAAAAGAATTATGTACAAAGGGGTCCCAATTAGACTATCAGCTGACTTCTCAAGGGAGACCCTGCAGGCAAGAAAGGACTGGCAAGAAATATTCAAAGTAATGAAAATCCAAAACCTACAACCACGAATACTCTATCCAGCGAAATTGTCATTCAGAATAGAAGGACAGAGAAAGTGTTTCCAGGACAAAATAAAACTGAAAGAGTTCATTAGATCCAAACCACTGTTATATGAAATGTTAAAGGGACTGGTTTAGAAAAAGGAGGATCAAGACAATGAAATCTAAAATGAAAACTGCATCACAAGAAACAACAAAAGCTAGGGAATTGAAACAAAGGCAAACTAAACAGGCAACGAGAGTGGAAAAAGAACTATAGGTACGGGGAACATATTGGGGGGAGGTCAACAGGGAAGGGGAATGGGGAGAGGGAGGGAGATGATATAGGAATTAAGAATCATGGTAGGAGGGAATGGAATAGACAGAGAGAGGTTGAGAAGAACTGTATGCACAACTAATGGACATGATCTAAAAGGGGGGGACAACTGGAGGGAGGGGGGCCACCGGGTGGAGGGGAGCAGAGGGAAGGGAAATTGGCACAAATGTAATATTATAATCAATAAAACACATTAAAAAAATAAAAAGAAAGGAATCTAAGCATGCCACTACAGAAAATCAAATCACAAAAGAAGGGAGCAAGAGAAGAAGAAAAGACCAAGAATTTCAAAGCAGACAAAGAACAATAAACAAAATGACAGTATATCTTATCAATAATTACTTTTAACGTAAATGGACTAAATTCTCCAGTGAAAGAAATAAAGTGGCTGAATGCATTTTTTAAGACTCAATTATATGTTGCTTTCAAGAGACTCACTTCCGCTTTAAGGACACACACAGACCAAAAATGAAGGAATGTAAAAAGAAATTCCGTGCACATGGAAACCAGAGGAGACTTGGGTAGCTCTACTTATATCAAACAAAATAGACTTTAAGACAAAGACTTTAATAAGAGACAAAGAAAGTTATTGTATAATTATAAATGGGTCAATGCAACAGGATATAACAGTTTATAAATATGTGTTTACCAATAGGAGCACCTAAATATATATAGAATATATTTTCTAAAGGGAAAAATAGAAAATAGACCGCAATACAAAAACAGTAGGAGGCTTCAGTACCCCACTTCCATCAGTGGATAGGTCATTCAGAAAGAAAATTAACAAGGAAGCATTGAACTGAAATGGCACACTAGACTAGTTGGGCTTAATAGATATTAAAGAACCTTCCATTCCAAAGCAGCAAAATACACATTCTTCTCCAGCATACATGGAACATTTGCCAGGATAGGTCATATGTTAGGCCACAAAAAAAAGTCTTGAATTTAAGAAGGCTGAAATTGAATCAAGCATTTTCTCCAACCACAATGATGATAAAAGTAGAAATCAATTACAATAAGAAAACTAGAAAATCAATGAATATGTGGATATTAAACATCATCCTACTAAGTAACTGATGGGTTGGAGAAAAAAATAAGAAAAAAAACTATCTTGAGACAAATGAAAATGGAAATTTAACATTACAAACCATATGTGATACAGCAAAAGGCTAAAGATAAATAGAGACTATGAAAAGCAGCAAGAGAAAAGCAGAGAGTTACCTACAAAGGAGTTCCCATAAGACTGTCAGCTGATTTCTCAAAAGAAACTTTGCAGGCAAGAAGGGACTGACAAGAAGTATTCAAAATGATGAAAAGTAAGGATCTACAACCTAGATTACTCTATCCACCAAAGCTATCATTTAGTATTGAAGGGCAGATAAAGTGCTTCCCAGACAAGGTAAAGCTAAAGGAGTTCATCATCACAAATCTATTATTACATGAAATGTTAACAGGACTTATTTAAGAAAAAGAAGATTAGAACTATGAATATTAAAATGGAAATAAATTCATAACTCTCAACAACTAAGCAAACAACCAGAACAGGAATAGAATCATAGATAAGGAGATCATTTGGAGGGTTATCCTCTGGGAGGGGAAGAGCAAGAAGGTCGACAAAGTTACAGGGATTAAGAAGCATAAATTGGTAGGTACAAAATAGACAAGGGGATATTAAGAATAGGATAAGACATGGGGAAGCCAAAGAACTTATATGCATGACCCATGGACATGAACTAAGGGGAGGGAATTGCAGGAGGAAATGGGGGTAACAGATGGGGGGGTAGAGGGGAAAATTGAGACAACTGTAATAGCATAATCAATAAAATCTATTTTTAAAAAATATGCACAAATAATATACACCACATAATAAAATGAAGGATAAAATTATATAATCATTTCAATAGATAAAGAAAAAGCATTTAACAAAATTCAATTTCTATTACTGATAACAATTCTCAACAAAGTGTATATAGAGGGAATATACCTCAAAACAATAAAGGTCCATGTTCGATAAAATCACAGCTAACATCATTCTCAGTGGTGAAAAGCTATAAGCTTTTCTTCTAAGATCAGGAACAAGATGAATGGATAAAGAAAATATCATGCGTGCACACAAACACACACACGCACAGGAATGTTATTCAGACAGAGAAAGGAAATCTTGTTTCTGCAATATGGATGGACCATGAGGACATTATGCTAAGTGAAATAAATCATACAGAGAAAGGCAAATACTGTGCGATCATTATCTGTGGAATCTTAAAAACAACAACAACAACATAGAACAAGTTGTTGGGTGCCAATGGTGGGTTTGGGGAGTGGGTGAAATGGATGAAGGCAGTCAAAAAGTATAAAATACATAAGTCCTGGGGATATAATGTATATCATGGTGACTACAGTTAACCATACTGCATTGTATATTTTAAAGTTGCTAATACAGTAAATCTTAATAGTTCTAATCACAGGAAAGAAATAATTGTAACTATGTGTGGTGATGGACTTTAACTAAACTAATTGTGGTCATCGTTTTGCAATTGTACATATATCATTACAGGCATATTTCATTTTATTATGATTAACTTTCCTGCACTTCACAGATACTGTGTTTTTTACAAATTTAAATTTTGTGGTAACACTGCACCATTCTAATGTCATTATGAACATTTGTGATTCATTGGAAGAGGTCAAAATATCAACATGAGCAAAAGTTTGGAAGAAGCTGATTCCAACCTTCATGGATAACTTTGAAGAGTTGAACATTTCAGTGGAGGAAGCAATTGCAGATGTGGTGGAATTAGCAGAACCAGAACTGTTAGTGGAGCCTGAAGATAGGACTGAATTGCTACAATTTCCAAATAAAATTTGAATGGATGAAGAGTTGCATCTTACAGATGAGCAAAGAAAGTGATTTCTTGAGATAGAATTTACTGTTGGAGATGCTGTGAAGATATTGAAATGACAACAGAAAATTAGAATATTACATTAACTTAATTGATAAAACAGTGGAAATGTTTGAGAGGATTGACTCCACTTTGAAAGAAGTTCTGTAGGTAAAATGCTATCAAACAACATTGTGTGGTACAGAGAAATAATTTATAAAAGTCAGTCAATGCAGCAAACTTCATTGTTGTCTTATTTTAAGAAATTTCCACAGTCACCCCAACCTTCAACAGCCAATACCCTCATCAGTCAGCAGCCATCAACACTGAGGCGAGACCCTCCACCAGCAAAAAGATTATTAACTCATTGAAGGATCAGATGATGGTTAACATTTGTGGCAATAAAGTCTTTTAAATTAAGGTATGTACATTTTTAGACCTAATACTATGTTGCAAACTTAAAAGACTACAGTAAAGTGTAACAAAACTTTTTTATGCACTGGGAAATCAAAAAATTTATTTTATTTGCTTTATTGTCTTATCTGCTTTATTTCAGTGGTCTGGAACCAAACCCACAATAACTCTGAGGTATGCCTGTATGTTGTACACCTAAAACTGATACAATGTTACATGTCAGTTACATCTCAGCTTTTTAAAAGCTGTTATTTGGTTGGTGGTTTATTGGAAAACTTATTTATTATATTATTTCTTTAGTGGTTAACCTAAAGATTACAATATGTATTCTTAGAATATATATTAAATATAGTTTATTATAATGTATTTTATTCAGTTCAAAATATTTTCTTGTAGACTTTGTGATATATTCTCTCACCATGTTATTTAGAGGTATGTTGCTTAATTTCTAAAAGTTGAGAGATTTTCTGGATTTCTCTTATTGATTTCCACTTAATTCCATTATGATCATGGAACATACTTTGTATGGCTTCTATTAAGGTTTATTTTATTACTCACATATTTATTCTAGTGAGTATTTTATGTTCACTTAATAAGAATCTATATCTACTGTTGTAGAGTGACTTATTCTATACATGCCACTAGATCAGTTGGTGGACGCTGCTGTTGAGTTGTATATATTGCTGCTTTTCTATCTACTCATTCTATCAACTACTGAGAGTGAAGCGTTGACATCTCCAACTACAATTTTGCATTTGTCTGTTTTTTCTTTCAGTTCTATTCATTTTTGCTGCATATATTTTGAAAGTGTATCATTCGGTACATACACATTTAAGACTATTTCTTCTTGGTGAATTGGCCTTCTTATCATTATGTCATGTCTCTCATTTCAGATAAATATTTTTGCTCAGATACCTATTTCAATATTGATATGTCTACTTCAGCTTTTTAAAAATTATATGATTTACCTTTTTCTATCCTTTTACATACTCATATTAGTATATTTGGTGTGACTTTCTTGCAGATATCATATATTTGGGTCTTATGTTTTCACTTATTCAGACAACTTTGCTGTTAAATTTTTGTGTTGGCATTATATATATTTTATATAATTATTGACATGTTTTGATTGATACCTACCATTTAATTATTTGTTTCCTGTTTATTCTCTGTGCATTCTTCTGGTTCCCCTTTCTTGCCTTTTTTTGGAGTAGTTGAACATTTTTATTTTAATGTATTATGTTATTTATTATATTTCTTTTTATCTTTATTTTTTCATTACCACTTAGTCCCCTTATAGTCCCCTTCCCCCAACAATCCCCACATTGCTGTCCATGCCCATGAATCCTTTTTCCTTATTGTGTAATCCCTCCACCCCCTCACCACCACCACCCACTAGTGTACTTAGAGCCAACATTTTACAAGTTCAAAAAAGAGGCAGTAGAATGTAGAAAGCTATCACCATATAAGTCCCTTTACCCTCCTGGCTTGATATAGTTTCTCATGTTTTACCTCTCCATGCAATAACAACACTATCAGACAATATTACTATTTTTGCCTTCAACCATCAAACATTTTAAGTAACTGAAGAGAAGTGGAAGTTTACAATAGTTACCATTTCTTCTGCATTTCCTTCATTCCAGATTTTCCAAGTTTCCTTCTTGAACTATTTCCCTTTTGTTTTAAAAACTTCCTTTAGCATTTCTTTTAGAAAAAGTCTGCCAATAATGAATTCTCTTTGTTTCCCTTCATCTGAGCATATCTTTATTTCACTTTCATTGATGAAGGCTATTTTCATCGGATATGGAATTCTGGGATGATGGTTCTGTTTTTCAGAGTGTTAAAAAATAATTCTTTCCTTGTATTTTCATAATTTCTGATGATAAATCTACAATCATTCAAATCACTATTCTCCTCTGTTCCCCATAAGTAACATATCATCCATCTCTGTCAACATATAAGATTTTGTCTTTGTCTTTAACTTTCAACAGTTTTATTATAATGTATTTTACATGGATTTCTTTGGGTTTATCCTGTTTAGTGTTTGCTGGACTTTTAGAATCTCTAGATTTATTCTTTCGATGAAATTTAGGAAGTTTTTAGGCATTATTTCTGCAAATATTTTTTGTTGCAATGGACTGTTTCTCATCTCTTTCTAGGATTCCATGAAGCAATGTTATAACATGTAGAATTGTTCTAGAGGTCCTTAAAGCTTTTTGCATTTCCTTTCGATCTTTTTTTCTTCTTTTGTTAGGACTGAATAATTTCTATTGATCTGTTTTCACTTTCACTCACACTTTCCTCTGTCGTCTCCATTTTGATGTTGGCCTTATCCAGTGAGATAGATATTTCCCTATTTTCCTGTGAAGGATAGTGCATATATTTTTCAGTTCTAAAATGTTCTTTGTGGTTCCTTTTTCCATTTTATGTTTTTTTGCTGATATTTTCTATTGACCATTTGTTTCAAAAGTGTTTACACTTATTTCTTGGAGCATTTGAAAAATAGCTGTTTTAAAAGTTGTTGTCTAATAAATTCAGTATCTGTGTCTTCTAGAAGTTAGTGTCTATATATTGTATTTTCTATTTGAGTTGGAACTTTCTTGCTTCTTTGTATGCCAGTTAATTTTGATTCTGTCCTGGACATTTTGACTAGAATATTAAGAGACTCTGGGTTTTATTTAAATCCAATGGAGAATGTTAGTATTCTTATTTTAGTATACAATCAACTCAATCAGGTCAAAAATTCTGGCCAGCTTTCTGTGGGTTCTTGTTTTGATGTTATTTCCATTTTTATAACCTTTACAATGCTATTTATGCCTGAATCACAGTGTTTTATCTGGGGCTTGGGAAGTAGCCTATCCCATAGTTCTGTTCTCAAAGTTCTTGGTGTGATCTTTAGAGTCATATATATCTATATGTGCACAGTCTGGGGGGTAAAAACAGCAGTTCACATGTAACTTTTGTCAGGTAGCCTTCCTCTGAGAAATTTCCCGGGGACCACTCTAGGTTTGAACAACAGGTTTATTGAGGATAAAAATGGGGAAGGAGAGTAGAGAAAAGAAGAAACTCTTGGACAAACTGGAGGGCCCGAGTTCCAAGTACCTGTAGGAGAAAGGGAAGCAGGGTAAAGGTAACTCCCAGTCCACCTCGAGGGCCCATAGGAGCAAGGGAAAGGAGAACGAGACTCCTGGTCACCCACAGGGGTTATAAGAATCACCTGCTTGTGTGTCTGCAGGCGCCATCTCCACACCTTTCCAAAGATTCATTTCAGTTAATGTGAGTTTACCCATCAACACTTTTGACAGGTTAATTTGCACATGGTCCATTTACATACATCAAAAGTCCAGGCAGGCAGTCCAGCCACAACCATCTTTTGACAACTTTATGGAATTACTTTCCCAAGCTCTTGATCTTTCATTACTTTCCAAAACGTTCTGGTTCTCAGTGATTCCCCATTTTGGTCCTTTGGCCAGAATCTGTGGCTTTTGTTATCTCACTCTGCCATACACTTGTGGTGACTGCATCCATGTCTGAAGCACATAGCAGCAGAGAAAGAGAGAGGAAGTTAGTAATGGAATTTTGTTCCACCTTCTTGGGACCTCAGTTCCCATCTCTTGAAGTTTTAGGCACATGTGGGCTCTCACTGCTGCCACTGTCACTACTGCCAACATCCAGAAAGGAATCCCCAGGGGTCAGAGGTATAAGAAATGGAGGTGGGCAGAACCGAGGGGGTTTCTTCCACTATGAGGATATTAGGAGTCCCTTTTGTGCTCTTTAAATAAAAACTAGATGGCGTCTCTGGAAATTTCTCCTGTAGATCACTCTGCATATGCAAGGTCCCCACATCAAGGATTTGGCTGCTGTGGGACTAAGCTTCAGGATATCAGAAGAGAGTAAAAAAATAAGAAACTCACCATCATTTGGTGCTACTTCAAATTTTGGTCTTCCTCAATCCAACTGCTACCATTTACTTTTCAGAATCCTCAAATAGCTTTTCCATACATTCATTCCAAATTGTATGGCCATATTCAGAGGGAGAGGTAGGATATCATGTACTTACTCCATCTTACCTGGAATCACTTTCCCCTCCTGCTTTTTTGTGCTAGTGATGTCATATTGTTTCCAACTATAGGTTTTAAACCTCACAAGATATAACAACCATTGTTTTAACAGTCAATATAATTTCATATTTTCCTACAAATTTATCCTCCCCAGTGTTCATTCCTTCCTGTGATTCCATAATGACATTTGCCATAATTTTCCATTAGCCTAAAGAACTGGCTTAATGTTTCTTTTCTTAGCTTTTGTTTGAAGGCATCTTTATTTTTGCATTTTGAAGGAGGATTACAATGATAACAGAATTTCAGTTTGGCAGCCTGTCTTTTTTTGTTTGTTTGTTTTAGAGCCCCACTCATTTTTAAAAATTGTTTTTCCGTTACAGTTATCCCATTTTTTCCCCATTGCTCCCCACCACCCAACCCACCCCTTCTCCCTCAGTCATGCCCTACCCCATTGTTCTTGTCTATGGGTTATTTATACTAGTTCCTTTACTAGACCCTTCCCGTATTTACTCCCCTTCTTTCCCTCCCTCCCACCCCCTGATAACTGTTATTCTGTTCCTTGTTCAATTGTTTGTGTTGTTCATTAGTCTGTATTACGTGATATATTCTATTTTTCTTTCATTGCCTGACTTATTTCACAAAGCATAATTCTCTATAGTTCCATCCATGTTGTCGCAAATGGCAGGAGTTCCTTTTTTCTTTCTGCTGCATAGTATTCCATTGTGTAAATGTACCACAGTTTTTTAATCCACTCATCTACAGATGGGCACTTAGGCTGTTTCCAGCACTTGGCTATTGTAAACAGCACTGCTGTGAACATAGGGGTGCAGAAGTTCTTTTGAATTGGGGTTTCAGGATTCTTCGGGTGTAATCCTAACAGTGAAATTGCTGGTTCAGAAGGCAGTTCCATTTTTAGTTTTTTGAGATAATTCCATACTATTTTCCATAGTGGCTGCACCAGTCTGCATTCCCACCAACAGTGCACTAGGGTTCCTGTTTCTCCACATCCTCACCAGCATTTGTTGTTTGTTGATTTGTTGATGATGGCCATTCTGACTGGTGTAAAGTGGTATCTCATTGTAGTTCTTATTTGCATCTCTCTGATGGCTAGTGATGTTGATCATTCTTTCTTGTGTTTATGGACCCTCTGTGTATTCTCATTGGAGAAGTGTTCAGGTCCTTAGCCCATTTATAATTGGATTGTCTGTCTTGGTGTTGAGATGTGTAAGTTCTTTATATATTTTTGAGATCAATCCCTGTCTGAGATATCATTGGCAAATATGTTTTCCCATAAAGTTGGTTTCCTTTTCATCTTGCTGATGTTTTCTTTTGCTGAGCAGAAACTCTTCAGTTTGATGTAGTCCCATTTGTTTATTCTTTCCTTTATTTCCCTTGCTTTAGGAGATGTATCAGTGAAAATATTGCTACGTGGGATATCTGAAATTTTCCTGCGTATGTTTTCTTCTAGGACTTTTATGGTGTCACGTCCTACATTTAAGTCTTTGATCCATCTTGAATTTATTCTGGTGTATGGTGTAAGTTGGTGGTCTAGTTTCAGTTTTTTGCACGTCCCTGTCCTGTTCTCCCAACACCATTTGTTGAAGAGGCTCTTTTCACTCCATTTTATGTTCCTTCCCCCTTTGTCAAATATTCCTTCCCCCTTTGTCAAATATCAGTTGACCATATAGACCTGGGTTAATTTCTGGGCTCTCTATTCTGTGCCATATGTCTGTTCTTATAGCAGTACCAGACTGTTTTGATCATAGTAGCTTTGTTGTATAGTTTGATGTCTGGTGTTGTGATTCCTCGTACTGTGTTCTTCTGTCTCAAGAATGCTGTGGCTATTCGGTGTCTTTTTTGGTTCCATATAAATTTTTGAAGTATTTGTTCTAGGTCTCTGAACAAATACTGTAATTTGCTTTGGATAGTATGGACATTGTAATGATGTTGATTCTTCCCATCCATGAACATGGTATTTTCTTTCATTTATCTGTATCTTCCTTAAATTCTTTCTTCAGTGTTATATAGTTTTCCAAGTACAGGTCTTTTATCTCTTTGGTTAAGGTTATTCCTAGGTACTTAATTTTTCTCATTGCTATAGTAAATGGGATTTTTTTTTAGTTTCTATCTCTGATATTTTATTGTTGGTGTATAGAATGCCTTCGATTTCTATATATTGACTTTGTACCCTGTTATTTTGCCAAATTCACTTATTTGTTGAGTAGTTTATTAGTGGAGTCTATTGGGTTTTCTATGTATACTATATCATTTCATTGGCAAATAATGAGTTTTGTTCCTCTTTTCCAATGTGGATGCCTTTAATATATTTTTCTTGTCTGATTGCTGTGGTTGGAACTTCTAATACTATGTTGAATAGGAGTGGAGAGAGTGGACATCCTTGTCTTGTTCCTGATCTCAAGGGGTATGCTTTCAGTTTTTGTCCATTAAGTATGATGTGTTGGCTTCAGGTTTCTCATATATAGACTTTATTATGTTGATATATGCTCCCTCTATTCCCATTTTACTAAGTGTTTTCATCATAAATGGGTGCTGTACTTTATCAAATGCTTTTTCAGCATCTACGGATATGATCATGTGATTTTTGTCTTTTATTTTGTTTATGTGGTATATTACATTTATTGATTTGCAGATATTAAACCATTCTTGCATCCCCGGGATGAATCCTATTTGATCGTTGTATATGATTCTTTCAATGTGTTGCTGGATCCTATTTGCCAATATTTTGTTGGGGATTTTAGCATCTATGTTCATCAGTGATATTGGCCTGTAGTTTTCTTTCTTTGTTGTCTCTTGACCTGGTTTTGGAATTAGGGTACTACTGACTTCATAGAAAGAGTTTGAGAGTTTTCCCTCTTCTTGGATTTTTTGGAATAGTTTGAGAAGAGTATGCATTAGGACTTCCCTAAATGTTCTGTAAAATTCACCTGTGAAGCCATCCGGTCCAGGGCTTTTTGTGTGCTGGGAATTTTTTGATTACTGTTTCAATTTCACTCTTTGTTATTGGTCTGTTCAGGCTTTCTACTACTTCTTGATTCAGTTTTGGAAGATTATATGTTTCTAGAAATTTGTCCATTTCATCTAGGTTGTCAAGTTTCTTGCCATACAGTTGTTTGTATTAATTTCTTACAATCCTTTGTATTTCTTTGATATCAGTCATGATTTCTCCTCTTTCATTTCTGATTTTGTTTATTTGGGTCCTCTCTTTTTTTCTTGATGAGCCTGGTTAAATATGGTGGAGGTGCCACACACACCCTAGGTTCGGTTGGAAGTTGCTCTGTCCAGCATAGGCTTCGTGATCATGACGGAACAAACTTTTACCCAGGACACTTTATTATGTCTGGGGGAAGGAAGGTGACTGCCTCTCTAGTGGAGACCAGCAGCCAAACATTCATCCCTTATGCCTTTTACTGAGGAGGGTATATGCCAGAGATACAAGGCTAAAATTCATAAATCGTCAACAGTCATTAGGTGTTTGACAGTAATAGATTACACATACCAATATAGGGGTCGCAGTGACCAGTCTGTATCAGGGTCTATAAAACATTTTGACTAGGTGCAAGGTTTCATATACTCCTTGCTAGAGATTATTTATGTTACATTACTGATAAAGAAAGCAGAGCAAGTTCTAAAGCATAATGAGCATAATGAGCATCCTTTGATCCAATTCCCATGGTAACCCTCTGAGTGGTTGTCAGTCATGTTCCACACACAGCCTTATGTTGAGACTTAGAGGCAAGCGCAGCCAGAAAGCTGGCAGCTCGTCATGCTCAGGCCGTGGCTACAGTTCCTTAAACCATGAGGAGTGGTTGCCCACAGTTAAACGTTTGTCAATTTTGTTTGTCTTTTCAAAGAACCAGCTCCTACGTTTGTTGATCTTTTGAATTGCTTGTTTAGTCTCTATATCATTTAATTCTGCTCTGATCTTAATGATTTCATTCCTTCTATTCACCCTGGGCTTTGTTTGTTGTTATTGTTCTAGTTCTTGTAGCCGTTAAGGTTAGATTGTTTATTTGAGATTCTTTTATCCTTTTCAGGTAGGCCTGTATTTCTATGAACTTTCCTCTCAGGACTGCTTTGGGTTTCCGGCTGTTGTATGTTCATTGTCATTAGTTTCCAGAAACGTCTTGATTTCTTTCTTGATATCATTGTTAACCCATTCATTACTTAATGTCATGTTATTCATTCTCCATGAGTTTGAATATCTTTGAGGTTTTTTTATGGAGGTTGATTTCTAGTTTCAAGGCATTGTGGTCTGAGAAGGTATCTGATATAATTTCCATTATTTTGAATTTGGTGAGGCTTGTTTTGTGTCCTATCATGTGGTCTATCTTTGAAAATGTCCCACATGCATTTGCAAAGAATGTATATTTTGCTTCTTTGGGGCAAAAAGTTTTATATATATCAGTTAAGTCCATTTGATATAGTATGTTGTTCGATGCCTCAATATCCTTGGTGTTCCTTTGCTTTGAAGATCTGTCTATTGTTGATAATGAGGTGTTAAAGTTCCCTACTATGCGTGTGCTGCTGTTGATATCCTTCTTGTAGTCTTTTAGTATTTTTCTTATATATTTGGGTGCTCCTATGTTGGGTGCATATATGTTTACCAGGGTTATATCTTCTTGGTGGATTGTTCTCTTAAGTGTTATGAAATGTCCTTCTTTGTCTCTTTTTTATGGCCTTTGCTGTGAAATCCATTTTGTCTGATATAAATATTGTTAATCCAGCTTTTTTTTTTTAATGTCCATTTCCTTGAAATATTTTTTTTCCATCCCTTTACTTTCAGTCTGTTTAAATCTTTTGTTTTGAGGTGTGTCTCTTCTAGACAGCATATATGTGGGTCATGTTTTCGTATTTATTCTGCTTCCCTATGTCTTTTAATTGCAGCATTTAAACCATTTACATTTAAGGTTATTATTGACAGATATTTATTCATTTCTCTTTATACCTGTGTTCCTCTCCCTCTCTCTTTTTCTTCTTTTTCTTAAAGAATTCCCTTTAGCATGTCTTGCGATGCTGGTTTGGTGGAGATGTATTCTTTCAGTCTTCCTTTGTCTGAGAAGCTCTTTATCTCACCTTACATTTTGAATGAGAGCCTTGCTGGGTAGAGTAGTCTTGGTTGTAGGCCTTTGTTTTTCATTGCTTGGAATATTTTTTGCCATTCCCTTCTGGCTTGTAGTGTTTCTGTTGAGAAATCAATTGATAGCCTTATCGGAGCCCTCTTGTAATTATTTGCTGTTTTTCTCTTGCTGCCTTTAGGATTCTTTCTTTGTCTTTGAATGTTGCCATTTTTATTATGATGTGCCTTGGAGTGGGCCTTTTTGGGTTCATCTTCATTGGGACCCTCTGTGCTTCCTGGACTTGTGTGACTTTTTTTCTCATCAAGTTAGGAAAATTTTCTGTTATTACTTTTTCAATTAAGTTTTCTATCCCTTGCTCCTGTTCTTCTCCTTCTTGTATCCATATAATACAAATATTTTTTCTTTTCATGTTGTCCTGCAATTCTCTTAAGCCCTCTTCATTTTTTTCAATCCTTTTTCATTTTGTTATAATGTCTGAGAATTTTTTTCTGCATTGTCCTGTAACTCACTGATCTGATCCTCTGCTTTGTTTAGCCTGCTTTTGATTGATTCTACTGTGTCCTTCAATTCAGAAATTGTATTCTTCATTTCTTACTGGTTCTAATTGATAGTTTCTATGTCTTTTTTTAAAGTATATTTTATTGATTATGTTGTTACAGTAGTTTCAATAATACTCCCCTTTGCACCCCTCCACCCAGTTCCCCCCTTCCCTCCAGAAATCCCATCTCCTTTAGTACATGTCCATGAGTCGTGCATATATGTTCTTTGGCTTCACCCTTTCCTATATTATTCTTAACTTCCCCCTGTCTGTTTTGTACCAACTGATTATGCTTCTCAATCCCTGCACCATATCCCCATTTCTCCCCCTCCATCCTCCCAGCTGATAACTCTACAAATGATCCCCATACCTATGATTCTGTTCCTATTCGGGTTTGCTTAGTAGGATTTTGTTTTTATTTTTTAAGTTCACTTGTTGATAGTTGTGAGTTTGTTGTCGTTTTAGTATTCTTAGTTTTGACCTTCTTTTTCTTATGTAAGTCCCTTTGACATTTCATATAATAATAGCTTGGGGATGAAGAACTCCTTTAGCTTTACCTTGTCTGGGAGGCACTTCATCTATCCATTCTAAATGATAGCTTAGATAGAGTAATCCTGGTTGCAGGTTGCCTTTCATCACATTGAATACTGCTTGCCAGTCCCTTCCTGCCTGCAAAGTGTCCTCTGAGAAATAAGCTGATAGTCCTATAGGCACACCCCTGTAGGAAACTCTCTGCCTCTCTCTTGCTGTCCCCAGGACTCTCTCTCTCACCTTTGGCATCTCAATCCTGATGTGTCCTGGTGTGGTCCCCTCTGGGCCCAGCTCACCCGGGACCCTCCATGCTTCACAAAATTTGGGAAGTTTTCCTCATTTTTTTCAATTCTTGTTTCCTCATTCTGCAGTGGTTGACTGTTTTTTTCTTCCTTATGTTCCAAGTCATTGATTTGAACCCTGGTTTCCTTCCCTTCACTATTGCATTTGTGTGGCCTTGCCTTCGTTTCACTTAGCATAGCCTTCACTTCTTCTCTTAGGTGTTTGCCGTACTCAAGCATATCTGTCAAGCCCGTGAGCATTTTCATCACCAGTGTTTTGAATTCTGCATCTGTTAGGTTGTCTATCTCCTCATCTGTGAGGTTGGCTATCTCATTGCCGATTAGTTCTCCCACTAGAACCTTGATCCGTTTCTCCTTTGGGGCCATACTTCTCTTCTCCTCATTCTGACAGGCTCCTGTATTTGTTTGTCTCTGTGTCCCAGGTAGAGCTGTCACTCCTGTTACGTTCATCGTATGGGGTGGAGTCTTAGGGATTCATCAGTACAGGAAGACCAGTTTCACCACATTGTGGCGCTGTATGCGGGGGAGGTGTCCGAGAGGAAACAATGCCACCTGCCCAGCACTCGCGCCTTTTCCAGGCACCTCTCCCACTTCCGCACCAACTGGTGCCCCTCTAGATGATGCCCTGGCCATCGTTCCCAGAGTGGGTGGGTCTGCAGACATCGCAGGACTGCTGAGACCGGCAGTTTCTACCTCCACCCCAACCTCCAGTGGTCTGCACAGTCAGAAGCAATGGGGCTTTATTTTCCCTGGTGCTGGGACTGTGAGCTGCTAGGTCCAGTGAGGAGCTGGGAAAACTTCCCAGGTGTCCCTTCGGACTTTTTAAAACGTGTGACTGCACTTTTCCGCTGGCCTGCCACTGCCACCACCGCCAATGTTGCCACCACCACACCACTTCTTCTCCACCTTGGCTCCGCCCCTCTTTCGTCTCTGGTTGAGTATTTCTTCTTTATATCTTTGTTTGCTGGAATCCATGCACTTTAATTTTCTGGAACTTCTGGTTGTTTTTAGTTCTGAGATAGTTGTATTTCTTCTTAGTTGTGGAGGGAGATGCAGCATGTCTGTCTACACCTCCATCTTGGCCAGAAGTCCAAAATTTCTTCTCTCTATATATTTTTTATGCTGGTGTAGTTCTTCAGAATTTCCTTGGAACTCCCTGGAGTTCTTTGTAGTTTCCCTAAAGTTCGTTGTAGTTTTCTCTGTTTGTCAAGTTTATTGAGCTTCCTTATAACCATTCTTTTGAGTTCCATGTCTGATAGTTTGCTTACCTCTGTTTCATCTAGCACTCGTTCTGGGGATTCCTCTTTTCCTTTCAATGGGAGGTTGTTTCTGTGTCTCCCCATGTTGAATGCTTCTATTTTGTTTTTGTTTCTTAGATTTGTCTGCTTTGATTTCCCACCTTCATGGTGTGAGATTCTGTATAGGAGATCTGGGAGATTCAGTGGTGCAGTCTCTTTGATCTCCTAAGCTTGATGTTCTTGGGCTGCCCTTTATACCATTTGTTTAAGCTGTCTTATTTTATTTCAGTTTCTCTTTGGTGGAACCTTCTCTCTGGCTAGTTGATTGAGAGTCCCTCTGCCCACATTTTCTTGAGTTCTTTAGTAGAGTTGCTATTAAAATATAAACATACACTCCAGGCAAGAAACCCACACCCTCCAAAATATCCTCCATCCACAATCACACTAGCAGCAGTAAATGAACCAGTATTAATATAGATATAAGGAGATTAAGACTATTATACTATATAAAAAATAGATAAGAGTTAACTGAAAGAAAGATGATTTTTCAGAGGGCAGATGGTAGAATAATAATAGTAGCAAGAAGGGTCAAGGCTATGCGAGACAGTAAGTGATATTTACATTGTATGTTAACAAAGGGAGGGAAGAATGCAGAATTAAGTGAGAAAGTGGAAGTGTATAGTATTAGGTTTATATAGTGGTTATATGTTATATATTTAGTGCAAGAGAGAAGATATACTAAACAAACAAAAAAAATTAAAGAAGAAGAATAGGAAGGAGAGGAGGTAGGAAACAGATTAAAGAAAGAGTTTTTCCCTGGTACAACATTTGGGCGCTGTTTTCTTTTTCTGGATCCACCCCTGGTCAAAATTCCATGGGTTTTAAATCTTTTTTTTCTGATTGACTGGCTGTGAGGAGATCTAGCTGGATTCTGAGGCTGCAATTCTCTCACTCATGTGCCTGCCACAGCTCTCTGCTGTGAGCTGCACTTAGTTGAGTCCCCCCGCACAGCATTGTCTAGTAATGCTGTTCTGCTGGTGAGCCAGTGCACATGCCCATAGTCCCTGCCCAGCCTCAGGTCCTGTCTCCACTCCTCCACAAAAGTCTCTCTGTTGCCTCCAAGCTGCAGCACTGGCCTGCACCCCTGTCTAGCAGGGCCTTTTTGTGCACCTACGTATACTGCTTGCCTGCCTGGGGTCCCTATCGAGTCTGGGGTTCCACCTCAGCTTTCCCATATGGGCCCATCTCCATGGCTCAGTTCTGCCTTTTTGTTTGGTGAAGACTTGATGTGAGCACCTCGGGCACAGGGTTGCCAGCCCAGGGTTGTAAGTCCAGGGGGTCCCCACCAGACTCAGTTCATACAGTTTCTCATAGTCTGGGCTGTTCATTGTCTTCCCACGCCTCCAGCTGTCTCAAACAAACCTTCTCACTGACTCCCTCGGGGACTTTGTTGGTCAAGGCGCCTATGGCAGGGGAAAGTTTCCAAGCAGAACCTGGCTAATGAGCTGGTCAGCACCTGCCCCTTTAGGGTGCGGTGCAGTGAGGCACTGGGCTGGGAAGCCCTGTGACTCTGCTTGGAGAGCACGGGCCGATCTTTCTGCTCTCTTTCATGTCACTCCCACACTCCCGTCCCTGTTTGCCCTATCTGAAATCTGCACTCACCCACTTCACTCTGTGTTTGTACTCCAAGTCCTTCTGCGATGGGAGCGAGCAGACAACACTGCTACCCACTCCGCCATCATCTTCCCCTCTTTCCAGCAGCTCCTTTTTTAAAGACACTATCCTGTCTTCTGATTTTAATAGTTTCTGTTTAAAAGTCAGTCATATTTTATGGTTTCTGCCATGAAGCTATTGTGTCTTTTTGTGCACTTTTAATATTTTCTCTTTGTCTTTGTTTCTTATGGCTTCTATTTCTCTATTGTGATTTCCTGTTTGTTTACTGTGACCATGTTTTCCTTTAAATACTTGAACATAGTTATGTTTAACATAAAAGAACTACTTTGAAATTTCTTTCCTGACAGTTCCTACATCTGGGTCATCTCAGAGTAAGTTTCTTTTGACTGCTTTCTCTCAGGTATGGGTCACGTTTTTCAGGTATTTTTACTTGCCTATTGATTTTTTATTGTATGCTTGACATTGTAAATGATACAAGGTTATCTACCTTTAATGGATGTTGTTTGTATTCTTGTAAATTCCCCTTGGCCTATTTATATCCTTTGTTAGAGTTGTAATATAGGGACAAAATTTTGAATTTTTTGCCTTATGACATGCTTTTTACACAGTCATGACCCTTACTTTAGAGGGGTAGCCTTTCTAGCATCTCAGCTGAATGTCTGAAGTGCATAATGAAGTACACTGTATCTCCACCCTGCTAAGTGGCAACTCCAATGTCTCTCAACACTGCATGACATGAAGCAGGCAGTCTCTGCTAGGACTTGCAGAGAATCTCCATGTAGAATTGTAGGGCCTCCCTTTTCACAGCTGTCTATTTTCAAATATGCTACCCTACTAATTTCAGCTGCTTCAAGAGTGTAAAACTCTAATCTTTTCCTCCTTAACTGAGTCTATTTCTCTTCTTGGATTCCACTTGCTTGCACCCCGGAAAAAGTGCCTGTCAGCATAAAAACCAGGACAATTATGGGAAAGTTGTGGAACACACCTCATGTGTTTCCTTTTTCTCAAAGGTCACAGCTGTGCTGCCTATCAATCCCTGAAAAAAAAAACTTGCCTCATCTAGTCTTGTCCAGTCTTAGAGATTTTTTTCTAGTAGGAGAATAAATCAAGTATTTATTACTCTCTGGTAGCTGGAAGTAAGTTTCTGGGGCATATTTATTTAAATGCACATTGATATTTAAATCACAGATATTAGAACTTTTCCTAAAAGCAATTTCTGTTAAAGAATAGGTAAGTGTGCTTAATAAAAATTTTAGGACTGACTAAAAGAGAAGGGAGCAATGCTTCCACCACCCCCCCCAAAGAAAATGCTGTTTTATTTATTTATAAGTATATTTTATTGATTATACTATTAAAGTTATCCCAAATTTTCCCCTTTGCCCCACTCTACCCAGTATCCCCTTTCCTTACCGCAATCCCCCACCTTAGTTCATGTCCATGGGTCATGCATATAAATTCTTTGGCTTCTCCATTTTCTTTACTGTTCTTAACAACCCCCTGTCTATTTTGTGCCTACGAATTATGTTTCTTTAAAAAAAAAATTATTTACTTATTTGTTTGTTGTTTTGTTTATTTATATATTTATTTTTAGAGAGAGGGGAAAGGAGAAAGAGAGGGAGAGAAACATCACTGTGTGGTTGCCTCTCACTTGCGCCCCCAACTGGGGACCTGACGTGCAACCTAGTCATGTGCCCTGACTGGGAATCGAACCAGCAACACTTGGCTCACAGGCCAATGCTCAATCCACTGAGCCACAGCAGCCAGGGCTGAATTATGCTTCTTAATCCCTGCATCTTTTCCCCCTTTTTCCCACTTCCCCATAACTCTCCAAATGATCTTCATATCTATGATTCTGTTCCTGTTTTAGTTGTTTGCTAATTTTTTTTTGTTTGTTTTTTAGATTCGGTTATTGATAGTTGTGAGTTTGTCATTTTAATGTTCATAGTTTTTATCTTCTTTTTCTTAAATGTGTCTCAACATTTCATATAACAAGGGTTTGATGATGATGAACTCCTTTGACTTTACCTTGTGTGGGAAGCACTTTATTTGCCCTTGCATTCTAAATGATAGCTTTGTTGGATAGAGTAATCTTGGTTGTAGGTCCTTGCTTTTCATCACTTTGAATACTTCTTGCCAGTCCATTCTTGCCTGCAAAGTTTCTTTTGAGAAATCAGCTGATCGTCTTATGGGAACTTCTTTGTAGGTAACTCTGCTATCTCTTGCTGCTTTTCAGAATTTCTCTATCTTTAACCTTTGGAATTTTAATTATCTAGGTATGGTCTCCTTTGGGTCATACTCATCTGGGACTCTCTGTGCTTCCTGGACATGTATGTCTTTTTTTTTTTTTTTTTTTGCCGAATTAGGAAAGTTTTCCTCCATTATTTTTTCAGTTAAGTTTTCAATTTATCGCTCCTCCTCTTCTCCTTCTGGCATCTTTATGATTTGGATATTGGAGCTTTTAGAGATGTCCCAGAGTCTTCTTAAACTCCCCTCAGTTTTTAAAAAAAATCTTATTCCTTCATTTTGTTCTGGTTAAATGTTTACTTCTTCCATGTATTCCAAATAGTTGATTTGAATCCTGGCTTCCTTCCCATCCATGTTGGTTCCTTGTATATTTTTCTTCATTTCAAGTTGTATAACCTTCAATTCTTCCTTTATTTTTGGGCCATACTCAATCATTTCTCTGGGCATCCTGATCACCAATGTTTTGAACTCTGCATCTGATAGGTTGGCTCTCTCCTTTTCACTTAGTTCTCTTTCTGGAGTTTTGATATGTTCCTTCATTTGGGCCATACTGCTTTGTCTCCTCAATCTGACAGACTCCCTGTGTTTGCTTCTGTGTATTATGTAGAACTGCTGCATCTGTTACTTTGTAAGGGGCAGAGCCTTAGGTATTCATCAGTGCAGGGTGAACCATTTCAGTGATTTGTGGCACTGTATGTGGAGGAGGGGTCAGAGAGGGAACCATGCTGCTTGCTGGTCACTTGCTCCTTTGCCAGTCACTTCGCCGGTTTCCTATAGGCGACTGGTGCCCCTATAGCTGTTTCCCTGGTGATGGTTGCCAGAGTGGGTGGGTTTGGGTACATTCTGGGACTGTGGGGACCCTCTAATTGGACTCTCCTGAAAGACAGGCAGTTTCTTCTGTTGCACCGATCTCCCACTGGTTTTCACAGCTGGAAGCTATAAGGCTTTGTTTTCTTGGTGCTGGAACCGTGATCTGCATGGTCTATCCTGGGGCTGGGTTCACTTCCCAGGTGTCCGTCCCAGCTTTTATCTGCCACACATGAATGTGGGTCTGCTAGTCTGCTGGCCACAGCCGCTGCCTTGCCGTTGCCTTGCCACTGCCTCACCTCTGCCACACTGTGTCCTCTCCACCTCAGCTCTGCCCTTCCTACTCATTTGGATGAGTAGTTCTTTAAATCTTTGGTTGTTGGACTTCCATACAGTTCAGTTTTCTGGCAGTTCTGGTTGTTCTGTGTTTTGGGGTTGTTTTTCTTCTTCTTATGATTGTGTGAGGAGATAAAGAATGTCTACCTACACATCCATCTTGGCCAGAAGCTGGGAGCAATGTTTTAAGGGCATTGCATACAAACTTCAAATTTCAAACTTAACCTATGTTGTTATGTATATGATACTCTTAGAAGAAAGTTAAAAAGATACATATTTTTTTCTTTATCATTCTTGACCTGTCCTGTTACACATTGTTCTCTGTTACGGTCATGGAACTTAAGTTGGAGATATTTGACCTTTGAATCATTGGTTAGTGAGTAGCTAAATTAGGAGACACTGCCTTAAGAAGAAGTCAGTTCAGACTGAAAGACAAATGACTATTTGGTTAGAAGTAACTCTCCATTTTTAAAGGGTGGAGATAGTTTGGTAGTAAATTAGTTCTTTCTCTCTGCCTTGGGAGATTAGACAAACAATGGATCTAACTAAGAAAATAGACTGACTCATTTGGCTCCAATGCTGTACTGAAGTTACAAGGAAACTAACATTAATCTTCAAAGAAAGAATTGGGTTTTGTATATTGTAAATGAGTTTTACAGTCAATGCTGATATTTCTCATTGAAGAAACCAAAAATCAGAATTAAATTCATAGATCTAAAGGCACTCTGAACCCTGTCTTTTCTTACCTCATTATCTGCTATAGCAAAGCTGAAGTCATATGCAATTTACTTCATTATTTATTAATCTTCTTTAGGATGGTAGTTTTTATTGCAAGAGAAGTGAGGTTTGCAATAACTCTCTTTCCTTATTTTCTTGAGTATTTCCAAAGTTCTAATAGTAAACACCCTATCTTCCAAGTGGAATGTCCATTAAGAGAACAGGTACAGATGAGAGAGGAAAGTCAGACCTGTTGGGCAGGAAAAGAAGTTGTACAGAGCTAATAATGGGTCATAAATGAATACGGGTGGAGAACGTGAAGGAAATAGAATCACAAATCTGGAAGAAACAAGTCATCTGGTCTAAACTGCCTCTAAACAGGTCAGGAAGGGGTGTTTGGCTGGACCTTTTTCTACATCTGGATTTAGCTTCTCTTAACTTTTTCAGCCTTTTGCCTTTCACCAAGCCTGATTTCTTGTTTGCAAGTCATGTGTTACTTCTCCTCCTGCCCCAGGATGAAGTCCTTTGGGGTGGATTTAATTGATTTGGGGGAAAGGTCCATTCTTTTTTCCAGAGGCCTGTTTCAGGTTTAGGTCATTTCATTGGCCTCACCAACCACTGAAGGGCAGATCTTCACGCCAATGGATAAATTCCCTGGGCAGAGAGAAAGGGCCTCTGAGCTGATAGTTACACTCTATGTATTTTTAACTCCCCTTAATTGTGAGTACACCATATGCCCAGGTGGGCTGAAGAGTTTTTTAGTTTCAAGTCTCCTTTTCTATGAGAGAAACATACAACTGCCTAAGTTTTCCAACATACACATACACACCCCTACATTATTCACTGGTAGAAGTGGAATGTTGGCAACTTATGATTCCTCTGGAGCCACCCATCTCTTCTCCATGTCCCACGTGTCTGGATTTTATACTGCAAGAGACCGTGGGTAAAGGAGGGTGTAATTAAAGTTTACCTTATTCTTCTGTTTCACCCAGGAAAGCGGTTCGTGAGCATAAAAGCATAGAGGTAAATGAGATATTTGCTGCTGTTTGATGCCTATCACATCACACCCCTTCCCGCTCCACCCCACCACCTCCACCAGTGTGTTCACACACTGTGAGAAGAAATGCAACCAACCACCCCTCCCTCGCGACCAGCACGGACCGAACCAGAACTTCCCCTGGGTCGTGGCCCAGCGATATGAGCTGAACGGCCCTGGCACGGAGCCCTGCTTTTCCCGAGTCGTGGGTGGCGCGATGCTTGTTTCCCTCCCCTCCCTTTCCGGACCCAAACGGGGATGTATCTGGGTCAGCCTGGGAGGGGCCGGACCTGCCTGAAACCGGCAGGGGAAAAAGGAGTGGCGATGACAGCATCTTTCAGGTTTTTGGCGTTTCTGAGCTTCGCCCCTTCCAGCCCCTCACCACTCTCACGCCCGGCGGGGCTGCAGTACTCGCCCGAGGACTGGGTGGGGGAAGAGGGGTTCTTCCTATCTGGAGGGCCACCCCTCCACGCCCTGCGAACAATGCGGCACTCGCCACCACCCCCAATACTCTCCTCCACCCTCTCTCAGTACCCCCTACCCCCAACCCTGGTTCCCCAAGCCACGCTCCCTGCGCGGGTGGCGGGTCCCTCCGCCCCAGGAAAATAGCAGTGAAACAGTTCAGGGCCACCATGAGTTCCTGGTCTTCCTTTCTGGTGATAAACAGCGGGGCTATGAGCCAATTGCTGCTCAAGATGCTACACCCGCACTCTTTCTCCACTCTGCAGGGCCGGATCCAGGACCGAGAGGGTCCCGTTACCTCCACAAAGCTCAAAGGCTGAGCGCCAGGGTGGCGGGAGGCGCGACCCCCGGCTGGCCCCTGGCTGCCTGGGTTCCTCCCCCCGAGATCTTTTGAGCTTCACAACGCCGGGGCAGGAACTGGGTGTACGTCAAAACCGCATCTTCCCGGGACGCTTTGGCTGAGGAGGTCTGGGTGAGGTCGGGAGGGTCATGGACCTTCCTGGCTCCCCTCCCTGCGAGCTCTATATATAAGCCCAGCAGCAGGAATCAAGGCCACAAGTCTTCGTTTTCCTGAGGCCCTGCCCCTCCTTCCCCATCCTTGCCCTGCATAAACTCAGCAGCACCAAATTTACAACTGCTCGCTCTTCCTCTCAGCATTAGGTAGAACGATGGCTTGAAAATCGTCTTTGGGTTCCTGCGTTCTGTACAGTTATCTCCTATCCCTTCCCTCGATTCCCCACTCGCGCTCTTGGACTTCTGTTTGCCGGAGGGTAGCCTAGCCTATCCTGAACGCGCGTGCCTGTGGCCGGAGCCCACTGATGTTCTTTGGTTGGAAGCTTCCCGAAAGGTGCCTGCCTCCGCCAGAGTTCCGGGCCATGCAGGGGTGTTTCTCCTTCCCTGCCTCACCTCGCCCGGAGACATCTCTTGCCACCCTTGGATAATCCCTGCGCCCCTCCCCGCCAGCGCCCGGCAGAGCGCCCCCTCCCTCAACTGAGCCCAGGCGAGTGGGGAGCTGAGTGGACAGGGGCGCGCGGGAGGCGCGCAGAGCTCTCCGGCTGCCTGCGCTCGCGGCACCTGGGGAATTGGGCTGTGGGCGAGGTGGCCGCGCCGGCCTTTATCGCTGGCCCTGCTAGTCGTTTGAAACTTTATCGTCGAGTCTCACTACTCGCCACAGACTGAGTAGGGGATTGGGGCACGGCGAGACTCCGCAGGCAGTGAGGGGCGCCCCGGGTGCCGAGCGCTTCTGCTCCGGGCACGCATGGCGCCCGCACACGGAGTCTGACCTGATGCGGACGCAAGGGGGTTAATATGAACGCCCCTCTTGGTGGAATCTGGCTCTGGCTCCCTCTGCTCTTGACCTGGCTCAGCCCTGAGGTCAGCTCTTCATGGTGGTAAGTCCACGCGTGAGGGCACAGTGGGGGTGGGGGTGGTGATTTTCAATTTGGGAATGAGGACGTACTGGCCACATTTCCCGCAGCACTCGTGGATTCCAGCCCCAAATCCTGGCTGCTGCCCTCTCCTATCGCCCCATCCTGAGCGCCTTCTCTTTTCCTCTGAAGACCATTCCAACTTTGACAACTCCCAAAAAACCCACATGTCCCCTGAAATGAGAACTCTGATGTTTGGTTTATTTGGATCCAGCTGAGTGGCAGCAAAATCACCCAATTTCTTATCCCATAAAAAGACGCAGTAGCTGGGTCTCTAGCTGGGTGTGTGTGTGTGTGTGTGTGTGTGTGTGTGTGTGTGTGTGTGTTCATTGACAGTTGCTCTCCCCCTCGTCCCCAACCCTTCCCCGCAAAACTCAAGATAAACCTAGGGGCCCATTCATCCAAGCAATGAGGAGCTGAAGAACCCAAAGTGTGTGATTTTTTATTATTTCCCGTCCTTCCACATTCCTAATGTTTGGCCCCAGTGAGGCGGAAGAACATTGTGCTGCCTGCCTCCAGGTAGAGACCTATTGCCTCAATGAGAAGCCAAGGCGCGGAGGGGGGGGGGGGGGGGGGGGGGCCGCGCGGCGGGGGGGGGGGGCGCGGCGGGGGGGGGGGGTGCTAAAGACAACAGTCCCCTCGAAGAGTAACTTCGCTGCTGTCCTGTGAATGTTAATCAGCGATTTTTTAAAACTTATTTTGCACAGTGAATATAACATAGCTTAGCATCATTACAAAGAGAGATTCTGTACCCACCTAGAAGCTCTTCTCAATCTCCCCACCTAAAGATCTTGAAAAGGGAGGGAATTAAGAGCTCTTTAATATCCTTTCACCTAAAACTTCCCCAACAGATATTAAAATACTGATTCAGAAAGACCTGTTCCCTGGGGTATTTTTTCAAGAATCTGGCAAAAGTACGGAGTCTCAGTCAAATGAAAGGCTAGAGCAGGGAACTTCAGGAAGGCAGTGGAACTCTTCAAAAGAGCAAGGTAGAGCATTGATGGGAAGTAGGATTCGATTCCTTTATAAGGCGTTTTGAACAGGAAGGCGTTTAGTCTTGACATTGCTGACATATGATCAAAGATTGATTTATCAGAATGACCATTTTTCAATAAAATTACTATTTCTGTTTCCATGATAAGCATTATTTATTGCCCAGTCTTTTTGTCACATTGTCTCTCAGCTGTCACTTACATATATATTTTGGAAATCACAGCTGTAAAAATTTTATGATCATAGAAAATAATGAAAATACAAGAAAAGACATTCTCCTTGTTTGATTGCTTCAAAAGACACCTATGGCAGCTTGGGTTATATAAAAGGTACCTTTCTAAACATTTCACAACTAATAGAGAACATCTGGGCAGAGATGATGATGTAATTTTTTTGTAAAAGTTTCTTTTCAAACGTACTTTATGGAGCTATAACACTGTTTGATTCTTCCAAACATTCAGTGTCCTTAATAACAATAGAAATAATTTTTTCCAAAGGTTCTCTATAAATGCCAAAAACAGCTGGAGAATGGAAATATTTAAAGGACACTTTAGTGAGGAAAGAATTTCATATCTATGAGGAGAGTGTAACGTCAGATACCAGCAGGTGTCGATTAGACAGATACAGACAGTTTCTTAACACATTTAAACATTAGGGTCAAATAACTGGGGGTGAGGAGCTTTAAAGGTCGGCTTTCCCCAAAGCCACATCCAGACACATTTCATCATTAAGATCAGAGCCTTCTTGGAAACTTTTAAGGTTCTTCCCAAAAGATGTTGTCCCTCCCCACTCATTCTGTTCCCTGACTGCCCAGAGTGTCAATTGCTGGCCCTCAATTCATGTCCAAGACAGTCATCACTCCATTTTTGGGGTGGCTTCTACCACATTACACCCCATGCCTGCAGTGCCGCTTCCCCATGGAACTAAAATTAAATAACCTTTTCTTTCTAATATCCCTAAAAGTACAAGGAATTAATATTTGAAACATGCTTTCAACTCCTCAGTCTCCCAGGAAACATGGGAGACCTCAAGTTCAGTGTTCTCACCTCTGTGTTGGTCCTTCCCAGGTACATGAGAGCTACAGGCAGCTCATCTAGGGTGATGTGTGACAATGTTCCAGGCCTGGTGAGCCGCCAGAGGCAGCTGTGCCAGCGACACCCGGACGTGATGCGTGCCATTGGCTTGGGCGTTGCTGAGTGGACAGCTGAGTGCCAGCACCAATTCCGCCAGCACCGCTGGAACTGCAACACCCTAGACAGGGACCACAGCCTCTTTGGCAGGGTCCTGCTCCGAAGTAAGTCTCCTGCCTTCAGGCTGTTCCTAGGGCTCTCCCCTCACACACTCCACCCTTTATTTGTCCCTCAGAGTCCCTGCTCAGTTTTCCTTGCATTTTATTCAGTCAGAAGCTTGTTGTTAGGGTCATTGTCCTTGTTTTACAAATGAGGACTTAAGAAATGAAGGAACTTGTCTAAAGTTTTGTCAGAGGCTAGTCATAAATTAGAATATAGACTCCAGGCTGGTGTCTTTTTACTCTTTGCTCTGTCCATCCATGTCATGTCACAGCTCTGCCTGTCCCTCCAGGTTCCGATTTTGTCTTTTGGAGAAAGGAGGCAGCAGCCACAAGGCTCTTTTGACTTTTCTTTTGGGGGCATGAATCTTTCAGAAAGATTTGAGCATAAGATGAGTTTGGAATGCCTGAATCTTTTATTGGTCATAGACAGTCATTATTTCAATAACACTTAAATGTTATTGAGAATCAGGGACAAATCTTTTCACACCCCCTTTGATCTCCCATTCAGGTTTTCAGCTTTGTGTCACACAGTGTCTGAATTAAACATTTTTTTTTTTTTTCCGGTAGACTGTAAATTCTATATGGCAAGACTAGCCTGCTGTCCCTGCACCTCAGTCGGTGCCTTCTGTGTTACAGAAACCATTCATTCATTGAGTGGTTGAGTAAATGAATGAATGAACTTGAAGTGAATGCCTAGCATTTCCCAGGTACATTTTAGGCAGAAGAGTATTTATGGAGGGTAGGGGTTCGAACTATTACTACTTAGAAGGAGCATTAAGCATTATCTAATTATGTAATAAACATCTTAAAAGTCCTGAATGTGGAAAGTAGCTGCCTAGCTGCTATACCATCATAGAAAATTAACTGAAAATCACATTTTATTTTCAAAAAATGTTTGTTCCTTAACCTGGTGTTATTACCATTGTCCAAGAAATAGCACAGCCCATTTGCTACTGAGAAATCTAACTGAAAACACAAAAGTTTTGTGTGAACCCCAGAAACAGGAAACTTTACACTTGTTTTTGCCCACCCCACCCCCCATTCCTAAGAAAATCATCCAGGCTTTGCACTTGGTAATGCTTAACAGAGGGTGTTTCTATCATGTAATCATCACAGCCCTAGGGTTTTATGAGGCCAAATGCATAACTGAATGTCTCTGAAATCCTCCAAGGGCGTAGTGCACTCACTCTCTGTGTATCCCTGAAGTAAATTTACTGCCATATTCTGCGATTTTATTCTCTAGTTTAAGAACTGTATCCTTCTGTATTCTTTTTGGAGTTTCAATATGACATGGCAAATTTTTGAAAGGTTAATAGTAAATTTCAACAACATGGAATTTTAAAACTTCACCTAGATTAGCTCACCAGTGAATCAATTAAAGTGCCGGAACTTGTCAAAGAGAATTTGCAAATATTTAGCATGAGACATCTTTGGATGTTATTATGTACACTCTCTCAATGTTTAAGATGTATCAGGGTTTTTCCTTTTCAAAGTGCTCATAACAATTTTACAATGTTTACAAATTAAATGTCCTTCTCATTTATATAATAAAATGATCACCTCTAAATTCTGTCCATGAAAATTTATTAAGATACCCGCATATTGAAAAAACCCTTTAGATCACAAATCAAAGGACATAACTTTGGCCACTGATCCTAAAGGTCTACCAAAGCTGGGGATCCATTCATAAAATACTTTAACTTAATCTTGACAATGTTTGTTTCTTCAGAGCTGTGGAGTGCTGAGGAAGAAAAGGCTGGAACTAGTTTGATTTATTCTAAGGCCTCAAGTAAATAAGAGATTCTCACTTGTACTTCTTCAGAGTTCTTTCAGATGAAGCTTGAATGCTTTGCCAAAGTACTCAAAACTTAAAACACTCATGCTACACTATTTCTTTCCATTTTTCACAGAAGGCCAGATTTCTTCCTGGACATTTATGTAAACTCCTGTGACTGTCAGTGATGATTTTGCATTGGTTCTGGGAGGGCTGAATTTGGCCTAAGGTAGCTTATCCTGGAAATAATCATGAAATTCCAGTGGAGCTATCCAAAGATTTTTATAATTAATTGCTTGGTGGGAAAGTCACATCTTAGAATTGCAAAGAGCTCTCCTATGGAAACCTAAATGTCCTGATAGATGACTTGGAGGGCAAAAGACAATACCATTTATAGGGAGAACATAAAATTTACTAACATATCCCAGGGTCATAGAGGAATGGAGAACATTTTCCTCTTTTGCTTCAGACAGCATAGAATAAGACAACAATTTTTGGGAACATTTGCATTTTACTCGTTAAACAGACTGTCACCAGTAACAGGCAGAGAAACTTAAACCCATAAATATTTTCTGCAAGATATATCTCTAGAATTATAGAATAAGCCTTAAACAAAAAGGTGATTAGGTCTCATTCTTATACATGTAAAAATAAAATAAAGAATTAGAAAGCAAGGGTTTTAAAAGACTTGAACCCATAACATTCCAGAAAGCCTAGCTTCTAGTGTTTTGCCCTTCCACATAACAATCCCCCATGCCAAACAAAACCTATCCCTATACACTTAGTAGACATTGCTTGACTTTCTCAATCCAAAAATTAGAGAAACTTTAATAATAACACACCAGAAAGTCTAAATATCACTATTTAGATTTGTATTTTGTTTCATATTGTGATGGCTGTAAAAAATATCTTTTTCTAAGGAGTCTGAAGATCAAAATGTGTTTTTTTAGAAAGCCAACTCTTGAAGTGTGCTACTATTTCACACATAGCATTTTAGTGATTCATCTAAGACACTTAACTGAAAATATCTTAAGGCCACATCTAACATGATACCAAAAGATTTGGGAGTACAATGAAAAGTCAGTCCACACTTCTGGTCAAGATGAAGACATGGTAGACATGCTTTGCCTTCTCCAACACCACAGAGAGAATTACAACTATATCTCAAAAAAAATAAAAATAAAATAGCAACCAGAACCATTCGGAAATTGAGCTGTATGGAAGTCAGACAACCAAGGATTTTAAGAAGCCACATTCATCAAGATGGGTAGGAGAGGTAGATCATGAAGATGGATAGAGAGGCATGGAGAGGCTGTGTGGCACAGAGAGGCAGCAGCAGTGGCAGAACTGGTAGTCCCACATTCACATGTGGTAGATAAAAATCGGGAGGGACACCTTGGGAGCAAGTGATCCCAGCCCCAAGCCAGACCACACAGCCCAGGGTTCCAGTACCAGGAAGATAAATCCCCAGCTTATAGATGTAAACACCAGTGGAGGTTGGGGAGGTGGAAGAAAACCACCAGATTTTCAGGAGAGTCTGTTTAAGGGACCCTCATAGACTTAGACATACACAAACCCACCCATTCTGGGAATCACCATCAGGGCAACAGCTAGAAGGGTGCCAGTTACATACAGGGAGTGAGCGAAGTGACTAGAAACAGGGCAAGTGCTAGGCAAACCTCCAGAAGCCAGGCAGCAGCATTCTCCCCTCTCTGAGCCCTCCAACCACTCTGAGCCACAAAGCAGTGAAGTGGGTTGCCCCACCCTGGCGATTACCTAAGGCTCTGCCTCACACAATTTATAAGTGCCTTTTACAGGGACTCAAAGCAGCTTTACCCAATACACAGAAACAAACACAGGGAGGCTGCTGAATTGAGGAGACAAAGAAATATGGCCCAAATGAAAGAACAGAACAAAAACCCAGAAAAAGAACTAAAGGAATTGGAGATAATCAACCTGAGCTCAGGATGCCCAAAGAACTCATTGAATATGGCAAAAACATAAGGGAAGAAATAAAGGTTACACTAAGTGAAATAAATAAAAATATACAGGAAACCAACAGTGGAGAGAATGAAGCCAAGAATCAAATCAGCATTTTGGAACACAAGGAAGGAAAAAACATTCAATCAGAATAGCAAGAAGAAAAAAGAATTCAAAAAAAAAAAATGAGGATAGGCTTAGGAAACTCTGGGACAACTTTAAACATATCAACATCTGAATCATAGGGGTGCCAGAAGGAGAAGAGGAAGAGCAAGATTGAAAACTTATTTGAAAAAATAATGAAGAAAAACGTCCCTAAATTGGTGAAGGAAATAACATACAAGTCCAGGAAGCATAAATAGTCCCAAAAAAGTTGGATCCAAAGACGACCACACTGAGACACACCATAATTAAAATGCCAAAGGTTAAAGATAAAGGGAGAGTCTAAAAAGCAGCAAGAGAAAAGCAGAGAGTTACCTACAAAGGAGTTCCCATAAGACTGTCCGCTGATTTCTCATAAGAAACTTTGCAGGCAAGAAGGGACTGGCAAGAAATATTCAAAGTAATGAAAAGCAAGGACCTACAACCAAGATTACTCTATCCAGCAAAGTTATCATTTAGTATTGAAAGGCAGAGAAAGTGCTTCCCAAATTCCCAGACAAGGTAAAGCTAAAGGAGTTTATTATCACCAAGCTATTATTACATGAAATGTTAACGGGACTTATTTAAGAAAAAGAAGATCAAAGCTGTGAACATTAAAATGACAACAAATTCACAACTATCAACAACTGAATCTAAAAAAAAAACAAAAACTAAGTAAACAACCAGGAAAGGAACAGAATCATAGATATGGAGATCATATGGAGGATTATCAGCAGGAAGGAGGAAGGGGAAGATTGGGGAAAAGGTACAGAAATTAAGCATAATTGGTAGATACAAGGTGGACAGGATTTAAGAATAGTATAGAAAATGGAGAAGCTAAAGAACTTATACACATGACCCATTGACATGAATTAAGGGAGATGGATTTCTGGAGTGAAGAGGGGTACCGGACAAAAGGGGACAAAGGAGGAAAATTGGGACAAAGGTAATAGTAATATCAATAAAATATATTTTTTAAAAAGTCAGACCATGTGCTAAATTTTTTATTTAAATAAATATACATCTAGCTATTTAGTAATGTGTTTGAATAATAAGTGACAAATATTTCAAAAGGTGATATTTGTGCTTTGGAAATTATTTCTGAAATTTTAAGTAGCAGATTTTAAGTAATTTTTTTCTTTCAACCTACTGCTAAGTACATTCAGCATTTGGGAATTTTCCCTCTATGTGATATCTCTAAATGTGGACACTGAATTCCAGTCCAAAACCAGGCTTTAGCAACTCAGTGGAGCAACTGCTGACAAGATATCTTTCTTTTTTTTTTTTTTTTTTTTTTAAGTATATTTTATTGATTATATTGTTACAATAGTTCCAATTTTTTTTTCCCCTTTGCTCCCCTCCGCCCAGCACCCCCCTTCCCCAACAATCCCCTCTCCAAGTCCATGCCCATGGGTCGTACATACAAGCTCTCCCGCCTCACCCTTTCATATATTCTTCTTCTTCTTTTTTAAAATTAATTAATTAATTAGTTAAATATTTTAACAATAAAAAATAACAATTCCTCCCTCTCAGACTTAAGACCCTTTACAATCTTATAAAGGACAATGGATGAAGGTCTCGAGCTCCTCTAGCTGCTTCAAGCTGGACATGGTCGTCGTCCTACCTACCCATGGGTCAAGAAATCCCTAATAAGAGTGGGGATGTGGAGGGGAGGGTGGCCTTCCCACAAGGGGAAGGATCGTGCAGACTCCAGGTTGGTTGGCTGTCTCTGGACAACGGCATGCTTGGTTTGACAGGCTGGCATCCTTGTTGTATTCTGGGGGCAACAGGGTTAAAGGACATCATTTAATCCGTAACCACTAGATGACAAAAGACAGGTATTAATTTTTCAATGTCCCACATTAGGGAAAAGAAGGGCTTCTTTGGAGGAAGGTGTGCCAGGTACATCTCACCTGTCCAAAACCCTTTTGCCCATTATACTTATTTTGGACTGAGGGAAATATTTTAGGTTTCCCCCATCTCAGGCCTCTGGGCTTTTTCTGTCCAAGCCATTAGGATAGAAAAGAGAAACCAGTTTTAAAGTGAAGCCCACAGACCACCCCGTTCTTCACCAACCCAGCCACTTAGTTCAGCCAAACCATTGAGTCTCAGGAGGCAGCAATGCAGACAGGATTAAGTGAGGCCTATGCATACAGATAATCACTCAGGTAATGAGATTGTAGGCTTATGCCCTTTGAAAACAGAAAACACATGTTAATTTATGTAACATAACCCACATACAAGTCTCTAAATCTGTAGGACTGTCTTATCGGAAGGAAAATCCTTGTCCTTCTAATATTCACTGAACTTGCATTTCTATTCTTTATATTTTTATTCCCCCCCCACTAAAAAATTTTCTGTTTGTTTGTTTTTCCACTACAGTTGTCTCACTTTTTTTCCCCCTCTTGCTTCCCTGCACCCTGCCCCCCCCCACAGTCAGTCCCCACCCAGTTGTCCATGTCCATGGGTCATTCATACATGTTCTTTGACTAGACCCTTCCCCTTCTTACCCCTTCTCTCCCTCCCATCTCCCCCTTTGTTACTGTTAGTTTATTCCTTGTTTACATACCTCTGGTTCAATTTTGCTCATTTGTTTGTGTTGTTCATTAGTTTCCTGTAACAGGTGACAGCATAAGGTAATTTTCTTTTGTTGCCTGGCTTATTTCGCTAAGCATAATTCTCTCTAGTTCCAATCATGTTGTTGCAAATGGTAGAAGTTCCTTCTTTCTTTCAGTACTTATTCATTGTCATTTTCCCCCTTTGTACTCGTGTTCCTCTCTGTCTCTCTGTTTCTTCATCTTCTTAAAGCAGACCCTTTAGCATCTCTTGCAATGCTGGTTTGGTGGAGATGTATTCTTTTAGCCTTCTTTTGTCTTGGAAACTCCTTATTTCACCTTCCATTTTGAATGAAAGCCTTGCTGGGTAGAGTATTCTTGGTTGTAGGCCTTTGTTTTTCATTGCTTGGAATATTTTTTGCCATTCCCTTCTGGCTTGTAGTGTTTCTGCTGAGAAATCTGATGATAGCCTTATTGGAGCTCCCTTGTATGTTATTAGTTGTTTCTCTCTTGCTGCTTTTAGGATTCTCTCTTTGTCTTTGAATGTTGGCATTTTAATTATGATGTGTCTTGAAGTGGGCCTGTTGGGGTTCATCTTCATTGGGACCCTCTGTGCTTCCTGGACTTGCGTGACTCTTTCTCTCGTCATGTTAGGAAAGTTTTCTGTCATTAGTTTTTCAAAGAGGTTTTCTATCCCTTGCTCTTCTTCTTCTCCTTCTGGAATTCCTATGATACGGATATTATTACGTTTCATGTTGTCCTGCAGCTGTCTTAGAACCTCTTCAGTCTTGTTCAGTCTTTTTTCATTTTGTTGCATTGTCTGGGAGTTTTTGTGTAGGTTGTCCTCCAGCTTGCTGATCCGATCTTCTGCTTCCTCTAGCCTGCTTTTAATTCCTTCTACTGTGTTCTTCAATTCAGAGATTGTATTTTTCATTTCCTCCTGGCTCTTATTGATAGCTTCTATGTCCTTTTTCATGCTCACGTAATTTTCTGTGAGTTCCTTGTAGTTTTTCTGGAGTTCTTTGAAGTTTCCGCTGAGCTCATTCAGCTTCTCCATAATCCATGTTTTGAATTCCATATCTGATAGTTCGCTCCCCTCTATTTCATTTAGCACTCTTTCTGGGGATTCTACCTTTCCTTTTGATGGGAGGTTGTTTCTCTGTCTCCCCATTTTTTTGACTCCTATTGTTTGTTGGTGCTTCTTGGAATGATCTGCACTTCCTGGATCTGCCTCTGGTGGCGTCAGATCATGTACCAGTCTGGCCCTAGGCAGCCTGTTGGAGACTTCCAGGGATCTACTGCTGTTGTCTGTCTTCTTTGATTGTTAATCTATTCAATCTGTGATTAGCTGTCAGGCTTAAGGACTGTGGGTGTGGCAGCTTAATTCCTATAGGCAGGGCTTTTGCTTCCCCTCAGGCTGACGCCACTTGGAGGGGAATGGTCTACCCGTAGTACTGGGGATGAGTCAGCACTGGGACCCAGTCAGCTGCTCCTCCAGTTCTCCCCTCAAAGCCACCGTGCCAAATTCTCCCCAAGTGTCTCCAGCCCTCATTGCCTTCCCTCTGCTTGAGCCCAGGGTAAGTGGTGGCCAAAATATTTTCGTATGTGATCCACTTAAGAGCTCTTTTTCTCCTGCTGTTTCTCTCCGGCTAGCAAGAAAGCCTGTGGCTTTTCGCTTTTCACAGCTGATACTATTTTACTTTCCACTCTGTCGCTGTAGGCTGGGAAGCCCAGCTGGGGGTTTAGACCCTGCCCTTCTCAGGGGGAATCCCCGGCTGCTGAGCTGTTTCTCAGCCCCTTCAGCTGCCACCCGTGGGAGCCCAGCCAGCCCTTCCACGTCTCCGCACTCCCTACCGGTCACGTTGTGATGTAGCGGCCTTTTCTGTCTCTCCGTGGTTATAAGACTTCTCTCCAGCTGGTGTTCGGTTCGTTATTCCAGATGATTTCTCCAAAATTACATTGTAAATCCAGACTAGTTCTAGGAGGAAGTTAGTGTAGCTTCCACTTACTCCTCCGCCATCTTGTTTCCAAGATATCTTTCTAAACTATAAAATGGGTGTAATAAAAATCTCGTTTATCTTAGAGCCACCACCTGAGAGTAAGCCACATTAGCATTTATTAGTCACCATCTTTTACAGAACATCTCAATTCCACTTAAAAAATCTGTGATCCTTATAATATAACCTGGGACTCTATAAGAGCTCTCACAACCATCACATTTCTCTCTGGAGAGCACTACCTGCTACCTATGGCAAATATTCATATAATTGATTTTACCTAACTACAGAGTGAGACTGATTTCTTTTTATGATCGTTAGAGGTTTATGGGGAGATATTTTTGGAAGGCTGAGGTAAGTGCCATTTAATATGGTGTAGATATGTTTCCCTGATTTTTAATAATGAGGCTAGCAGAGCAAATATTGCAAGGGGCATATAATAAATTTTAGCTCTGAATGACAAACGGAACCAAGAAGGGCTTCAATGCAAAAAGGCAGTTTGTTCTCCCAGCTGTGTGGTTCAAAAAGTCACACTAGTCTTGACTTACTGAATCACCAAATGGCTGTTTTCTGCCTTGCATTGGCATGAAGTTGTTCAGCTTCTATTTTGATTGTTAATATATTTGCTGCAGCAACCATTAATAAAAAGGCATGCTAATAACAATGAAATATAGCCCCACTTGAAAAATGAGGTGCACTCAGACCCTAAAGAGCCTTATATATGTCACTATACCACAACACTGTGTTATGAGTTATTAAAGATTATTAAAATAATTTAATGTAGTTATTGCACTGAAATATGTATCTTTCAGCCTGTAAGTAAAAGTAGCCTGTGTGCTAATAAAGAACAATTCTAAGAGAGCACCCCAAAGGGTTCTTGCCCAAGTCTAATTATAGGCGGTAAATTTGTTTCCTTCCAGAAAAACCAAAGAAAAGCTTTTCACTGTCTTTTATCCAATACCAGCGATTAGTGCAGGTGTTCCAGAAAAAATTAAATTCACCTTAATAGTTAGACATACTATGTAACTCTAGGATATTGCATATTGCCTGCAACAATCTCTCAATTACTTGTGAAAGTTGATGCCAAGCCAGAGTTCTCCAGTGTTAGCACAGGGTCTGGTTACTGCCTTGAATTCTCTCCCCAACTCAGCCCCTAGAATTTTTTGAATTCAGCATTTCAATTTCAATCATTTAAATGCATATGCATGTCCTCAGTAATGCCTGCAGGCTTGAGAGGTTTTTTTAAGGTTTTATTCATGTAGTAGCATGAATACAAAAATACATTATGGAATGATGGAATTGAAAAATTCAGAAAGTATGTTACAAATGAAAAAGCAAAGATTTTATGCTCCTCTCTTCTAGAACATGTAGGATTCTAGGCTAAGCAAGTACGTGTATGAGAGACTAAGATGAAGTCAGGAGCTAGGCAAGGCAGGCTTTTGCTGCATTTTCTTTTATACTCTATTTCAATTAAGGGTAGTTGCCATACTGGTATCTTAACTGGCAACAATTTATATTAGATGGTAGTGATTACATTAAAGATCAAGCTTTGGCTGCAGAAAAGAATCCTTCAACAATATCAGTACTTTTTTGTCTGGTGTTGAAGTACATCAGAGGCAGAACAAGTATTAACCAGCCATCATGTGAAAGTTATTCAGAACTAGCCACTTCAGACCACTTTTAAGAAAAGCATTTTTGTTTCAGGTAGTCGGGAATCTGCCTTTGTTTACGCCATCTCCTCAGCTGGAGTTGTATTTGCCATCACCAGGGCCTGTAGCCAAGGAGAATTAAAATCCTGTTCCTGTGATCCAAAGAAGAAGGGAAGCGCCAAGGACAACAAGGGCACCTTCGACTGGGGTGGCTGCAGTGATAACATTGACTATGGGATCAAATATGCCCGAGCATTTGTGGACGCCAAGGAGAGGCAAGGCAAGGATGCCAGAGCCCTGATGAATCTGCACAACAACAGAGCCGGCAGGAAGGTATGGACTGCAATGCTGCTCATTTTGTAGCTGTACAGCCTTGTAGTCACTTAGGCCAAGCTTATCTTAAACTTTCATAGAGTTGATAAAAAATGCCATACAGTCACAAGTTCCCACTGTCCCCCAGCCCCAAGCTGCTTGTTCTAAAGAATACCACCGACTGGGTTGAAATATCCCACTCGTAACTCCACCTTCCTTTCCACAGCTGAGCTGAAAGAGTCCACCCATTGCTTTTGGCATTGCATAGAGTCAAGTGTTTTATGGTCCCTTTGGATCCTCTATCATCTAGACAGAAGATATAATATGTGGGTGAAGCTAGCTAGTGCTTCATCCATGCACCAGTGGGATGTTGAATGCTTGTATCTAAAGGATATGAAGATCCAAAACATCTCTCAAACATATCATGAAAGAAACTCAGTAGGCATTGGCTTACTGGCTTTTCTAGAGTCAGGGATGCTCTTTTTAGAACCAAACTTACTTTGAGATTCCTGTTACTGCATGAGTAAATAGACCAGGGAGAACACAGCCCCAAAGGGGTACTTTAGCCCCTTATCCCCTTGTCCTTATGAACCTACTGGGCTATGGATTCACTGGTCAGTGTTCATTCTCTACCACCCATTTATTAGATGAGGAAAAAGTCCCCAGGTGCTCAAGGTCACATGCAGAATCAGTAGAAAGGTCAGAACTAGATCTCAGCTTTCAACTCCTAGTCCTGGGGATTGATGGCCTAGGATGAAACCATTAAAATGACAGTCTTCAAATCCATTGATAAGCCATGTCTTTCTGCATGGCGGTGTGACCAGAATAACTAGAGAATCTACTACTCATTTTTCCTTCAGTAAAAAGCATGAACTGGCTGGGCTAATCAAATATTTAGTTAGAACAATCCTAGAATAATGTGACTGCCCATGAAAAAAGATAATCATAATTTGTCTTTTGTCAACACAAAATTAAAATGTGCTTGATAGTAATATATAAAGGAAGATCAGCATAAAATTGAAAGATCCTGGGGGGTCTTTAATATGAAAAAAAAAATAGAAAAAAACCGCAGAACTGTTTGGATGAAAACTCTTTTACTAAGGTCATAGAGACACCAAATCTTAATTAACAGGCAAAAGAAGGAAAGAACTCTTGTTTAGTACATGGAATGAGAACATGTGACCTGCACTGTTTACAAAGAGTACCTTTCTTGAACTTCAAAAGTCAACATTAGTTATTTTTCATGAATTTAAGAATTTATAGTGACTACTGCCAAAAATACAGACTGTGGTTATGCAATCCTACAACTATCGGTAATTACTATTTGTGCAATAGTTTAGATAAAGGAAAATTTACATTGACCTTTGTTTGGACATCGATACCACGTGTATAAGTTATAAAGTGTGGTGTCTTTGATAGGAGTGTGCTGCTTAATTACTCAAGCAGGAAATATAGTTAGATCTCTCAGATTATTTGTAAAGATAAAAGCATATGGTCATACATTGTATCCAAAAGAATGTTGACTCATCAAACTAAATGTTAATTTTGCTTAATAGGTCATTAGATATTGAATGTTTCAACTGTTAAGACAACAGATCTTAGTTATTATCTTGTAGGCTCTGAATAAACTTGACTTTTAATGTAAATCACATGATACCTCACTGTGTAGAGGTGAACAGCTGTCAGGCCTCAGATACTCTCCTGCCTACTCTGCAAAACTGAGGAGGCTACTTTGGATTGGAATAAAAGTGCACACACTGACTTTTGAAAATGTGGCTTTAATTAATGGTGGGTGGGCAGACTTTTTCAAGGAGATGCATGATGTCAGTGAATATGAACTTTAATGAGAGTAAATGTATTGAGATAAACATGCGTCTCTAATTCTCTTCCTGCAGTCATTAGAGCCCTAGTCTCTACTCCCCCTTCATGCAAGCAGAAGGTCTCTGGAATCAAAATGAGAACAGGCTGGGTTTATGTTTGAAGGCAGGCCTCCTGAGTTAAGCCTCCAACTGGCCTGGTTCTAGAAAACCCTATCCACTCAGGGCTGACTGAAACATCAGTTCATTTTTATTTCTTCTTTATGCTTTGCAGTATTTCCCAAATTGTCCAATATAAGTATCTTCTTTCTACAATGGTAGTGGTGAGGGGGGCAAGGAAACCAGTATATTTTATTTAAAAGAGAAAGCATCTATTTCAGGATTATTCTGTGTAACCAATGCTGTAATTCAGATTCACAAAAAACCCTTAATTTTTCCCTAATGTTTGAGCAGTTTGATTCATTTATTATAACAGCTGGTTAGAGCACCCTCATGTGTCTCAATATGGTAATATCATTTTAGATCTTCAGTGCCATTATATCATTTTATTTTAATCACAGCTTCAGCAAAATTTGTAATGATGTTTCTTTCTTTTATGTTTACTTGAAACTTATCCTTGATTGAGTATTGTTTTCTACCTCCAAAGAGTCCTAAAAAGATAAATTTACCTTGTTCAACACAAACATTCTTTCAAGAAAGACATTCCACACCTTCTCCCAGTTCTTTTTAGGTCTAAAGAAGCCATTTTATGAAAACTTCTAAATTATATTTTAGGATAGGTTTAGGTAAATTACAAGCAAAAGGTTGTTGGTAGACAGCCACCTTTTGTTCCCTTTCAGGAGTTGAAAATGGCTTTTAAATTAGGCCATTCCTTCCTCTAGATGAAATAAACTCACAACTTCCTTTACCTTTCCTAAAATAATCTCTATCAAAATAATCCATGTATCCAACCAAACACTGTCCTTCAATCACTGGACATTTCCAAAATAAGAATAAGAGGATTCATAAAAATACTTTCCCTAAAAGGTATCTCTTACTATGTAAAGATAGAACATGGGATTTGAAATGAGACCCACCTTAGTTTGTGGGAAGACATGCATAAAGCAAATAGCAGGGAGCCTGGCACTTAGTGGGTGCTCTATAAAAGTTTATTCTTTTCCCTTTAGTGAAGTAAAGGTTATGTGTAACTTATGTAATAGAGGTAGGCACAAGTTCAATTTTAACTGTTACTTAGTACAGATTGAACTATTCAATCTGATTTCTCCATGTATCCATAGACTCATCTTTGGTACAGTTCAACATACTAATAAAAACCAGGCATATAATATTTGCGAATGTGCAACCTACTGTTTTATAATTTGATCTCTCAAAAACCCATATAGGATTTAAAATCAGTATTAGTAGTTAGTCCTATTTTTCAAATGAGAAACTGGGTCTCAGAAGGCTGAAGCGACTAACCCAGGGTCACACAATTACAAAGTACTGGGCCTGGGGGTTCAAACTCAGTTGTATTCACCTGTATGTACTTACCTACCTTTCCACGTTGTCTCTGTTGAGAATTTCTGAGAAACACACACACACACACACACACACACACACACAGGGAGTATTTCTGTACTTTTAAAAAAGAAGTAATAGCAGCAGCCACTACCTTTGGAAAGTAGTCTACCAATTATTTTTTTCCTTTGTGTGTGTCTTTATCTTACAAGTTTTCTAAAATAAATATGTATTCTTAATGTTTTATTTAAATGTTTATTGATTTTTAAAAAGAGAGGAAAGGAGGGAGGGAGGGCAGGAGGAAGAGAGGAAAGGAGGGAGAGAGACAGAGACAGAGAAAGAGACATCAATCTGTTGCCTCCCGTATTCTCCCCAGTCGGGGGTTGAACCCACAACTTAGGTATGTGCCCTGACCAGGAATTAAAACTGCAGCCTTTTGGTGTATGGGACAATGCTCAAACCAACTGAACCAGCAGGGCTGTGTAATTTCTTTTTAAACAAAAGGGGAAACATTCTAAATGTCAGATACATAACTGCTAATCATTGTGAACAGCTCAACACAATTTAGCCTTTTTCAGTAGATGCACAAAATTTCAACTAATGACCCTGCAAGTTTGAGAACTCTATTTCTATATGCCATTGGACTAAATTTGTTTCAACAGTTAATTTATTATGGAATTACTTTGGGAAAAGCACTATTTGGGGTAGTAAGTTATATGTGAAAAAGAGTAAGATTAAGACAAAGAATCCTGACCACAATACACTAAATTTTAGTCAGGGAGACAAGTAAAATACAACTGTGGGGCAAGCTCTAAGCTAGATGGTGGAATAGGAAAATCCGCAGAAGAGCCAGTTAGCTGAGGAGAGATAAGACTGATCTAAAATAACTGGGTGTTTGAGCTGGAGATAATGATTTTCCTTGGTTGAGACAGGGAAAACGCTTTCCAGGATGGAGGGACTATAGGAACAAGAAACATACTGGGATGGAAAGACCATCAGAGTTGAGGAATGACAAAGGGCTTTAGGGTGGAGCTCATGACTGAAAAGTAATAGGAGCTGAGGCTGCTAACTCAAGTCTCAGCCACATCTGGAAAGCTTTGAATGCTGTCTAAAGACACTTGGATATCACTATGAAGCAGCAGGCAGGTATTGAACAATGGCAGGGTGGGGCAAATTAAGTACTTAAATTCCATTCTTATGCATTGCTAATTTCCCTAGAGTCCCCTTTAAGTGATATATTTCAGAGTTCAAATTTCTGTGATATGTTTGAATTAATGATTTAAAAAAATACTTACTAGAAAAATTATGAGAAATTTCTACCTCCCTGCGTTTTATTTTCAGCATTAAATAAACATAGAGGCACTGATGTAGATAGTAAGCTTCCCAATGTTTATTAATTAAAAATTGGCATATGGCAATGTGTTGATATTTATATTTTTAACATAATGTTTACATTATTATTGGCTACTTTACTCATTAGGGGTTCTTAGCTAGTAACATCATCTTGACTGGGGCAATATGGTGACTGAGGTTCTGGAATTAGAACACTGGCTCTAATACTCGAGCATGATCTTGGATAGGTTACCTAACAAGAATTTCTATCTAAAATATATACACATATGCACGAGGTTTTGAGCAAGCCTGAGAGGTAGGTAGCATTATTATCGACATTTTTCATATGAAGAGATAAAGGTGTATAGGGTGGCCACAACTAGCAAACAAATTGAATTTATTTGCTGGCTGAAATTCAAGCTTTACTTGACATCCTGTATTTTAAATGGAAGAAGTTTCAGAGGGTAACGGGATCCAGAATTTCTAGTTTCATGACCCACCCAAACCAGCACCACTCAAGATCAGTGCTGCGGAACATTGGAGTGCCCAGACAAAGCAGATAGTTCTAAGTTCTGTCTACAGAAAATGCCTCCAAAGTCAACAGGAATTGATATTGTATAAGATGTAAACACAGCCTTGTAGGCAAGTAAACCTAGGGCCTAACAAAGACTTCCAAGAATAGAACCTATGATACCATTTAAAATACATAAAATAAATAATGGGTCTGAATCAAGAGAACTGGGCAGGATTCAAAAGCAATTGCCCTCAAAAAGGAATTATCAATACAGAAGGAAATGATAATGCTGAACTGAACTACAGAGCCAGATAGCTTAATGCATTTTGAAAAAATGACATTACCTCTACAAGCCTCACCTCTGTCTTGTTGGACCCAGAAGTAGAATGTGCTTGGTACTATAGATCTTTAAATAGCATATGAATTTAAAACTAACCATAATTAAAGTTCCAAAGCAGAGAATAACTCTTAGCAAAATTGTTACAGTTCCATGTAAAGTCCTATTACTTACAGAAAAATGTTTTTTAGACTGGCCTCATTAGTCAATAAGAATTATTATATTTATGGTTAGTCAATAATAATGTTCTTGAATTCCACAAATATAAATCCTACACCTTATATTTTCTAGCTAAACCCACCCATACTCACTGTTTTTAAAGGATGACAGTGCTCAAGAAATCACAATGTCTTATTTAAGTTAGTAAATGATCATATAAGCAAATCAACTGCATGGTCCAGTAATAAATATTCCCTGTTTTCCTAGTTTCAGAGCATATATGTTTGAGAGATATAAGTTGGTCTGATTTTCAGTTACTCATAGACATGGACCTGTTAAAAGGATTTAATTGTTATAAATATACTTGGTTTTAAGCCAGCATCTGAAAATTAAATAATGTTGTTAATGTGTATTTCCCTCAGGAAACCTGATATAGGTCCAGAAATATGTTAGTTGCTTTATGGCATACACCCAACTAAAAAGTGAAGTATTAAAACTCCTTTGAATGCTCAAGTTAACTAAATAAGTTAGTTAAAACATGGTATCTAAGGACCTAAAATAAATTCTAGGCAGAATTTCTAAGGCAAGGTCAATTAAGTTGGCACACCTTTCAAACAGATGGAGTGCCCTTTTTCTGACAGGAAGAGAATACATGTGGCATAATACAGAAGTTGTAAACTTAGCAAAATGCAGGAACTTACAAGAAAAAAGTTCTCATGTAAGAAGTATTACAAAGACACACTGGCATTGGTTAGGCTCAGTCTTCAAAAAAGCTGACTTAAGAAGCCAAAATTTAATTCTCCTGGGGAGAAATTTATCTTTATAACTGGCAAAACAATTCTTTGTAGACTAATTAGATATGCAAACACTAAGTATAAAAACTTTTGTAGAATCCACTGAACCCAGAGAACATGAACCCCTAGGGGGTTGGAAAACTCTTGTGTTAGAAATGCTGGTAGAGTGATTTAAGGTGTTGACTTGCTGTCAGATGGGCTTGGGTTACATCCTTCCTAAGGCACACTGTGTACCTGAGGTCCTCAGCTTCTTGGTGTCTGAGTAACCTTGTCTGTACAACGGAATGAAAATAGTACATCCTTATATGCTTGTGTGGATTAAGTAAAATAGTGAAAGTAAAGCACTTAGCATGGTTCGACATATGGTACAGTCTAATGATACCATGCCTCCTTATTATGCTCTGACAGTAAGCTGGGGCAGATAAATATAAAGTAGGGTTGTTCTAGCCTGAACAATGCATGTATTTACTTCTTCCATAGCATCTGTTTTTAAATTCAGACTTCTCTGTGGTATAGAATGCTAATATGTATAAGTTTCTTAAACTCCAAGAGTAGAGAATAGCCTCTACAGACCTGAAAGTTTAAAATGCTCAAAATCAAAGATTTAAGGACCATGAAAAATCTGCTGAGATATTAGCATTGAAGCTACTGAGTTTATTGAAGATTTTTATTGAGAAAAGTTGTATGTTAAGATAAAAATGGCTTCTATGAGGCTAAACACCAAGAGTCTTTTTAAAAGTAGTCATATCAAATGAGCAAGTATTTGTTGACAGGATGCCACAGAGTAAACATTAGATGGGATGAAGCAAATGGTGGGGGGAGAGGGGTTGATGAAGAATTGTGCTGGCCAAGAGAGTACTATAAAAAGTCATGAGGGCTGCGAGAATGTGAAGAAAGGAGCGAAAGGGAAGGCTGAAAGCAGAATCTTGACAGCAGCCTGCTCTAGAAATCAAAGAAAAAGGAAGTAGAACAAGAGACCCTTTAGCAAAGATTCGAGTCAAAATAGAAAACAGGACCTACCTGTGTCATGAGCTGTGGCCTAAGTTTCTGGAAAATGCTTTCAGCATCACTCACTGGAGAGAGACAGCAAGTCATTGTAATGGATTCTTTCTCATGTTCTTTATCTCTTTTGTAAAAACAATACTTGCACAAACAAAAGTAGCAAAATGAGCCATTCAGTTTTGCATTATAAAATGGACCATTTCCTCCCCTCACAATCCTTGTCTCCTTCCAGAACATTTCACAGTGCAAGCAGTATCAAGGATGTGGACACAACATACACCATTTCAACTCTTCCTCCCAAAAACTTCATTAAAGATATAGTAATGGAATAAAAATGGATTTAAATTAACAATAAAGAGAATGGCCAAAGAAATAAGAGAGCGCAACAAATTTCAGGACAGTGGAAAGCAGATAAAGAACTTGGAACTCATAAAGAGGGATGGAGAAGCCATAGCAGATGGGGAAAAAAAAAATTGCAGATGGGGCAAAAGCCTAAGTGGGAACCAAGGTGCCTTGAGGAAAGTTCATATATAAGTGAGCACTGGAGAAAAGCATAGGCCTAAAAATTGGGATTAACTGAGAAACCCATAGATAGAATACTGAACCCCATCCCCTCTTCTCCACCCATGAGCAGAACTATGGAAATCTGGCAGAACATCACAAGCTTTCTGGAGTTAGTCTCCAGCATAACATCCAGTGTCCTCCCTGCTCACCAGAAAGCAAACCTCTCTGCCCCACAACTCTAACCCATATAATCAACACTCCTGGTTATGGCTTCATTCTTTGATGTGAAGAGATTCTCCAATGGATGATCATATGTTCGAGGAAATTCAGCAGTATGAAAGAAAAAAAAATGGCCAGAATAAGAAAATCAATAAATGAGGGGTGAGAAGATCATTTTTAAAAGCCTAATTAATCTCACAGAGATTCAAAAAGATAATAACATCCATAAATAATAAGAATGATGCTTTGAAAAAGTGACAACTAGAGAACAAGAGAAGAACTTGGAACAGAAAGCCAAAGAAATCTCCCAGAAAGTAAAACAAGCAAACCAAAAGAAAAAATGGAGTTTAAGGAGATCCATAAACAATGCCCATCTTTCCTGCTTGAATTTGAAACCAGCTAAAAAATGGACAAGAAAATCAGATAAATGGAGTAAACATGTCTGTTGCACTACTGGGGAAAAAAAAAAAAAAGGCTGCATTGGAGGATGTAGCTTCAAACTTCAAAGTGCTTCCTAGCACTCTACCCCTGAACTGAGCAGCCTTACTCATCCTGTCACTGGCTAGGCACTGGAGCTTCTGCAGGGATCCCTTTGCTGGAGGGTAGGAGCTGATTATAACTCATCTCCATAGGCTGGCAGATGCCCAAAGAGAAGAAACCCAGGAACACAAGTCCCACTCCTTCCTCTAAACTCACCATTTGGACAAGTCACTTCCTCACTCCCAGGGGAGAAATAAGTAAGAGGTTGGAGAAAGCCAGGAGTGTTACTCTAATGGAATTTCTTCCTCAAGCAGCCAGGAAGAAACCATTAAAAATATTAGAGAGAAAATGTAAGAGACATGGAAGATGGATTCAGAAGGTTCAGCAACTGAGTAATTAGAATGCCATAAAGAGAAACTAAAAAAAATGGAGGGGAAGAAAATATTGAGAATGTCTCAGTGCTGAAGGATATGAGTTTCCAGATTGAAAGAGCCCACTGAGTGCTGAACAGGATTAATTTTTTTATTCATATATATATCATTGTGATATTTCATAACACCAAAGATAATGGAAAGTTTCTAGAACCTTTCAGGAAGAAAAAAAAATCAGTAAGACATCAGACTTCCTATCCACACACTACAGGCCAAAGCCTATGGAGCAATACCTCCACAGTTTTCAGGGAAAATTATTTTCAACCCCGAATTCTATACCCAGCCAAATTATTAATCAAGTATTAAGGCTGAATAAAGATATCTTAATATTAAAGAATTCAGAAAATGTATCCCCTGTATACCTTGAAGGAGTTAATGAAGAAGGGGCTGCAGCAAAAGAATAAAGGAGGAAAAAAAGAGAAAACATGGCACCTGACAGAGCATGTCCAACCTAGGAGAGCATTATGATAGGTCTCAGCTGTGTAGCCAGTCCACACTGGAATAAGAACATGGAGCACCATGGACCTCCCCCATCCCCAGGAAATAGGAAAAGTGATAGAGTAGGTGTAATACTTGAGAAAGTAGAAACATTAAGTTATAGTAAATGCAATTAGTTGTAAGTAAAAAGAGAAGACACCAAACTCCATTCCAGGAACATCCTTCTTTGTCACAGAGATTGTGATATTGGACCAGGCATTGTAAATTTCAGTCCTGGCATTATACATGGTTGTACAGTTAACAGTGTTACATAGCTATTTATTGTTTTCAGTTTATATAATCAAAGTCTAGACATATTGTGGGCGACTTAACTATAGTTACAAAGGAGAACTTTAAAACTATCATCTTTGTCTCTGCAAAAGGACAGGCACTTCTGACTAAGAATGAGGTAGAAGTTGGGGAGGGACTGCAGTATCGTCATAAGAGATAGCACCTATGACTTCTGGAACAAGAAAGGAAGTGTAAGTTTACTCCTTGAAGTTGCAGAGATCACCAGAATCATGATGCAGCAGGTTGAAAGTTGGGGTGAAGGAAGTGAGGGCTGAGTGAAATTCTTCCTCTCCATAATGAGAAGTCTATTAGGAAATAAGGAACATTGATTGGCAGATAAACAGTGACATGCAGAGCTGCCACATTCAGTTGTGCCAGGTTTGCATCACACCCCTCCAGAGGGCTCCATTCACCTCTTGTTATTGTAGATTTGCTTAGTTATGATGGTGATTTCCTGGCAGATCTCCATCAAGTGTCTTGAGGATGGGATGCTTTTCTCTGTTTCTCACAAAGTTGTCGTTGGCTGCAGAAGCATTTAGGTAACCATCAAAGGGCTAAAAGCAGAATTCATTAAAAGTGACTACCTCTGGGCTGGGCTCTGTGGACAGGGAGAAGAGTGAGGAGAGATGAGGAAAAGGGAACAGCAGGGGGTTATTGCTTTTCACCCTGATCCTTTCTGAATTACTTGAGTTTTCAAAATCATGTGCACATATTTCCTTAATTAAAAATTTGGAAGTAATAATTAAAAAGAAACATGCTTTGGCAGTTGTGGCTCAGTTGGTTGGAGCATTGTCCCTGTAGCTGAAAGGTTGCAGGTTAGATACGTGGTCAGGGCACATATCTAGGTTGCAGTCCACCCATGGGGACACGTACAATCATTCTAAGAGCAATGAAAAAAAAAATATCCCTGGGTGAGGTGAGGATAAAACAAATAGTACATACACACACACACACACACACACACACACAGCTCCAGACTGTCTGGCAGCCCATGGGACATCCACAGGTTCTTATTTGCTCACTATTTCCTTTATGGAGCAAATAAAACATCTGCAGCCGCTCTATCAATGGCCTGCATGGAAGCCCACCGCCCCTCACCAGCTCCTCCCAAGACCACCAGGGTGGGGGTGGGGTGCGTCCTTTCAGGAACTTCCTCTGCAGATTATTCCCTAAAAGCAGTGGTCAGCCCCATCTTTCATTCCCTCCAAGAAAGCACTAGGGTAAATTGTTGCTTGTGGCTATTTTTCCCTGGAGACCTAGGGTAGGACCCAACTTCTAATTCAATAGTCATATATCTCTGTTCCTGGCACTGTAAGGCCTCTGGGTCCACTGGGATGGCTCACCTGCTCTGGCCCTCCGTGGGCCCCTGCGGGTGGTGGTGCTGAGCCTCCGCAGATCCTCCACAGCACTCCTGGGTTTGAAGGGAATTCTCTCAACCTTGGCTGCTATAAGAAGCACCTTGAGAGCAAGGCAGGGCCCCACCCCCTGCCCAGGTTCTAATTTGTTCAGTCCAGAGAGAGACAGTGTCTGTGTACAAGGAAACATCCCCAGCTGATTTTAATGTGTAATCAGAATGAGAACCACTGCTCTGCTCTCTCCAGGTGCCAGGGAACAGTCCCCGATTCCTGTAGTTTACTGAACAGATGGTTGGACTTTTTTTTTTACATCTTTTTCCACATCATCCAACTCCTCAGACTGCAGCCAAATTATAAAAAATATATATATATTTTTTTTCCTTCCTCCTTTATCTATAAACACACATGTAGGCCTTATATTGTTCTGCATTTTGTTTCCATCACTTGACTTCCTTTTATGCCTGTAAGCCTGATCTACTTCATTATTCAAAGACCACATAATATTTCATTAGTAAACATATGCCATAAAGTGCTTAACCACGTTCCTATTGATGTCATTTGGGGTTTTTCCTAGTATTTTGCTATTGCTAATTATGTTGCAATGAACATTCACGTGGGCATGAAACCTTCGAAACTTTTGCAATTGTTTCCAAAGTGGAATCACCAAGGTCAAAGGACACATACACTGGAAATTATTACAGTGTTGCAAAAATTCTTTCCACTTAAATAGCACATCAATTTACTCTCCCACCAAAAGTTTGTTAAAGCATTTCCTTCCTCATACTCTTACCGACACCCTTATTATCAATCTTTTTACTATATGCTAATCTGCTAGGCAAAAGAAAATGGTGGTGTATAGTTTCGGTTTGCATTTCTCTAATTACTACTGAAGTTGAATGTCTTTTTGTTAGTACTTTGTATTTTTTCTGTGAATGGCTTTTTTAATAGATTTTTGATGAGTATTAGTTTGGAAGAGTCAATGTAATCCCTTGTATTTCTATCCCTACTTTTCCCTATTATAATAGGTCTTAAATTTATATAGTCAATTACTGATGTATTCAAAAGAACTGAGGGAAGCAGAGTAATCATAATTCAAAACTTGCAATTTCTATTAGGATTTTAAATATGTTTTTCAAAGAGTGAAGAAACCTTTCATACAAGTCCCCTGACAGATTACTCCTGACATTATATTGGCCCAAATTGAATTATCAAATGCTCTTTGCTAGAAAAGAGTCAGGGGCAGGACAATGAGATTAATATTATTGGTTTGGTCTGCTCTGAAGCATGTGGCTGCCCAGCATCTGAACAAAACTGAGGAAGGAAAAGGGGAATGGCCATTTCCTTTCAATAGTGGGATGATCAACAGTGTGTACCATTGCCACATGTATTTTCAAGGATTCATAAGGTGTACTTTAAGATCCAATGTGAAATGAATATGTAAATACTCCAGTTAATCATATAAAAATCTCAGCTTTGAAGTTTGCAACCTGGGAACTTAGTATTACAAAGGGAGGGCAGTAATATTTCCTGTCACTTCTAAAGCTAGGAGTATTAATTTATGAGTCAATAACTCATCTTTAAAAGGAATAAGCTGTGAAGAATGAGCATTCATTATCAATTCCCAAGCTCAAGAGAGAGCACAACTGACAATTGGGGGCTGTCCCCATCAGATACCCAAAGCAATGTGACAAGAAAGGAGGTGATGAGCCATGGCTTTGGTCCTTGGTTCAGTCACAGAGCAAAGGAGGAGAACCCCCCCCCCCCCCCCCCCGGTAAGAATCCCCATCCTCAAGGATCTACAAGACAGAGGGGGCAGGGAAACCCCTTCCTGATATTTTCCGAGAACAAAATTCTTAGGGTAACACATTGAGAGAATTATTTCCAAGAACTTGGAGGTGGTAGTTGGAAGCCTGCTCAGCCTATGCCCAATATTCTGGTATAGTATAATTACTGTGGGTGTGGGATGTGAGTGAGTGGATCCAGCAGCAGCCCAAGTGGAGCTCCCTGAAGCACTCGTGTTCACCCCTCCCCCAACCCCCAAACACACGTGGATCCAAATATTCCAGGTTGCCCCTCCCCAGGGCCACATCCCAGGTAACTTACCCCTAGTGTTGTAACCTGGTTTACCTCTTCCACAGACTCAGTTTCTGACCAAGGCTCAGTAGAACCAAATGTGCTGAAATGTTCTTTATTCCAGCAATTTATTCACATGCCTGGAAATGTGTCAAAGTCATTCTAGAGCCAAAGGAGCCAAGACATCATGGTGGCCCCAAGGTTGTTAATTCACTCACACCCTTCCCAGGTTGGGCCTCGTCACCCAGATGTTTCCTGCTTAGCTCATCAGAGCGGACTGAGCCCTGTTACATTTGGAATCTGTCCTCATCAGCATGAGCCAGTTTTGGAGGGCAAGGATAGCAAAGTGAGCAGGAGGAATGTCATTAGTTTGGTATGCCAGGTCACAGGGATCTGGGCATTTTTAAAGGATATCAGAATGAACTTCTCTGTTCTAGAAATACAACTTGCCCATGTACCCCTGCCCCAATATCTTTATATTCCAGGTGTTTGGTATGAGGCTCACTGGGTGACCTGGATGGCAGGCCTCCGCCACAGATAGAGGAGGGCTCCCCCATTCTGCCCCATTTGGGTCCCACCTGTCCAGGAGCTTTTCTTCCTAAGAGGTGAAAAATAAGTAGAGGATGGTAGCATAGGATTGTTGTGAAGATTAAGGTCATTGAGATCGAATGCAGAAAGTATTTGCACAATGCCTGGACTTAGAGCACACCCCATAAATAGTAACAATCACTATTATGGGCTTAGCAATTACTTTGTTCATCTAATTTGAGTAATAGCATACATTTTTAATATAACTAAATTTATTTAGAAAATACTCTAATTCACTGCCTTACTCTTCAAACTGGCCCCATACCTATTAAATTAAAATTAGTGAGGTTTTTGTTGTATCAATGGCCTAATAGGCTCCCAGTCAGGCACAGCTTCCCACTGTCTCCCTGCCTGCCTGCATGCCAGTGCCTTGTGGCTGAAGTGACCAATAAGTGACCTGAGACATCTCCCAGTCCTAAGCCCTGGGGTCCTATGTCTTCAGTCACTTCTTGGTTGCTCAGAAAGTTGTAGCACATGTCACAAGCTTGAGTCTAGCTTCGCTGACCTTGCCTGTCTTTTCTGGCAGGCTGTGAAGCGGTTCTTGAAACAAGAATGCAAGTGTCATGGGGTGAGTGGGTCATGTACGCTGAGGACATGCTGGCTGGCCATGGCCGACTTCAGAAAAACAGGCGATTATCTGTGGAAGAAGTACAGCGGGGCCATCCAGGTCGTCATGAACCAGGATGGTACTGGTTTCACTGTGGCTAACAAGAGGTTCAAGAAGCCAACGAAAAATGACCTCGTGTATTTTGAGAATTCTCCAGATTACTGTATCAGGGATCGAGATGCAGGTAAGTTGAAAACAGTTTTTTCACAGCACCTAATTCTTCCAGCGATAGGTACTGCTCAATTAGAGTGCAGTTCTGTGTTTTCAACCTGCTAATTCTGTAAGTACAGCCTGCTGCCTTCAGGGTCAAAGCTCATGTTCTTATCACTCATGTTTAAAGTGCACCGGGAGCTCTCCTAAGATTCTGGAGAAATGGGAACCTAACAAGAATGTTTTTGGCCAGAAAGTCAAAATACGCATATTTCCAAAATTCTTCAGCCTGGACAAAACTCAAATTGGTAGATTAACCTAAATGACATATAGCAACCTTGTACCTTCCCTGTGATCCTGAAGCTGAGAGGAGGATGGCTTTGCCATGTATATTCCCCTTTACAAATTCCACCTCTGTGACTACAGAAGAGAGTCCCAGGGCTTTGAAGTCTGCCTGTTTTGAAATCTTTCCAGTGTGCTCAGAAGTTGCCAAATACTAGAAAAAAGAATTCATCCCCCCTGGCTTGACTGCCAGTGGGCAGAAGATGAGGGCTGTGTAGGAGGCACTGTGTTTATTAAGGCCACACCTTCCATTGCACACAGTATTTTCTGTCACAAACTCACTCGGGTGCAGCTCCATCAACCTCAGCACAGCTGTTCCCTGTGCGTTTTATACCTGTACTGTTCTCCACCTCTCACCCCTCCCAGTCTTCACTGGACTCCCAGCTTAGCACAGTCTTTCTAAAGAATCTGGTACAAAATAAGAATGAATACAAGCCTCAATGGATAGGAGGTGATAGGGAGCCTACAGCCAACTTTGCCTCAGGCCAACTTCTCAGACTTAGTAGAAAGCAAGGGAATTTATTATCAGAAAAACATCTTCAAATGTAAGTTCTGCATTTGTTTTACATTCCAAAGTAATTGCAAAGGAACCAGTAAAACAGGGCAGATGGCTGGCAGCTCCTACCATTAGACTGACCAAGAAGTATGATTACCAGGAAATGTCACAAGAAGTCCAAAGCCTCTTCTTTGTCCTGAGTGGTTCAATTTCCTTCATGGTTGATGAGCTAGTTCTCTGCAGCACTTGAGTAGGTTGGTACAAGCAATCTATGGATTAATAACTACCAGCGAAAGAGCCAGATGCTGTGCACTGCCACATTCCTGACAAGCTTTGGGACCTCTGACAAGTCATCCTTCCTGTCAGGCCACAGTTTCAGTGGAATCCTCATGAAACCTGTGCTTTGATACAAATTGTCCTAGAGGCTTGGGTCCCTCTCTGCTATTAACCTCAGGATCCTCAGACAGAACATGGGGATGATAATATCAGGACCATTTTAGGAACTATGTATTGACCCCTGTGTGCCAGGTACTAGGCTAAGATCATTGCATACGTGGTTTTATTTAATCCTTAGAGCTGCCCTATGACATCAGTGCATTGGAACTAGTTACTGAAAAAAATAGAAGGAAAAGGAAGAAGGAAGAACATCTTATGTTTTTAAGTCAGATAAGCAGCCCTAGATGTCATCATTCCAATTGTATGGGTGGGAAAGTGAGTGACCAGCTCAAGATCTCATTGGTCTTAGAGGGGAGAGATGTCTGGCTGTCTGACTCCATGGCCTGTGCTCTTGACCCTGACACTACAGCTTTTCCTTACCCACCTCCCAGGGCATATATATAAAGAGGACCTTTGAAGCAAAAACCTCATTTCAAATGTAAGAGGACCTGCTTCCCTGGGACATGTTTTCTGTGCTTTTTTTTAATTTTTATTTTTTTCCTTGAAGCTGTTTGCACAGGAAAGTAAGCAGTTATGCTTAATGATCATTTAACTGCTTCCTAAATATTCAGTGAAATAAAAATCTTATTTTCTCTTCCTCTCAGAGGAGATTCTGTATCTAACCCCTGATGCTTCGTCAAGATACTGTTGTTCCTGAACACTTTGCTTTATCTACTCCCTATATTAGAACACAATTCTATTTCTTGACTAAAATAACAAACACATCTGCAGTATCTGCCAGATGTTAGGGCCTGATCTACATTCTCTTATTGATTCTCATGTGAAGTCTATAAGGTGGGTATGTTATTATCCCATGTATGGGAGAGGAAACTGAGGCTCTGACAGTTTATGGATATTGCCCAAGGACTCTCAGTTGGTAAGAGGCAGAGCAAGGACCTGCCTCTTCATCACTTTACTCTGCCTCCAGATGTGCCAGCCACAGAGCACACAGATGCATTTGTGAACTTTATGAGGGAAGCTGTATAATTTATTCATTCTCTTAATTTACTTCTCCTTTAGGCTCATGTTAGTTTAGCTGACTTGAGAAGATGCGAGTCACTGGTTGGCATTGATTAATCAGAAGTCACCCTATTCTCATTTTTTTAAGTAGTCAGTTTCAATGTATTAGATCAGATTTTCACTAAGATTCCTAGATTATTCATAAATTACCTGAACTATACTTAAGGCCCTTTTGAGCTGAACCTAAGAAAATACCAAAGTTATCCACTCAGACTTGCATTATTTCTTTTTAATTCTCCTGATTGTCAGATGATTGTTTTAATTAAAATATGATTCAGGATGTTTGACATTATGTAAGCAGTAGTTCAGATTATTGACAGCATATATTTTACATTGTTCCTATGTGGAGTCATGTACAAATAGCCTCATGTATAAGATGTAAATTTTCCCTGGGAAAGCCTGCTTTAACCCACACAGCTACTGAGGGCCTTGTGCCTGTTTGTGTAGTCGATGGCATTCTAAAGACGAGGCTTTATCCTGGCCATCATGCACATTCTAGCAAGTCAGTCCAAACAGTCAGAGAAATGTGGCTCAGAACCATCCTTGAGCAGCTCCCAACTTCTCTTTGTGGAGGCAGTGAGATGTGACAGAGTCTGAGCCCTGCAAGAAGCAGTTATTCCTGAATCTAAATCACATTGGCATTTCTTCTCTGAGCTTGGTCCTCTCATCATGAAACAAAGGTGTTGGGTCAAGGCTAACATCCTGTCAGCATATACACATCACTGAGTGAGCATAACACTGAAAGACCCTTCCCTGCACTAGAATCATACTTTGTTAAGAATGGCCTGTTTTTTGGTAAACGAAACTCCCACATGTTCAAAATGGATTACCATCAGATATACCTAGGCTCTTAAATAAGTCAGGAGTTTGCAGTAAAATTTAAAGCATGTGTATATAGATTTTTTTCATTTTCTCTATTAAAATATGCATGCCCTTTCCCTAGAGTACATCTCACCCCACCCAGTCTGTTTTCTTGTGATAATATTGCTTTATTTTGCATTTTTAATATCAAGCACATTTAATATTCAACTTACTGGGCACCTTTGACTTGCCAGCACTAGAAAAGTAATGGTGGTGAGCCAGTTGAATATTGTCAAGTAATAGATACTTGGAACTCACTGCCTTTACTCTTCCTAGTCAGCACCTGCTTCCTGTTAAAATTAACACATGATTTAACTGGAGTGAGCTATCTTGTTTTTTCAATTCAGTTTGCAGATAAAGTCTACAGGTCTAGTCCACTATTTTCCAAAGTGAGGGCCTCTTCAGAGACCTAATGGAATTAAAATCGCAGGCTCTTGTTCCTGAAATTCTGTATGCAATTCAAACTTACGCACATCAAAGCCTGAAAAATCAATGTTTTAGGTAATCCCTGATTCCTGATTTTTCCATACATATGAGGTAAGAAGAAGTCCAGGGAGACATTATTTTGGGGGGGGATACCTGATCTCTTACAAAGGAAAAAGTGTTTTTTTATTTGAGACTCTCTAAATAAATTTCACCCCAAAAATACCCTCTTCCCCTGGCTTTCCCAATATAAGAGGGTGTTCTTTCACATTTAGGCCCAGCATTTTCAGAAACCCTCTTTTACTGTGAGTAAGCACATTAAAATTATTTCAGCCTTCAAGCTTTCCCTGAAATTAGTTTGACAGAGGTTATCAAGTCACCCTTGTAATGAAGTCCTGAAATAATAATACCAAGATGAATTTTGATGAGAAAAGCAGAAGGGTGAATAAGACCTTGAGGTATTCCTGGGTGAGGACAGATCCAGACCCCAGGTGGGAAGGGTGAGAGGAACATTGGGTGAAGCTCTGCTAAGAGTTGCCCTGTGCTATACACCTCATGTGCATTTTCTCTGAATATTCATGGCATTTCCCTCTATTTACAGAGAAGGAAACTGAGGATCTAAAAAGCTACTTAACTTGCCCAAGATTCTGTGGCCTGTAAGGGGTAAACAGAACAAATCTTGAAAAATCAAAACAAATCCAGACGTTTCCCACTATATCACTTTACTGCCTGAAATTTGGGAGGTGTGGGGAGATCTGTGAAATAAAGAGGCAGCATGACAACATGGGAACAGGTGCCAGCAAAGCAGGGAGGTAGAAAGTGGTCAGGCTCAACCTTCACCCACATTTGGGCCAAGTTGCCTTGACTCTCCTTTCAGTTACAAGCCCTTTAAGATTTGAAGAGTGTTTAATGTTGTTAATAGCATGTAAGAAGTGAAACGCTCAAAAACAAATTAAAGAAGATATGGCATCAACAACAACAAAAGGCATTTTTTCCTAGTCTTCAACCGAAAAAAATGAGTGCTCTGATGTTCACCTATAAACTCTCTCCTCGATGTGAAGAGTACACACAACTGTGTAATGCTGTACATGTGAGACTCTGCAGGCCATATTGGAGGCTTGATCTGGAGGCTGGGCTTCTGGATGGGTATTCTGGCAGTTTGGTGTTATCTGCTCTGGTTATTGCCCCAGGCATCCATAAATCAAAGAAGCCCTTAAGTTAGAGATAGGTTCATCTCTCACTAAGGAATGCTGCTGTCCTCTCCAGAGTAGCGTCTGCACCTAATCACAGGCCACTTTCACTGGTTATGATGTAAAAGCCCTGACCTGGGCCAGAGGTCACCCTGAGGTCTCCTCACCAACTAGAGCAGTGGTTCTCAACCTTTCTAATTCTGCGACCCTTTAATATAGTTCCTCATGTTGTGGTGAACCCCCAACCATAAAACTATTTTTGTTGCTACTTCATAACTGTAATTTTGCTACTGTTATGAATCATAATGTAAATGTCTGATATGCAGGATGTATTTTCATTGTTACAAATTGAACATAATTAAAGCATAGTGATTAATCACAAAAACAATATGTAATTATATATGTGTTTTTCGATGGTCTTAGGTGACCCCTGTGAAAGGGTCGTTTGACCCCCAAAGGGGTCGTGCCCCCACAGGTTGAGAACCGCTGAACTAGAGGAAATAAGTAATGCTCCACCCTTCTCCTGTCAAGTTCAGAAAATAAATGGACTCTCACAGTTTTTTAACTCATTAATGCTGAAAGCCCAGTACCTGGCTGACAGCTGTAGTCTGTGAACAGTGTAAGCATTCTCATATCATGGTTTTTTTTCCACATAAATCATATTTTACAAACACCTCAGAACCCAGGGGAACACAATGCCAACTGTGGTTTAGAGATTGGTGTTCTAGATGTGCCCTTTGCTGTGGCCAGATTTTCAGAACCTTTGAACTCTGACTGTTACCTGATTAAAAACAAGGGAGCAACATATGAGCAAATAGCAATGGGTGGATCTTATTTTGATACCGAATGTACAATTACCACCAGTACATCTTAAGTCCCTCATTCTTCACAAAACAAGTAATTATTGAGCTTGTTCTATATGCCAGACACCATGATAAGCTCTAGGAATGCAAAGATGAGGAAGACACACTCAGTCTATGCCTACTTTGCCTCAGAGGCCTCCCGGTCCCTGTAGATGAGTCAGGTTGACAGGCAATGAGACACAGCCCTCGAGCCTGGACAAGAAAGTGGTGTTTCTTAGGTTTCAGTCCTCACCGCATTGCTCTATTAGAAGGTCTTACCTTGCATTTGTCATTTTGAAAAAGTTATTCCTCTCTTTCTCTCTTGAAATTTGTTGTAGACATTCATGAATTGATATATAAAAAGTGCTAAGACAGCTAGACCAGAAGAGAACAATATGCAAAACGTATTTGTGAGGCTTATAAGTCACCATTTCAGACTTCCAGCCAAGATGGAGGCATAGACAGACAGCTGCGTCTCCCTCCACAACTAAGAAGGAATACAACTACCTCAAAACTAGATACAACAAGAAGTTCCAGGAAACCAAACTGCATGGAAGTACAGCAAACAAAGAAATAAAGAAGAAATACTCATCCAGACAGGTAGGAGGGGCGGAGCTGGGGTGAAGAGGACACGGTGTGGTGGCAGCAGCAGCAGCGGCAGCAGAAGGCTAGCAGAAAGAGACAACTGGGGGTCCTCACTGGACCTCACAGCTCACGGTCCCAGCACTGGGGAAAATCAAGCCTCATTGCTTCTGACTGTGCAGACCATTGGGGGTTAGGGTGGAGGAAGAACCTGCTGGTCTCTCAGCAGAGTCCACTGGTTTAAAGGGCCCCCATGGTCCTAGAACGCCCACAGACCCAAACACTCTGAGAATAATGGCCAGGGCAATAGCTAGAGAGGCACCAGTCCCATACAGAAGTGGGAGAAGTGCCTAAAAAAGGGGCGAGTGCTGGACAGGTGGCATTGTTCCCTCTCAGACCCCTCCCCAACATACAGCGCCACAACATGGTGAAACAGGTCGCCCTGTACTGATGAATCCCTAAGGCTCTGCCCCTTACAATGTAACAGGAGCAACAGCTCTACCTGGGACCTGGAGGCAAACAAACATAGGAGCCTGTCAAAATGAGGAGACAAAGAAGTATGGCCCCAAACGGCAAACAGATCAAGGTTCCAAAGGGAGAATTAATCGGCGAGGAGATAGCCAGCCTCACAGACGCAGAATTTAAAACACTGGTGATGAAAATGCATACAGGTTTGACAGATATGCCTGAGTACAGCAAACACGTAAGAGAAGAAGTGAAGGCTATGATAAATGAAATGAAGGCAAGGCCACACAAATGCAATAGTGAAGGGAAGGAAACCGGGGTTCAAATCGATGATTTGGAACATAAGGAAGAAAAAAAACAGTCAACCACTGCAGAATGAGGAAACAAGAATTGAAAAAAATGAGGAAAACTTCCCAAATTTTGTGAAGAAGGTGGACATACAGGTCCTGGAAGCACAGAGGGGCCCGGGTGAGCTGGACCCAGAGGGAACCACACCAGGATGCATCAGGATTGAGATGCCAAAGGTGAAAGATAAAGACAGAGTCCTGGGGGCAGCAAGAGAGAGGTGGAGAGTTGCCTACAGGGGGATGCCTGGAAGATGATCAGCTGATTTCTCAGAAGACACTTTGCAGGCAGGAAGGGACTGGCAAGCAGTATCCAATGTAAGAAAAGGCAACCTGCAACCAGGATTACTCTATCCAACAAGGCTATCATTTGGAATGGAAGGCCAGATGAAGTGCTTCCCAGACAAGGTGAAGCTAAAGGAGTTCATCATCACCAAGCCATTATTATATGAAATGTCAAAGGGACTTACTTAAGAAAAAGAAGATCAAAACTATGAACACTAAAATGACAACAAACTCACAACTATCAACAACGGAATCTAAAAAATAAAAACAAAATCCAACTAAGCAAACCAGAATAGGAACAGAATCATAGGTATGGGGATCATTTGGAGGGTTATCAGCTGGGATGGGGGAGGGGAAGAAATGGCAATATGGTGCAGGGATTAAGAAGTATAATCGGTTGGTACAAAATAGACAGAGGGAAGTTAAGAATAATATAGGAAAAGGTGAAGCCAAAGAACTTATATGCACGGCCCATGGACATGAAATAAGGGGGGGTGGGATTTCTGGAGGGAAGGGGGGTACTGGGCAGAGGGGAGCAAAGGGAAAAAATTGGAGTTACTGTAACAACATGATCAATAAAATATACTTAAAAAAAGAACCCTAAAAAAAAAGGGGGCACCATTTCATATGCAAATTAGTATGTTGTATGATTAATGTTATTAACCAGTGGACCATCTATTCAAACTCTTAGTGGCATATAATGTAATTATTTTCTCCCTCCCTCCTAAAACACTCTATTTCCTTATTTTCCTCCTGCCCCAATAGCTGGCTTTTCTCAATTTCAGTTGCTAGCTCCTCGTCTTCTACTTCTGAAGTCCCAAGATACGGAGTGGTGAACACACAATACAATGTAACCTTGTACGGATGATGTATCATAGAATTGCGTACCCCAAACCTATACAATTTTATTAGACAAGTTCACCCCAATAAATTAAGTTAAATTAAGTTAATTAGTTAGTTCTGAAGATCTTCTAAGTTCAGTCCCACCCTCTTCTCTCTGTATTTTCTCCTTGGGTGGTCTTTTCCATTAAATTGCTGTTCAATTCACATCTCTGTCCTCTCTCCTCATCTTATATCCAATTCCATTCTTCACAGTTCATTCAGATTGCTCACATTTCTCCCAACTTACTTCTGTTCACAGCTGAACTCTTGGTTTGTCCTACTCCCAAAGCCTGTTTCCTCAGGTTTCCTCTTCTCAGAAAATGGCACAACCATCCACTTCACTGGCCAAGCCATAAGCCTGCAAGTCAGTTGTTACACTACTTTTCCATTTCCATATCCATCCATTACCACATCTTCTTAAAATTTATTCAATGTCAACCATCTATCTACCTGATCCTCCATTCCAGAAAGCCTTGTTCTTTCATTCTTAGCACGTGCCTCAAGTTTCAGTTAATTTGTTTAAATATTTGTTTGTTACCCGTCTGTCCCACTGGACTCTGGTTCCATGATGGCAAGAACTATTATATCTGTCCACTGCTGAATCCCCAGAACCTACCTTATAAACATGTTGAATTGAATTGAATGACAAAATATAAATAACAAAAAATGCATTCATCAAAATGTTAGTTGAATTCTTAGCTATGTTGGTATAGTGTCATAGCTTAAAGATAACTTGATTTCTTCTATAGTCACACTTTGTTTGGTTCCACTAAGAACATCTTCACTCATCACTGATTACTTTATGATTCAGAGTTTATGAAAATTCCTATTTAAGTTCAACTGAAGTGTTAAATGGAACTTTTCCTCACATTCAAGTGCCTAATGGAGCATTTCCTGAGCTGAAGTTGTTGCTGGCTGCCCATTTTGCTGGATAAAATAAAAAGTCTCAAATGGAGCAGCAGTCTATATCTATTGCTGTTAGCTGCTACCAAATACTCAATTCTTTTACTTCTGGGTAGCCTTTTTTTTTTTTAATGTGTTTTATTGATTATAATGTTACATTTGTCCCAATTTCCCTTCCCTCTTTTCCCCTCCACCCGGTGGCCTCCCACCCTCCAGTTGTCCCCCCCTTTTAGACCATGTCCATTAGTTGTGCATATAGTTCTTCTCAACCTCTCTCTGTCTATTCCATTCCCTCCTACCATGATCCTTAATTCCTATATCATCTCCCTCCCTCTCCCCCTTCCCCCTCCCTGCTGAACTCCCCCCAATATGTTCCCCATACCTATAGTTCTTTTTCCACTCTTGTTGCCTGTTTAGTTTGCCTTTGTTTCAATTCTCTAGCTTCTGTTGTTGTTTCTTGTGATGCAGTTTTCATTTTAGATTTCATAGTTTTGATCCTCCTTTTTCTAAACCAGTCCCTTTAACATCTCATATAACAGTGGTTTGGATCTAATGAATTCTTTCAGTTTTGTTTTGTCCTGGAAACACTTTCTCTGCCCTTCTATTCTGAATGACATTTTCGTTGGATAGAGTATTCGTGGTTGTAGGTTTTGGATTTTCATTACTTTGAATATTTCTTGCCAGTCCCTTCTTGCCTGCAGGGTCTCCCTTGAGAAGTCAGCTGATAGTCTAATTGGGACCCCTTTGTACATGATTCTTTTCTTCTCTCTTGCTGCTTTTAAGATTCTCTCTTTATCTTTAACTTTTGACATTTTGATTATAATGTGTCTTGGAGTGGTTCTCCGTGGGTCCAGTTTTTTTGGAACTCTCTGTGCTTCCTGGACCTGTAAGTCTATTTCCTTCCCCAAGTTTGGGAAGTTCTGCTTTATTATATTTTCACTTAATTTTTCAATTTCTAGTTCATCTTCTTCGCCCTCTGGCAAACCAATGATTCTTATGTTGGGCCTTTTATAGCTGTCCCAGAGGTTTCTGATCCTCTCATCCTTGCTTCCCGTTTTTTCTCTCTGCACTGGTTGACTGTTTGTTCCTTCTCTGTGTTCTGGTTTGTTGATTTGAACTCTGGACTTTCTTTCCTCACCATCTGTCTCGTATGTGGTTTTGTTCCTTTCATTATGAGTGTTTTTCGATTCTTTCACATCTTTTTCCAGATCTTTTGTTAATTCTGTAAGCCACCTGATAACAATGGCCCTGAACTGAGCCTCTGACAGGTTTCTTATTTGTTCATCTGTCAGATTCTTCATCTGTTGCCTGGTGAGCTGCGCCACCGGGATTTCTATAGTTGTCTGCCTCATTTTGACAGATGCGTTTTGTTTTCTTGGGCCGGCTATAGGGGGCAATGCCAGTGTACTCGTCACGACCCAGCGACCGGCGCCTATCCGCAACCTGTTTCGCAGCGCTGTGGGGCTTTGTGTGGGGGCGGGGGTACAAGATGGATTCACACAGTTATTCCGCTAGGAGACCGGGATCCATCCTCCCACCCTCTGGGCCTCACTGTTCAAGAAGATGTGGTGGCTGCTTTCCCCAGCGTTGGGGTTGCAAGCTGCCGAGGTTTGACTGCAGCCGGGATTGTTCTCCCTGCAGCTGGGATTGCTCCCCCTGCCGCTGTCCCTGGTGCGACCGCAAACAGCACCACCCACTTTTGCTCTTCCTACCTGCCCGAAGGGCGCCTCTGGTTTATAACTTCATACATTGGGCTTCCGTGTAGTTTTATTTTCTGAAATTTCTAGTTATCTTTTGTTTTGATGTAGTTGTATTCCTCTCTAGTTGTAGAGGGAGACCAAGCGTGTCTGTCTAAGCCTCCATCTTGGCCGGAAGTCCCTGGGGAGCCTTTTTAATTTATGTATAATTAGTGGGATTACTGGGTAGTTCATCTGATTTCATTGTTAACATAAGCAAAAATATTTTTACATCCAATTCTATTTGGTTATAGACATGCTCTATAAATCTGCATTGCTTTTCAGAATATAAACTTGCTAATATTTCTGTACTTTTAGGGTATACTGAAAAGTGACCTAATTTGAATTAATTGACAGTGGCAATCAGGTTCAATTTGTGAAAATTAAAAACCAAAATACTTATTTCTTTCAAAACAAAAGAAAATTTTATAGAAAAAGAAACTTTTTATTTTCTTGTTTTGAAGTTTTTGACATAATTCCAACTACTAACAAAGAATTTACAAAATAGACACCCTTTTCTTAGAAGTAAAGAAATTCATTTCTAATTAGTGCATTAATGTGTTGCAAAAAATGATGTTGAAGTACTTTAAAATAATGTATTTACTTAATTAGACTAAGCTTTCTCCATGAAACCTATTTTGTGCTGGTGTGGTAAATCTCCTCTTTAAAAATGCATATTTTAGCCGTCACCAAAATGGCTCAGTTTGTTAGAGAATTGTTCTATAAAACAAAAAGTTGCGGGTTTGATTCCTGCTCAATGTGCATGCCTGGTTTGTAGACTTGGTCCCCAGTCAGGGCATGTGCAAGAGGGAACCAATCAATGTTTCTCTCTCACAGAGATTTTTCTCTCCCTCATTCTCTCCCTTCCTTTTCCTCTCTCTAAAATCAATGGGCATGTCCTCGTTGAGAATAATAAAATTTAAAATGCTTATTTTACAGTGTACAGATGATGTGTTGTAGAATTGTGCACATGAAACATGTATAATTTTGTTAATCAGTGTCACCCCCAATAAATTCAATAAATATATATATATATAGTGGAAAGCTGTCAGGCTCACAGTGGTAGACACCATAAATTTCCAAAATTCTAATTTTGGCTTGAAAGCTTGACTTTATCATTGGCAATAAATGCTGTCAGTTGTTTTCCTTGAAAAAATTTAAAAGGAAATGGAGTAAGTTGGCATATCTATTGACTTCACCTTAATAAGTAAATTCACTGGTTGAAGAGGACCATAATCCACCAGAATGGAAAGAGCCACTTATGAGCAGCCTGTGGACAGATTTGCAATTCCAGATTGGTTTAGATGATGGCCATGAAATTTAACAACCCAGAGATAAATCCACCAATTCATTATTGATTTAAAACCCAACTGTTTTAAAGAGTCATTTTATTCATAGCATTGAGGTCCACGTCATCAAATTGTTATTTATTTAAATTTAGATGAATAAATTTATTATATATTTGTATAAATGCATATTTTCAAATGCATAATATTTTCTATTCCTAGGGAAAGATCCCTGCAGCATGGATGGGAGACTTTGGGGCTACCTGTTGCTGCCTATTACTATTTCTACTGATTACTAATTGGGTATCCATGAACATATTAACTTCTCTGAGTCTCTTAAGATCTGTGTTTCACCTAGAAATTCCTTAAGGTCCTACAATTCAATAAATGAGTGAGTTGTTAATTAATTTTACTCTGTTTGCAATAATAGAACCTGAGTTTGATGCCACAAACTCTAAGTTGTCATTTTAAATCTATCATTTACAAATGAGCCATAGTTTTTGTATATGTTCTTTATATATCAAGTAATATAATTTGACTAGAACAGACTTTTTAGCTAGTTCACTCTCACCATTGTGTCTGAGAACTGGGTGACTGCTCCCTGGAGAAGTGTGCCCTCATTTGGCAAGGGAAGGCTGATCTTGATTTTTTAAATTATTTTAAATTTAATATGTTGACCACCTGAGCACCATGCAATATATAGAAGAAATATAAGATCTAATTCCTGTCCTTGGGGAGACAAGATACATGAGAAATCATCAAACATTAAAAATTTTTTATCTTCATTTAAGGACATTTTTATATTTTCATTTCTCTTAGAGAGAAAGGGAGAGAGAGAGAAAGAGAGAGAGAGAGACAGAGACAGAGACAGAGACAGAGACAGAGACAGACAGAGACAGAGAGAGAAAGGGAAACATCAATTGGTTGCTTTCTGCTACATGCCCCAGTCCTGAGCAGGCATCAAACCTGCAACCTGGGTGTGTGCCCTGACTGGAAATAAAACCTGAGACCTTTCAAGCTGTGGGATGGTGTTCAACCAACTGAGCCACTCTGGCAAGGGCTCACCAAACATTTTAAAACAGTGAATGAGCCCTATTGTGGGACATGCATTATAGGACTTAGAAAGGAGATCAGCTGAACATGGAGCAGACAGGGAGAGCTCTATGAAGGGTGCAGAATTAGGCATGAATCTTGAAGGATGGGAAGATTCTCAGTCTAAAGGAGTCAGAGGAAAGTCCAGAGCAGCAGATGATAGTAACTCTTATGAACAAACAGTCTACTGGCCTGTGATATCAGAATGTCACTTCAGTGGGATGGTGAGAAGATGGCTTGATTAGAGGACACAGGTGTAGCAGGGGGCAGTGGGAAATAACCTTGGGTGGGCTAGTTAGTGCCAGATGTGCAAAGCCTTGAAGAGTCTGACCTCAACAACTTTAATTCCATGATGGTATTTGCTAAGTTAATGGGACATGCTTTCCTGTGCCAGTCAAACTTTTCCTAGTTATTATGAAAACATTAAATAAAATCTTCTGAGATAAGCGGAGACATAGTCTTTCCTAGCTTTAGTTTGCAATTCTTTTTTTTTAAAGTATATTTTATTGATTATATTGTTACAATAGTTCCAATTTTTTCCCCTTTGCTCCTCCTCCACCCAGCACCCCCCTTCCCCAACAATCCCCTCCCCAAGCCCATGCCCATGGGTCGTACATACAAGCTCTCCTGCCTCACACTTTCATATATTCTTCTTCTTTTTGTTTTTTAAATAATTAATTAATTAGTTAAATATTTTAACAATAAAAAATAACAATCCCTCCCTCTCAGACTTAAGACGCTTTACAATCTTATAAAGGACAATGGACGAAGGTCTCGAGCTCCTCTAGCTGCTTCAAGCTGGACATGGTCGTCGTCCTACCTACCCTTGGGTCAAGAAATCCCTAATAACAGTGGGGGTGTGGAGGGGAGGGTGGCCTTCCCACAAGGGGAAGGATCGTGCAGACTCCAGGTTGGTTGGCTGTCTCTGGACAACGGCATGCTTGGTTTAACAGGCTGGCATCCTTGTTGTATTCTGGGGGCAACAGGGTTAAAGGACATCATTCAATCCATAACCACTAGATGACAAAAGACAGGTATTAATTTTTCAATGTCCCACATTAGGGAAAAGAAGGGTTTCTTTGGAGGAAGGTATGCCAGGTACATCTCATCTGTCCAAAACCCTTTTGCCCATTATACTTAGTTTGGACTGAGGGAAATATTTTAGGTTTCCCCCCTCTCAGGCCTCTGGGCTCTTTCTGTCCAAGCCATTAGGATAGAAAAGAGAAATCAGTTTTAAAGTGAAGCCCACAGACCACCCCGTTCTTCACCAACCCAGCCACTTAGTTCAGCCAAACCATTGAGTCTCAGGAGGCAGCAATGCAGACAGGATTAAGTGAGGCCTATACGTACAGACAATCACTCAGATAATGAGATCGTAGGCTTATGTCCTTTGAAAACAGAAAACACATGTTAATTTATGTAACATAACCCACATACAAGTCTCTAAATCTGTAGGACTGTCTTATAGGAAAGACATCCAGTTGCAAGGCATTTGACATTCTTCTTGCCTCTAAATTAAACATCTTTGATAATGCCACAGACATAGTTTAACTTTCAAATGAAAACAAATTTTAAATGAAAAGAAACTTTAAAGACAGTTAGCTGGACTACTTTATAGTCTACCACTGGGCATTGTGATCTTCCTTGAATCTTGATTTTTCTCCCTAAGATTACCCTCCTTGTCATTAAAGGGACTGCATTAAGTTCATTTTTAACTTATCCTGTTCATTTGCATAAACACAACAAGAGCAGCAAATGATCACTTATGATCTTTAGTTCTGCTTTGCTGGAACTTAGGCAAGGAACATTTAGGGTGACCTTCAGTCTGCCCTTCAGGGCACAGAAGCTGAGCCACATACCTGGCATTCAGCCTTGCCTGTAAACACCTGTCTTTTCCAGGTCCTCCTGGTTTTCCATTGTGCCTTAAGGTCACTTCTAGCCATCTTTCAGGAAAACAACCTTCATTCCTTCCCTGGAAAGATTGCCATGGACTGCTCATCCATCCAAGGTACCAGGCCTTTTATCTCGTGGACTTTTATTACCTTTGAAAGTCAGTCCCAGCTGCTCAGGGCTTTTTGGTAACAACCAAAGCCCAAGCATGTCTCCTTTAGGCATGACATTCCAGTCAAAGTCTTAGTCAAAAAAATCGTTAGTAACAACTGGTCTTATTAGTTTTATGCAAAGAAACTTTGGTCATTACTTACTTCTTTAGAATGCCAAATTCTGGAGGGATCAGATAGGGAGAAAATATATACAGTGTGAAGGAAAATCCTTGTCTTTCTAATATTCACTGAATTTGCATTTCTATTCTTTATATTTTTATTTTTCCCCCCACTAAAAATTTTTCTGTTTGTTTGTTTTTCCATTACAGTTGTCTCACTTTTTTCCCCCTCTTGCTTCCTTGCACCCTGCCCCCCCTTCTGCCACATTCAGTCTCCACCCAGTTGTCCATGTCCATGGGTCATTTATACATGTTCTTTGACTAGACCCTTCCCCTTCTTACCCCTTCTCTCTCTCCCATCTCCCCCTTTGTTACTGTTAGTTTATTCCTTGTTTACATACCTCTGGTTCAATTTTGCTCATTTGTTTGTGTTGTTCATTAGTTTCCTGTAACAGGTGATAGCATAAGGTAATTTTCTTTTGTTGTCTGGCTTATTTCGCTAAGCATAATTCTCTCTAGTTCCAATCATGTTGTTGGAAATGGTAGAAGTTCCTTCTTTCTTTCAGTACTTATTCATTGTCATTTTCCCCCTTTGTACTCGTGTTCCTCTCTGTCTCTCTCTGTTTCTTCATCTTCTTAAAGCAGACCCTTTAGCATCTCTTGCAATGCTGGTTTGGTGGAGATGTATTCTTTTAGCCTTCTTTTGTCTTGGAAACTCCTTATTTCACCTTCCATTTTGAATGAGAGCCTTGCTGGGTAGAGTATTCTTGGTTGTAGGCCTTTGTTTTTCATTACTTGGAATATATTTTGCCATTCCCTTCTGGCTTGTAGTGTTTCTGCTGAGAAATCTGATGATAGCCTTATTGGAGCTCCCTTGTATGTTATTAGTTGTTTCTCTCTTGCTGCTTTTAGGATTCTCTCTTTGTCTTTGAATGTTGCCATTTTAATTATGATGTGTCTTGAAGTGGGCCTGTTGGGGTTCATCTTCATTGGGACCCTCTGTGCTTCCTGGACTTGCATGATTCTTTCTCTCTTCATGTTAGGGAAGTTTTCTGTCATTAGTTTTTCAAAGAGGTTTTCTATTCCTTGCTCTTCTTCTTCTCCTTCTGGAATTCCTATGATACGGATATTATTACGTTTCATGTTGTCCTGCAGCTGTCTTAGAGCCTCTTCAGTCTTGTTCAGTCTTTTTTCATTTCGTTGCACTGTCTGTGAGTTTTTGTATACATTGTCCTCCAGCTCGCTGATCCGATCTTCTGCTTCCTCTAGCCTGTTTTTAATTCCTTCTACTGTGTTTTTCAATTCAGAGATCATATTCTTCATTTCCTCCTGGCTCTTATTGATAGCTTCCATGTCCTTTTTGATGCTGGTATAATTCTCAGTAAGTTCCTTATAGTTCTTCGGGAGTTCACTGTAGTTTTTCTGGAGTTCTTTGTAGTTTCCGCTGAGCTCATTGAGCTTCTCCATAATCCATGCTTTTAATTCCATATCTGATAGTTTGCTCCCCTCTATTTCATTTAGCACTCTTTCTGGGGACTCTACCTTTCCTTTCGATGGGGGGTTGTTTCTCTGTCTCCCCATTTTTGTGACTCCTATTGTTTGTTGGTGCTTCTTAGAATGATCTGCACTTCCTGGGTCTGCCCCTGGTGGTGTCAGATCCTGTACCAGTCTGGGCCTAGGCCTAGTTTGCAATTCTTAATACAAGGCAGGGGTAACTCTTGTGAGTAGATGAATGTGCAATCTCTAACATTTTCTCCTTAACATTCTTTTTTCCCCCTAAATAAATATGTGTCATTAATGACAACATGTATGTCAACCAGAGGGGAAACAGCCTATTGGATGACGGGCTTAAGCGAATGTTGCTTTACACCCTGATGGTCAACGTATGGGCTTCTATCAGCTTGGAGTGGCAGGAATTTCCAAAGACACAGGCCCATCCGCAGAGAGAGAGCATGAGACAGCGCCCTTCCTCCAGGTCCCAGAGGTGCAGGTCTGGGAACCATAAGCAAAAGCCCTCCATCCTCCTCAGCTGTCAGGAAGATGCATATTAATGGAGACATAAATGTTTTTGCATTGGAAACCCTGACTCCATTATTTTATAGCTCTCTAGATGGGATGCTTGATACTGTAAAGTTCCTTCAACATTGCCCTGCCAAGATTACATGATGTGGTCACAAATTCATGTGATATAGAAACTCGGATTCTTCATCTTCCTTTTCCCCATGCATGTATGAGCTCCTGTGTGAGTCATGGTAAGGACAGAGCCTAAGGAAAGGAAAAGAGTAGATCGGGTCAAAACACACAACTTCCCAAGGCATAGACATTACAAGCTGCCTGGATCTTAGCAACACTGAGTCTAGGCAAATGATGTCATGTCAGTGTGGTGTGAAGCTGACAGAAGGTTGAGCTTGCTAAGTCTGAGTCTGCAGCCCTGTCTCTGGGGACTAAGACCTGCACCTAGGCAGGCCACATATTTGAGCACACTTCACAAACTGAAAGCAAAGGGAACTCAGGGAAAAGAGCTTCCAACTTGTCACTTTCTCTTAAGTCAATTGAGTAAATTGAAGTGCAGTAAGAGATTACATTTTTGATAAATATTAATGATTTTTTAAATAAGTAAATTTAATGTGTAATATCTAAATATATGTTTATCCTTTTAACATATCAATTTGGAAGACTAACGATAGGGCCATCACCCAAAAATATTTTTTAAATTTCTCCTTTGGAATATTTTTAGAGCCAGCCACACATGCTTTTGTAGGTACCATGTGATGCAAATATTTGACCTTCAAAGATCAATTTGGTCTTTGGTAATGGCTCAGAAAATTTTAGGATGAAGTGTGGAAGAGAGTTAGATAAGTAATCAGACTATCATTCCATTTTTGGTGAGATACCAATTAAGGTTATGGGCTTTCCTGAGATAGAAAGTTCTGTTTAGAGGGGGCTCTTCCCAAAGTCTTCAGCTGTGGCCACATCAGTACATACTTCTAAACCACCTTGAGGGTACACATGTTGTGGAGATGTCATCTTGGTATTGCAAGGCAATTAGTCTCATTCCTCAAAAAGGTGACAGGAATATTAGCACAGAAAAAATGCAGTATAAGCTACTAACACCATGTTAACAAGTCTTGTTCACTTTTTTTATGTAACTTTAGGAGTCTTGTCTACAGCATATAATGAACTGGATAAAAAAGGTCCCCTCCAAAAAAACAAGTTACATATCAGGACCTTTGCAAGTTCTTTATTTGATAAAATAATGAAGAGAAAGGAGTGGGTAATAGGCAGAAGCACTGATCATATACTACTACATGCTAGCCTGCTTCCTAGGGCCTGGCAGGCATCAAAACCAGGCTCTCTGCCGAGAGGCTCCACATCACAGTGGTCAAGAGCACGAGCTCTGAGTAAGACAATCTGGCCTTCACAACCTCAGCCTGCCACCTGGTGCCTGTGTGATCTTGGGCAAGTCCCTTAGGCTCCCTATTCCTCCAAGTTCTCATTTCCAAAGTGGTAATAATAATACCTACTTCATAAGTCTATGAAAACTAAATGAGATAATGCTGGCAAATGCATTTCAAAGGGCATAGCCCATGTCATTGCTCCATAAATATTGACCCCCGTTATGAACAGAAAGAGGATGAAAAAGAAGATACAGAAGAAAGAAGAAGGGTGAAGGGGGGAAAAAAGATGAAAAGAAGGATGGATGAACCTCAGCTCTATTTGGCTTTGAAAATGTGAGAACGTCCCTTCTGGGCGCAAGGCTGATAGGTGTAGCTGGCTTTGTTTCCCCATTTGTTCTTGCTGTGTGGCCCAAGCAGGGGCGATGGCTCATTAGTAAGTTGATATGTTATTTAGAAAACAGATCTAAAAATATATGGCCCAAATATTCAGGAATAAAAAAGCGTGCAGACCTTAAAACTGAATGGCTCCCTTTCATAGAGTTGTACACATACGCACATACATAGTCTTGGTTCTTACCAGAATAATGGTGCTGCTTTTTGTTTTGGAAAGGAGGGGTAACTGAGAACAGTATATCCCTATCACTATCAATTATAATGACTCCTTATTATAATTCCAATAAAGGAAAGCAATGCCAACAAACTTTATATAGCTCTACACTCTGGAAGTGCTCTTTTCAGCCATTTCAATGAGTATATTTTGCTCAAATGACAAGTGTCAAAACTGCCCTTTTGCCGTATAGTCTGCCATTAGATCTAATGAGATTCAAACCCGAAAGCAGAGCCTATTAACAGCCCATCGCTCTGCAGCCTCATTCTCTCTCTGGACTTTAGAGCCTGCCCCTCCCCTCTGCGGTGGCCCATTTCTGGATGCTGCTGACACCTTACAGGTGCCCATTACCACTCCAAAGTGCACCCATGCTGCTCTCACATCAGTAGCTCTCAACCTTCAAAAACCCCTCTGGTCTTCCTCCTGGTTCTGGGCCCTCTTTGTGCCAGTAGGGCAGCCAGTGGGTTGTGGTATGTTCAGATTACTCATATTTTCAAGAATTCTATAACTGAACATTGAACTACGGAGGTATCCGATTGCCAGTCTTTTTCTCCTTTACTGAAACCACTTCTGGATTAAGCTCTGTCAGTGGCCATTGCTCTGTAGATTCTCCTCAGAATTTCGAGGGGTTGAGGTTATTTCCCTGAGCAATTCTTCTGTTTCAGAGTCCACTCAATTCTCTGCTTTTGGGAGACAAAAACTACCATGATCATTCATTACTCAAGTCTGAGTTAGATGACCAGCTCAGACACCTCAGGCTGTAAGCCACTGGGGAGAGACCACTGAGTGTGATGTCAGGAAAAGACCTTCAGCCCAATTCAAGAGTGAGATCTTTCTGTCCTGACCCCATGCCCCACAGACCCAAGGGGAAGACAAAGTTCTAATTCCATGTTGATATATTCATATTTTGATAAGTGCATTTCAGTAAAAGTGAAGATATTTATTGGTGGGGAGGGCTTATGAAAAAAACATAAAAAAGTAAAAATTTAGAGTTGCCTTGGAGATAGCAGGTGAAAGTGTTCCTCACACCCGCTGGGGGTCTCATTCATGCCCATGGCTTCAGTGGGCACCCCTGAGCAAAAGATATCCTAATCCGCATCTCCATTCTGATCTCCCTTCTGAGTACCAAAGAGCGTTTTCAGTGAGCATTTCTTCCTGGATGACCCAGTCACAGCAAACTCAAATTGTTGAAAACTAAATTTGTTATCTTCTCTTAAAGCCTGTCCCTTCCCAGGTGGTCCCCACCTCACGGAATGTCATCAGCATAAACTCAGTCACTCAAGCCAGAAAACTGGGAGGACTTCTTATCCTCTCAGCAATCTGTCCAATCAGTCAGCACATCTCTTGAGTCTGTTTGTTATAGAAGCAGGAGAGTCCAAAAACAAACCCCAGAGTTTGCTGCTGGGAGATAGGGAAAAGGAAGCAGCTTTCAGGATGCCCTTGCATGCCTGGAGCTAGTGGCTGGAAACTTTGTTGCAAAAAGATCCGCTTTACTTCCAAGGCTCAGGAAGATGGGAGGGGTCTTGGACTGTGGGGCGGTATGGAAGAAGCAGACAGAACCTGCGTAGGGTTCTGTGAATGGTCAGAATTGTTTGCAACGCCCACTGCGTCAGAGGACGCAGTCAGGGATATATAAGCAGCTGCGGACATTTTAGCTGGGGCTCTGGGGCTGGCTCTCTCTGGCTCTCTGGGGCTCACTCTCTCTCTGGCCCTGGCTCTGGTGTGCTCCCTCCATGTGGCTTGGAGGAGCAGGGGTCTCCAGGCTGCTTTAAGAAGAAGCTCTCGTCATGCGGTTTTGAGAAGGAGAGGAGATCCATGTGGTTTACAGGAAGAAGGCAGTTTACAAGGAGGTTGAGAATCCAGGCGGTTCTGCATTGAGAGCTGGTGGGCACCACAGCACAGAAAGGACCTCCCCAATCAGATTTGAGTGATTGGCAGCTACTGGTAAAGCTGAACTGTGCCTAGAAAATAGGGAAACGGTGTTTCTGACTTTCCTAAGACTGGCCAGGTCTGGTAGGGGGAGGCAGAACTATGTGCAAATAAACAATTCTTTTTTCTTTTCAACAAACTCTGGTACTGAGAGTTATAATTCTGGCGGCGGGCAATCGGGCCCCTAACTAAACAGCCCGTGGGTTCTGTTTCAATTGGAGCAGCCCAGGGGTTTTGTTACATGTTCATCTCTCCCATTACCACCAACAGTGTCTCCATGCAGCCACATCATGTCCTGCCCACTGTACTTTATTGGTCTCTAACTTATTTCCTTAACCAATTAGACCCCAGCACCCATAGTGATTCTTCTGAACCACAAATCAAATCATGTTGCCTTTTTGTGTAAAAACTCTCAGTAGCGTTCCACTGGCCTTGGGTTAAAGTTTAAGTCCCTTAACCCACTACACAGGCCTTTAACACAGTGCAGCTTCTACCTACCCTTTTAACTCATCTCTTGCCAGTCTCCTCCCATTGAATGCTACATTACAGCATGTTTAACACTTCTCAGCTCCTCACACATATCCAGGTCTTTGTACTGTAACCGCCTTCTCTCCCTCCTCCTCTGTCTTCTCCTTTTTAGTAAAATATAAAATGCAATCAGTAAAATGCATGTCACACATGTACAGCTCAGTGAATTGTTTCAAATGAGCACACCCATATAATGTGCACAGATGAAGAACCCAAAGAGGACCAGTAGTCTAGGAGCCTCCTTCATGCTCCTTTCCACTGCCCCTCCTAGAGAAATCACTATCCTGACTTCTAATAACAAGAGCCCGCAGAATTGTGTCAGACATCTGCTACGTAACAAGATGCCAATAAGCTTAATGGCCTAAAATAACCTTGCAGTTCCATTTTCAACCTCATCACTGACTGCAGCTATGCGTTTCATCTGCTTTGTCACCAAGCTTCTTGAAAATTGCCTTCACTCAGTGTCCACCTGTCCTCTGCCTACTCGCCCTTCAATCCACTGCACCATCCATATTGTCCCATTGATGCTGCCTTCATCAATGGCACCAGTCACCTCCTTCTTGTTGAGCCAAATGAGCATTTTCAGTCTTTTTATAACTGACACCCCCTGCCACCCACCCCCTAATTCAATGACTGGGAGGTTCCTTCTTGCCTGAAATGCCTTTTACCCCATTTTTCCTGCAAATCTACTTGTGATTTATGTCATATTTCTAATGCCACCTCCTCTATAAAACTGTGCCATTAACAGCTCCTCTTCTTATCATGTTTGCTACCATTAATATTAATGTCAATAATTATTATTATAATATGTTTGGCTCACTTCCCCTAGAACATAAACTCCTTGGGGCAAGATCTTTGTTTTGTTAACCAATAAATTTTAAGCTCCCAGAACTGTGCCTAGCACATAGTAGGCACTCAGTAAACACTTGCTAATTGAATGAATAGTAACATTTATTGAGCACTTATTATGCTGGGCACTTTCACACATTATCTCATTCCATCCTCACGGAAGCCTTATGAGGCTTCCAATTTTGCATAGGAAGAAACTGAAGCTTAATGAAATTAGTAAGCTGGTTAAGATAACACAGTTGATACATAACAAAGCTAAGATTTGAGCCCTGATTTGTTCAAGCCCTAAATAACCTAACTGTCCCATCTTTGAGCTTTGTCTACAGTGGTGCTCTGCACAAAACTTTACTGTAGCAGAGGCTTTCAGCAAATGTACAAAATTTCTCAGCAGCCAGCATGGTGTCTTATACATGTTTGCTTTCACTAAATGTTTATTGAGTTAAAAAATGGGTGTGCTGTTAAGAGGCAACACTTGGCCGTGAATCCTTTTTGCACAATCAGTAATTTTGAGCACTGTCCTGATGGTTGCTGCAAAAGCCAGTCCCAGCTGTTGCCTCTTCTAACTCTTTGTTTCTTCAGCACGATGTAGGAATCAGGGCCATCCCTGGCTGACCCACCCACCACCCTGACCCCAGGCCTTTGCCATCCTTCCTCTCCTCATGAAATTACCCTGCCTGTCTTCCTGCTGTCAGCGGTCTGATCACGCAGAGCTAGCTCTGCCCCTCCCTCTCCTCTTTTTGACCCCACACCCTGCTTGAACCTGGCTGTTTCTCTGGTCATTCTTGACAGTCAGGGCAGCATGACATTTATATAGATAATTGGAACACAGTGCAGATTGTGATAAACACAGAGAAAGTCATGAGGCACTGTAGGAGTTATGAAGAGGGAGAAATTCCTAGTTACATGATGGAAGAAGGGAAAATGAATTCAGTCACTGTCTTTTTTGTCTTGATAAAAGTTTTTTTTTTTTAATAAAGAGTATAGCTTTTCTAGTTTTTCTAATTATTTAGGATTCTTGATTGCAAGTAATAGAAACTGGAGAGGTTTAAGCTAAAAGGGAGAATTAATGTAACTCTCTAGGAATCCAAAGGTTGGAATGCAACCAGACCTTGGGTAGAGATAGAAAGGACTACAAAACAGTTCAGGATCTGAGCAGCATTCTCTTTCCATATCTTACCCTTGCTGTCTCTGTACAACTACCTTGTTCTTGTCTCTCTGTGGACCTCCTCTAGTCCACAAACTTTATTGTGGTACATGGATGGCTACCAATGGCTACTGAGTTTCTACTTGGCAAGAATGACAGTCTCCATCAAAATTACACAGGATGTAATTGTCTAACTGCTATGCTATACACCTGAAACTGATACAAAATAATGTTGACTGCAAACTGTAATTTTAAAAAAAAATTTTTAAAAATCACAAATCCCAAGAGAAATATACCCAATTGACCCAGTGCAAGTCAGGTGCCCACTCCTGATCCAATCAACTGCCACCAACAAAGCAGGGTAATTATAGCTGCCAGGAACCCATCTCTGTTCAGCAGGAAGCAGCAGAAAGGATCATTATTAGCTGAGCAGACTCTCTGAAAATGTCCACTACATTTAGTTCTCTTGTCTGATAATGCCCTTGTGAAAGAATTCTAGGTGCTTCTGCCAAAATTTGGGTTGGCCAAAAATTCATTTAGTTTTTTCCATATGGTGGCTCTAGTAGTGCTTAGTTGTCTTTAACTTCATTTGAATCAATTTTGTTAGATTGTATTGTGACAGCTGTCATATCAGCATGCATTAAAAAAATCAAAATTGGTGAATTTTGTGCAGCCATTTTAATATTGATGATGGAAGAAGATATGCAACATTTTCAGTGTATTATGCTTTATTATTTCAAGAAAGGTGAAAACTCAAGTAAAATGCAAAAAATATTTGTGCAGTGTATAGAGAAGGTACTGTGACTGCTCAAACGTGTCAAAAGTGGTTTACAAAATTTATTGGTAATATTGACATTTTGGCCAAATAATTCTTTGCCATGGGGCTGTCTTATGTACTGGAAGATGTTTAGCAGCACCTCTGGCCTTTACCTACTAGGAGGCTATAGCAGGAGATAGATAACATACTCAAATATCCAAATCAATAAAGTTATTGGTGAAAATGAAAAATGTGTCTTTTATTTTATGGAAAAAAAAAGTTAACAGACTTCTTGGCCAACTCAAAAGAACAAATTAAGAGGCTTCCTGTTTTGGAGGTTCTTTTTGGGGAACAAATACATAAATATGAATTATCATTTAGCAAATATCACCTAATGAACTAAGATGGTGTTCCAGTGGTCTTTCTTAATGGGTTTTTTTTATACCAATTTTGTTCATCAAAGGCCTAGATTCCTGGCTTCACCCAGGCGTCTCACACACATCCAGATGGCCTGTGAGACCGAGCTTGAAAGGTAAACCAGGATGGGCATTGCTCCCTCCTCAAGGTCTTAGGCAAATAATACCCACACCATCCCTTCATCGATGGGAGTTCTCTGCTCTTTCTAAGGAGTTAGGAGTAAACAGGTCTGGGGAAACAGAATCACCTCCCTTTGAGGGCTCCATATCCTCACACATTCCCAGAGAGCCAATTTTGGCCACGACTTACTTAATGTCGTTTAAGTTCGGGAGAGAGGGGACTAGGATAGATCCCTCTTTCATTGTGATCAATCAATCAGTGATCCATCAATTCGAGGCTAGGTAAGGAAAATCTGAAAGGTTTATCTAACTCAGACCTGGCAATGCTGGAGTCAGGTTGCCCAAGGCAGATCCAAAACTCCATTCATGGCCATCCTTCCTGGACTTGGCCCTCTAGGCACCACTGTGTTCCCTGTGGTTAGCACCTGGAATTGGTGCTGCAGCCCCAGGCTATGGTGAGTAGGGGTCAGTGCCCTGTTCTAGAGGATTACTTTGTAATTCTTTTCCTGAGGCATGTTGCATTCCACTCACACCTTTTCAGTGACACCTCTGGCTTATCTTCCAGGCTCCCTGGGTACAGCAGGCCGTGTGTGCAACCTGACCTCCCGAGGCATGGACAGCTGTGAAGTCATGTGCTGTGGAAGAGGCTATGACACCTCCCATGTCACACGGATGACCAAGTGTGAGTGTAAGTTCCACTGGTGCTGTGCTGTGCGCTGTCAGGACTGCCTGGAGGCCCTGGATGTGCACACCTGCAAGGCCCCTAAGAGTGCTGACTGGGCAGCTCCCACATGACCTCAGGGAAGGTTGCCATCCACCTTCCCTCACACAAGGACTCCATTGGATCTGCAAGGACACTGGGCTTTTGGGTTCTCTCTTGGGAAGCATGCACCCTTTGTCTCAACAGAAGCCTCTCTTCCCTCACTGAGGACCCCAGGACTGGGGTGACATGCTGCATGTGGAGCATGCCTACCCTCCCCACCTCCAGCATTCTGGGACACATCTCTTCCTGGCCAGGATAGGCTGTTAGAGAGGAAGGGCTGTGGGCCCAGATCACTGTCTCTACCCACCCAGATGGTTCCTCTTTGCAGAGCAGCTGGCTGGTGTGAGGGGAAAGAGTGTCTCAAAGGAGTGTTCTCTGGTTTTCCAACAAATGCTCAAGTTCAATTCCATACTTCTCTATGAAGGGTAATGTAAAGAAAGCAGGATCAACTGCCACTGAATTAACTTTAGTTTTTAAAAAGACCAAGAAAGGGGTTTTTTGTTTGTTTATTTTTGTTTTTTGGCCTGATCAAGTGATTTTCACAGCCTCCCGGGGTAATTGGTAATGACCTGGAGAAGGGTGGTTTTCAGTAAACTTTAGGTTTAAAATGCAGCTATTTCAAGGCATTTATTGCCATATTAAAATCTGATGCGACAAGGTGGGACTGTTATCCTTTGGTACAGCAACAGCAAAAGCCTCAGAAAGTGATTGCTTTGCATTACTGCCCCCTCAATATAAAGAACTTTTAGGCAATAGACTTTTTTTTGGTTAGGATCTGAAGAGAGTTAAAAAGAAAATTGACATCTGACAGTATTTTGTAACTATCAGGTGAAGATGGAGGAAAATAATTTAGTGAGTAGAATATCAGAAAATGTGTCTGTACAAATTGAAGGGATAAAATTCCTGTCTGATATGATGCATGTGACCTATGGAATTTTGTAACTAACACAGCTTTGAGAATGAAAACTTTTGGGATGACAAGAACAGGGAACCAAAATGCTGACAGAAAGGTTTCCAGAGCCAAGTCAAGCCTCGGCAGCTTCTACCATAAGCAAATGCCTAAAAGAAGTTGGCCACGTCTGCAGAGGAGTATTAGCTAGTACCCATCACCCTTCAAGCACATTTTAAAGACCTGTCATATGTAGTTGTGCTCATTTGATGCTTACAAGATGACAAAACACCATAGCCTAAAGCAAATTACACATAGCCTTACTTATAAAGTCAGTAACCCTAGTATATTATATTGCAAACAAATTGTAACTTGGAGACTATATTTAAGAGACCCGGGTGTAATTATGGGAACACCAGTATGAAAGTTGTGTTTGACTTCTGCCACCAGCTAAAAGATGACAGCTAGGGGAAATAGAGAGGCTACTTGGCCCACTTTGTATGTTACATAGAAAACAAAAGGTGAAATATACGAAGCTACTTCTACATTTAGTTCCTTCTTCAAAATGGGATCTCTTCACAGAGCTATGTTAACTAACAGGATGTTTTCTTACATGCATCTGATGTCAAATTATTAATACTTGCTCATTCTGTACTAATTTGCCCTTCAGTTTCTCTGTCCTCCCTTCACAGCAGGATATTTAGACTGAGGCTTGTGAAAAACAACCTACTGGAATACTTTCTCATAAGTGAGGTTTGCGTTATCCTCTTTTAAATGACAGCATTCACGTATTTTTCCCTCACTTCCTAAACCCAAAATTAGTTGTATGGTTTTTCCAAAGTGGCTCCTCCTTCTTTTTGTCCTATGGATTTAAAGCAGGAAAGAGTGGGTCATGACAGCTGCTGTTTTGAGCTCAGGGGCCCGCAGGAAGTAGGAAGGCCAGGCAAGCAGGCTCAGTCTCAGTTACTCTGAGGCTTGCTGTCAGTGCCTTCCTGGGAAGACAAAGGGACTTTCATGGGATCCCAAAGCCATTAGCCCTTTTTCTACCTGGATGAAATATGAAGTCATAAATCCAGGAAAATATTTAGACATGGAAAGGGTCTTAGAGGACATCTCAGCTACCCTTAGTTTTTATCTGGGGAAACTGAGATGAAGCGAGGTGAAAGGATATTTGCACAGGCAAATATCAGCCATTACCCCAGTCCTCCTTCACAAATAGGACCATACTCCAAGAGTATTCAAGAAAGTTAAGCACTTTATCTATTAAATGAAACTAGTTTGTCTCAGAATCAATTCAGTAGATTATAAATTTTTGCATCCAAAGGCAATGTTCATTTTTAAAAAATTCCTGGGATGTTTAGATCTGACTTTCTTTCCATGCTGAAATGCATCTTTCCTTATAGGGAGCAAGGGGACAGGGCATATCCATGTAGAGACCTGCATAAATTGTCCTGATTTGTAAGTGAGACTCTGGCAACCATCTCAATGTCAGTCAATGTGGCCACTTTGGAGGGCATAAGAGAGCAAATTATTTTTACCTGCTCTTACTTCTGAAAGAGGAAATTTCCATTACTTAAAAAAATTGAAAAAAAGAAGTGAAGATAATTTCAAATTTAATCTTGTTAGGGCTTAGTGAAGATTAATATTCCTTGAATCTAAAAATATAGTAAACTCTTGACTATCTGAGGCTTTTAAGGGAATGCATAGCATGAATTACCCAAAACAAAATGAGAGATTCTATTCAGGTCAGATCCCCTTATAAATTGCCTCCCAGTAAAAATCTTATTTTAAATAGAAGTTTGTTAAACCCAAGATAATATCCATTAATTTCCTGCAATATCTGAAAAAGTTCCAATAGGAGATCTTGACTAACTCACTGGAGTTGTCTTCCATAAAGATAAAATCTGTACATGACTCTGAGACTTAGCAAATGGGTTGTTTTCTTCAAGAGTTTGCCTCCCTAAAGTAGACTGATCTATCTGCCTTTTATGAACATTCTTGTCAAGGTACATTCTAGTTAACAGTTTCCTGGACAGCCCCTCATGCCCCTGACTTTAAAGAACACTTTACCTCCTCAACTGGCACCGGCACAAAAGCCCCCAATGCCAGTACCACACTTGGCTCTGGCTCTGTGCCCCTGGCATGTTATCGGACCACAGAGGACTCAGGATGGAAGTGGGAGGGGCATAGGGCCCCTCAGAACACTGACTATCTTATTTGAGTGTCACAGATTAAAATGAGCATCCCAGAAGGATCTATCGAATGACAATGCAGTCTGCATGGGGCCAGATGTTGGGAAGGGGAATGAGAGGGAAAGAGCAAGGCAGCTGTTGGCAGGTGATCAGCTGAAGTGATGTTGGTGAAGGCAGAGACTGACTCTTTCAGCTCTTGTTGATAACCTCCACCCTTCCTTCTGCTGTTGCTCCCCTGTCCTGTCCCAGCACCTTTTTCGAGGCTTGGGGCCTCAGCCCTTGCCCAGACCCTCCATACCTACTGTGTAGCTATATAGCTATGCTAGAGGCTGCCAATAATTGTCACAACCATATTCTTTTTTATTGGAGTTACTATGTAGCTTAAAAATATCTCTTTCAAGGCCTGAAGTATGGCCTTTCTCTCTCAGAAGCAGCCAACATGACCATGCATGCTCTTGAGTTTGGTGGCATTTTCAAGCCAGGATTTTGTTATTACTTCTCATTTATTAAAGGTTGGCCCAGGGCTGGTATTGTCTCGCTCAGCTGCAGAATATTCATCTCCCCTCTAGCCCACTCTCGAAATAAAGGCTCAGAGAAGCATCCAATGGACCAGAACCATTCTTTTGTGTCTATTTACTGTACTTCAATCAAGGTTTCCTTATCATAAGAGCAACAATTGTACTCTTAACAAATAGACCTCACTAGTTTCAAAGTTGGTGAATTACTTTTGTCAGGTCTGCACTGACCTTCTGAAAAGCAATGCACTGGTGCAAGCTGACAGCTAAGGCGTGCTTATTCTGACCTTTTCCTTACATCAGCAGAGAAAATATTCAGTCATCCATGAGAATGTTCTTTACATTTTTCTGGGGATCAGTGAGGTGACAGGTGGTTTACAAAGCCCAACAAGATCATTATTTTTCTAAATCATTGTTGTTCCAGCTTTAGGGTTTTTTTCCCTGATATTCACATGGATTCCTTTTTAACCAAACCTCCCACTTCCACAAGCTAATAAAAGTGTCACGCAGATTGTTACAAAGAACTATTGTTATTTACAAGTCTACATTTTCTGTGAAATCAAAACATAATAAAGTGAATTTTCAGTGTTGACTTTGTTATTTTAAAATGTGATGTCTTGCCAAACCCTCTGGTGAAAAGAAATCCCTGAAGGTTATGGGAATTATCCCCTTGTCTCTTCTCAGGACCACATTTAACACAACCTGATCAAGAGGCCTCTTTCAAGTTTGTAAAAACTTGGGGGGAAAGCCATTGACTTAATTTACTGATAACTGCTCTAGTGAGTTAATGGGTAAGACATATTCTGAGCTAAGAAATTATTCCAGGTTTCCACCCTGTGTTCTGTGGTTACCAGGTGAGGGCCTGCGCCCTCTCAGTGCCAGTATGCTTTGCAACGTTATAAATTCAGTGTCTATCCACAGCAGCTAGACCCACCCTGATGACTTCTGTGAATTGTTGCTTTCCATGTACTTGCTTGATCTGGGCTGAAATAATATTTTTCAGATTGATTAAAAACATAAAACCTCTCACCCCTTTATTGAGATCTGTGCATCCTGATTGTGTGTGCTGCTTATATATAAGCAGCAAAAGCTAAGAACACGGAAACAAATTCTCCCCTGCAAAGGAAATCCATTGCCATTTTCTTCTCCCTGATGAACTATGTTTTGGGGTAACCTAACTAAGCAAGGTGCTGACCCCAATGTGGCTCCATAGTCAGACTGCTCACTATCCCTCTAGGATTCCATCGTTCCTTCCAGAAACTTCCTCGCTCAGATGAATCTAAAGAAGACATGGTGTCACATGTGTCGGTGTGTGTTTTGCAAAGTGCATTTCCCCCAAAATTTTTGCCTAAACATTGTCAGTGATACTGTATTTCCTTGTTACCTTGTTATCTTTGGGTGAGAGGGCTGTTCTGCACATTGTCGGAGCTCTAGAAGCAGCCCTGGTCTCTACCCATTAGATGAGAGAAGCAATTCCACTGCTCCCCAGTTTGGACCCTCCAGTGTCTCTGGACATTGCCAAATGTCCCCAGTGAGAGGTGAGAGTGAAACTTCCTGTTTCGAAACCACTGATCTGACACGTTGGGTTAAGTCCTTTATGCAAATGTGAGTCATCTATATCTCTGTCATTTTCAGTTAGAAATACCTCACTGGGTATATTAGTTTAACAGTATTAGTGTATCAGACCAGTTGGGAACTTATGGAAAGGGGTATAGTCATAGAACTCCTCAGCATCATGGGCAGAATGAGATGAGCTGAGACCTGAAGCTCATTTAGGCCACACTGCATGTCCCTGGATGGTGGGAATCAAAAAAGGATGGAAGTTTAGCAAGGAGAAATAATGTGGTTTTAGAACCTGGCAGCAGAATTCTTGTTAGGAATTCCTCAGTTTCACAATGCTCAATGGAAAAACAACCCCAAAATGTGGCCTAGAAGGTGGAGGAGTGAGATATTCTATCTCTGCCTAAAATAGTTGAGTAATTTGAGTCTCTCGGGACACAGAGAGGATAATAATAAAGAGGGGACACTGCAAAATGGAGAAAGTCTGAATTTCAAGCTGAGACAGTGTGAATTTCCAGTTTAAGGTGAGGTAGAGGTATCATCTGGAGGGTTGTTCATTGAAAGACCCCCATCACCACACATGCACACACATACTCCCAGATGTCCCTATCCCAGGTAACTCTAGCCTGTATGAGTGACATTTTAGTAGCATGAAGAAATCAGAGTGTGTCCAACATGTGTAAATAAAGGTGGGGAAGGACAACATAGGCTGAATGCAATATGGGGTAGAGTGGAGAAAGAAGAAGCCTAGATGATAGGCAAAATAAAAGGTAACTCCAGTTGCTGAAAAATTGGGGGCATATAACTGTCGGAAAGAAGGAAGAAAGCCTGTCTTCTACTTGACAGATTTTCATGGACCAAACTGAATTTGTATTTCTGGCTGCCCATAGGAGTAAAGAGCACATGGGAACCATTTGGATGAGTAAATAACTGTATTTGTTCCCTCATACTTTTATCTAATTCTAGATAATATAGCATGATTGAAATATGATCAACATGATCAATAAACCATTTGGACTGTTTTTAAACTCGTAACTTGATTTTGTAATTTCCGAGTAATGAATGGCCTGTGAAAACCCCATAATTGAGTCACAGGCTCTGGATTTCTCCACACAGGTCACCCAATTCTATTTTAATAGTCTTGCAATCTTCTCCTAAGTTCCACAGATGAGAGGAATCACACTACTCCCCTTAAGCCCAATTCAAATAATAAATGATGAAGATGCATCCAGTACCTACTCAGCCACATTTTTCACACTGGTTACTTCAGCAGAGGCTGGGAAGCTTGACAAACCCATCTGTAAATATTTAGGAGTGTCATGTTACAGGTGGAGGTCATACACCAGCCAAATAGGAGAAACACAGAAAATAAAATCTGAGTTGGAGTCTCTTAAAAGTCTACCTACCCATATAAACTTTGGCATCTGCTCCTTGACCATTATTCTCCAATAGTAATAAAGACTTCATGAAAGACCTTGAACTCTGAGTCATCATTGTGGAATCATGCTTAATCAAGATAAATGTTTGCAGCCTAAGAATACAACTAGAAGGAGAAGGGATTAATTTTCCTATATATTGCTGTAACTATAAACAATATGTTATCTTCTCAGCAACTCTCATGAAATAATAAGCACTAATGTCTTTTAAAGTATTTTTACCAGCCCCTGGAGATTTCATTAGAATTGTGATTCACAGATGAGAAAGTTTCTTCTTCTACAGGACTGAGTAATGGAGTAAGAATTACTCAGTAGACTGTCTATACAGACAAACAAATTTGACTTCTGGCTATTAACCATTCATTCACTGCTGATTTTTTTTTTCCTGAACTAACTGAATAATTGGGTCAAATGATCCCTCTGGTTTACATTTGTAGGCAAGTTATTAATCAGTTTCTGAAAGCTATGGTGTTCTTTTATACGAATATGGGACTTCAACAGAGCAGTGAGTTTCCATGACACTTTCAGGATCCTGAGAGTGAGGATTCATGGAATCAGAACGTCACATTGGGAAGAACTAATGCACATAAGTTACTCCAACATCTTCACATTTGATTCATGGGAAAACGAAAGAAATTTCATGGTTTGGACCGTGATGTAAGCAAGGCACTGAATCATCTTCAAGGAAGAACAGTTATTATTCATTCAGTCAGTCTGTATTGAACATGTCCTGTGAGTCAACTGCTGTGCTGCATACTGGAAATGTTAATAGTGACTAAGATAGACGTGCCCTTCCTTAGAGTCTTCCGGGAGCACTAGCATGCTATATGCACACTACTTCTTACTTTACAAGTACTTTTAAATGCATGATGAAATTTAGTCCTTAGAACCACCCTTAGATATCAATATGATTACCCTCTTTTTAGAAATGAGGCAACTCTCAGAAAGATTTAGCAATTTTCCCAACACCATAAAAAGGCTTGAAAGAGGCAGAACCTGGACTCAAATATTTTGTCTTCTAACTCTCATTCCAGTGCTGTTGTTGTTGTTTTCAGTATATCAGAGCTCCCTTTGATTAAAACTCAGTGTTCTGTCTGATGGGCTATTGAAAATTACCTTATTGATTTTGTGACCATATTCTCCAAATGTAAATGAGGATGGGTGGACTACAAGAGAATTTCTGTGCTTTCTGATTTCATTTATTAAAATCCAGACAAAATTATATGTAGATACACATTTAACAAAACTCTACCAGAAAGCAAGTGAGTTTTAGTTATACATTTAACAATGTACTTTTATTTATTTATTTATTCCTTTTATTTTTTGGTTTTTCAATTACAGTTGTCCCATTTTTCCCTCATTGCTCCCCCCCACCAAACCCACCCCTTCTCCTGCAATCATATCCCTCCCTGTTGTACATGTCCATGAGTCATTTATACATGTTCCTTGACTAGACCCTTCCCTTACTTATCCCCCTTCTCTCCCTCCCCCCTCCCTCTTATTGACTACTATTCTACTCTTTGTCCCCTTTAGTTCATTTGTTTGTGTTGTTCTTTAGTTTCCTGTATTAGGTGATATCATATGGTATTTTTCTTTCTTTGCCTGGCTTATTACACTAACCATAACTCTCTTTAGTTCTATCCATGTTGTTGCAAATGGCAGGAATTCCTTCTTTCTCTCTGCTACATAGTATTCCATTGTGTAAATGTACCACAGTTTTTTGATCCACTCATCTACAGATGGGCACTTAGGCTGTTTCCAGCACATAGCTATTGTAAACAGTGCTGCTATGAACATAGGGGTGCATAAGTTTTTTTGAATTAGGGTTTTAGGATTTTTCAGGTATAATCCTAGCAGTGAGATCGCTGGTTCAAAAGGCAGTTCCATTTTTAGTTTTTTTTTAGGTAATTCCATACTCTTTTCCATAGTGGGTGCACTAGTCTGCATTCCCATTTCTCCATATCCTCACCAGCATTTGTTGTTTGTTGATTTGTTGATGATGGCCATTCTGACTGGTGTAAAGTGGTATCTCATTGTGGTTTTTATTTGCATCTCTCTGATGGCCAATGATGTTGAGCATTTTTTCATGTGTCTATGGACCTTCTGTATGTCCTCTTTGGAGAAGTGTTTGTTCAGGTCCTTCGCCCATTTTTTAATTGGGTTCTTTGTTTTCTTGATGTTGAGTCGTATAAGCTCTTTATATATTTTGGAGATCAGTCCCCTGTCTGTGATATCATTGGCAAATATGTTTTCCCATATGGTTGGTTTCCTTTTTATCTTGCTGATGTTTTCTTTTGCTGAGCAGAAACTCTTTAGTTTGATGTAGTCCCATTTGTTTATTTGTTCCCTTTATTTCTCTTGCCTTAAGAGATGCATCCATGAAGATATTGTTACGTGGGATATCTGAAATTTTCCTGCCTATGTTTTCCTCTAGGATTTTATGGTGTCACGGCTTACATTTAAGTCTTTGATCCAACTTGAGTTTATTCTGGTGTGTGGTGTAAGTTGGTGGTCTAGTTTCATTTTTTTGCACGTCCCTGTCCAGTTCTCCCAGCACCATTTGTTAAAGAGGCTCTTCACACTCCATTTTATGTTCCTTCCTCCTTTATCAAATATTAGTTGACCGTTTATTCCTGGATTAATTTCCGGGCTCTCTATTCTGTTCCATTGATCAATATGTCTGGTCTTATGCCAGTACCAGACTGTTTTGATCACAGTGGCTTTGTAGTATTGTTTGATGTCTGGTATTGTGATTCCTCCTGCTGTGTTCTTCTGTGTCAGGACTGCTTTGGCTATTTGGGGTCTTTTTTGGTTCCATATGAATTTTTGAAGTATTTGTTTTAGATCTGTGAAATACGTCATTGGTATTTTAATAGGGATTGCATTGAATCTGTAAATTGCTTTGGGTAGCATGGCCATTTTGATGATGTTGATTCTTCCCATCCAAGAACATGGTATTTGCTTCCATTTATTTGTATCTTCCTTAATTTCTTTCTTCAATGTTACGTAATTTTCAGAGTACAGGTCTTTTATCTCTTTGGTTAAGTTTATTAGGTACTTTATTTTTCTTGTTGCTATAGTCAGTGGTATTTTGTATTTTGTCTCTGTCTCTGATATTTTATTGTTGGTGTACAGAAATGCCTTAGATTTCTGTATATTTATTTTGTACCCTGCTATTTTGCCAAATTCACTTATTATATTGAATAGTCTTTTAGTGGAGTTTATAGGGTTTTCTAGGTATACTATCATGTCATCTGCATATAATGATAGCTTTATTTCTTCTTTCCCAATTTGTATGCCTTTTATTTCTCTTTCTTGTCTGATTGCTGTGGCTAGGACTTCCAACACTAAGTTGAATAGGAGTGGAGAGAGTGGACAGCCCTGTCTAGTTCCTGATTTCAGGGGGAATGCTTTCAGTTTTTGTCCATTGAGTATGATGTTGGCTTCAGACTTCTCATATATAGCCTCAATTATGTTAATGTATGCTCCCTTTATTCCCATTTTGCTGAGTGTTTTCATCATAAATGGGTGTTGTACTTTATCAAATGCTTTTTCTGCATCTATTGATATGATCATGTGATTTTTGTCTTTCATTTTGTTTAGGTGATGTATTATATTTATTGATTTGTGAATATTAAACCATCCTTGCATCCCTGGGATGAATCCCACTTGATCGTGCTGTATGATCTTTTTGATGTATTGCTGGATCCTGTTTGCCAATATTTTATTGAGGATCTTAGCATCTATGTTCATCAGTGATGTTGGCCTGTAGTTTTCTTTCTTCGTTGTGTCTTGACCTGGTTTTGGGAGTAGGGTAATACTGGCTTCATAGAAAGAGTTTGGGATTTTTCCCTCTTCTTGAATTTTTTGGAATAGTTTGAGGAGGGTAGGAGTTAGTTCTTTCCTAAATGTTTTGTAAAATCTGCCTGTGAAGCCATCCGGTCCAGGGCTTTTGTGTGCAGGGAGATTTTTGATTACTCTTTCAATTTCCTTCTTTGTTATTGGTCTGTTGAGACTTTCTACTTCTTCTTGGTTCAGTTTTGGAAGGTTATATGTTTCTAGAAATTTTTCCATTTCTTATACGTTGTCAAATTTCTTGCCATACTGTCGTTTGTAGTAATTTCTTGCAATTGTTTGTATTTCTCTGGTATCAGTCGTGATTTCTCCACTTTCTTTTCTGATTTTGTTTATTTGAGTCTTCTCTATTTTTTTCTTGATGAGCCTGGCTAGAGGCTTGTCGATTTTGTTTATTTTTTCAAAGAACCAGCTCCTAGTTTTGTTGATTTTTTGGATTGTTTGTTTCGTCTCTATGTCATTTAATTCTGCCCTAATCATGATGATTTCCTTCCTTCTTCTTGCCCTAGGTTTTGTTTGTTGTTGTTGTTCTAGTTCTTGTAGCTTTAGAATTAGATTTTTTATTTGAGCTTCTTCTATCCTTTTCAGATATGCCTGTATTTCTATGAACTTCCCTCTTAGGACTGCTTTTGCTGTGTCCCATAGGTTTTGGGATGTTGTGTGCGTATTATCATTAATTTCTAAAAATTTCTTGATTTCTTCTTTGATGTCATTGTTAACCCATTCATTGTTTAATAGCATGTTATTCATTCTCCATGAGTTTGGGTGTCTTTGATTTTTTTCTCTGAGGTTGATTTCTAGTTTCAAGGCATTGTGGACTTAAAAGATGCTTGATATGATTTCAATTTTCTTGAATTTGTTGAGGCTTGTTTTGTGTCCTATCATGTGGTCTATCTTTGAAAATGTCCCATGTGCATTTGAAAAGAATGTATATTTTGCTTCTTTGGGGTGAAAAGTTCGATGTATATCAGTTAAGTCCATGTGGTTTAGTGTGTTGTTCAGTGCCTGTATATCCTTGGTTTTTCTTTGCTTCGATGATCTGTCTATTGTTGATAATGGTGTGTTGAAGCCCCCTACTATGATTGTGTTGTTGTTGATATCCTTTTTGTGGTCTTCTAGTATTTGCTTTATGTATTTGGGTGCTCCTATGTCGGGTGCATATATGTTTACAGTGTTATATCTTCTTGATGGATTGTTCCTTTAAGTATTATAAAATGTCCTTCTTTGTCTCTTTTTATTGCCCTTGCTTTGAAATCTGTTTTGTCTGATATGAGGACTGCTACCCCAGCTTTTCTTTCAGGTCCATTTGCTTGGAATATTTTTTTATATCCCTTTACTTTCAGTCTATGTAAATCTTTTGTTTTGAGGTGTGTTTCTTGTAGGCAGCAAATATGTGGGTCCTGTTTTCTTATCCATTCCGTTACCCTATGTCTTTTAATTGGAGCATTTAATCCATTTACATTTAAGGTTATTATTGGCATGTATTTACTCATTTCCCTTTATACCTCTGTTCTTCTCCTCTTTTTTTCTCTTCCTTTTTCGTAGAATAATCCCTTTAGCATCTCTTGCAATGTTGGTTTGGTGGAGATGTATTCTTTTAGTCTTCCTTTGTCTGAGAAACTCCTTATTTCACCTTCGATTTTGAATGAGAGCCTTGCTGGGTAGAGTATTCTTGGTTGTAGGCCTTTGTTTTTCATTGCTTGAAATATTTTTGACCATTCCCTTCTGGCTTGTAGTGTTTCTGTTGAGAAATTGGTCGGTAGCCTCATCAGAGCTCCCTTGTATGTTATTTGCTTTTTTTCTTTTGCTGCTTTTAGGATTCTCTCTTTGTCTTGGAATGTTGCCATTTTAACTATGATGTTCCTTGGAGTGGGTTTTTGGGGATTCCTCTTCATTGGAACTCTGTGCTTCCTGAACTTGCATAACTTTTTCTCTCATCAGGTTGGGAAAATTTTCCATCACTATTTCTCCTATCAGTTTATCTATTCCTTGTTCTTCTGATCCCTCTTTAATTTCAATGACTCTGATATTGTTCTTCCTTATGCTATCCTGTAATTCCCTTACCTCTTCTTCATACTTTTTCAATCTTTTATCATTTTGCTCTCTCGTCTGAGAATTTTTCTCTACATTATCTTCTAACTCACTAATCTGATCCTCTGCTTTTGACTGATTCTATTGTGTTTTTCAGTTCAGTTCAGAGATTGCACTCTTCATTTCTTCCTGGTTCTTGTTGATAGTTTCTATGTCTTTTTCTATGCTGCTGTAGTTCTCTGCAAGTACCCTGTAATTTTCTTGGAGCTGTTGGTAACTTCCTTAGAGGTTGTCATAGTTGTTTTTAAGGTTGTCAAGTATATTGAGCTTCTTCACCACCATTGTTTTGAATTTCGTATCTGATATTTGGGCTATGTCTATTCCATCTACCTCTCTTTCTGGGGATTCCTCTTTTCTTTTCATTGAGAGGTTGTTTCTGCATCTTACCATGTTGGATTCTTCTTGCTTATGTTTGTTTTTTGGGTTTGTCTGCTTTGACTTCCCACCTTTGTGGTATGAGATTCTTTATGGGAGATCTAGGGGTTTCAGTGGTGTAGTCTCTTTGATCTCCTGAGCCTGATGTTCTTAGGGTACCCTTTATGTCGTTTCTTTATGCTGTCTGGTTATATTTCAGATGCTCTTTGTTAGGATCTTCCTTCTGGCTAGTTGATTGAGAGTCACTCTATCACTTTGTCTTGAGTTTTTTCACGGAGATGCTGTTACAAACATAAATATACAGCCCAGGCAGGAGACCTGCACCCTCAAAAATATCCCCCACCCTCTATCCCGCTATCATCAGCCAATGAGCCAGTATTAATATAAATGTAGAGAGATTAGAGCTTTTATACTATAGGAAGAATAGATAAGAGTTGTTTTTAGGGAGGAAAAATATTATTTTTGAGAGAGAGGATAATAGACTAATAATAGTTGAGACTGTGCAAGACAGTAGGTAATATTTACATTGTATGTTAATAACTATAGAAAAAAAAGGGAAGAGCACAGAATATAGTAGCAAAGTGGAATTGTATAGTATTGGGTTTATATAGTAGTTATATTCTATTTATTTAGAGTGAAAGGGAGGCTAAACTAGACTCACAAATAAACAATAATTAAAGAGGAAGGATGAGAAAGAGAGATTGTATGAAACAAATTAGAGATATGTATATATTTTTTTTTCAGGAAGAAAAAGAAAAAGGAAAAAAAAAAAAAGGAATGTTTTTACTCAATTCAGCCTTTGTGTGTCCTCTTCTTTTTTTGCGTCCACAGCTGGTCTAATGTGGTGGCTCAGAGGTTCCTATTCCTTGCAGCAGCGGTGTGCATGCAGTGGCCAGCACAGGGCGTTCCTTTGGCACCCACTGGAGCTAGCTGAGGTGCCCCTGCGCGCAAGGTGCCCGAGAGCCCACCTCAGGCCTGCCAAGCTGCTCTCTGGGAGTTGGTCTCTCGCCTCCCAATGCTGGGCCCCAGACACTGTGCACAGTGGAAGTGAGCGATTGGCGGGTGCTTTTGCGCTCGGGCGCCTGTGCGCACCCGTGCGTGCCCAAGGTGGCTGGGGAGCTAGACTCAGGCCTGCCACTCCGCGTTCCGGGAGTTGGTCTCTCGCCTCTTAGGGCGGGGCCCTGGACACTTGTGCTCGGTAGAAGTGTCTGTGAGTCGTTGCTGCCCGCTGTTCCCACGCTGCAGCCACCCACCGTTCCTGCGCCCACCTGGGCAGGCACGAGCAGAGCCTGAGCAAGTGCTCTGCGCTCCAGCCTGGCACTCCGGCCTGGCGCCCACTGGAGCTGGCCAGGGGTGACTGCGCACAGTCTTCTGCATTTCCAGTGGGCCCTCTCTGCACCTGTTGGGGCACTGATCTTATGTCTGTTGGGGTGTGTCCAAGGGGCACCTGAACGCGCGGCCCTGCGCACCTAGGCCAGTGAATGAGGGCACTTCCCTATGCGCGCCGCGAGACCCAAGGGGAGGGTTGGGGAGTGGGTGAGCGCACTTCTGCGCATGTGCTCCTCAAGAATGTCCTATCACCCCCAAACTCCCCCCCCTGCAGTTCACAAGAGAAAAATACAAAGGAAAAATTACGTTTTCACTTGCAGAACAGCACGCTGTGTCCCGTCTTCCAGCGTCAATGCCACCTGGTCGAATCCCGTCTCTGCCAGCGGGCAGAGATCCGCTTTCCTCCTGACTCTCCTCTGGGGAAGCCTGTGGTCACCATAAAGCATTTGTGTCCTTCCAGCTGCAGCTCAGGCAGCCACCCCAGTCAGGAATCCTGTTTTGTCCCTTTTTCTTCCACTATCCTCACTAAACAGGTTGTTCCCAGAAGGTTTTTCTCTAATTCAGCGGTGCCAGGGCTCGACTCCTGCCAGTGTCCAGTTGCTCACTGAGATGTTCTGTCTGCAATTAGTCCAAACTACAGATGGGTCTCGGGAGCCTGAGGGCGCAGCCTCCCCTCACTCCTCCGCCATCTTCCCGAGTCCTCTGTACTTTTATTTAAAATAAAGTAGTTTTCACATTATAGAAAATCTGATATACCTGGTCATAAGAAATCTACGTTCTCTACCATGTATAGCTTCAATTCACAATTGAAAATGGTTCAAAAATATTATGTATCAACTCAAACATGATATGAATCATGATTTATTTAAGAGTTTTCTCTCTCCAAACTCCTACTTAATGTTTGATTACCCAGATTGAATCAACATGTCAATAATTATAAAAATATTTTTCATAAGTCTTTCCCTGTTACCCTTGTGAAACCTGAGGGGTGGAAAAAAGACACTTACTAAGAAGGGCTTCTGGTGACTAACTGGATCAAATTTTAAAAAGCAGAGCCTACCAGCCATTTCTGGATAGGGCCTTCTCCCACAAACTGTACTTCGTGGAGAGGCCCCTGTGCTAAAATGCCTACCTGCACTGTGTTTCTGCTATGTGAGCCAGCCCTTAGGAAGGTTTCCCAGAACCCTATTTCACTTGATAGGATTGAGGCTTTCCTCATCCAATAGGAGCTGCACAGCTCTAGCTAATTGAGCAGCTCTATTCTGACCAATCAGGACAGTACCTTTTGGGCAAAAGTACAAGGATTCAGCATCCTGATTTGCGTGAGGACAGACCAAATAGGGACCAGGGAAGATTCCCTGTCCATATAATCCAGCTCCCCTCTGGCTCAGGGAGTGCAATTTCCCTTTCCACCAAAGACTGAGAACTTCATCTTTCTAGCTGAAAACACTGTCTTGCCAAAGCAAAGTAGAGCCGGGCTGCTTTACAGTTGTGCTGCATCACAACTGAGCTGTTCCATAGCAGAGCTGTTTTCATAGTCATTCTGTATCATTGTTGAGCTGTTTGCCTGAATAAAGTTTCCTTCTTCACTGTGACGCAGAGAGATCTAATTAAGATCACTTGGGAGAAGTAGGAGGGGCTGCAGGAGGAGTTTGTGGAGGCAATGGAAAGCGGTCTAAGACTAGATTGTCTGAGAAGCTGAATGCCTCCAGAGCCAATGGAAATAAAAAGATGGTTGGCTCTTTGGCTCATGAGCTTTTTGAGCTTTCCTGGCTCCTGAGTTGGCTCTGGCCCAGGCTCTGGCTAGGCTCAGGTTCTGGCTGTGGCTCTCAAGCTCACTCTCAGCCTCTTCCTCAAGGATACCTGGATGATGGTGCCAAAGCTGCCTGCATTTTCCAATAGACGGTATCTTGTAAGGAAAGGAATGCTGGGCACAGCCTAGGATCCAGCTGGCCTGGCAGAGGGTGGCAGGTTTAATATTTGGGTATTATAGAGGGAACAGGCTCTGAGGCAGAAGCCTGCCATTCTTCCAGAATTGTTCAGCTTTTGTGTATTATGTTGTTTTAGTTTGTAAATAAACCCTATAGAGATTAACAGGGAAAAGATAGGAGAATCCAGATGTTAGAGTTTAGCCTAAATTGATAGGCTTAAGTAATTAAAGCTGTGACTTAAGTTTAAGTGACTGCTTTTGAATAGACTCCTTTCCTTTATAACCAAAACTTTGCCTCTGGAATTTTGCCTAGAGGGTGGTGGTGGGCAGCAGGACCCCAACTTGCTGTTGAGAAACAACTGCATCCCAAAGTGGGGCTTGCTGTTTGCATTAAGTTGGCACTAATGACCGTTAGTTAACCCTGGAAATAAGGGAGACAGTAAAATAATTTTAGCAACAATGCCCCCAAATTATTTTTTTTAAGAATTACATTCATATCTAACTATTTAAAAATATTTTTAAAGGTACAAAATATATATACATATGAGCACCTACTAGCAATATTTTCCCCTTGTTTACCATAAACTATTGGTGGTCTTTCCATTAAGCAAACTGGGAAGATGGGTATAATCCTAGATTATTAGCTAATATTTCTAGGAGTAATAGATGATCTCTTCTCAATCTTCTGATCTAGAAACAGTTCAGTAGGACTGGAGCAGTACATGTTGCTGGCACTGACCTTCAGTTGATCTTTAAGGGACTGCTCACTTAGGCCAGACTTGTGGTTAAGATTGTTTCTGATGGTGGCCAAATCAGCAAAAGGAATGTTTCTTCAGAATGTAAGTGAACCGAAGACCAAGTCTTTTTTTTTTTTTTTTGCCCATTTTTTTTAATGTGTTCTGATTATAATATTACATTTGTGCCAATTTCCCTTCCCTCTGCTCCCCTCCACCCGGTGGCCCCTCTCCCTCCAGTTGTCCCCCGCTTTTAGATCATGTCCATTAGTTGTGCATACAGTTCTTCTCAACCTCTCTCTGTCTATTCCATTCCCTCCTACCATGATCCTTAATTCCTATATCATCTCCCTCCCTCTCCCCCTTCCCCCTCCCTGCTGAACTCCCCCCAATATGTTCCCCGTACCTATAGTTCTTTTTCCACTCTCGTTGCCTGTTTAGTTTTGCCTTTGTTTCAATTCCCTAGCTTCTGTTGTTTCTTGTGATGCAGTTTTCATTTTAGATTTCATTGTCTTGATCCTCCTTTTTCTAAACCAGTCCCTTTAACATCTCATATAACAGTGGTTTGGATCTAATGAACTCTTTCAGTTTTATTTTGTCCTGGAAACACTTTCTCTGTCCTTCTATTCTGAATGACAATTTCGCTGGATAGAGTATTCGTGGTTGTAGGTTTTGGATTTTCATTACTTTGAATATTTCTTGCCAGTCCCTTCTTGCCTGCAGGGTCTCCCTTGAGAAGTCAGCTGATAGTCTAATTGGGACCCCTTTGTACATAATTCTTTTCTTCTCTCTTGCTGCTTTTAAGATTCTCTCTTTATCTTTAATTTTTGACATTTTGATTATAATGTGTCTTGGAGTGGTTCTCCCTGGGTCTAGTTTTTTTGGAACTCTCTGTGCTTCCTGGACCTGTAAGTCTATTTCCTTCCCCAATTCTGGGAAGTTCTCCTTTATTATATTTTCACTCAATTTTTCAAGTTCTAGTTCATCTTCTTCGCCCTCTGGCAAACCAATGATTCTTATGTTGGGCCTTTTATAGCTGTCCCAGAGGTTTCTGATCCTCTCATCGTTGCTTCCCATTTCCTCTCTCTCCATTGGTTGACTGCTTGTTCCTTCTCCATATTCCAGTTTGTTGAAATGAACTCTGGATTTTTTTTCCTCACCATCTGTCTCGTATGTGGTTTTGTTCCTTTCGTTATGAGTGTTTTTCGCTTCTTTCTCATCTTTTTCCAGATCTTTTGTGAATTCTGTAAGCCACCTGATAACAATGGCCCAGAACTGAGCATCTGACAGGTTTCTTATCTGTTCATCTGTCAGGTTCTCCATCTGTTGCCTGGTGAGCTGTGCCACCGGGATTTCTATAGTTGTCTGCCTCATTTTGACAGATGCGTTTTGTTTTCTTGGGCCGGCTGTAGGGGGCAATGCCTGTGTACTCGTAATGACCCAGCGACCGGCGCTGTTCGGCAACCTTTCTTGCTGTGCCGTGGTGCTTTGTCGTCACAATCCAGTGACCGGTGCCTGTCCGCGACCTATTTCGCAGCCCTGTGGCGCTTTCTTTGGGGGCGGGGGTCCAAGATGGATTCACACAGTTATTCCGCTAGGAGACCGGGATCCGTCCTCCCGCCCCCCTGGGCCTCACTGTTCAAGGTGATGTGGTGGCTGCTTTCCCCAGCGTTGGGGTCGCGAGCTGCCGGGGTTCGACTGCAGCCGGGATTGTTCTCCCCGCCGCTGTCCCAGGTGCGACCGCAAACAGTGCCGCCCCCTTTCGCTCTTACCTGCCCAAAGGGCGCCGCTGGTTTATAACTTCATATGTTGGGCTTCCGTGTAGTTTTATTTTCTGGAATTTCTAGTTATCCTTTGTTTTGAAGTAGTTGTATTCCTCTCTAGTTGTAGAGGGAGACCTAGCGCGTCCGTCTAAGCCTCCATCTTGGCCGGAAGTCCCCCCGAAGACCAAGTCTTTACATGAATATCTGAAGCATGTAAGAGAGTAGGAGAGAAACTTCATTTACACGAAATCTTAAATGATGGATCAGGGGAGAGGGTGGAGAATTTTTATTACAATCACTCTAGAAGTATATGGAATAGATTTATACTCATGTTTATTCATGATGAAAAAAAACCTCCCCAGATATGAATTTTAATTTGTGAGAAGGTGGTCCTTAAAGTAAATAAATAAAATCTAGGGAGTATAATCCTACCTAGAATGTGGTTCATTCTTTTGGAGCAATAAATAGGGTGAAATTATGTCCAAATGCAATTTTCCTATTTCCTGGACATGTAAGCATTTTTGCTTATAACAACTATAACAACCAGATCCCGAGGTAGATTATGCTAACAACTATGGGGTGGGGGACAACTCATTCTCAAATGTCCTTTTCTTTTTATGGTTCTTAAATGAGACCTAAAATTCTTACCCTTATCAATATTACCTGGAGATTAAGAACCTATTTTAAGAAGTTTTCTTTTAAAATGCACAAATGTTATTCAGTTTTATTCCTTAATTCAACAGTTATTTATTCACCAACTATCTGGCACAATTTTTCATCTCCTAAATATTTTCCCCTCTGTTGGGGAAACAGTATGGAATCAGGGAAATGAAATAAATGAGACTTGTATTTCTGGTAATCTGGCTGACTAAATATCCAAAACAGAAGTCTCTTGCTGCCAAAAGCTAGAAATTTGACTTCAAGTAAAATAAGCATTCTTTGATATGTATTGTAAAATCTTCCCACCCCTACCCTCAAATACAGGAAAGCTCCAAAGGCCGAAAATAAAGAAGAAGCTGAAAACTCAAGCTTTGGTACTATGTAGAGATTAACTAATCTCCCTCTCTAGAAAATAGGGTTCTAAAATCTCTTTCCATGCAGAAAACAAGTCTTAGGCTTTCTTAAAATGAAGACTTGGAATTAGGATGCAAGATTCCATCCCTTCCTACATAAAGTCGGAAAATTCAAAGTGCTGTATGTTCAATAAAAGAATAAATCTGACAATCAACACAGTGAACAAACTGGGGACTAGTTTGTTATGAAATGAAATTAGGATAGGAAAAAATTAGTTAATTAAAATAAATTTACAACTCTTACCATTTACAGCTACCAGCCTCTCTTCACCTTAGTTTGTTGTTAGAATTTATATAACTTGTATGCTCAAGAAATTGCCTACCCAGATAATTAACCTTAAAAACAAAACAAAACAGAACAATTCTAGATTGAGGTGCCAGGCAGATACAACAAAACCTCTTTGAGGGTCACATTTTTAACTAGGTTGTAAAGTATTTTCACAAATAAAACTTCACCAAACCTGAGTTCATAATCTAAAATTACAAAGCACACCAAGAAGTAAGCCATGAAGATCAGGTGTTACAGAAAAAACAAACCATAAATTTAGACTCCCAAGAATATTAGATAGTAAAACTATTATACATAGACTATAAAATAAATCTGTCTAGGAATGATAAAATAAAATTAAAATTCAATAATAAACATGAATAAGATATTTAGTATTTAAAGGAAAAAAGCTATACAAAAAAATAAAAACATCAATAAATTAAAAATATAACCACTGATATTAAAAGTTAGTGAGTTTCTGCCTGTGGCCACAGCAAAGAAAACATTGTCAAAGTCTTTACTCTTCTGCCATTTTATCTAATTCAGAGTCTCCCAAAATGCTGCAGAAACTCATTATTAAAGGTTTGGACTTTAAAATAACCAACAAGAGACTGAGGAACCATTTTGAGCCAGGGAAACACTCACAGACTTATGTGGTAATGAAAGATTCAAACACCAAGCACTCCAGTCTGTCACATATATCACTGTGGTGCAAGAAGACTCAGTCATTAATGCAAGGTCACACAAGATAAATGGAAGAGCTGTGGAATCAAAGAACTGTCTCAAGAGCAGGTCTCAAAGACCAGGTGCCCAGTTACCTATAAAAATGTGGCATTAAAGAAGACACTGAAGAACATCATGTAAGAGATTATTTTGAGCCATACAGGAGGACTGAGGTGATCAAAATTATTAACAACTAGGGCAATGACAAGAAGAGAGGCTTTGCTTTTGTAATCTTTGGTAGCTATAATCACTCCATGAATAAGACTGTCATTCAAAAATACCATACTGTGAATAGCCATAACTGTGAAGTAAAGAGAGCCCTGGATAAGCAAGAGATGGCTAGGGCCTCATCCAAAAGTGTTTCTGAAAACTGGCAGTAGTTATGGAGATTGTTTTAGAAGGAGTGACAACTTTGTTCATGAAGGAAACTTCAGTTCTTCTGAAGGCTTTGGTGGCAGCCATGGTGCTGATGGATATAATGGTAATAATGGATTGGGTAATGATGGAAGCAGTTCTGTAGGTAGTGGAAGCTACAAAAACTTTAGCAATTACAACAATCAATCTTCAAATTCTGAACCCATGAAGGGAGAAAACTTTGGAGGCAGAAGCTCTGGTTCTTATGGTGGTATAGACCAATACTTTGCCAAACAACAAAACCAAGGTGGTTATGGGCATTCCAGCAACACCAGTAGTATGGCAATGGCAGAAGATTTTAATTACTTCCAAGAGAGAAAAAAAAAAACTTATCAGAAGAGGAGAGCCAAAGAAGTAACAGAAAAACTGTAACTTACACTAGGTTTCTGAACTCAGCCAACCACTGTGGCAGGACTTAACTGCTACATGAAGACATGTTTTAGAAAATACTCCTATGGCCCTTAAAAAAATAAGGACTGTATGATGAACTGTAAAACAGGTATTTTAGTTTCTGTTCTGTGGAAAGTGCAAGGCATGCGAACAAAGGTTTTTAATGTAGGGTTTTTCGTGTTCATTTGTTCATTGCTAAATGTAATAATCTGATCATGATGCTGATTAAATGTGTTTAAAATCTCATGAATAAGTTTTGAGGATCTAGTGTATAGCATGATAACCATCATTAATAACACTGTATTGAAATTCTGAGACAGTAGCTCTGACTGGTGTGGCTCAGTTGTTTGGACATTGCACCACAAGATGACTCCCAATTAGAGCACATGCCTGGGTTGTGAGCTCAGTCTCTGGTTGGGGCACATTCTTGAGGCAGCCAATTGATATTTCTCTCACATATTGATGTTCTTCTCCCTCTCTTTATCCTTCTTTCTCCTCTCTCTAAAAATACATAAATAACATATTTAAAGAAATGAATTGTGAAAGAGCCGATCTTCAGCATTTTCACTGGAAAAAAAAGGTAAATGTCAGGTGATAAATATGCTATTCAACTTGTTTGTGGGAATCCTTTCACAGTATATGCATATATCAAATCATCACATTGTATACTTTAAATATATTACAATTTTATTTGTCAGTAAAGCTGGGGGGGGTGTAAAATACACACACATAAAAAAATTCAGTGGTGAACAGAAAAGTAGATACAGCTAAAGAGAAAATTAGTGAAGTGGAAGCTAGACCTAAAAAAAACCTACTCAGAATGCTTTCCAAGATATAAAGAAATGGAAAATATGAAAGGAGTTAAGAGAGATGAAAGGTAGAATGAACCGATTCATCATGTATCTTATAATAAGAATTCCAGAAAGAAGGAAGAGAGAAAATGAAAAAGATGAGCATTTTCCAGAATGGGCAAAAAACATAAACCTTCAGTTTCAAGAAGCAGAAGTTCCAAACAAAATAAATACACACCCAAAACATATTGCATACAAAGTACAAAGTAAAAGAAAGAGAGAAGATACTCAAAAGCAGACTTATCCAAAGCAATGATGGAAATAAGAAGGTAATGGAATAATAATTTTTAAACTCTGAAATAAAATGATGTCAACTTATAACTCTATATACAGCTGAAAAAAGGCAAAATCAAGACAGTTTCAGACAAACAAAATCTACCAAGAGCAGACCCTAGCATAAGAACTTCAGGAAAAAGGAAAGATAACTCATATTCCAAATGAATGCAAGAGAAAATGATGAGGAAAAATATGTATACATATGCAGTTAAGTTTACAATACTGAATACATAAAAATAACCAGTAATTACCAATTTATGGTAATAAAGAAAGTGAAATAAAGTACTGGAAAGAATATCAACATAGAAGGGAGGTGATCAAGTTTAAGCATTTTAAGTTTTTTTATATTGTTGAGAAGGAAAGTAGAAATATTAATAAATTTTAGACACTTAAGTGAACATGCTAAAATTTTAAGACTAACAAACCAGAAAATACATAATTTCCTACTTAGTAAAGAGATTTAAAAAATGTTAACTCTTTAATCCCGACCCTCTTCTTTTAGGTAAAATGTAGTAAGCAGGAGCAGGCCACCACTCCTACTGTGACAACTTTCCTCCCCTAAGCGTCCTTACCTCTAGGCCAGCCTATCTCAGCCTGAGCTTCTCAGCCCTTTCAGTGTGAATTTTATATTAAAGGTATTGGTTTTATGCACAAATGACTCATTTTTTAGCACAAACCAACCATCCCTTAAGGACTCAAGGAAGAATAAGTAATGTTTCAACAGTGGAGGGAAAACTGTTGAACTGTGTGAGCAGAGCTCCACTGTAAAATATTAAGAGGAAATTTCAAATGTAGTTTTGATTCTACTTTGCTTTAAGTGCTGATTTTAACCCCCACCCTCTGGGTAAATTGGACTTACTAGGTTTTGGCTACTTAAATATAATATGTTGCCCTTCTAAGAACTGTAGTCATATGCAGAACCTATCTCTCTCAGAGAACCTCATGGTACCCACAACAAATTAGAAAGATAAGAGTGGCAGATTTTTGCCTTACATAAGTCCAATTTAAATTTTAAATGTGTTTTCATTGAAGCTATGGCAAACAGATGTCTTTTTCTCTAACCCCTTTATCTTGGAAAATGCTCACCATATTCCTTATTGGGTTAAATCAATCCTGGGGAAAGGTCTTCTGTGCTGACAACCCTTGGGCCTGGGGTTTGCATTAGTGTATTCTCTGGGGTAAGTCAAGAATGCACCCAAATAGGTAACCAGAGATGCTGTGAAGAAGTACAATTTGCCAGTTATAAAAAGTCATAGGGATGTCAAGTACAGCATAGGAAATAATACTGTAATAACTATGTATGGTGCCAGGTGGGTAATAGACTTATGAAGGTGACCACTTTGTAAGTTATTAAATGTCTAACCACTATGTTGTACACATAAAACTAATATAATGTGTCAACTGTAATTGAAAAATAATTTTAAAGGAAAAAAAAAATCTAGGTCTCAGCCATCCCCCAACCCTCCTCATTCCACCTCCTAGCCTCCCTACCCCTATCTGCCCTAGCCAGGTCCACCCACAGCAAAAAAAAAAAAAAAAAGGTTTATCTTAAGATTCAGTCAGATTCTGATGTCCGAGGTGTTGGTATTTTTAAAAGCTCCCCAGATGATCAGATGATTATGATGAATACTAAAGTTAGAGAACCATCAATATCCAATGAATTCTCTTCATCACACTGTTAAATAACATGGATAAAGTTAAATATATAGTAAATAAAAGCAGGATGATAGTAGAATCCAGTTCCTAATCTACAATCTAATATTTCCCTGGCTACACAGTAAGTGGTTACCTCTCAACTAATTCTAAATTATCAACTTTACTGATGATAATTCAGGAGGAGACAGCAGAGCTTTGGGAACACTGTGCTATCACAGTGCATTGGGGAATGAGGGCAGTGCAGGTAGGCAGAGGCCATATTCTAAAGGAAAAATATTTTAGAATTCCCAGAATTTCTATATCTGAAGGCAGTAAAGTACCATTATTCTGCTAGTTATCTATACCTCAAAACTTCAGAATTATCTTTTCATAAAACATCTTTTCCAACCATTCTTTTTTTATTCTTTCTTCTAAATATTTCTCCCCTTTCTCCTTTCTCTTGGCCACCTCTCAAACCAAAGCCCTTAGCACCTTATTTCTAAATTATTGTAATTAATTTACAATGAGGCTCTCTGACACCAGACATTTCTCTCTTCATTCTATCTTGCTCTTTCCAAATAAATCTCTTAAAACATGTTTCTATCATGTCGCTGTTGCTCTCCTAATCTTTACTGGCTCCCATTGCCTAAAAGACCCAAATCCCTTATCCCTCCGTAAAAGAGCCAAAACACACTTTTCCTAGTCTATTTCCCATTCTGCTAACCAAATGACCATGGCTGCTTATACACATATTTTCAGCAAACACCATATCCTGCTAAGAGAAGAGCTTTGCAATGTGATAATCCCATGTTCGGATCCACATTCTGCACCTCACTTGCTGGGTAAGTGTGAGAGGTTATTTAACCTCTGGAGCTGCAACTCTACCTTTGCCACAGGTGAATAACAGTACTGATTTCACAAGGTTGTTCTGAGGATTAATGAGTAAATGGGTATGATGATATATAATAGATCTTTGAACATGGTAGATAGTATTAGTACTTTACTTAAACCATTTTCCAGTAGCTGCCTTATTCCCATTCTTATTAGGTCAGGTTATTAGACTGTTGTCTCCCAGCTCCAAATTCACCCTTCCATGTTCAGTTTAGGGCTGAGGGCTGAGGCCTCAGCTGCAAACCAAGTTTCAGCTTTGCCAGCTGCTTGTTGATAGGCTCTTTCAGAAGGAAGCCTAGAGAAAGACTGCAAGGCCTGAGGAGAATGGGATGTTCTTTCTGTTGGATGTTCCTGTGGATGTTATTTCAGCAACAGTTCTTCCTGTAGCAGCAGCTAGTTCCAGTTTGCAGGTTTCCCCACACTCCACAACCAGCCTCATTGTGGTTCTAAGAGACACCAGCACCATCTGAGCAGGACCTCTGCTTCAGCTCTGGGACCTCTTCTTCAAGTTTATAATTTCTAATAATCCCAACTTTTTCCTTGTCCTTTTAACCCTAGGGGTGGTAGCTGTTTCCTGCATTCCCTGTCTGTAATAACTCAGGGTTTCCTTTATGTTCTCTGAAACCTGGGTACTAATTCTTTATGTTAAATTCTCCATTAATACAACAGGTGTGGTGTTTATTTACTGAATGGATAGTGGCTGATATCCTTCCCAACACTTCCCTTCTCCCAAGTTCAGTACACAACTCATTGCAAGAAGGCCTCCATGGCCATCCCAGCCTATGAACAGACTCTCATACGTGATCACCCCAGACGAAAGCTGGGATTACCTTGGAAATAAATTTCTGATATGACTGTCTTGTCTTGCAATCAAAGAAGGGGAGGTTCAAAACTTAGTTAAACGCAGGACCTCCCCCTGGGTCTCTCATCTACCTTCCACAACAAGCCACCTGTCTGGACCATTCTCTTAGCCTCCAGTCATTTGAGGCCTTGTAGCATCTCCTCAATTACTGCTTTAGGATACCATTTAACTGATACTGTTTAAGTTAGGCATCTTTGTAAAGGAGCACTGCTGTGTGACTCACAGAGCTCCAAATAGTACTTGGCCCTGTACTACAGATGCAGTGTTGTGCGTGAGGATGTGGGGAGGACTACAAGTAAAGCTTGGTGAATTTGTGAATTAATTATTTCATTAATCAAGAACTTTGAGCCCACAGAAGGGATGCACATTACCTCTCCTATTCTAGATTATTGCTAGCAATGTCCAACTTTTGAATCCAATAACATCTGAAAAGAGAAGTTTTCTGGCTTTCATAGAGGCTGAAAGGTCTTCTGAGTTGATTGCTCCTGAGATGCAGCAAAATAAAAGTTTTAATAGAATTTTATAAGAATGTATATCCTATTCATTAGACAGAAAGTTCATGTAAATTCACAGCACAGTTTTATCAGGTAATGTTTTCTTGTTGATGGAATTTAATACTATAAGTTATAAGTATTGATAGGACAAAACTATTTAAAGAGACAGTCTAGTTTTCAAATGTTCTTCCACAAATTTGGCTGTAATAAAAGAACCTAAAATTATGCAAAGAAGAGAGTGAAGGCAGCAAGGGCCATGACTGAACTCATGGGATTTTTTTCTCCAGCCATTTTGGGGTCAGTGCATGGCTGTGACTGCCTGCAGGATGAGCAGCATTGAGCACTCAGGGAGCACGACCTGATTGTTGCCATGCTCTGCACTTCCACATGTACTTTTCCTGAGAGCCTCAACTTCCCCTCCAAAGGAGGTAGTCTCTGCCTTGGGATCAATCTGCAAAGACAAGTCATGTCAACATGCAGCTTCTGTACTGATGAAAAAGAGGGGGGACCAGAAGATGCCAAGGAGGCAGGTTTCTCTCACCAAAGAAAGGCAATTGAGGGTCCATTAGTTAAAAATTAACTTTGGCCTGTGCTTCTTACTTACTTTATATTGATTAGTAAAATTTCATTGGAAGTAAATTTGAGGCTCATATTAGACAGACAATTACTTTCTTTCTCTGCTTTTGAATTTTTGCCAACCTTAGAATCTAGTGTACTGGGGAAATGTGGAGAAAAAAGATTTAGTGCAGACATGTACAAAACACATTATGTTCCAGAAACTGGAAGCACTGAATCACCTACAATAGTAGTTCCCAAATTCTGCACACTGGAATCACCTGTATAACTTAAGAAAGAACACAAGTCCTGATGTCCAGGTTATACTCCATACCACGTCATTGGGATATCTGAGTAGGTTAATATATTTTAAAGATTTCCCAAATGATTTTAATGTACAGTGAAGACAGGAAAAAACTAGTTTAGGGAAAGAGACTGAGCTTTGGAGTAAACCAAACCTAGGTTCATGTTCAGGTTCTTCCACTTACCAGCTATGTGACCTTAAGAAGAAATGTAGCCTTTTTGAGCCCCAGATTCCTCTTGACAAAGGGAGACACCAACACCACTTTGAAAAGTTGTGGTAAATATTAAATGAGGTGATAAAAATAAAAAATACATGTTACTCAATAAACAGTTATTTAAAAACAACTCATAGAAATAAAAATAACCAAATATAATTCAGAGCAGAGTCAATTAAATACTAAAAGTAATGCATTGAAGGAGACAAGAGGAGCAACTGCTACTTCTGTCAAAGGAGCATCAAAGAAGGCTTCACAGAAGCGGTGGCCAGTGTATGAGCTTGACTTATGGGAGGGTACATTTGTATTGGCAGAAAGTGATGATAAATACCTTCCTAACAGAAGGAACAACATGTAGAAGCACAGGATAAAAATGAGCAGGTTTAGGGATCAGCAAGGAGATTTGTGTCACTGCAAGGGGATAGGTTACTGATAACACAGAGGGCCTGAATATCCCTCCAAGGAGTCTGAGCCTTGCCCTGCTCACAGTGAATCAGTGCTATTGCCAGGGAAGAAATCATGTCATTAAATCTGTGTTTGGAGGCAGACAAACCAGCAAAGGGTTGTGGCAATTGGTTGGGAGGGGGAGTTAGGCCCTGAATTACAGAATGGACACAAAACTCTATGGCCACCTGGCCCTATGAGCTACCACTTCATTGGGGGAGTTTACCCTCCAGTGTTTCTATGTGCATGGCTAGTTTTTGGTGTTATTTATACAAGATGAGGGATTGGTTTAGGGGAAAGACCCTTAGCTCAGTTTGAGACATGCCAAGTTTGAAGTGAGATGTCCCATTGGCAGATGAAAATGTAGGTCAGGAGCTCAGAAGAGATGGGGCGGAGTCAAAGTGATTGAAAGCATATGGGTGAAGTTGTGGGAGATAATGAGACAGACCTGGGAGATAAACAAAGCCTGAAGGCCCTCCAGGGCCAAGATGAGAACTTTGGGAGAGGCTCACATTTAAATGGTGACAAAGGAAACATAGATCAGAGAATTTCAAGGGGGAATCTAAAGAGTGCCTCAAAAAGCCAAAGGAGGAGAGGTCCCAGGACTTCATGGGAAATTGGAATGAGGAATCAGGCAGTCATTATTCTCCTTTGAAAAAGTAGGTTGGAAAGGTTGAAGGAGTGTGTCAGGAGATACCAGAGACAAGAGTATTAAGTATAAATGCCAAAGAAGAGGGTGGGAAGATACTAAATGATAGCTTCAGGGAGAAGTGAGATTAAAGGCAGGTTGGTTTATATAAAAATATTTGACAATTCATTGAGGTCAAGAAAAGGGGGGCAGTATAGAAGAAGACAGTAGAGAAAGGGTGTGTGTGTGATAATGTGGTATCCTGGAGGAGCTTGGAGTGAAAAGAGTAACAATGCAGGTAGAAGGAGAAAGACTTGGAAGAAGAAAATGAAGATCAAGACTTGATGAAAAGTTAGGTAAATATTTTTAAATGGCATTGAGGGCCACCTGAGATGAGAGAGAGAATGATATGCTTGAAGGATCAGAGGCTGTGCAGCAAGATCAGGTGTTTGCAGAAGAATAAGCAAAATTGAAAATCGACAAAGGGAGTGCAGTGAAGACCAAGGGATGAGAGAATCTGTGGTGCTGGTCATGTAGCATCTCAAAGGCCAAGCTTGGGACCCTGGCTGAATTGGGAAGGGAACCTGAAGGGACCTAGGATCCTATGAGATTAAATAAGGTCTTGATGAATCCTCAAAGGAGAAACTAAAGGGGAAAGAATAAGAGCCTAAGAAATTGTCTTCAATGAAAGCAAAACTAAGACATCCAGGTTTTGGAAATAAGGCAGTGTAAGGAGATCAGGCTATGTATGGTTTGGCTTTGGGAGTGGAGTTCAAAAATCAAAACAAAATGAGATTATGACTAGGAAAATATTTCCTAAGCTATAAAGTACTAATCCTTTTTATATATTGTTTTCATTATTTTTGGAATAGGTAGGTTCAAGAATGCTAGGGTATAGATTGAAGTACTCTAGGGCATTCCTGGTGCATGAATTATCCATGTGGACACTGAGGTTGCCCAGGATGATAGCAAGGGAAGGAAGGGGAGGGGAACTTTCTGTTTATTAGGGAATATGGAAAAGTGTCCAGATATCAGTAGATGACAGGGAAGAGAATAATCTGTTCTCATGTTGTACATGGACTTAAACAAAAGGTTGGTTTTGAAAAAGTATTGCAGAACCCTGGCTGGTGTGGTTCAGTGAACTGAGTGTTGGCCTGTGAACTGAAAAGTCACTGGTTTGATTCCCAGTCAGCGCACATGACTGGGTTGTGGACCCGGTCCCTATTAGTGTCATGCGAGAGGCAACCAATTGTTTCTCTCTCACACATGGATGTTTCTCTTCCTCTCTTTCTCCCTCCATCCCCCTCTTTCTAAAAATAAATAAATACATTTTTTTAAAAGGTGTCGCAGAAACATCTGGAAGGAACACTCCCTGGACATGGGAGAACAATCTCCACATGATAGATATTGAAGGCAATACAATCATCAAGAATGTTTAAGAAAGACTTTTGGTTACAACAAACAGAAATCCACTCAAAATAACCCCCCCAAAACAGCAGGTTATTGCAAGAATACAGAGCTCTGGCAGAATTCCTGACAAGAAGCAAAGTTCAGCTGGACTTCCAATGAACTGACATTTCTTTCTAGAAAGATGTCAAAGACTAAGGTAGCTCTTCTTCACTTCTCATTCACGGTGCTGGCCCTTCTGCTTTTCTCTGTAGTTAAGCTTCCTCTTTCTCTTTCTTGGCCTCTTCCTTCACTTGCTTAAATTTCACACAGCCCAACATGACTGCTGGCTCCAACCCTCCTTCATAACCTCACACTTCTCACACCCTGCCCTTCTTGTTCTCTTTCCTGGTTCAATGAGAGAAAGAAACTAAGTCTTTCTCACCAGGCATTTCAAGGGGCTCTTGCCACCTCTGGATTGGTTGTTTAGAGGTCAGGTGTCTCCTTTCCTGGAGAGCTTCATAGGGTTCAGGGCCACTCAGCAGAGGCTGGAGTAAAGAACAGAAATGTTGGGCATGTGTAGCTCAAGAGGAAAATCAAGACTTCATTAAATCCAGCGGTGGAGAGGATATGGGAAGTCCCACTAAGAAACCCATAGTAGCCCTGACTGGTGTGGCTCAGCTAATTGAGTGTTGTTCCACCGAGCAAAGGGTCATTGGTTTGATTCCTCATCAGGGCACATGCCTGGATTGTGGTTTCAGTCTTTGGGTGGGGCGTATAAGAGAGGTAACCAATAGATGTTTCTCTCATGTTAATGTTTCTCTCCCTTTTTTCCTTCTTCCCTTTTCCTCTCTCTAAATATAAATGAATAAGATTTTTTTTTTAAATGAAGGAGAGAAATCATAGTGTAAAAGACCTAAAGGAAGGGTTGGCAGAGTACAGAGAGTCCAAGGAAGGGGATAAAGTAGTTGGGTGGTAAGAGCTACATCTTGGGTTGTCATGGCAGATCAAGGAGGCAGGGTTGGGCTACAGACTAGAAGGACAGGGTGAAGGGTGTGTGAATACTGTGTGGGATGCTAGCTCATGTTAGCCCCCAGGCTGCATTCCTGGCCTTGAGGAAACCCACTGACCCTGCCCAGGGTATAGTCCTCCGACTAATCAGAGGCTAGGAATGGCTGGATTAGTTAGGCCTTTCAAATTTTTCTTTTTAGAGGAAAAAAGATGCCAGGTAGGGAAGATCTGGCAACAATCTCAAAATTCAAAGTCTTGAAATCTCTTTGAAAAGCTGAACTAAGGCAAAACAAGAAACTGGTTGTCTTAGTGTGAAGTGGTAAGTTAGCCATTGGTTCTGATCTTTGTTGGTGCTTGGCGATGACTCTCACATGTTTAGAGGTTTAAGCTCATTGAAACTGCATACTCAGAAGTCTCCAACCAGGTTCCACCAGCCACAGAGGGTTGGTTGCCCAGCACATGTGCTGTTAACAAGCCAGCCTTTCTCAGGGCACAGGGCTGCATATTATGTTGCTGCTTGTTCCACAAATTTATTGCTTCCAAATATCAATATAGAAACAGAACGGGATGTGTGGGAGCAGAGATAAGAGAGGGAGGGAGAGGGTCTTTGCAGATGTGATTAAGTATCTCAAGATGAGAACATCCTAGATTATTCAGGTGGGCCCTAAATCCAACGACCTTATAAGAGACACACAGAACAGAAGGGCCTAGAACTACTAGAAACAGGAAAAGGCAAGGAAGGTCTTCTTCTCCTTTAGAATCTTTGGAGGGAGCACGACCCTGCTAATACTTTGATTTTGAACTTCTGACCACCAGAACTGTGAGAGAACAAATGTCTATTGTTTTAAGCCATGTACTTTGTGGTAATTTGTTTCTGCAGCCCTAAGAAACTGATACAGAGTACTATTATCCTTTCATTTTGTTTGAAATATAAAATGAGGTAAAGACTGAAACCCACATGTGCTTTGGATGTCCTCACTGATTATTTGGCTGTGTCAGCCCGAAGGTGATACACATTCACCCTCTGAATGGGGCACGTTGCACTCTTGAGAAAATGACCACTCATATGTGGAGAAAATTTTCAGGTGATTGCTATAAATTGGCTCAATTTCAACTACCAGACAACATCATACAAAGTGTGCCAGAGTCTGAGCCATGAGCCCTGGGAGCTAAAGTTCTCACATGATATAGCTTGGGAGAAAAGCACTTCTCTGACCTTGACCACCCCTCTTTCCTCCCTCCTTCCTTCTGCTCAGCATTTATTGACCACCACCAATGCAACACTGTGCTAAATGTTGGGAATACAAAAATAAATAAGTTTACAACCTATAGGAAGATAAAAAGAGACATTAAAATATGAAATTCTGAGTGCTGTCATAATAGTATCAACAGAGAGAATTTTTGAAAAAGCTTCTTTTATATGACAAGGCAAATCAAATCAGGATTCAAGTATTTTATAGGAGAGATGGAGAAAACATTCTTCAGAGATAAAATTGAAGTAATTATCTCAAAGCTTGGTTCAGTTCTTTCTGTGGCAAAAACTGGCTGTGAGATGTGTGGAGCTCCCGGTTTTTGAAAATCCGATGTGCTTTTTAACTATCAGGTGAGATCTTTCTGAACTAAAACACATCTAGAGATATTTTTAAAGGCAAATATTCTTATGAGTGCTGAAAATCTGCATTTATGAAAACATTTCTTACTCAGATTCAAATGGAACTTGTTAGTCTTATGGATGCTGCAGGCAGGGCCCCTTGGGTTTGAGGCTGTCAGTGGATACAATTGCAGTGAAGCAAGGCAGAGAAATTAGAGCTTGGGGCAGCTGTCATGACTCACATTCTCTGTTTTTGAATCATGAGAGAAAAAGCAGGTGGATTACCTTAATGACCCTTTTCAGATGTTTTCTTGACTGTGGTGACCACTGAGTGTTGGGCAATCTCTTTTGATGCTTTGATTAAAGTAGGTGATTAAAACACCTACTTGCCTATAGCTTGACTATTTTTAGACTAACATTTCCTAGAGTCCAAGACCCTGGGCAAATATGGGCAAAGATGCTCAAAGGAGTGAGGAAAGAGAAAGGGGCCCTATGCAGCCCTTGCATATGAAATCATAGCAGTGCCATTTGAATAGCAGATATCCCTCCTGGTGACAGCTACAGGCACATGAAAGCTGGTCCAGGGACTTCTCAGCTAACTGAAGTGCCATGTAGGTTCTCTTTGCCCTCAAGAACTTCTCTGATAAATAGCTCTTGACCAGCTCCTTATATAGCTACAGACAGCGCCAAGAGATTGAGATGTATTTTGGACACAATCTGATCCTCATTTCTCAAGCGTCTCATGCCTTTGCCTTTGCAGCCGAGAGAGAGAGCAGTGGGCTCCAGAGGCTGTCATACCCTGGCCTTGTGGCAGTCACTTTTCCTCTGAAGATCCTCCCTTATCTTGAAGAAGAGAGGTGCCTTGTCACATTGTGTAGGACAGTGGCTAAGATTGTTTGAAAGAAACCATGTGGGAAGATCATAACTGGCAAACTTGCACAAGAAGAAAGTGGCTCTTGACTTGTTCACCTTTTGAGAGCCTTCGGAGCCCATCAAAAATAATTTCCTAAGCCCCCTAGGGTATGACATGCCAGCTGTCCCATTTTTTTTTGTTTGTTTGTTTATTACTCCAGAGAGCCACACCAGATGAGAGGGTCACAGGTGCCACATCTCAGAGACATTCCCTGCAAAAGCCTGTGGCCCTCATACACTGGATTTTTTTCTTGTTCATTGATGGAACTCAATGCATCATATATGTTGAATGAATAAATGAATGGAGCAGAGAAAGAATCTGGTGGTTCTTTAGAACTTTGTGCTTCAATCTTGAAATTTTAGAGATTTCACATGTCTGTTAATAATGCTACAACACAGATATTTAAGAGCATACTAGTCAGACTAAAACCGAATGGCTAAAGAGGACAAAAGCTCATTTTGATGTTAATGTTGCAGAAAAAAAGATGTTGTAAGATGTGGCTTTTCATCTATGGTCTTGATGGATTCTGGCACCCCCATCTACTGCCCCCTCTTATGAGTGTGGCCACTCATATTCCAAAACAGTTGCTGGCCTACACAGAGCCAAGCACTCTGCCCAAACAGCTGCCACTTTCTAACTCCCTCCCAGAAAATTCTAGAGAAAAATGCTTTCTACCTTCTCCAGGTAGACTTTTCTTAGTAGAAGCTACATCTTCCCTGAGGAGTATAGATGAGAGGGAGAAGAAAACTTCCAGGAAAAACAAGGAGCCAGGAATGGACAGACAACCCTCTCAGGCTCACTCATGGCAGCCCATATTTAATGTGGAACTGGAACTGTGGAGTGAGAGCTATTCAGAAATGTATACCCAAGAGTGGAATGACCTATAATATATGAACTGACATTGGAGTAACATGTAATATGCTTAACATAACATTGCAACCAGGGGAGCCATTTTTTAAGAATAAAACAATGAAGGAGAACAAATATCATTAATACAGCATGAATGACATGGGAGTTGCAGTGAACAGGGGATTTTCTCACTCTGACATCAGATTCTAATTGCAAAGGGACCATCTTAGTTGTCACTAACCAACTTAAAAAAATGTAAAATATAATTTGTTTTCTATAAGACCTATAGCCTTGGACTGGTGAAAAACCCTACTTGGTGTGGCCCCCAGCAGAGTGATTGTTATTAACTAGTCACCATAGCCAAAGAAACAGATCTCTCTCAGGTACTATAACTGGGAGTTTCTTGGATGACTGGAGGAAAAACAGAACACTTGAACAGCCGCCCCAGTCCTTAATTCCTCCACTCTGTTCAGCTATACTGGTATCCGTGGACAGTTAAAAGACCCCAGGCCTTCCTAGGAGTCCATGACCAGCACCAAGGGGAACACATAGGCAGGCCAGGAGTGGGTACAGAGCACATGATGCCCTGCTAGGGACCATGACATCATTTCACAGCTGGGTGCAGCATGGATTCCTCTTGGAATTGTCTGGTAGGCCCCACCTGGTTAGGATAGATGAGATGCTCAGAAGGACAACACATCTAGTTCATGGGACCCTCCTTTTGATTCAGCATAGGCCTTGTCTAATGTTTTCCAAAATATGTGTTGTGAGATGTTCATAAGCATGCTTTATAAAAGGGGAGAGTGCTCTATGACCTCATTGGAAATGCTAAACAGATTTCTTTACTATGAGACTTCTCAGGGCTTCCTGACATTGTGACTTCCAAGAGAATGGTAAAAGTTGCAATGTTTTCACCCCAAGAAAGCATTTTACTGGACTAATGCTTCTCAAAACCCATTGTGGGAAACACTGGTCTCTATTTGTTAGGGGGATCTTCTTCCTGTTTCAAATCCATACACAGCATTCCACTTATGTTTGTGCTTCCATTGTCTGGTCTAGAAACATTAGTTCAGTAAATTTTATCATAACACATATGGTGAAGAAAAATGTGAAGTCACATTGTCTGCTGAGATCTGCTCAGGCTCTGCACCTTTCCAGGGGATTTTCCAGGGAGTGTCCCTGGTGCACTTTCCTTTGGGCTAAAGGTCAGCTGGGAGACCAGGTGAGCAGGAAGTTAGAGGGAGGCTGTGTCATGGCTGGTGTCCAGGTACGTGGGGTTCAAACCCAGCTCTGTAACACTGGAGCTGCTCAATGCGGATGACATTAGTACCAACCACCTCACAGAATGGTTTGGAGAATTGCAAGACATCATGCACATGAAGTACCTGATGCACAGTAAGTAAGAACAAATGATCATTTGGGAAATATGGGATATGAAGAAATAATATGTCCCAAAATTATATTATAATTTGGCAGTTTTTACAAAAGTTTCTCATTGAGCTGCTATTCCAAAATAAAATAATTTTACTTCATTTTAATATTCTCCCTGGACTTCTGTAAAACAATATTCAGTTCTGTTTTAGCACCATCCTCTCCTCTACCCTGTCTGTTCTTCCTTCCTACTAATATTTACTGAACTTCAATACTCTAGAGGAGGGAATATCTAGTTCTAGATGAGGGTATGAAAATGAATACCATGATGTGAAACTTGAATTTCTTATGGTTCAGTGTGGGAGACAAACTAGTAAAAGTACAAGTAAAACATAGGATGCTAAGGGCTATAATTCAAGGTGCAATTGGAGAACATGACAATATTGCTGGGACACAGTGGGTCCTCAATACATTTCAACTGAGTAAAGCAGAGTGAACAAGTGAATCTAATATACACTGATGTAAAAGAGGTTATCGTTGATTTGAGGGGCAAAATATGCTTGTGATGTTAATTTATATTTTCTCCCTGCATTCTCCATTTTATCATTATTCTCCAGTTAAGTGTACAGATTTTACGCTTCTTTGCCCCAGATAACTATCAAGGAAGCAGCCTGAAAGAACCTGTGTATGGAAGGACAAACTTCCACTGCAGAGACTGTCATGGGTGTGCACAAGGGAAAGTGGAGAAGCTGAGAGGCGTCAGGTGTGGGACGTGAGCCTGTGAGCAGCGCCCAGACCTCAGACAGGGTGGCTTAGATATACATGGGGAAGCTTGGCACAGGGGAATGTCAGGTCCTACAGCCTATGCAGGCCACAGAAACAGAGAGCCACCAGAATTCAGGGACCCCACGGGCTTGAATGACAAGCCAGCACAAGTTTTGTGGATGGGGGCTCAGAGCAGGAAGTAGATGGTTAGAAGAAAAAAATTTTTTTTCATTTTGTTCCTTGTACACTCTTTAAAAACATAACTTACTGCCCTTTCCTTAGGCAAATACACAATCTGAGTTTTCTTGCCTTTAAAAAAAAAAAAAATCCTCACCCAAGGATACATTTATTGATTTGAGGGAGAGAAGAAGAGAGGGAGAGAGAAACATCAACCTATTGCCTCCCATAAGTGGTCTGACCAAGGATCGGACCCGCAACCCTTTGGTGTACAGTACAATGCTCCAACCAACTGAGCCACGTGATCAGGGTGAGTTTCCTTGACTTTTGATGGTGGTCAGTTGAGGTTTCCAATTCCAAAGTTTTCTGCATAAGGCTGGTCCACACACAAGCTTCAAGGCTGTGAAATTAGCTAGAGCTGGACATCAGAGACATGCTGGAGAAAGAGGGAAAGAGAAACTGCGTCCTTTCTGCCCTCTTTGCTCCTGCTAGAGAATATAGCTATTACTCGGAAGGAAACAGATGTTACCTGAAGGTCGTCTGTCCCCTAAGCTCCCTGCAAGTCTCTGGAGCACTCCTGATAGAGGGCCAACCCACCCCTCATTAGATATTTCCCATTTTTAGGCAGTTCTTGTCTGTTTGACCTTAGCCATTCTTGACTCTCAAAAGGCAGAACTACAAGACTAGTTCCTTCAAGCCCCCGTCCAGCTCCCTCTCTGCAACCCCCGCCAAATGTCAATTTCTAGTACAGCCCAAGCTGTCACTACTGCAGAGCAGAAGCCAAAAATATGTGATGGAAACATCGTAGAGGCACCCCTTCTCCCTCATTTTCAGCACATACTCAGGGGGTATCACTCACCTGTGTCTACTCAGCACACAGATTTGATTTAGCCTAGTAAAGTTCATGGTCATGGGGCAAGGAGAAAAACAATATGAACAGTGGTGGAACACAAACATGTTTTAAACATTTTAACATTGCCTCTGAGTTTCACATTAAAGAAAGATGTATTATTTTTAATGATTGAAAGAGGGATTAAAAGGTAACTTAGATTACCTTTTGGGTGTGAGGTATTAAGGTTAACTGTATTTGGGCGCAGGTAGTTGAACATATTTGATGTTTTAATTATATATTGCAAAGTAACATGAAAAATAAATTCCTTGGCCCTGGCTGCTGTGGCTCAGTGAATTGAGCATCGGCCTGCGAGCCAAGTGTCGCTGGTTTGATTCCCAGTCAGGGCACATGACTAGGTTGCACGTCAGGTCCTCAATTGGAGGCGCAAGTGAGAGGCGACCACACAGTGATGTTTCTCTCCCTCTCTTTCTCCTTTCCCCTCTCTCTAAACAAACAAACAAACAAATAAATTATAAAAAATAAATAAATTCCTTGAAGGCAATAATGGAAGCAAATTATTAGGAAATGCCTACAAGCAAACACTCATATGGTTAATGCATTAGTATATCCAAAACTTGTTTCTTTGAAAGACTAGATTAGACAAACTTTGTGAGGCTGATTAAAGGGGTAAAAAGAGAACATACAGCAAAAATACACAAAATTAATTATGAGAAAAGAGAAATAATCAAATACATTAAATATGTAATATAAATTATACACCCAAGTAACTCTGTGGTAACACAGTTTTTTCCAGTTTCCAAATAATTTTAGTCAGAATTTTATGTTTGTTTCCTGAATCAATAAATACTATTCAAAACAATGTAAAAATGTGTTAGGGAAGTGTATTAGTGTTTTGGGGAGAAGAGATGGCACCTGGGGCAAGAGCCTACTCCAAAGTAGAGGGTATCTAAAATGTTCACTGTTCCTTCTTTATTCAAAGGAAAAAAAAGAAAAAGACAAGATGCCCATCCCTTGGCTTTCTTCCCTGCCACCTCCTACTCTTCCTCATCCCTCCAAGGACTGAACTCTGGCAGGCCAGACCCTCTCAGATTAATTCAGCAACATTGAAGGGCATCTCCTCAATGGAGATGATGTAGAAGGTCTCAATGTCTCAGAGACCTCTTGTCTTCTGTCACCACATTAATAGCCACAACCTTATGGCCAAAATGTCCACCCCAGCTGAATGATTCTATGGCTATAGTTTTCCCTGTTGGTGGGAAGATCATAAGTTGATGACTAAAGAAAATTCCTGCACATCAATGCCTCTGGTCAGCAGGTCAGTGGTAATCAATACCCTGCTAGAGCCAGAGCAGAACTCCCTCATGATTACATCTCAGTCCTTTCGGTCCATATCTCCATGCATGGCAGAGATGGTGAAGTCTTGGGCATGCATCTTCTCAGTGAGCCAATCAACCTTTCTTCGAGTGTTGATGAAGATGGTGGCCTGGGTGAGGGTGAGGGCTTCATACAAGTCACACAGTGTCCAGCTTCCACTCATCTTGTTCTACATTGATGTAGAACTGGCGGATACCCTCAAGAGTCAACCCTTCCTTCTTGACAAAAATCCAAATCGGATCCCTCGTGAACTTCTTGGTCACCTCAAGCACATTGGAAGACATTGTAGCTGTGAGCAAAACCACCTGGGTGTTGCTGTTGAGCTCTTTGTCATAGATCTGGTCCCTGAATCCACAGCTTAACATTTTATCAGCTTCATCCAGTACAAACACCTTGATGTATTTGGGAGACAGGCATTTGCAGTGAATCATATCAGACACACAGCCTGGGGTACCCACAGTAATATGGTTAGTCTCCAACTGCAGCATTTGCTCTTCAGCATGCATATTGGTATCCCCAATGCAGGCATGGCAGGAGGCACCAGTGTAATCTTCTAAAATCATGACTACCTTCTGTATCTGCTATGTCAATTGCCTAGTGGGTGTCAGAACCAAGGCCTGGGTGGTTTTTAGGTCCAATTCAATCTTTGCAGAATCGACATAGGAAAAGTGGCCATTTTTCCTTTCCCAGATTGGGCTGGAGTGATCATATCATAACCCTTGATACAAGGAAGAATGGATTACTGCTGGATGGCAGAGGGTTTCTCAAAACCACAAGCATAGATGCCATGGAGGTGGCACTCTGAGAGGTTCATGTCATCAAAGCTGTCAACAATCATATTCCACTTACTCTAGATGATGCCTTCAGGTTCCATTCCAGGGAGCCATTGTCTCTGTATCCATTGGCTTATAGTGTGAGTATACTGAGAGGCACGTTAGAAAGCCTGATAGCCAGTTCTTCCTACCAGAACCCGGCCTTGCATGATGCCATCTTCACTCCCCAACCCAACCCCCACCAGTTCCAGGAATCCTGACTTGCACACATGACGCTTAGAAACTCCTGGTAATAGAGTTGAATGGTGAGAGAAAATGGTTGCTTCCTAGAAAAATATACAACCTAAATGTAAGAAGAAATGGACTGATCACCATAGCAGATAGTAAAAACATGATCAAAGACCTATCATTAACAAAGCACAAAGCAAAAATCAGATGTTTCATATTTGTGTTTTTTTTTTGTAATCCTTGAAGAGCAGATCATTTCAGTGTTTTAATTATTCTGGACCATATTAAAATACAGAAAGCGTCCCAGTTCTTTTTATAAAGGCAGAATGACTTTCATACTAAGTACTGATAAGAAGTTAAAAAAAAAAAAGCCTAGAGATCCATTTGGTCATACTGGATTATTCCCTGTATGAGACCCAATTCTCCAATATTTCATTTAGAATGTTTGAATTTGTATTCCAACACATAAAAGTTGAGACTAAGACTTATTGTCCTGTGGGAAGATCTTCATAGAGGAAAGTCCATCAGAATGACTTTTGATGTCTCATCTAGACAAAACCAAAAGGCAGGAATGCAACTTGGATTCCAGTTGCTATTTCAGTAAGAAGTCAGGAACTGTCAGGAACTATGAACTTGCGGTGAGATGTTTAAGAACCATTTGAACACTGGTCCAATTCCCAGTCAGGGCACATGCCTAGGTTGCATGCCAGGTCCCCTGTTGGGGGCACGTGAAGGGCAACCACACATTGATGTTTCTCTCTTCTGTTCCTCATTTTCCCTCTCTCTAAAACAACAACAGATAAATAAATAAATAAATTTAAAAATAGTCACCTTCAAAAAAAAAAAACATTGAAAATGATCATTTTTAAAAACTGCTGTTATATATTGGTTGCTCTAGCTCTTCCTCTCCACAGTTAAGTATAAAAGTCTCAAAACAAAAAGGACCTGAATGCTTGTCCTCAGAGGTTGCAAAACAGGCAGAAGCTGGGAAGACAGCAACCTCCCTGGCATCCAGTCCCAGGGACGCCAAAGAGGCAACAGTGAGTCAGAATTGCTCTCAAGAGTTGAGCAGAGCAGTTAAAGAGAGAAGCCGAAGAAAGGGAGCTTTGGGGGTCACAGCTTCTGTCTGAAGAGTTACTCATAGTTATGAGGTGAAAGGGCTATTAAGTTCATACAAGTTTTCATGTCATTAGCTCCTTCTAGTATCTTGGACCCATTTCCTTCAACAACTCGTTACTACAGCTGGTGTCTTCATTCCGTCACCACCTTTCTCTACCTTCAACTCTCCCATTCACTCTTTCTGCTCCTTGAGGTCTAACTTCTGCCTCCCCTCTTAATGAAACTGCTTTCAAGTCTATTAAATTTACACGGTGCTATTAAATCCTTGTGTTACATTTCTTTACTGCATTTCCTGGAACTAGGGTTCCTAACATCTACTCACATTTGGGCCATTTTCACTTGCCACTACCTATGGTACGTTCTAGAACTTTTCATTCAAGGCTTATTACCTACTCAACCAGATCACTTTGGACTTTGGTTTCCCATCTAGTAAATCAAATAACTGTATTGACAACTACTTATTATTCCAGCTCAAAATTGTAATTCTATGCCTTCCCTGATCCTTGGCTGCTGGAACCAATCTCTCTACTCTGAACATTAACAAAAGTTTACCTATGCCTGTCACACATTGCGTCAATTTCTTCAATTCATCGTTTGTGTTGGGGGAATAAGTGGTAAAGAGGCCAACAAGGCAGACATGGTCCTTGCCCTCAAGAGCAGCACTACTTGTGTGCATGTAAAAGTTCAGCCTCTTCCAAGAAAATGTCCCTAGAGCAGGAGCAAGCTGTATGTCTCCATCAGGCCTTTGCAAAGAAAAGCTTTCCAAAAGCATGAAAAGCCCTTGGCTATCTAAACATTACCTGCCTGCTTGACTTTGCTCTTGGTTGAAGACCAGGAGGCTGCGGGAAGTCCAACTGTGAAGATGTGGTGTGGTGCTTTCCCACATGCTGCCTATTTTTTAACACTCTTGAGTAATGATTCAGGATCCTAATAAAAGGGAAAACAAATTTTGTGAAGGACAATCCCTTTATTTTTTAAAGCACTGTATTGAGATTCTAAATAGAGGTACTTTTCACTTCAGATAGAGGATTCAAGGTTAATTATTTTCCTCTTTTGCTTAGCAGGAGTGAATCATGTAGAAATCTTTTTTTATAGGTGGTGAGGACACATGATCATTTTGGTTTCAATAACTAAAATACTCAAAGAATGCTCATATTCCAAGTAATGCAAACATATTTTTAAAAGTACCCTTCTAAGAAAACATTTTAAAATGGCAATGTTGGTAAAGTGGTCAGATTCTACAACAAACTACTGAGTCTTTAGCTCATCAAAAGTTTTCTCACAACAAATAGGCAGAAAGCAAAACCAAAATGATTCCTAGAATTGCAGTGTTGTGTTCCATTCACTGAGTAGAGTCTCTGAACTGAATCAATTTGTTATGGTACACACGTGTCATTTCATTCACACTTACTGTCATTCATTCTGGAAGCTTTTTTGTGTGTGTGTGCATTTGGCCCAGGAGGACACTCAGTATGGGGCTGAAAAAGATGGTACTTTTGAACTAAAGAAATTCCATTTTCCAAGCTACTGACTATAGGAGTTCTAAGGGCCTGCTGAGTTCCATGAGCAAAGAAAACTACTGTATGACCTTCAGCAGATCCGGGTCCCTAGTAAATTAAATGAAAACCGATAGGTTTATTGGGATACCAAAACTTTTAGGGTTGGAAGACATAGGAAGGTAACAACTGGTTACTGCAATACACAAAAGTTTATTATTGACCTTTCTCTTTTTTGAAGGCAAAATATAATAGAAATAAACATCAACAAATTTTGTACAACAAAACAGCTTTCGATGTGGAACAGACAGTCCATGAATGTTTTAAAAATCTCAGTCATGCTTTCTTGCACTCTGGAAGGAATTGGCATGGAAGAAATGGTGGCAGCCCACTGAGTGCAAGGAGTGGAAGGACAGATGGGCTTTGCTAGATTCGAGTCAGCTGGTGCCACAGACTGGATGGGAGGATGCTCTCCACTTTCTCCATGACAAAGTTCAAGGGGGCAAACAAAGTGCTGAGGAACTGCAAAGAAACCAGAAAGAAAGAGATGTCAGGGGAGATCTCATTCAATATTATAAAATAATCCTCTCCAACCCTTCATCTAAAGCCTCTGCATTATAAAAGTCTCAGAAAGCAACAGTTTCACATTTGTGTTTATAAACACCAATTGATGATCAAATCTGCTTTCCAGGCCTGGACCCTGAGCACTGAAAGATAAAGGGGAGAGTGTCTGCTAGCAGCTCGCTTTGCCTCTTTGATAGCTTCCCCACAGTTCTGAGGCCTCCCAATTAGCTTTCAGGATGTCCTAGCTGCCCATGCAGATGACCGCTGAAAGGGACTGAGATAAGTAGGAAGTGTGTGAAGAGTTAAAAAATGGTGACCACCTGCTTAATAGCTGGGTATAGCTCACTAAGTGAAAAAGGGAATTTTTAAAAAGTCAAGTTTGTTGTATGGTTGTGTACTGCTTTGGGATCCTATAGTCTCCCAAACATCTGAGCAGCCCATTGTCATTTCTGAACTACCTGCTTAGTGACATGCCTCATGGGAGCCTGGGGGAAGGTGGTAAACGGGTCAGTCCACGGATGGCATGTCTTGTTGAAGAGGTGCGGCTCTGAGGAGATCTATGGGGTCTATTTAATTTGGTTACTAAACTCCTTTCTGCTTTACATATAGAGAATAATTTAGCACATTAACTTGCCTTTTAAGAAAGCCAAGTGTTTCGTCTCAGACCCATTTAACATAATCTCAAAACTGTTCTGATTATGTTCTTGTGAAGAATGAGCTTCACTTCACAGGCCCCCCAGCCAGGCGTGAGAAGGGTGTTAGGATGCTTTCCTTGCCCTATGTCTCTTCAGAACCAAGGTATCACCTCACTAGGATTCAATACCTAGTTTGTGTACTGTGGAGTTCTTTGTCCTAATCCCTTGTCCATAGCACATCATTGTCTATACCATCAAGAATTTCCCATAGAAGTATAGTAGGATGTGAGTATATATGCAAAGGGGGAACATGATTATTAGGTCAAAAAAATGAGTGGACAGCACATTTAGTGAAGTTAAAACAGGCTTCTCTACTGCTCATATAATCTATGGATTGTGGGTCTTCAAAGCAGTATGGTAGACAAGTTTCCCAAATTCATTTGACCTCAGAATCTTTCCTTCTTCTTCTTTTTTTAAAGGAACCAGTAGAATATGAACTGAGAAGGCCTGTAGTACATCACAGCTGGATCATCAAGTGTGAGGATGTAAAGGAAACTCAAGATAGTATAAGATTTGGAGTCTTTCTTTGTGCTGTGTCTTTTACAGCAATTAAGTGTATTTATTCAGTAAGGCACTTAAGTGCTGGGTGAGAAATAAAGGAGTTTAGGACCAAACTCCCACTGTCAGAAACCTCACAGCCTGGAGTTGGGAGGGGGAACTAAGACCTGCACACAGCAAAGTAATAATACCAGATAGACCAGGAGAGAATAGAAGAAGCACCAGGAAGGTTCAGAAAAGAGAGAATCCTTTCTGTTGAAAGGATGAGGAAAAACTTAAAATGAGACAATTGAAATAGACTCTGATGAATGGCTGGATATCAAAAGACAGAAATGGGGTAAGGATGACAAGCAAAGAATATGAGTGGATAGGCCCTCCAGGCTCAATAAACAACTGGAAGAGAAATGGGAAATCAAGTGGTATGACCAGAAGACAGTAAATAGTTTAGCTTTGGTGCAAGAGCTACAGGATGCTGAGGAGGGCCTGAAGGCCAGGCTGGACTTGTAGTTAAGACATAGGCAGCCATGTTAGTACTTGAGCAAAGATGGATGGCTCTTTCTTTCCTCAAGTGTGTGTTAGATACATGACAATTTCCAATAACCTTCTAAAATTATCCTTTGAATGTACAGAACCACTGGAGATGCTCACCCTACAGAATGGCCTGTCTACCCTTTTCAGTTTAGAGTTGAATGCAGTTGTAAGGCATCATGGGAGATATTTGGCCAGAAATTAGTAATTACTTCCAGGTTGCCTCTGAATGAGTTTTTTAAAATCCTGGTTATGAGAGGATAATATGGAACAAGTCTAATGATTGCATTAACCCAAGATGATAACATTATAAAATTAAAAATACATACCCGTACTCTCTTACTTATGTGTTCAGAGACCACCATGCTTCATAAATCACAACATTTGCCTATAGTCCTCAGTTCCATAAAGATTATCTAGGTGCTGAAGTGGTCTGGTTGAACCAGACATGCTGACAAAGGTTGGAAGGTGGATCTCAGTGAACAAGGTGATATTGCTGGTGAAATTATCATATCCTAAAGACGACCAAAAACAAGATTTAAAACTGTTGCAGTTATGATTGAGGGGAAGGAACTACTGAAGTGTTAGCATGAGCCAGTGCAGTTGGATGGAAGGCATCACTCAAAGGTCTGTGCGCTGGGCAATGCCATGCACTATAGCATGGGGACATCAGGGATCCTCAGCCTGGGCAGCAGAATGAACAGAGATGTCATTACAAAGTTTGTTAAAGCACTATGTGTTTGTTTGCTTTTTTGTCTTGGGCACTGAGCTGATTTTGATAAAAAGTGCAAAAGGAAAGGCCTCTGGAAATCAAGAGGTGAGACTCTCTCCCTGTGTGATGTCTGTAACTGCCCCTCTTTCCACAAGGTGCAGCAAGACACTGTGGGGCCTGCCTCCCTGGACTACACCTATCTTCTCAACAAGTTTTCGCAAGAGATTTAAGTCCCATACCTCCAAAGTTTGTGGTAATTTACTGCTCTCCCTCACTCTAGAAGGTTCAATCCTTGGGAAATTGAGAAAAGAATCCCTTGAACATTTTCCTAGAGACCCTAATTCTCTCACAGCACTCAGTTGTGATGTGCACCCTTTATTGTTAAGCGACTTTTCTCCTTAGCACGCTGCCCCACATCCTCCTTCCCATACTCACCCACAGGGAGAAGCAGACAATATAATAAGATGTCAGAAGGTGCTGTGCCCTTTCATTTAGGAACCAAATAAAGGTCAGCAGCTTTCATCAAATGCATTAAAAAAAAAAAAGTTTGGTGGAACCTGCCTTGCTTGGGGTGCTCATTTATATTTCTTTGCGTGTTTGAAAATCAGTTCTTTTTATTTTTGGCCAGACACACAACAAATGCACATAGAGTAACAGCAGTTTCACTCATAGGCTTGGGAAATTAATTGCCTGAAGAATTAAGTCTGAATGAGCAACCTCAGGCAACCCTGGATCAGCTCCTCTCTCTCAATGCTCAAAATTTCTGTCCAGAGGACAGAGATACCTCGTCCAAAATGCACCATGATTCAATCAGTGTCTTGTGGTGAAAAAAAGCAACTGAACTATTAAAAAAGAGAGTGACACTTCGATTGCCTGATACTTCTTTTTCCAAGGCACCATTACTTAGAAGAAGGTCATGGCTCCCATACTTTGTTAACATTCAAAACGCCTCTGCTTATCTGAATAAGTTCCAGGTGCCCAATGCAATCAGACGATGGACATTTCACTGTAATCAATATCAGACTTCAAAGAGGTCAGGGCCTATAAGTGAAGACGAGAGTCAAAAATCATCGGCTCAATCTCAGGGAAAGAAAGAGAAAGTCTACAGGAGTAAAGACAGGGCCGTTGAAAGCGGAACAGGTCAGAATGCTGACCTTCCTCCATTCTGCAAGGGGCTGGGTTTAGAACATAACTTATTTATATGAGCAACCTTATCTTGGTAACCAAACATTCTAGAAAGAGTTAGTCCTAAGTCATTGAGGTAGATTAGATTAGGAGGAAAGCCTGTTGAAGCCTCTCATTTTACTATTTTCCAGTGGCTCATACTTTTCTGTGGGCTTCCTTACTGGCTGCATATCAACATGTAAACACCCTGGAGAATTCCCAAGCTCCATGTGGCCTGAGGGGCAGCAGTGCAATCTCTGCATCTACTAAAAGTCATTATCCCAGGGACATATCTCAGGCAAAGGCTGAGAAAATAATTTTCACAAGCTGCAAATGGTTGCAGGCAGCCTATAGGGCAGCTGTGATAACCTGCAGGGGGCTTCATAAGGGGCCCTCTGAAGTTAGAAGAGTAAAAATGTGGAGAAGACTATCGGGGCAGTGGGGGAAGGTGGGGAAGGAGGGTGATGCGGCTCGTCTCTTTCAGGCCATCCATCTTCCTTCCCTGCGAAGTCTCTCCAGACATTTTGGAAACTGCTAAACCTTAATGAAGGGCAAGATAAATGCGGTCATCCAGACAGGTTTAAAAGCAAATTTATCTAAACCACATATGAAAATTATAAGTAGCTGACCAAACGACCATACCTTGATAAGAGTGTAAAATATGAGCCCAGTAAAGGTAAACTTCTCTCTTACTTAACCATTTGATCTTAGACTCAAAACCAAAACTTGAGAACATTCCATAAGGAGAGTGCTCCCTTGTCTAACATCCAAAATGAACACATCTCTCTAATACTCTGGAGGCTGCACAGCCTTTCCTAGAGAACACCCAGTCTTATTCTATTTACTGTCCCCTCATCCTCCCAACCCCAACCTAGTTAAAGCAGTTTCAGGTGATTAGTCATTTCATTCAGTGCAGCGGTTCTCAGTCCCAGTTCTACCCATGAATCATCTGGAGAGTGTCTGAAAAACTTAGATGCCCATGCTGCATCACAAACCAATCAAGTCAGACTGCCTTGGGGACTGGGGGGTTGGGGGAGGCATTGGTAATTGTTAATTTCCCTTGATGATTCCAAGGTGCAGCCAGGGTGGAACCACTGATCCCTGGAAGTGTTCACCTCAACAGCTCGACAGCACACCACACTCCTGCAAATGCTGTTGAAAGGAAATATGGTCCTCAACCTCCATCCTCAGAATCTGCTGTGGTGCTCCTTAAAAATACAGATTTCTGGATGCTAACACTCACAATTCTGAATTTCTGGTGGTGGGGCCATGTGAATTTTATGTATACTAGAGGCTGAGAATCTCTGTTCTGGTCCAAAACTCCCACCAAGTGCTAATTTTTAATAAAGAATATGGAGCCAATGACATATTTTTACAAATGTGCCCTAAAAATGTTTAAGAGAGTATGAACATAGGAGGAACATTAACTGTCTAATGTTGTAAATATATTCTTATTTAAAAATTTACTAAGTTGCTTAGGAGTAGAGTAATGAACAGCATAGGCCTTAATAAAATAGGGAGCATCCAAGGAGGCAACTTGGGTGATACTGGGTACAGAAATCATGCCATGTACAGAAGTTGTAAGGAAATTTAAGATCTTCTGCCTGGTGAAAAGAAGAGGTATCAGTTAGAAGGTAGAGGTAGCCATAAATATATTAGCTGTGTTAAGAATTTGCAAGAGGAAAGAGACTGATAGTTTCAGAGGGCAGAATAGGAACAGTGGAAGCTAAAGAGAGGGCAATTTTATCAATATATAGAGAAGTTCTGAATGATCCAACAATGAAATGGGCTTTGATGTCAAATGAGTGAGCTCCCCATTGGTGAAGGAAAGTATTCAAGATGAATGTAGATGACCACCAAATTGACCTACTATTGAAGGCAATTTGGTTAAGGTCCCTATAACTCCTAGAGTCTATGATTATAAGCAGAAAAGAAGAAATGCTAGGCTGTTTTTGATTTTTACACCGATTCTTTCTGCAGAAACCAACCATTTATTTACTTATTTATTTAATAATCATTTATTGAAAACCTACTACGTGCAAGGCACCGTGCAATGCTTTAGGGTTACAGAGATGAGGAAGACACAGTCCTGCTCTCAAGGAGCTCCCATTCTAAAACGGGGACAGACAAGTTTTCAAGAATTACATAATATTACAACAAATGTGATAATATAGGTATTCATGGAATACTCTGGGATCATAGAGGAGATCTTACTCAGCTTAGGAGAAACATAGAAAGCTGAGTATAAAGAATAAAGAGGCATTAGCAAAGTGGACAAGTGGAAGTGGTGACGGGGAAGAATATTCCATGCAGAGAAAATATCACGTGCAAAAGTACTGAGGTATACAAGACACTGGTGCATCTGGGAAGGGGGAGTAATTCACTAAGGTCCAAGAGCAGTTTCTATGCATGAGTAGGGAGAGATGAGGCTGAAGAGGCAATCAAGGGCCAGATCATAAAGAGCTGGTACCTTATCTTGAAGATGGTGGGAAACCATTGGAGAAATTCAAGCAAGGAAGCAACACACTTAGATTTGCAATTTAGTAAGATCATTTCTGTGTCAATATAAAAGAAAGACTGAAAAAAAATAGGACTGGAAGCAAGAAGACCAGTCAAGATTTTTACAGAAGTCCAGGCAATAAATAATGAAGACCTAAACCAAGAAAGAGGCTGTGGGGGGAGAAAGAGGAGCAGAAGACCTGAATTAAATTGACTGAATGTCTAGAGGCTTAGCAGGTTACACCCAACAGATTTTGGAGGCTGAGAAAGATGGGATGTGGGGAGTAAGAGAGCAAAGAGCTCAGGGGGGCTGCTGACTTTCTGGCTTGAATGACTGAGTGGATGGCAGTGCCACTGGCACACATCAGGGATACAGGAGGAGAGCAGTTTTGCCGGTGGGGGAAGAAGGGTGATGAGTTCAGTTTTGGAAATGTTGAGATTAAGGTGCCGGTGGGATTTCCAGTTCATCTTCAATGCTCATGAAAATACTCTTGCAATTCCAGTCCCTGAACTCTGCCGAGCAGAAAATGTCAATCATCTGGAAAGGGATTAAATCAACCCAGGCAAGTTAGAAATCATCCTTTCTGACTGCACCCGCTTGAAATCAGAATGGAGTTCCAGGAAAACAACAGATACACATTTCCTTACTCCTGTTCAAAACTCATCTGTGGCAAAATCAGTAAACTTACCACGAGCAGGTTGCCATGGTCAGTTTTCAACAACAACAACAATAAAACAATGGTTCTTGATTGTGAATGCAGATGGCTTTTCTGATTAAAGCTCCCCCCCACAACCCTGTTTAAATACTCTTAAAGGATTTTCATATTTCTAAACATCACATCCAAATATACTTACTACTACAAGCTCTTCACACCCTCTTAATTCATTTCCCAAATAAGTCAAAGGTTTGTAATCATTAAAATTTTAATTTAAATAATCTTTGAAAATGTAAATCTCATTTTTCTTGAAAAAAGGCCTACAATATCTAAAGACTGGAAATAATGTCATTCAGTTTATACAAACTGCATAATCTCCCTGCACATTTTTATTTGCTAGGATACCCTGAATTATTTATTTAACCCTTTTAGACTTCATGCATTTGGGGGGGAACCGTTGAGAACTTTTTTGTGAATGAAACAAGGCAAAGCATACATTAACAAATAACCTACACTTTCTCATTTGACCCTCAACCCTTTGATTCCCCTGATGATAACGAAAATTAAACAGTAAGCAAATGATCATTACAGGCATATCCATTTCTATACAACACTCCATTTCTCTTATGTTGCTTCTCTTGCTTTTCCTGCCCCTTCCTTGAGGCCTCCCTCTGTCAAGTACTCACAGCTTTTGCAAAGACCCCCATAAGTTCCGGGAACTGGTGTGTAAGGAGGGCCAGCATGGCTGTGAAGGAACACAATCCAGCAGTAAAGAGAATAAAGAAGGGAAGCTCCTTCTTTGGGTAAACTGAGACTTCATGGAAAGCTGTGGAAAAGATCATAAGGGAAATGTCAGGGCTGGAATAAATGCATTCTCAGGGGATTTCTCTATGTGGGATGGAATCCTTAGAGCTTTGGCTAAAGCCTATTGCAAATGAAAAAGGCAGGGCACTCGAACATCAGAGCTGCCCTTGGCTGCCTAAGGGCCTCTCCCAACTCCATGCGCAATCTTTGGCACTCCATCTAGAAGCATAATAGAGCTTATTTGGGGATGTCACACATTCATAGGCAGGGACAGTTACATCAGCTGTGCCTAATATGTAATATACCTTTCTCAGAAGCAAATACAAATGAAAGAAAACTTTATTCAAATTATCAAACATGTGTTCATTGTATAGATCCTGGAAAATCCAAAATAAAGTATACTGAAAAAAGAATCCTGTCTCTAGATTTTTACCTTCCTGTAATTTTTAATCATTGTAATGCAACGATATCAGTTTATCTTGTATTTTTTCCTGGCACACTGTAGGTATGTTGATGGAGAGGCCACCCAGATAGAGACATTCAGCAAGGACCTCCTTTGCTGGCCCATTCAGTCTGCAGGGATGGAGAGAAAGGCTGCAAGGGTCATTTGGCACAACTGTAAGAGACTCTTGATGATAAATATGCTTCCAACTCCCACCCCCAAAAAATAGCTGGTGCTCTTTAGAGTGCCTTTCATAACTTTTAAATTTCAAATGTTAGGTTTGGGGAAACCAAAAAAACTGTGGCACAAAAGTTGAGAAAATTAACTTTCCTGCTTCCTGAGGCTCTGTGGCTGCCTGTGCCGTGGGCCTGCCAGCAAGAAAAGCAGCAGCTGCTGAGCTCCTGGTGCAGGGAAGCAGGGAAACTGCAGTGAGCAATCCTGCTGTTGCATCAAAAATGATCTGAGCATTCCACTTTCCTCAGGAAATCCAAGACGTTCAAGGCCTTTCCTCGATCACTCAGCTCTCATTACTTAGGTCCCTAAACAGTAATCTACTCTGCTGAAACCAATGGTGGAGATGGGCTGGGAGGGAGAGAGGGACAAAGCACAAATAAGCACATGCACCTGAATCCAGGGAAGTCAACCTGCTAGGATTCAAACATATGGCGGAGGTGTGCTTGGAGCCACTGTGGCAACGATACTTTTTAGCATACAAAATGGGTGTAGTACTTAAACCAACTGACCTTCTCTGTATCCTCACCCTCAAAATTCAGCCCCCCCAAAAATTTTGAGGGGAGATCAGACTTGGATCATTGCATTCAATTAAATAAACGTGAGCCATAATTTTCTATCTAAGGCTTATAAGGATTATTCCTATAGAGTTTTCTTTTTTAAAAAAATAATTTGTTTGTCTATTTATTTATTTTTAGAGAGAGGGGAAAGGAGAAAGAGAGGGAGAGAAACAACACTGTGTGGTTGCCTCTCACTCGCGCCTCCAACTGGGGACCTGATGTGTGCAACCTAGTCATGTGCCCTGACTGGGAATCGAACCAGCGACACTTGGTTTGCAGGCCGACGGTCAATCCACTGAGCCACAGTAGCCAGGTAGAGCTTCTATTAAGAACTGTAATCTTATTCTAATAGAACATCTATCCCCACAGAAACTTAACGACTCGAATAGAACATTTTAAAACAATGTACCTTTCAGAAAACTCTATTATACCAGAAAACTCAAACTTTAACAAAAGGTAAAGTTTCTCACTGAAAGGGAAGTCAAAAATAAAGCACAGGAACATAACAGGGATTTCTGAAATCAAATCTAATGTAGTATGAGACACCAGACCCTTCTCAAAATAAAATTCAGACAGTGAGACACATGTCACTGAGATCTCCCAGTTCCCTAAGTAACAAAGTTCACATTGGGGCTGGCTAGCAAGGAAGCAAGTAAGCCACCTCCTGCTACTTCAGTTTGAGACAGTGATTTGTTCTGCACCCAGACCCCACCATGTTGGAGATTGATGACTGACTCACTAAAGCTGGTATTGGACAATTTACTATGCACTCAGGGCTCCAAAGTTATACTATTCCTCTGGGCGAAATATTTAAATATGTTATAGCTATGATATAACTGGGGCTGGTATAAGGGAAGGGTGACAGGAGAGTGGATGGGGAAAAGGGAATAGCCAAAATTTTTGAGCTTATTATCTGAGGGAGCAAAATATGTCCTAGGTCAGGGCCACATGAAGAACCTGGACATGATCCTATGCACAGTATAATTTGATAAAAACCAGTTAGCCAGAACTGTCAAAACAATGTTGTATTATAGTAAACCAAATCATACTTTCCACATGTGGTATGGGTCACCAGACTGCTAGCTTGTATAGTGCTCGAGGGTAGGGTCTCCCTCTTTGTGCTGTATTCAGTGAAGCTGCACGTGTGTTCTGCACATGATATACAATGCACTATGTGCAATCCCAAAGTGCTCCAGGGAAATCCCTCTGGCCAAGAGCATCACTGCAGAGAGCACTCCTGCCCCACTCCATGCTCCACCTCCAACGATGGCGCCAGGATCCTGGTGCTGCCCTTCCATCTGTGACTCATCTGCAATTCCCACTGAAGTCTGTGCTTCCTCTACAAACTCCAGTCTGTGCGGACCGCATCTGACCAGTGGAGAGACCAGGCAGCACCTTGCATGCTGGACCAGCCCAGTCAACATCAGCCCCAAACTGGAGGTCTCTGTGCTCAGGCCAACATGATGCCTCTTCATCTAAATTTCAGTCTTCTGGGGTCTTTCCCTTTGATGAATCTGAAGAGAGTTGGAGGAGCAGGAAGCCAAACCCACTCACAAAACTCACTCTAATACATATGCTATCACATAAGGACAGGGTTTGGGAGAAGAGTAATAAAAGACAAGAACATTATAAACATGTATCATTCCCAACTCTCCCTGAAGGGAAAATATAGAGAGGTGAGACTTACACGGAAGCAGTTCTCGGTCTGCTGTTTCTGTGCAGATCGGGTAAGGATAAAATAGATGCCCCTTCTCTAAGGGATAAGGGATCATCCGAAAAGCTGAAAAGGAGAGATAATATGTTAGAGGTTTAATATTTGTCTCATAACTTCTCAATTTCAAAAAGGGCCTTTTGAGCATTCTTATAACGGGGAATACTTCTTCAAAGAACTTCCAGAATGGATGCAAGACTTCCCCAAGCTCTGAGGCATGTGCCAGATAATGTCAGAGGTATATCATGATGTATGACTCACACATTAATCTCATACTATATATTCTGGGCAAACCTCACAAAACTGGGTGGGGATAGGGTGCAGAGGAGTAGTAGGGAAGCCATCAATTCCAATGTCCAGCATTTCCTCATCTACAAAATATTATCAAAATGTCATGAACACTAACTCAATATAGCTCAACTGATGGCAATAGTGCAAACCTGGATTGAAATGCTTCCCCAAGAAGCAAATGTGGACTGACTTGTTGGAGCTTGTTACAAATGTACAAATATGAAAGGCATTCTACCATGTCTATTTAAAAAATATGTCCGTGTAGATTAGAATTCCAACCAAGATGGATAAAATAAAAAATCTAAAAATGCATAACTTGGTAAATATTTCTAAATATTATAAAACTTTTAAATCTTCAATATCATGTGGGGGAAAAATGTATTAGGAGAGACTGATTATCTGTATTTTGATGTCAGGCCACCTTAATTCTGCTTTTGTGGCATCAGATAACATTAGGTCTCACACTGAATTACGGCTTTCCAATCAATCCATCCCTTCCTATTATCACATGTGTTACTCTCCCTATTACAATGTCATCAGCATGTTAGTCTCACTGTTCCTATGAACACTGCTCACAGAGGTGATTTTTCTTCAACAGATGTCCTTTATCTACAGCATGCTGTAGGTATAAAATATAAAAACTGAACCCTACATTGGGAATGCTGGATATCAAACCTTGCCTTCATTTGTGTCAAAGAGGGGTGGTGGCAACACAGGATTCTTTTCAGTTTTAAATGCAACATTTCAAGAAATCGTAGCTACATCCTTAGCTGTGTGATTACCTAAGCCTTCTCAAAATGCTGTCAATGTACATATTTATCTTTTGCATACTTATTTCAAACAGGAATCAGAAACAAAGAATGTTCTCCCTCACAAGAAATGACAAGGTTCCATTGTAACCAGCATCGGTGGACATATGGTATTTATTCTGGTGTCTGAATATTATTTAAAAGTAAAAACATTATGTATGTGATTCCAGCATTCGGAATGCAGTCAATCTACACCACAGTGGTATCATTCCAAGGTTACAGCACATTGCCACGAAGAATATAAATCACTATAAACGTGGGATTAGAGCAGAGCCAGTTTGCTGGCAGTTTGCTGAGGTAAAAATGTTATCAATTTTCCTCTCATAACAGAAACCTCTTAAACAGAGATTAAAACATTAAAAACACCCCAGCCTTTATTCTTTAAATGAAAGGCTCACCCTCGTTCAATCAGACCTTAACTTTCAAGCAAACAAAGATGACTTTTGCCTGCCAAGAGAAGAGCTCCCCACACAGGTTAACACACAAAGTTCACTGGAAAAAACCACAACTCTCCTAACAGAACTAAGCCTGCGAGAGAAGGGAAAAAGCTACAAAACCAAAAAAACCTTTTTAGTGCCTTTATAGAGTACACTAAAATCTCTTCTGGGAAGTGGTGCACTTAAATTTAAACTGCAATATGGCAGGATTTTAATACCATTTCCCATAAATAATGGTTCCTATGAAAACATCCCAAAAATGTGGAAAAACTTATGTGGAAGTTATTTATTTATTTAATTACTCATTTATTTATTGAAATCCAGATTCTCCATGTGCAACTGGACTGCTACAATTAAGAATTTGTTTGGGTTTATCTGATATAAATAAACCCCCAGTTTTCAAGTGGCTATAAATTTGAATGCTAGATTTTATTCAAAAATTGAAGTCAGTTTGCACTTCAGGGAGCAATTTTTAAAATGAAATACAGGAGTGCAAGATCTTGAGAGTGTTTAACTATAGAAATCAAATGGTTAGTTGGTATTTTTTCAGTCAGACGCCAAGTGTTTTTTTTACTCCAGTATTTGGCATGCATACTGAACTTTGTGCATCAAATTAGCCTTCTTCTTTTAATGAGTTCTAGTCTCCTTGGAGAGGGTGGAGACATTGATTATATACAACTTAAAAAAGAACACACAGACACACACACACACACGCACACACACACACACACACACTTCTTATATTGTCCCGCCAACCACCCCCATGATTGTAAAGATGCTTACGGTGCTCTTAAAAATTGCTTTCTCATGTCATTTGTTATCTACATTGAGTTCATAAAATAATATTAAGACTCTTGGCTTCACTAGACAAAAGCAAATCCAATTTCTGTTTGTGATTCTGTTCTTCAGCCGCCCTGCAGTGCAGGGTCAGCAAAGTGTGAGATAAGCAATGGAGTCTGGGGAGAGAGGAAAGAGGTGCTGCTCCTGCCTTGCCAGCTTCCTCTCATGCCTCCTCCTGGTCCCTTTCACAGCAAAGACATGTGTGCTAATTGTTCCACAAGAACCTCATGGCTTTAACTGAATGTCCAGAAATTTTACAAGGGCAAATATTAACACACTGATTTGGCAGTGAAAATAAGAATGAAAAAATGGGTCATTTGATTGATCTGTTTTATTAATTTGATCCATATGATCTATTTCATGAGTGATCACAAACTTTCTAAAAATCTTTTCTGAGAAAACACACATTTCCAAGCAAGTAAGGATATACATGCATTTGTTTAAAAACAAAACAAAGAAGCTAGGCCACTCGGTGTTTGACGTTTTGTTTGTCTAGGTTGTCTTTCATATAAGATCTCAGAGACCATTAATACAGACAGATTACTCATAATAGTGAGAACTTAATCTGAATCCCAGCTTCACCTCCTCAAAATGTGAGTGTCTCCCTCATGCACCAAGGATAGAAAAGTGAGCCAAGCTCAGATGGTCCATAACTGATAGAGCTCACCACCCAGGGCAGAAACGAATGATCCAATAATCATAAAAATATGTGTGAAAGTTCCCACTGTGATAGCTCCTGGAAGGAGAGATCCTTGGGACTGTGTATACCTAAAAGAGGAGTAAAGGTGACAGCTAAAGAATGACCTGAACTTGACCACGCTAAGAACTGCCTGTCTTTGGTTGGGTCATTAGTGTGCATCCAGTCTCTTTATCTGTAAAAATGAGAATACCATGGACCTTGCAAGGCTGTTGAATGGACTACGTGTGAGAACAGAGGTCAACAATGCCTAAACACAGTGCCTGGCTGCTCAATAAAAGTTAGTTTTCTCTTTACCTTCTCTTTCTACTAACCCTAAGATTTGTACTTTCTGTATTAGGGGATACTCTAGTTTATAAATAGAAACGCTGCTTGTTTGTAAACAATTAGAAGTACAAATAATAGACTAGAAAACTGTCAAAATACAAATTCTCACTTTTTACTGCATTGTAGGAAACTGACATGAAGGCCATCTGTCTTTTGTGAGGCATTTGGGCACCACAATTAAGAAATTATAGAAGTCAAAACCCTGCGTTCTGATCCACTTTCTTTCAGTATCTAGTCATGTGGCCTTGGGAAAATCAGTTTCCCTTAGTTAGATTAAATGATGTTCCATTCTAATTCTGAAGAGAAATTCTAAAGTTTTACAGCAGATTTGTAACTTCTTAGTAACCCTAACACTCTTTCCTACTTCCATGACAGTATAGTTTATACACACACACACACGTGTGTACATATGTATATGTGAGTATATCATGGCACACATATATGCACATGTTTCTCCCAAAGCATTTCAGAGTCTTATTAATCTTGGTATCCCCAACACATACCTGGCACAAAGGAGGGACTCAATACATTTCTGTTGAGTAAAGGAATGAACAAATTAATGCACAATCAGGAAGAGCAGAATTTTCCCTTTAAAAACTCAGGTGGATCCAAATTGTAGTCAGTCACCAAGACTGAACAGAGAAAGGAGCAAGCTGGTACCCCTGGGCAGAAGGTGGGAAAGCAGTGTCCAGGATCTGGAGACTGGAAGTTACTAAACAGTAACCATCACCAGGGACTGTAGCTAACTATTGTTCTCCCAAGAAACAATATCTTCGATGTATGGGGTGGTGGGGTGGGGGTGGGGATCTATCCTCAGCAGTCCAAAAGGGGCCAGCCTTTTGGGGTAAAGGTTTAGTTAGAGGAAATGCCCTAAGGCCCACATTTTACAGCAAGGAGCATTTACCATTAGGTTCAAAGAGAATAAATTAGAATCAGAATTTCATCCTATGCTGCAACAATGGGCTATTTTCTCCTCTCAAAGGAAATACTCTGCCTTAGTCCTCCTAAAAAACACCACCCTCATATCTTATACATTATTTAGTGAATTCTTTGGGGAAAAAAATCTCCAAAAAGAAAATAAAGAGTCTTACTTGGTCAAGTGTAAAAAAAAATGGAAACAAAGAAAGGCTAAGTGATATACCCCATGGCATACTAGGCTTCTAATATATAGAAGTAGAAAATTAAATCTTAAACTTTACAGTTAAAATCAGTAGACTACCCTGCTTTATAAAATAAATATAGCCAAAACAGCCTTGAAAATATCTATGTAAGAGGGAAATAAGGCCACATCAGTATTTAATACAGGTAAAACAGAAGATGTGCCATTTAAAACAGGGCCCCAAAAGGCACACTACCATTGTAAATAAGACCCAGTGCAAGTGAAATCCGCATTCATACATTCATATGCTTATAAAATTTAAAATTTAATCTCTATTGTATTCTTCCATCATCATTTAGTCCCCTTATAACCCCATTCCCCCAGGAATCCCCACATTGTTGTCCATGTCCATGAATCCTTTTTCCTTAATTGTGTGTGTGTGTGTGTAATCAGAACGTACAATGTTTAAAATAAGTATAATTCAGATAAGGTCTAATGAACTAATAAACATATTTTTAAATCTTATAAATTAAAACTTTTCTTCTTTCTTGATTATCCTGAACATATTGTGTAACTTCAGGAGTTGGGGCAGTGATGAATCAAACATTTTAGAAACCTTTGAAATGCTGATGTATTTGTGGTTTGAGGGCTCTCCCTCTCTCTTTTTTTTAACCACCATATGTTTCAAACCCAAACAATCTCTGCCATGCATTAGCTGGATTTTGAGGTTTTATCAAAAATGTGAGTTATTTCAGTCTGATTGTTGGAAAACTCACTTAATTTCATAAGATGACTAATGGTCCAACATTTAAAAAAAACTCATTAAAACAAAGCAAAATATACCTCCATCTTCACCCCTAAACAACATTTTTGACAGGTATTTTTAAATCTCCAATACATAAATTGACTAAAAGAATACTCATCTTTAACATGGAAACTAGTGAAATTAGGTACTGTTACCTTCCTCCATTAATTCCCTTTCTAATGAAATGGTGGTGTTGGAAGGGAGTTGGGAGATGCCCTTTAATTTCAGAATGAAGAATAAACATGATTTAAAGGAGAAAACCTCGCGTCTGGAGATGTCAAAAGGCTCCATCATGTGGTGCACTAGAGGAAGTGCAGCATCCTGTACAGACTGTGGGTGGGGGGTGAGGGCTGGGGTTGGGGTTGGGGTTGGGCACTGACTTCCAAGAGAGAGAAGGAGCTGCAGCTCTGGTACTGTAACTGCTCTGAGAGCAGTTGCACTCATGTCCACCACCGTGATGGTGTTCAGTATCACCAGTGCTTCACAGAGTTCAAAAATTGGGTAAGTTAATACCACTGTAAGCAGCCAAGTCAGAATTCTAATTCAAGTCTTCTGATTTAAAATCTGGAGCTCATCATAAATACAGAGAACAGACTGGTGGTTACCAAAGGTGTGGGGGTGAAACAAGTAAAGGGGGTCAAAGGGAAAAAACATCCAGTTACAAAATAAATATATAATGTACAGCATGGTTACTACAGTTAATACTGTATTGCATAATTGAAAGTTGCTAACAGTAGATATTAAATATATACAAATATCAAATCATTGCATTGTACACCTGAAACTAACGTGTCAATTACACCTCACTAAAAATAAGTCAAAATAAAATAAAATCCAGAGTTCTGATGCCTCCATTTGACTTTGAAAGGACACAAATCTAGAAGTGAAAGCACAAGATTGCACACAATTGTCTGAAGCTGGAGTGGTAATTCTTTCATCTAAATCGCACAACAGATTTATAGCTTTGTCATTAAAAGGACCAAAAGTGTTTGTAATGAAAGATCATTTTTCCAAATATATGCATATACATATACACACACCTGTATATATACATATGTAGGTTGGTAGAAAATTAAAAAGATACAAATATGAAGGAAAAAAAGAAATCACTTAAAATCCTTTTAAAGATGTATTTATTTCCAGTCTCTTTTCTTTGTTTACATATAGAATTTCTTCATTTTTTTATAAAACTGGGCTCATTTTACAGTTAAAATATTTAAGTCCATATTCAACAATAAAAATATGGTTTTATATAGGATGATTAACTTTATAAACACTAGGAAGGGAATAAGTATACCCTAGCCTGTAAGTAGTGATGTAAACATTGAGGGCTTCCAAGCAAATGTTTCAAAGATGACTGATCCCCTTATCATTCTATTAGGAAAGGCCTGAACCCCTGGTATTATAGAACAGAGGAGTGAAGAAAAAATGAACTTGGTTTTACATTCTGGCTTTACCAACAATGGCTGCACTACATTCAACAAGTTCCTCATTGCAATTAATCTGTTCCTCTCTTGAGCAACTGAGATGGACACCTCTGTCCTGCCTAACTCATAACATTTTCAGGGAGAGTATATGAAATGATGGAAATGCAAACCCTTTCTAAAATTGCCCAGGTATACAAATACTCTTTAAGGTTCTTGGTATTCCACAAGGTATTTAGTACCCAGTAAGCACTCTCATGGATCTCTGTTCAAAAACTGAACAGCAGTGTAACCTCCCTGGAGTGGTTCCTGTTTATTGCTAAGAACCAAGTGCAGAATTTCCCTTTCCTATAGGTCTCTGGTTGCCTTGCCATACTCCTTTATGTCTACAAACTCAATTCTTTTTAAAAATTCTAATAAAGTGTTCTGCCCATGTACTTTGAAGTAATTACATTTGTCCACCATTGCTATTCAGCTTGATTTTGGAGCTCACCATGTCACTTTGCATTTCTTGAAATCTCATAGTCCTTCCAGTTAAGCCAAAGCATCTGTCCATTGTTAAATTATTATAATTAATTATAACTAATTTCCAAACAGAATTTCCAGTTATTTTTCATTGGATTTTTTTTTTATGGTTCTGCCATTCCTAACACAGTATCTCTCTCACTTCTTGCTTCCCCTTTTTTATCCTTTATATAGGACTAGTAACTTTTTTTAACTATCAGATCCAATTGATAAGCTTCTATTACTATGTTTCCAAGATGCTGATATATAAATATGTTCTTATTTGGTAAGTCATTCTGTACATTTAATTTTTGCACAGTTAACACTAGGTGATGCCTCTCATGTTCAATTTTGCTGGGGTTTTTCTGTTTTGTTTTGTTTTTTCTTTTTCTCATATTTTAATAAAAATTCCTTTTGTCTTGTCTGGATAGAACACATTAAATGCAACAATAATAAGCCCAAGCCAGAGGGGATTGAACATGTGCTCACACATGCCTGAGTATTGTGTGTTGTCCTAACACACCCAAATACCAGGACTAGGACACCTGGAGCATGCTAATGGACTTATGAAGTGGAGGTGGGTAGAAGCACTGATCAAGTCAATCTCCCTCAAGTTATAAACAGTAAATTAAGTAGATCTGCTATTAATTCTCTAAAAAATTATTTTCAAAACAACCAAACAAAAAACTTTAAATCAACTTGAGTCCCATCTCTGTCAACTTACTCTTCTTACCCCATTCCATCTGGCTGCCCCTGCTCCCTTCCTGCACCAATTTAGATTCTTGCTAGGTTAGGGAAGGACAGGAAAAGGGAAGAGCAAAAGATAAGCAAAATGAAAATGGAAGCAGCTAAGATAAACAGAGTGAAAGGAATTAAAAAGACATTCATCTGTGAGACTGATAAGAGTGGAGATGAACTAAGAAAAAATTAACAGAATACTCTAATATTTGTTTTATTTCCCCAAGGAAAGTGGGGGGAAAGCTCAGGGTACATGTTACACTTGTTTTGCTTAAACTAATGACAACAGAGTTTCAACACACACATTGTCCAATAACCCATAATCTTGGGTCTTTTTCCTTAATGTACATTCTCCCAGTGTCCTCACTTATAATACTGTCCTAGGTTCAAATCCCATATGATTCATAAGGCTAGGTTCAAATCCCATATGACCCACTCCACCTCACAGACCTCTCTCTCTGAAAAACCACTGTGCAACTGTTACATGCTGCTGATTACTATTCCCAACTAGACGAGACACTTTTCCAGGGCAGGGGGCAGGGGGCATGTTTCATCTGCCATTAGAACCTCTCCTCCTTACACAGAATGATGATAGCTAACACATACTAAAGTCATCTACCATAACCTGCTACCAAACACTAGTGTCCAATGGCCACTGTTCTTGTTCTGAAACATAACTCCTGCTTGTGTGTTTGGCCATCTGGCTCCAGTAAAGCAGAACTGTGGCTCTTTAGCCAACCCTCCCATCTAGAAGTGGTCATCAGAGCCCAGTACAAGGCCTAACCTCAGGCTAAAGGTTCCTATGATGCTCAGGGGCTGTCCAGGTTTCCAAAGAGGGTTTTCATCTGTAGAATGATCCTCTGTCAGAACAGTCCAGATTCATCCCATCCACTGTATAAACTTGTCTTGCTGAGCTATAGAGATGGCACCACCACATTAATGCCCGCCACCATGGGAAATTAGAGAGCCCGAGTAATTCACCATCACAGAGAGGAACAGCTATTGATGTGCAGATCTTGATTATTCATCACAGACACTCAGGGTAAAAACAGTTTTAGCATCTTTTTATGCTTTTAAAAAAATGTTTGAAAGAAAGAAAATTACTTACTGCCTTCCCATGTACAATGCAAAAGATTCAAAGCCCCTTCCACCCTCTTCCAGTGTGCCAGATGAAAGAATGCATATGCTATTGCTTCACTGTCCCCTCTCTTCAGGATATGTTCTGGGGGAAGGATTAAGCTTTTCATTTCTAGTAGGTACTGAAATAAAAAAGGCAGGAGACAGAGGCATTAATACATAGTAATTTGAAATTCAATATTGAAAATAGAAAGGTTATTTTGCCAAAAGCCACCACTCATAAGCATTTCATCAAACCTGCAACCCTATTACTACATTTGAAGGCAATTAATAAAACATCCATCAATTCAAAGTTTGCTTACAGATAATTAGCTTTGTAATAGTTTAGTACAGTGAAGATCAGAGGCTTTTAGGCTAAGATACTCGAATCAAATAAATAAATATAGACTCAAAGAGCAAAAAGGAAAATTTAGAAGACAATATTTTGGCATAATTTTGTAATGAGAATGAAAATATATAAAACGGACACATGAAAGTTAAGAAGTCATATGACAAACCAACTGTGCTAGAGAGACTTGAAATTGACTAGCACTGCCCATTATTTTTTCTATACAAATGAGTCAAGGAAAAGGATTTAGTACTGTGCAAAGGGCCACCCTTCACTGCTCAGATGCTGGAGGGAAGAGAGGCAGCAGCCAGGGCATAGGATGGCTGAAGGGAAGGGAACAGTACAGACTCCAAAATACAATGTCCTTTTAGGTCCTTTCCTAAAGACCAGAGGATTCTCAGCTTACGCCTCTTCATTCCTATCTTCTACAAAGGAGGTAGAAGTACAAGGCAAGAATAAATATTTTTCATGGAGGCTCTAAGAAGATTAAGTGTCTATTTGTAGTTTTTTGTGTGTGTTTAGAATGAAAAGGAAACAAATTTAGGATGATATATTTTGCAAATGTTAACTTATCTCTCCTGGCTGGTATTCTCCCTGTGTTCTGACACTCATGATCTTCCCTTCCCATTTGTCCCCAGCACACACACCTACATCACCACCTCCAACCACCATCATACCAGACTATGCATCTCCTTTCAAATGGAGACAAGTGGATGATGGAGAGATGTGTAATTAATATGGAACAAACACGGCAAACAAAGATGCTAGGAGATGTTCAACAATTTTAACATCACAAAAAACTGCCTGCGGATTTAACTGTCAATGGAAATTTATAAAAGAAGCTGAAGAAAGAAAGAGTCCTGGTATATGGAATGGAGATAATGATACACCTATCAATGTTTCATTATCATCTCGCTGTGGATTTATATGCCTTGGGTCTGCTTGGTGCAGTTGCCTTTGAGCTTCCACTCCTGTGGCACATGTGGTGTCAGGGTGTACTGCCCAGCAGAGCCAGGAGGACACATTTCTGATTCAACAAATGAAACTTTCCTTGCTCTGGTTCTGATATTTAAAGAAATTTCCAAGCCTCAGGCCTCAAAGCAGGAAGAGTATGGAAGTATGAGAGCCCTCCCAAAGTGTAGTAAAAAACAGGGAGGGATGGGTGGGAAAGAAGGCCTTCCTCAACAGAAAAATCTTTTCTCAGGCCAGTCCATGAAAGGTGTTTATTATTTTGATGGGAATTCTTCAAATATGAGTTTCCAAAGAACTTTTTGGTCCCATGCCTTTTTTAATTTTACAAGTTACTGCTTTTCTTCTCCATCTTGTTTTGAAACAATAGAAGGAAAAAATCTTTTGGAAAAAATAACGATTTTGCATTACCTAGAAATCCAACTAGTACTATATTTATAATGAATACAAGCCATAATGTAAATATAAAGGTGAATTTTATGTTCCGAGATACTTGACTATTCTCTCGTGATTTTGTTCCCATAATAGTAGTCATTAGACTATCTGTTGCTACTAACACAGATGCTCTTAAAAGACCCCAAAGGCTATGAGTCATGAGAAAGATATATAACTTATAAAGTGCTATGAATTGTATTAATTGTTTAAAAGCAAATTAGAGAAGGAAGACCATTTGGTTACTCTTAATAATCATCAAAAGAATAAAAGAAAGGGTAAATTTCTTACCTAATGAAAGCCTTAGAATAAGATTTTGATTTCTGAGTTCTCTAATAATTTATAGCCTCCTTGACTATCAAATAGGCCACTTTGAAAGAAGGATCATGCTGTGTGAACTTCAAAACAAACTAAACATGAAAACCAGTAGCTCATGTGTCCCATGTATACAGAAATCTCTTCAAGTCCCTGATAATCAGATAGTGGCTGAAAGAAAAGTGTAAACTACCATTCCTTTTATTTCCATGATTAGGAAAAGCTTTCAAAGCCATTTGATTAAGCATCTATGAGAGAACTCTTCTCTTGGCTTAAGAAACCTTCAGGAATAGGGGTACCTAAGAAGAAGTGAGCCTGGTAGCCACCACATTTGTTGGTTAAAGTTGAAACAAACCAAGAGGGGGTGGGACTGAGGAAACTTAGGGGTGAGAATTTTTTTTAATATTACCTACAAAGGGATACAACAGATCTGCGCTGTCAAACATGGGAGCCTCTACCACATGTGGCTATTTAAACTTAAATCATTGAAAATCAAATAAAATATAAAATTCAGTTCTTCAGTCCCACTAGTCATATTTCAATTCTTCAACTGCTACATGTAGTTAATGAAGACTATGCTGAGCAATGCAAAGATATTCCCATTATCACTGAAATTCTATTGTACAGCACTGCTGAAGACAATGGAAGTTTCCAATCTTCAATAAACAAACAATTCTTAACATGAAAAAATTTCATAGACACCCATTATAAAGGAATTATAAGTGTAGTTTTGTAGCTATTGATTAAAAATACACAATATGGCAAAAGCTACAATAAATGTGACAAAACAAAAATTCATTTAAAAGCATTGTTGGAAAAAATAAATAAATAAAAGCATTGTTGGCCATCAGGGCATCTACATATATCTGGAAAACAGTAGTACACGCGTATGAGATGGACGCTTTACTCAGCCTGCAGGCTGAAATGTGGTGCATATGGCTTCAAGGACATTGTTCACAGCCTCAAATATGGGCCGTGATGTAATGCTCTGTTTATCCCTTAAGGTCCCTCTGATCTACGCATATGTGTGCTTCTCACATACCACCTTTATTAGTTATCCATGTGTCTTTCCCCTCAGCTTAATCATAAGATCCTCAAGAGCATGAATCTCACTTCCCAAGAAGTCTCTAAATGAGCATCCTTGGCCTAATCAGCCTCATGAGGCTAACCAGAGCAACTCACCAAGGAAACTTAGTTGCCTTCTCATCACCTCTACTTTATGGCAGAAATAGGCTATGCCTATGAAGGAGATTTATACTCCTGAATGGTTCCAAACAAAATGTTGGCTCTAACCAAATGATGAAGGCTAATAGTAACAATGTGTTATGTTTTTGGCCAGGCTTATAATGGCTGGCAAGATCGGTTCTCAACATGTGCAACATTTAAATTAGAAAGGCATGGAACATTTCACATCTTACTTATCAAGTGAAAAATAAATGGAAAAGGGCAGATCCCTATCCACAGTATGCAGAAATCAATTAGAATAACTGTAACGCGCAAATCAGAGAACACTCTCTGCCTGTCTATAATAATTATTTGGCGCCGATTAGCTAAGCCTGAATTCCATGCTATCTTGCCTGCCATCCTGCTTCTAACTTCCTTCCCAGGTTCTCAAATCATACTGATTTCTAAGTACAGGCTTCTAAAGGTTTCGGAAGCAACTCTCAAAATCTATTAGTCAGAATTGAGTGCCTTATGCTCAATATAGGAACATATAAATTTAGAACATATAAGGAGGAGCTGAGTAGTGCCTACTTATGATGTGTGAGTAATGCCTACTTATGGAGGTATATGAGCAGAGGGTGGTTTACCTGTCAGGAAAGCCACAGGAGAAATTCAGCCTGTCAGAGGCCACCCCAGGTGACTGCCCATATCTTTTTTGTTAAGGTCTTAAAATTCTATAAATAATTTGAGTGAAAATGATCTTAAAGTTATGCTTCATATAGATATTAATGCCAAGAAATTTATTTATACACAATTTTTGGATTTTCAATAACAATAGCAGAAGTCATATGAAAATTATTAGCAAAAAAAATGGGAATAAACAAAATGAGAAAGACTATGTTAATTAAATTACAGCACATTTAGATAATAGCTATCGAGTTGCTCCCAAAAAAGCAGGTGGCAGAAGAACATTTATTAGCGTGAGGAAGTTTTCATAATATATTACTAAATACAAAAGTGTACCATACAGATTCCCTGGCTGGTTTGGCTCAGTGGATTGAGCGTCGGCCTGCGAGCTAAGTGTCGCTGGTTCGATCTTCCAGTCAGGGCACATCAGAGAAGGAAAACTCTGACTCCAAAAAATCTCCGCTGCCTTGCGGCATACCTCTTCAGGGGAAAGGCTAAGGGAGTAAACCCCGACAGAAAATCCGGAGCCGGAGTCCCTAAGGCGGTTTGACGTTGTAGTCAACACCGGCAACTCCTGCGGCGCACCTGAAACCAAGCTGTATTGACTCCGTCTTTCCCTTGGACCCTTCAGCTGCGAAGAGAGGGGGGGTCTGCTGCATGGGCAACAGCAGACCCTCCATATCACCCTGCCCAGGCTCTGTAGCTTCAGCTTCACTGGAGAGGACACCCCAGCGTCATCGCAAGATGTCGATTCAACACGGGAGGAGACAGATACCGTGTCACTCCCGAGTCGGACTGCACAGCCATTCTCGGCGGTGCAGAGAGACTCTTAAGAAGCTACACCATCGTCTCTCGAGACGGACGGCTGCCGAAGACGACCATACAGATTATGATTTTGGTAATAAAAATGTATGCGTAGGCATTAAAAATTATTGGAAGGTCTGGATTGAATGTTAATGGTGGCTAAATATTTGATTTTATGGGCGATTAATTCTTTTGTGCTTTCTTATGATTTCCAAGTTTTCTGTAGTAAACATTTCTCTCCCCCCATCCCTTTCTCTCTCCTCTCTCTCTCTCTCTCTCTCTCTCTCTATATATATATAAAGTATATATATATAAGTATATATATGTATTCATGTATGTATGTATGTATGTATATGTGTAATACTCACCTATTTTCTAGAATTGCATCAAAAATACAAAAAGCAAACCACACAGAAAAAAGGTGAAAGGGATTAAGAAGTACAAATTGCCAGGCAAGTAGAATAGGAAAATGGACTGATACTTGAAAGCAATGGTCCAGCATTTTACAACCAGATACAAAAGGCACCCCCCTTACAGATAACATCTAGGTCCCAGTTGTATTTCAGCTCCAGGCCCAGAAAAATAGCAAAAGTAGATAGGCAACACCAGGACCAACTGCAATGACTAATGACCCCCTACCCTGGCACTGACCAATCAGAACACCACAAACCCTAAAAGGACACACATGGAAAACTGAGGCATATTCTGCTGAAACCCTCCCTGAGACCTCCCCTAAGACTCCCCCTGCAAGAGAGAGGCTCAAGACAAAGGACCCAGCTGCACCTGTGCTATCCTTTGGGGAGCAGCTGGCACCATTTTGTTCTTCCTTCTCTTCTTCCCTTACAGGCACACAGCTCCTAATCTCTAAAGCAATGGGTTGCTGCAGCTTGTCCCAGGCTAATCCCCTGAACCTGTCCCCAAGGCCATCTTTTCTCTGAGTTCCCAGAGAGGAAGGCAGCCCAGCCTAGGCGCTCTGCTGTTGCTTCTTCTACCCTAAGCCCATCCTTATTTCACTGTCCCCAACTTCAATAAACACTCTCATTGTCACCTGGCCTCATGTTGTGAAATCTTTTCTACACAAAGTCAAGAACCCACACACTATTGGCTGGCTCTAGGCAGACCCACTCAGGTCCAGGCCCCCTGCCCAGTAATAAGATCAATAAATAGCTAAGATAAAGACACCTGAGGAGGAAGAGGCTTAGCAGTGCAAAGGTAACAAAAACAGTTGGCAGTGCCTGCAAAACAACCCTGGAATAATGGCCTGAAGACAGTTTGGGAGAGAAGTTGGAGACATGGTTTAGGGTGTGCGGAGCAAGGCGGAAGCTGAAGCAGTGGGAACGCATGAGATCTCTCAGGAGAGCAGCAAGCAATGATGTCCCCCAGAGAAGCAGCCTGAGGGATGGGCAGGGAAGAAAACGGGGCAAGAGTGACACAGAGAGAAGGTAGCAAGGAGCCAAAATGGCCTCCAGATAGAAAAAGTGTTTAGTGGGTCCCAATGCTGAGGAGAGATGAAGTAGCATGAGGTTTCACAAGAGGCCAAGGATCTAGTGATGAAGGGTGGCCTTGGTGGTTGTGACCTTGGTAGGAGTAGCTACAGTGCTTTCTGTTAAAGAAAGATACCTCTCAGAAACATACCGAATTTTTCGCTCCATAAGATCCACCCCCCACCCCCCCCACCCAAAGTGCGGGGAAATGTCTGTGCGTCTTATGGAGCAAATATTGCATCACGGGCCGTGATGTGTATTACCTGACCTGTCAGCGGTGGCGACAGCTGTTAGAAGAGAAAGTGGTGGGCCCATGCAAAACGCCTGGGGACGCTTAAATGTCCCACTTTACTGCTGAATCTCAGGGCATCTGGTCAGTTGCCGTCCGCCTCTGCCCATCACCTGGGACCTGGGAGCGTTCAGAGAGCCACCTGACACTCTCAGCTACAACCGTTGACCTGTTGAATCAGCTGAGGCTAATAATGGGTATGAGGCACAGTGCCAATTGTCAATTGTCTTTGACACTGGGTGGGGTCTGTGTCAGTAGAACAGCCTCCAATCACCAATCACTGTGTCTTAAGCTCTGCCAATCACGAGAGGCAGATGGGTGGGGCAGAAGTAACTTGTTCTCGGCTGGCTAGTGGCTCCGTTAGATGCTACAGCTGTCTCATCTACCTCCATACTGTTTCCAGTGCACACCAGATTTCTGTGTGAGGAGGCCAGCAGCAACTGGGTAAGCAGCCATAAATGCTGAAGTTTGTAGTATATAAAGGGAGTTATGGTGGGGTCACTATTCTAGTAGTAACACAGGCACTGAGGGGACTAAGCCGTTTCACTAGCCATAACAGGCACTGAGGGTAGTCCGCTAGAACCTGTAACTAGGATAGTGATACGCTCAGTGACTGTTACAACTAGTGATACCTCTTAACTCCCTCGATGCCTGTAAGGCCCTGATAAATTCTGACACTAGGGATGATGAGTTCTTGGGGTTCCCAGAAAACTAGAAGAGTACTTGAATCTTAAAGTCTCTACTCATTTGTTAATGACAGTGATGTTGACTGCTGTTCACTTTACATGGTTGAAATATTGTTATATTTTGTTAAATATTTTAGTACACCATTTGGTTCAGAATATTTTTTTCTTGTTTTCCTCCTCTAAACCTAGGTGCATCTTATAGTGCAAAAAATATGGTACTATTCTTGTGAAATGTGGCTAAAATCTCATTTCTGTTCTATTTTCTCTGGGTCATATTTCCTCAATACATTCTCCTTACTCTAATTCAAAAAAGCTTTGGAATAAATATGACTCAATTCAAAGAAACTTATATTGAAATAATATTTCTGTAATGGACCATTGATGTACATTATCATAGACAACCTGCTAGGGTATTCTGAGTTTTTACTTCCACGCTTCAAGCATTTTTGAATGCTTAAACCCACTACGTGTTTTGAGTCCTAAATTGGATTAAAATGCAATTTTACACTTTGTCAATCAGCTTTACCAAGATATAAAAGAAAGATTGTGTTAGTGTTTGCATGAAATAGTTTCCATCATCTAACAAAGTACTATGGATACTCCATTAGCATATACAATTACCAGGATGTTTTCCCCCATAAGCCTCTTGAAATCCTCATGAAATTCGACATTCTAGATTAACATTAGAAGAGGTTTTTTAAAAATGTAATTTCTAATGGGAATATATTTCTGTTATAACATTCTGTATTCTTTCCTCTCTCTTTTCTCATGACTTTCTACATTCCTAGACTGATAACTTAAAAACTACATATTATTAGGGGGTCCTCACTTCAATATTCTGCCAAGTTCAGGCTTCCTTGTTGATAAAATTAGCTGCAAGAACATGGTGAGTCCCCTTCCCCAAGCACTACAAGGACTGCTCACTGCACCCCCTGTTCTCCCCAGGGTGGACTCAGTAAGAAGAGCTCATGGTTTAATAGTGCTGGGATTTTAGGCAAGATGAAGATGAAAGCTTTTCCCCATTGGTGCTGGTGATTTTTCTTGATTTTTCTCCCTCAACAGCTGTACCTACAACATGCAGGCACCCTAGGCAATTCTGCTGCTCAGAATGGGTGTGGCACTTACTGTTCTATGGGTGGGGCCTTGAAAGCCTGGGATTGTCTTGTCCGCGGTGGTGATGGCTCCTGTTCTTTTCTAAACCTAATACAGAGGTGCCTTGGAGTTGCTGGGCTATCTGCCTTCTCATCCCAGTTTCATCCAGAGCAGTTCTTCTTTTACTTGCTTTATTCATTAATGTTTCGTATAAGATTATATTAGGAGGAAAAAATGTTTACTGCTTTAACAAATAGTACTGAACCATTATTAGTCAGTGGCTTTTGTGACTGTGGAGTGAGATTTCATATCTCCTCAGCACTGGGTCCCACTGACCACTTTCCCTATTTGGGGCCATGTTGGCTCCCTGCTCCCTTTTCTCTGTATCACTCTTGAATCTCTGAGCACTCTTCTCCTGCATCCCTGGATGGCTATGCTAAAATAATATAGCGTGTGGCAAAAGTAGGTTTACAGTTGTGAATATGCAAAACAGTTTATTATGTGTTATCATTAATTATTATATTATGTTCCATATGAACAACTGTAAATCTACCTTTGCACCAGCCTATACAAGCCAGAGGTTGGAAATGGATAACTTTAATCAGCCACAAGAAAGGACTTACCAAATACAAACTGAGAATTCCTGAAGACTCAACTGAAGCTAGAACATGTTAAAGCCTCCCCTCAAATCTGGAGACCTGAAGGCACCCTATACGTTCTCAAGGTCAACGGCATGATAGTACCACTGTTACACTCTCTCATTGACTTTCCTCAGACTAGGGTGACCCAAAAAATGCCAATTAATGCCTGTTTCCAGTTAGCCTCTATTTTCACCTAGCCTGCAAGTGCAGAAATAGAGCTGAAGGTGTAAGGGAAGGGATGATGAAGGAGCCAACATGAATTGAGCAACTACTACATAATGGATGAATTACTCAATGTAATTCTGCTTACTTTTCATCAACCCTATGAAGCCTTTATTTTTATCCCCGTTTTATCAAAAAGGAAATTGGCAAGGAGCTAATTAACTCCCTCTTCCCAGTTACCTCTGGTTTATAGACAGGAAGTAGTGGGATTCCTTTTCAATAACACTTCACAGGTCTGCCTGCCTTTATGTTGCTACCTCTTGCTGCATCTTTATAATCAGTATGTTTACCCATAATAGGTAGTCTATTTTGCTTATTAGTAGTAGCTAAAAAAAGTACAAACTAAAAAAAAGAATTCCATTTGTACCTAATGAAAGCATAAATGTATTTTGTTTTTCTTATTTCTCTTCTTTTTAAATTTCTATTTTTTTGAATTTATTGAAGTGACATTGGTTAATAAAATTATATGTTTCAGGTATACAATCCTACAGTACATCATTTGTATATTGTTTTGTGTGTTCACCACCCAAAGTCAGGTCTTCTTCCATGACTATTTATCCTCCCTTTATCCTCTCCCACCTCCTCCACCCACCCTTCCCTTTGGCAAACACTATACAGTTGTCTGTATTCGAGAGTCTTTAATTTTGTTGCTTAATTCTTTCACCCTCTCACCCATCCCCCCAAACCCACCCCTCTGACAGCTGTCAGTCAGTTTTCTGTACCCAAGAGTCCGTCTCCACTTTGTTAGTTCATGTTGTTTATTTGATTCTATATACAGTGAAATCATTTGGTACTTACCCTTCTCTGACTGACTTATTTCACTTAGCATAATGTCTTAAAGGTTCATCCATATTGTCGCAAAGGGAAAGATTTCCTACTTTTGTATGCCCAAGTAGTATTCAGTATTCCATTGTGTAAATGTGCCACCACTGTTATATCCACTCATCTACTGATGGACACTTGGGGTGCTTCCTAATCCTGGCTATTGTAAACAGTGTTGCAGTGAACATAGGGTGCATATATTCTTTTGAATTAACATTTTGATTTCTTTGGATAAATTTCCACAAGTGGAATCACTGGGTCATAAGGCAGTTCCATTTTTAATTTTTTGAGGAAACTCCATACTGCTTTCCACAGTGGCTGCACCAATCTGAATTTCCACCATAGAGCACGAGGGTTCCCTTTTCTCCATGTCCTCGCCAGCAGTTGATGTTTGCTGATTTATTGATGATAGCCATTCAGACAAGTGTGAGGTGACGATATCTCATTGTGGTTGTAATTTGCATTTTTCTGATGATTAGTGACACTGAGCATCCCTTCACAGGTCTATTGGCCATCTGTATGTCCTCTTTGGAGAAGTGTCTATTCAGATCCTTTGCCCATTTTTTAATTGGATTGTTTTTATTTTTGGTGTTGAGTTTTATAAGTTCCTTATAAATTTTGAATACTAAGCCCTTATCAGATGTATCAACAAATATGATCTCCCATTCAGTGGTTTGTCTTCTATTTTGTTGATGGTTTCCTTTGCTGTGTAAAAACTTTTTAGTTTGATGTAGTCCTATTTGTTTATTTTTTTTCTTTTGTTTCCCTTGACCAAGACATAGGTCAGAAAAAATATTGCTACGAGAAAGGTCCAAGATTTTACTGCCTATGTTATCTTCTAAGATTTTTATGGTTTCAAGTCTGACATTGTCTTAAATCCATTTTGACTTTATTCTTGTATATGGTATAAGAAGGTGGTTTAGTTTTACTTTTTTTGCAAAATATCTTTACCTCATTGTATGTTTTTGCCTCCTTTGTCAAAACATTAACAGAATATAAAGGTGTGGGCTTATTTTCGGGCTCTCTATTCTGTTCCACTGATCTATGTGTCTGTTTTTATGCCAGTATCATGCTATTTAAATTACATGGCCTTGTAGTATAGTTTGATACCAGGTGGCATGATTCCTCCAACTTTGTTCTTCTTTCTCAAGATCGCGGTTGCTATTCAGGGTCTTTTGTGGTTCATATAAATGTTTGGAATATTTGTTCTAGTTCTGTGATATACGCCATTGGTATCTTAATAGGAATTGCACTGAATCTATAGATGGCTTTGAGGAATATGGACATTTTAACAGTTAATTCTTCTTATCCATGAACATTTTATATGCTTCCACTTATTTGTATTTTCTTCAATTTCTTTCTTCAATGTCTTATAATTTTCCGAGTTGAGGTCTTTTGCATTGCTGGTTAAATTTATTCCTAGGTATTTCTTTTCTTTTTGAAACAATTTTGAATGCAACTGTTTACTTAATTCCTCTTTCTGATAGTTTATTGTTGGTGTATAAAAATTCAACTGAGCCTTGGCCATTGTGGCTCAGCTGGTTGAAGCATTGTCCATTAACCAAAAGGTCATGGGTTCAATTCCTGATCAGGGCACAAAGAGAGGTTGTGGGTTTGGTCCCAGTGGGGGCGGGTACACGAAGCAACTGATCAATGTTTCTCTCTCATATCAATGTCTGTCTGTCTCTCTCCCTCACTTTCCAAAAGCAATGAAAAAAATGTTCTGAGGATTAAAAAAATCTTTAATGCAACTGATTTTTGGTTACTTATTTTGTATCCTGCTACTTTACTGAATTTGTTTATCAGTTATAGTAGTTTTTTGGTGGAATCTTTATAGTTCTCTTTATATACAGTAGCTTGCCATCTGCAGCTAATGACAGTTTTAGTTCTTTTCCAATTTGGATGCCTTTTATGTCTTCTTCTTCTCTAACTGCTGTCGCTAGGACTTTCAGTACTATGTTGAATAAAAGCGGGGAGAGTGGACATCCCTGACTTGTTCCCCATCTTAAGGGAAAGGCTTGTAGTTTTTTCCCACTGAGTATGATGTTGGCTTTGGGTTTGTCATATATGGTTTTTATTATGTTGTGCTATGTTCCCTCTATTCCCACTTTACTGAGAGTTTATTATAAATGGGTCCTGGATTTTTACAAATGTATTTTTCTGCATCTACTGATATGATCATATGGTTTTTATTCTTCATTTTGTTTATGTGGTGTACAACATTTATTGATGGTGAAAATGTACCAAACTTGCATCTCTGAAATAAATCCACTTAATCATGGTGTATGATCTTTTTAATATATTGCTGGAACCAGTTTGATAATATGTTGTTGAGAATTTTAGCATCTATGTTCATCAGGGATATTAGCTTATAATTTCCTTTCTTTACATCATCTTTGTCTGGCTTTGAAATTAGGATAATGCTGGCCTTGCAAAATGAGCTTGGGAGTATTCCCTCCTCTTGAATATTTTTCAATAGTTTGAGAAGAAGACGTGTTACTTCTTTGAATGTTATAAAATTCAGCTGTAAAGCCACCTCATCCAGAAATTGTTTTTTTTTTTTTTTTAATTACTGCTTCATTTTCATTAGTTTTAATCTGTCTATTCAGATTCTCTGATTCTTTCTGATTCAGCTTTGGAAGACTGTAAGTTTCTAGAAATGTTTCCATCTCAATTTGTTGGCATGTAGTTAGTTGTAATATTTTATTACAATCCTTTGTATTTATGTCATGTCAGTTGTTATTTCTCATTTTATTTCTGATTTTATTCATTTGTGTCTTCTCTTTTTCTTGATGAGTCTGGTTAAAGGTTTGTCAATCTTCTTTATCTACTCAAAGAACCAGCTGTAGGTTTAATTAATCTTTTGTATTGTTTTTTAAAACTCTATTTTATTTATTTCTCCTGTGATCTTTATGATTTCATTCTCTCTGTTCACTTTGGGCTTTGTTTGTTGTTCTTTTTCCAGTTTCATTAAGTGCAAAGTTAGAGTGTTTATTTGAGATTTTTCTTGTTTCTGAGGTAAGCCTCTAATGCTATCAATTTCCCTCTTAGGATTGCTTTCACTATATCCCATAGATTTTGGGTTGTTGTGTTTCAAGGTCCTTTGATTTTTTTCCTTAATCTCATTTTTAACCCATTCACTGTTTAGTAAGATGTTATTTAGCCTCCATGTCTTTGTGTGTTTTTCCATTTTTTTATCATGATTGATTTCTAATTTCATACCTTAAATGTCAGAGAAGATGCTTTATAAGATTTTAATCTTCTTAAATTTATTGAGACTTGGTTTCTGTCCTAACATGTGGTCTATTCTAGAAAATGTTACACGTGGACTTAAAAAGAATGTATATTCTGCTGCTTTGCGGTGAAATGCTCTGATGATATCAATTAAATCCATTTGATCTGTGTGTCATTTAAGCCCACCATTTCTTTGTAGATTTTCTGTCTGGGAGATCTGTCCATTGATATCAATGACTGTATTACTGTCAGTCTCTCCCTTTGTGTCCATCAAGATTTGCTTTATATATTTAGGTCCTCCTATGGTGGGTGTATAAATGTTAACAAGTCTCTTGTTGAATTGCTCCTTTTATCATTAGGTAATATTCTTCTTTGTCTCTTACTATAGCCCCTGTTTCAAAATCTATTTTTTTCAGATATAAGTATTGCACCCCAGCCATTTCTTCATTTCTATTTGCATTAAATATCTTTCTACATCCCTCTACTTTTAGTTTCTGTGTATCTTTCATTCTGAGGTAAGTCTCATGTAGACAGCATACACATGGGTCTTGTTTTCTTGTCCATTTAGCTACCCTTGTATTTCAATTTGAGCACTTAGGCCATTTACAATTAAAGTGATTATTGGTAGGTACATATTTACTGCCATTTATTTCTTTAACTATGCTTCTCTGTTTTTTTTTTTTTTTTTTTTTTCTTTTTCTTTTTTTCTACTTCTTAATGCAGGCTCCTTAACATTTCTTGTAATAATGTTTTGGCAAATTCCTTTATCTTTTTCTTGTATGGGAAGCTTTTTATTTCTCTTTCAATTTTAAAGGGTAGCCTTGCTGAGTAAAGTAGTCTTGGTGGTAGGTTCTTACTTTTCATTAGTTTAAATATTTCATGCCAATCCCTTCTGGCCTGAAACGTTTCTGTTGAGAAATCAGCTGACAGTCTTATAGGAACTCCCTTGTAAGTAACTTTTTAGTGTGGCTTTTAAAATTCTCTTTTTTAATATTTGACATTTTAATTATGATGTGTCTTGGTGTGGGCCTCTTTGGGTTCATCTTGTTTTGGACTCTGTACTTTCAGGGCTGGTGTGTGTTTGTTTTTTACCTTCACCAGCAGTTTTAAGTCATTATTTCTTCAAACAGGTTCTCAATTCCTTATGCTCTTTTTTCTCCTGATACCCCTATGATGTAATGCTGTTATGCTCGATGTTGTCCCAAAGGTCCCTTAAAGCAGCTGTTCCCAACCTTTTTTGGCACCATGGATCAGTTTCATGGAGGTGGGGGGAGGAGACAGGAAGTAGAACTCAGGCAGTCAGGCAGTAATGCATGTATGCATGTGAGTGAAACTTTGTGTGCTCGCCTGCCACTCACCTCCTGCTGTGCAGCCCAGTTCAGTGGTTACGGGCCCTTGCCTTAAAATATCCTCATTCTTTTTCTTAAGGTATATTTTACTGATTATCCTATTACAGTTGTCTCCCTCAACCTCTCACAAGTATTTATGCCATGGAAAAATCCTTCTTCTTGTGATACTTTCTTCTCTCATTTTTATGATGCTACTTCCATCTCATTTTCTTGTTACCTTTCTGGTTCTACCTTACTCCTCTTTCTTGGACTCCGTTCTTTCTCTCAGATCTCTAAACCTCAGCTATATTCCAGCCCTCTTCCACCTACACTATCTCTAGCTGTTGTTATCTAATGCCATACTTCAAAAACCATCTCTTAATGAATTACACATTCATATCTGTAGTTTAGACCACTTCTCTGCTCTCTGAACATACATCCAACTACCGACCTGACACCTCCATATGTTCACAAAACACAACATCAGAATATCTCCCAGTAGACTTGATATTTTAGGTCATAAGGTCTTGTCCAGAATATCCTCAAAATACACATGGGATATCAACAGACCATTGAAAAGGAACATAGTATATATCCTACCTACTAATTTGTCTATATTTATTTAGCAGATTGGAAAACAAATCATATGCACATTGCCATCACATGAACAATATACAGCAGGTTCTCTAGTAACATTGTTTCATTCAATGTCATTTTGTTATAACATTGATGAGGTGCTGTAGGATCCTAATTCTTGTTTATAACAATTAGCTTATAGTAAAATTGGTTTCATTATATGTCATTTTACTTAACTCACTGTTGACAATGTTAAACGAGGACTTATTGTTGTATAATAGGTTAATCACCCCACAAATTTAAAATATAGTAAAATTATTAGTCTAATTTATTTTTTAAAATATATTTTATTGATTATGCTATTAAAGTTATCACATTTTTTCTCCCTTTTCCCACCTCTGCCTGGTACAGTCCCCCTCCCTCCAGCACTCCCCACCCTTAGTTAATGTCCATGGGTTATGCATATAAGGTATTTGGCTTCTCCATTTCCTATACGATCCTTAACATCACCTTGTCTATTTTGTACCTATCAATAATGCTTCTTAATCCCTGTACCTTTTCTCCCTTCCTCCTCTTTACCCTCCCTGCTGATAACCCTTCATATAATCTCCATATCTATGATTCTGATTCTATTCTAGGTGTTGGTTTAAGTTGTTTTTGTTGACTTGATAGTTATGAATTTGTTGTCACTTTACTGTCATAGTTTTGATCTTCTTTTTTTAAAATGTGTCCCTTTAACATTTTACATATTAAGGGCTTGGAGATGATGAACTCCTTTAGGTTTACCTTGTCTGAGAAACACTTTATCTGTGCTTCCATTCTAAATGATAGCTTTGTTGGATAGAATAATTTTGGTTGTAGGTCCTTGCTTTTCATTACTTTGAATATTTCTTGCCAGTCCCTTCTTGCCTGCAAAGTTTCTTTTGAGAAATTAGCTGATAGTCTTACGGACCTCCTTTGTAGGGAACTCTCTTCTTTTCTCTTGCTGCTTATAAGATTCTATCTTTGGCCTTTGGTATTTTAATTATGATGTGTCTTGGTGTGGTCCTCTTTGGGTCTAGCTTCTTTGGGACTTCCTGTGCTTCCTGTACTTACATGTCTATTTCCTTCACTGAATTAGATAAGTTTTCTTCCATTATTTTTTCAAATAAGTTTCCAGTTTCTTGCTCTTCCTCTTCTCCTTCTGGCATCACTGTTATTCGTATGTTGGCACTTGTGGAGATGTCTCAGCGTCTTCTTAAACTCTCCTCATTTTTAAAAATTATTGTTTCTTCATTTTGTTGTGGTTGAATGTTTATTTCTTCCTCATGTTCAAAACAGTTGATTTGAATCCTGGCTTCCTTCCCATCACTGTTGGTTCCTTATATATTTTTATTTCACTTTGTATAACCTTCACTTCTTTCTTTATTTTGTGGCCATACTCAATCATTTCTCTGAGCATCCTTATCACCAGTGTTCTGAACTCTTCATGTGATAGGTTGGCTATATCATTTTTGCTTAGTTCTCCTTCTGGGGTTTTGATATGTTCTTTTATTTGGGCCATACTTCTTTGTCTCCTCAATTTGACAGCCTCCCTCTATTTGCTTCTGTGTATTAGGTAGAACTGCTGCACCTGTTATGTTGTAAGAGGCGGAGTCTTAGGTATTTGTCTGAGAGGGGTGACCTGTTTCACTGCTTTGTGGCACTGTGTGTAGGGGATGGGTCCGAGAGGGAACAGTGCTGCTTGCTCGGCACTTGCCCCTTTTCTAGTCACTTCACCTACTTCCTATATGGGACTGGCACCCCTCTAGCTGTTGTTCTGGTGGTGGTTCCCAGAGTGGATGGATCTGTGTATGTTCTGGGACCGTGGGGGCCCTCTACACAGTCTCTGCTAAGAGATGGGAAGTTTCTTCCACTGGCCCAACCCCCACTTGTTTTCACAGCCAGAAGCTATGAGGCTTTATTTTCTTCACGCTGGAGCTGTGAGCTGTGTGGTCCAGCCTGGGGCTGGGTTCACTCCCCAGGTGTCCCTCTTGACTTTTATCTGCTATACATGAATGCAGGACCACTCAGTCCACCAGCCACAGCCTCTGCCTTGCCACCTCACCTCCTGTACACCATGTCCTCTTTGCCCTGGCTGCCCGGCTCAACTCCTCCTACCCTTCTGGATGAATATTTCTTCTTAAATCCTTGATTGCTGTACTTCCGTACAGTTCAATTTTCTGGCACTTTTGGTTGTTCTTTGTTTTGAAGTAGTTGTTATCCTTCTTATGGCTCTGTTTGTCTTATGGCAAAGTGTGTCTACCTATGCCTTCATATTGGCTGGAAGTCCAAAATATCCTCATTCTTTTAAGTTATTTTTTTTCTTTTTGTTGCCCTGATTGGCTGTTTTTTCCTACCTTGTCTTCCAAATCACTGATTCATTCTGCTTCTTCATCCAACCTACTGCTTATTCCTTCCAGTGTATTCTTTTTATTTTTAATCCTCACTCAAGGATATATATTTTTCATTTTAGAGAGAGAGGAAGGAAGGGGAAGAGAGAGAGAAAGAGAGAGAGAGAGACCAACATCGATGTGAGAGAAAAACATCAATCAGTTGTGCATCATATGCACCACGACCAGGGATTGAACCCACAACCTTTTGATGTACAGGACAATGTTCTAACCAACTGAGCCACCTGGCAAGGGCCAGTGTATTATTCTTGATGTCAGAGACTGTATTCTTCATTTCTGATCAGTCCTTTTAAAGTTTTTTCTATGTTCTTTTTCATGCTGCTGTAATTCTCACTAAGTTCCTTGATTCCTTTTATCCGTTATGTTGAAATCTCTATCTGATAAATTGCTTGCCTCCATTTCATTGAGCTCTTTTTCTGGAGATTTTGTCTGTTCATTCATTTGAACCTTGTTTCTTTGTCTCACCATTTTGGCTGCATTTGTGTTTGTTTCTATGTATTACGTGGAACTCCTATGACTTGCAGCTTCATGGCATGGCCATACGTAGTAGGTGTCCTGTGGGACCTAGTTATGCAGTCTTCTTGATCACCTGAGCTGGGTGCTCTTGGAACATCCCTTGTGTGGGTTACGTGGGCCCTCCTATTATAACTGAATCTTGATTGTTATTGGCTCATTCATTCATGGGATCAACCCTCAGGCTGGCTGACTGCAGCTGAGATATTCTTCCAGAACCCCCAGTCATCACCCATGTGAGTGAAGCCAGCCTTTTTTTTGTATCTCCACCCTTCCTACCAGTCTCGATGTGGCTTCCTCTGTAAATCCTTGGTTATAAGACTCTTTTTCAGCTAGTCTTTAGATGGTTTTCCAGGATGATTGTTCTTTAGTTACAATTCCAGTTTGGTCCTGGGAGTAAGTGAGTGGAGCTTATCCCTACTCCACTATCATCTTCAAATCTATCTTTCTTCTTTTTGTTTTAAACAAACTGCTCAGTGCTGTCAAGGGTGTGATGAAATACTAAAGGATAACCTCTTGATGGAGTGTAAACTGCTACCATCATTTTAGGTAAGCAATTTGGCAATAAATATCAAGAGCCCTAAAGTGCTCTTATATGTTACTCAGTAAGTCCCATTCTGTACATCTCTCCTAAGGAAATAATCCTAAATATACCTAAAAATCTTTATGCCCCCCAAGTTCACTACTGAAGAAAGTAGATCATCTAGAAAATAGTTAACTGAAAATATTTTAAAGTGTTTAAAGGCACATGGCTAAGACTTGAACATTAATGTTAAGTTAGAGGATAGCCTTTTTAAGGATGATCTGATGATCCTCCCCAAGAAAGAATAGCTATACTCCTAACACCCAAACATGAAGTCCAAGAGCCCCATATTTTTAAAAAATATAAATATGCTGTGTGACTATGATTCCTAAGAATTAAAAATGTACAGAATAAAAAGCTAGAAGGAAATATGACTATATGATGGGACTGTGAAGGATGGATTTCTTTATATATTTCTCTAATATAAAAATTAATTTATTTTTATAATACTACCACAAAGGAAAAAAAATACCTAATACTGGGAGTAACAAACCAATAATTTAGTTTCTTTTTGTAAATCTGTTAATAAATGAAAATTTATCTTTTGTACACTGAAAGGGTTAATGTAATAGCCTCTAAACCAAAAATATGTCTCTCTACAGGGAAAGCCTCACAATGTATATATAGCACCCCAAGAGTACACAGCACTAGTGAAAACTCAAATGTGTATAGAGTGATGAATCACTGATAGAAATGTGCCCTCCCTCATGTATATCTGAACATTGATAATGAAGAGCAGGGTGAGTGGGGAAACATATTTTCAGGGAAAGCAGGAATAGAAAAGCTAAAGCTAAAGCTAAAAATCCAATAATATATAACAACACATAGATGAAGGTATAGAACTGAGATGAGTATAGCCCTTCATTTGTCCAGCATCACATGAAATTTTCTTTAAAAAATGAAGAATACTCCCTTTATATTCAAAGCTCCTATTTCAATCCCATTAAATGTAAAACATACTCTAATAGTTGAGAGATCTCTTTGTCTTTTTGAACTGTGCACCCAAGGTCCCATGGCTAATAAGTAACAGAGCCAGAAGTTGAATGCCAGTTTTTGTCTCAGAATCTAGGACTTTATTGCCAATACTGCTTCTAAAAGCCTTATTTATGCTTATAGGATAGCTCTGTAGTTAGAGAATGGCATTCATAAAAATTGATAACTTTAGTTTACTATAATTCAGGACAATATTCATGATTAGTTTTAAATTTTAATAAAATTTGAATGAACATTTTTAACTTAGCTGAAAAAATATTAAGTAAAAATATGTATTTTATACCACTCTATATACAATACCCAAGTCTACAGATACTATGTTGGTTATTATGCTCAGGAACTAGAGTGGATAAATACATGGTACTGTGCACCATTCTTCAGTTTCCTTATTTGTGAAAGGATGATCATGACCTAAGTAAAACCTAAGGACTGATATTAGATCATTTATCTGTCATTCTGGATATCATATCAACAAAATTAATTAAAATAAGTTACTCCATAATCACACACACACACACATGCATGCATGCACACCACCCTTTTGCTACAGTACTACAACAAGACAAGAAAAAAGAAAACAGCCTTCTTTCATAATTTTCACTAATAAAAGTCTTCATCAAACATTTTTCCCTATAGTACCTGTTATGAACTTCGGGAATAGTTTCCTAGAAGTCAAGATGTGCTTTATAATATAAAGAAACTGAAAATGTTAAATGATATGCCTATCACATAGTAGGCACTCAAATACAGATAAGTCATACATATACATCCATCTCTTGAATAAAAGACTATAGAATTACCTCTGTATTTCTACCAATATCAGACTCCCTTAAAAATGGAGTTCAGAAAAAATATATTAGAAATATTAAATTGGTATTTATTATGAGTAGTTATAAACTGGTCAATCATGTGGTTAATAATTAAGACAAATATTTCCTATTACATATACCTACTAAAATGGCACTCACAAGTCGAAAGAAAAACATTTCTTCACACTTTGAGGTTTTCCCTATTATTTTCTTGCCAATGCTAATTAACTATCATTTATTTATAGACATAGAAGGTCACATTGGTAAGTATTTTTTACCACTTTTATTTATAACAAGGTTTATTTCCTAAGTTGGGTGTAAGACTAAAAACTGGTATGAAATTCCTGTCAAATACATCAACACCCTTGAGATCTCCATATTTTGCCCATTTTAGATTTCTTGACCTGGTCTGCCTAAGTCAGGTCTATCAATTTACCCTTATTATATGAAGCCTGAAAATCAGCCCCAAATGCTCTTGAATGTAGCTTTTGCTTAAATAATCATAGGCTATACAGGGCCTCATCATACGTAGGTTGCAATTCATTTTTTTATAACTGTATTCAAAACATGATATTCTGGTCACAGAATACTTTCTCTGTTATCATAACAAGTTCCTGAGGGGATTACACATACTCACTTTTGGCACGTGAGGATTGAATTCCACAGCTCTATGAATGGCCTCGACTGCATTCATCTCTGCTGTGCTCAGCCCCCGCCGAGATGCAGCCTCAGGAGAGAATCTGAAAAGCAGAAAGACAAACACAATCCAGTTGGGAACACTGCTTGGGCATCAACCCAGAGAGGCATCTACACATAAAGGGCCCATAAAACCACAGAGAGCCAATGGCGTGACCTTTCCAAACCTCCACTACATGAAACCTCTGAGTGACCCCTCAGACCGAGGCCAACAAAAACCCCAGCAGCAGCAGAAAGCGTGTTTGCATCTAATCACGGCAGGGATTAAATTCAGCTGTTAAGTCTCTCTAGCTAAATAGCTAATCTAAATTTTCTATGGGGTACCTGCTTAAGTCAGGAGAGGGGGCAGGACTGACGAGGGTAGACAGTATAGGAAAAAGAGAATACTAGATTCCAGGAGAGCGTACTTGGTTAAAAACAGAACTGGGGAGAATTTTAAAGGAGGCTCCCAATCCAATGTCGATGCTGCCATGGAGGGTTAAATCGTTGCAGCTTCAGTAGCAGGAGAGCCTGCTTGGGGTCGTTCCGGAAGGGGGGTGTGCATGCCCAAACTGCGGGCGAGACACCTGCCCAAGTGAATGAAAAAAACCAGACCATGCAATCTCTTTCTCACCTCACACCCAGGGCTAACTCCAGAGCTGTGCTTGGCAGGCAGACACCACAGGGAAAGCTGTGACAACCCTGGCCCTGCCCTCCCAAGCTGGAGTCGCTGTGTAGGGAGAAAAGATGTTGCAGTAGGTACTGGCGATCTACAGGATAAAAAAGAATGAAAGACAATTACTTCGGTCTTGAAGTGCACACACACTTAACAGCAAACCTGTCTGACATAGCAGAGGCTATTTTCTTTTCCTGTTATCTGATTTTCAACGCTATCAAGGGAGTGTATTGGAGTAGTGTAAACATTTCAGAACTGAAAAAGAGTTAAGCCATCTATTCTCTTTCACCTGCCAGTCATCTTGGATGTTTAGGGAAATTCTCTATGCCACAGTCACCTGCCTGAGTAAAGTGGGCAAATGTCCAACTAAGATGGTGACTCAAAGTAAACAGACCCTGGGTTGGGAGTTAGTTCAGAATTGATAAGGCAAAGAATGGGAGATGACCATCCCCTCTGCCATATTACATACTACTACCCAGTCTTCTACTGCTGAAGGAAGAGGAATATGAGAGGAATATGCAAAAGAATATAAAATAAAAAATAAAAATAAAGAATAAAAGAAAGGCATTTTGTTTAAGTCCCAAGCAGGTCTTTTGGTATCTGTTATCTGAAGAAAAAAAAAAGGTCACCTCGGAGGCATGGAACTTCACATAAATCCCTCTTTAGGGACTCAAACAACCCTACAGTACCTCAGGGTGCAAATTCCCTCCTTCTAGTAGTGACAGAAAAGATCAGCAGATTTTGGAAAATGGATGCTCAAAAGCAGCAGTCTCACAGACTAAGAGAAACTTCCAGAGAAACTCTCAGAAGCAACACATCTCCTTAGGTTGGGTCAGGCATTTAGTATGCATTCACTTACTTGTCAGAGACAGCTCTTGCTTTGAGCAAGGCAGCTGTGTAGCATATTGTTGCCGACTTTGGTAAACTTATATCTGTTAAGAAAAAGAAAGTAGGAAATCTTATAAGTTTGCAGAAATAAGGAGTAATGATTTTTAATACACTTTTATTTTAATCATTAAGTCTAATAAAACATTAATTAAGAATATTTTAATGCACACAGTACACAGCTGTTCCTATATATCAGGGTGGTATGTGCAACTAAGAGTGATTTACATTTTTGTGAATAATTTATGTTTAAAATCCACCAGACTGACTAGAGCAATCGTCTATTCTAAAATCTGTATTTTCATATGTTGTTTATTTAAACAGAGAATAGCTATAAATATATCAATTTAAATGTTACATGAATTCCCTTGATATCATGAAAGGCAAATAGGACCTCTTTGTGACAAAAATTTCTCAACAGGTATATGAAATACTAATGTGAAGAAAAAAAATATTACCTGGATTAAAAAACAATGAAAAAAAACCCCACAGCTTAAACCATATTTCTTTTGAATGAAATTTCAAGGAATTCACAGTCAGTATTTTTGTTAAAGAGGTAACATATATTATATATAATCTATGTGATAAATTTTTATATATATTTATAAGGATATGTAAGAAATTGTTTAAAAAACTATACAATTTTTGATCATTCAATACCCTTTCATATAAACCCTAATTTGTTTCCCACAACAACTTCCTCTTAGTTTGAGTGGAAAATCTCAGATGAAGATGTGGCAGTGGGTAACAGGTTCAGATAATGAGTTTACAGGGAATTAAAAGTACAGAGTACAACTGAGAGTTGATAAATTCAAAGCCAGTAGTCCTTTGGGGGGAAATTTGTTTTTAAATTATGATTTTTATTTTTTACTAGAAAATCTGTTTCTTTACTACTCAACCAAATTTATGCTATGACACAGAACACCTTCTTAATTCAGACCATTCCCAGAGCTGCAAAATTCATTCTGAGCTAGAGGAACTCTTAACACCTGGAATGCCTTCTAAGTTTCTTTGCAAAGCTGTTTTCAACTTAAAATTATATTACAGTAGGAATGGAAAGGGAAGTCCCTCAACTAGCGAAAAGACAGAAGCAGAAGAAAATTAATTTCATAAAAGACAACCAATCCCTCATCCAATAACAAGTATTTACCATCAGTTTCAGCATTATGAATTTCTCTTTGAGAGAAATTTCAATAACATTGATAAAATACAAATAATCATAGAAAACACCAACACAGAATTGAAAGGGAAAGAGGTCTTTGTAACCCTGATTTCATATATTATATTCAAACTAAAACCAAATAAAAACATCAGACACTCACAGATTTGCTTTGTTACTTTTCCAATATCTAAACATTTAACCACTTCCCAGTGTGGGAAATCAATCTAGGAATCAGACATGTTGCTTGCTATGGTCCACTCACACATCGACTGTTACTGAAAGTTTTTTTTTTTTTTTTAATACACATTTTACTTACTTAAAAGTAATACACATTTTACTTACTTAAAAGTTCAGGCCTTTTTAAAAAAATTATCCAAGTCATGTTTCCACCCTTCCTAGTGTGATCTGTGTTCCTCCTGTGTCAACCTAGTACCTTTCTATGAAGTGGTGACCAATGAAAAGTCCTAAGAAGCTTAGGCTGAAAACAGTGGTCATAAATATTTGAAGGTGACAGTACAGGATGGAGCTTCACTTGATAAACTAAAGAAAACGTGTGAAGAATTTAGCTTCTCAGTGAGAAAGATCAAGCAAAGAGACACATTCACCTAGTTAGAAATGCAGAAAAAGATAGAACTGAAGTGTTCCAGCAGAATACTAGAGATGCCTAATCAAAGATGATCTTTAAATCCAGAACCAGACCCCCTCACACCCACAGACAGGACATTGACAACTGGAAACATACAACAGAGTTTTGCAACATTATGACTATTATATCAGTAGTCCCTCTCTATATCACAGTTCACTTATCGCGGCCTCACTGTATCGCGGGATTTAAAAAAATATTATATTTAATTATTTATCGGGGATTTTTCGCTATATTGTGGGATTTTGTGGTACGGTATACGTATGTTGTTAAAGTTACATAGGTTTAAGAGTGTAGAATATGTTTAAGAACATAAGTAGTGTTTATAAAAGTGTGGAAAAGGTTAATAAGGGAGTGGGAACAGTTTATAAGTGTGTGGAAAGGGTTTATAAAGCCTTAAAATATATATAAATACTAAGATAAATATAAGGTTCCTACTTCGCGAATTTTCACCTATCACGGGGGTGTCCAGAACATAATACCCGCGATAAGTGAGGGACTCCTGTATAGTACATTTTCCCCTTTAGAAAAATTTTTACTCCTTCATTGTATGTAAAAATGTATATGTGCACAGTCATAATGCTTAAAAAATAACTAAAAATACATTTTAATCAATATTAAATGAGTGGAGGGGGATATGTTCATTCAATTTATCTTTTTTACTCCAGTGTATTCTTTTGCTCTCACTATTTAACAAAAACTAAAAATAGCAAAAATTCTTGCTTATCTTTTTTATTTAGATACAGCTGACCCTTGAACAATGTGGAGGTTGGGGTGACAACCCCAACACAAATAAAAAATCCACACATAACTATTGACTCCCCCCCAAAACTAACAGCCTACTGTTCACCAGAAGCCTTACTGATAAACAGTTGATTAACATGTTTTTTGGGTTATTTGTATTATATACAATATTCTCTCACTTATCGCAGGTATTACATTCTAGACGCCCCCTCCCCCATGATAGGTGAAAATCCGCGAAGTAGGAACCTTACATTTATTTTAGTATTTATATATATTTTAAGGATTTATAAACCCTTCCCACACACTTATAAACCGTTCCCAGTCCCTCATTAACCTTTCCCACTCCCTTATTAACCTTTTCCACACTTTTATAAACACTACTTATGTTCTTAAACATATTCTACACTCTTAAACCTACGTAACTTTAACAACATACATATACAGTACTGTACCGCAAAATCCCGCAATATGGCGAAAAATCCCCGATAAATAATTAAATATAATATTTTTTTAAATCCTGCGATAAATGAGGCTGCAATAAGTGAACCATGATATAGAAAGGGACTACTGTACTATATTCTTATAATAAAGCTAAAGAAAAGAAAATGCTATTAAGAAAATCAAAAGGAAAATACATTTACGGTACCATATGATTTTATTGAAAAAAATAAGCATATAAGTAGACCAGCTTAGTTCAAACCTATATTGTTCAAGGGTCAGGTGTATTTTCAACATTTTTTAATTCTGTCAAAACAATATATCTACTTGGTAATGGCAATTTGTTTCTAAGGAGGGATGCATTATTACTCGAAAGAAATTGATTCTAAATTTCCCTTCAGGTGATGCATCTTGTTATTCAAATAAGATTTTTGTTTACATATATTTTTTAAATGATGCTTATCTTTGGCAATATAAATCAAAACTTTAACATTTTGCTTACCAGCAATTCCACTTCTGAAACTGTCTCAAGGGAAATTATCATGACTGCATGAAGATTTAGTTTTAGAAATGTTTCTAATGGTAGAAAACTGGAAACAATCTAAATGTCCAATCACAGGACATGGTTAAAATGTCTTACATCCAAAGGTTACAGTTCTATGTAGTCATTAAATCATATAGTAAAAAAGCATTTTAATGACCAGGGAAATGTTGCAGTTTTGTGTCCACATCAATAAGTAAAACAAGTACACAAAAATTATGATTTCATATATTTTTTAAAAAGCATTTATATGCACAGAGATAAAAGGCTGCAATTACGTGTACCAAATACCAATAGTGGATTATAGGTAATATTTTTCTATTGTTTATCTGTATTTCCAAACCTTTCTGTGATGTACATGTAGTAAGTGAATTTTTTAAAGAAATAACAATGATGCTAAATGGAAGAATTCAGTTCTACAAATTATCTGAAGCATGTTCTTGGGCAAATACATTGGTGGAGCCAGACACTGAAGCATAGACAAGCAAAGGTACAACTTACACAAAGAGCTGTCAGCCTGTAGATCTACTGGGTGCACTTACCTGCCTTTGTGAAAGTTAGTACGTTCCTTTTACAGTATGCACCCATTAAATATATTTTCATCTAATAACTGCCTAACATCTAAATCAGAGGCAGGGACTGCATGTTTTGGCTCACTTTTAAGGAAAAAAAAAATTTATACTACCTTTAGGACAAAGCTAATTATCATGGGCTGTTTGCCTCATGAGCACTACCTCTTTCACTTCTTAAAAACAGGACTTCCGGCCAAGATGGAGGTGTAGATAGACATGCTACATCTCCCTCACAACTACGAAGGAATTTACAATCACTTCAAAATTGAAAAACCCAGAAAACCCAGCAAATTGAAACTATAGGGAAGTTCAGCAAGAAAATAAAGAAGAGATAGCCAAAAAGGTAGGAGGGGCAGAGCTGGAAAGGCGGGATGGAGGTTCGGGGCTGTGGAAGCAGCTACGGGGGCAGAACTTGGCAGCAGCAGCGGCGAAAAGCACCGTCATACATTTTAAACCTGGGAAGCGATCCCATCCCCAAACCAGACTATGCAACTTGTGGTTCCAGAGCCAGGGAAAAATAGAGCCACATTGCTTCTGGCTGTGAAGACCAGTGGGGAATAGGGGCAGAGGAAGAAACTACCAGTCTCTCAGTGAAGGCAGCTTGTTTAGAACAGGAAGGGAGAGAAGTGCCTGGAAAAGGGGCAAGAATGGGGCAAGCAGCACTGTTCCCTCTCAGACTCCTCCCCAACATACAGCACCACAACACGGTGAAATAGGTCACTAGCAGTGAGGAATACCTAAGGCCCACCCCTTTACAATGTAACAGGAGTGAGAGCTCTACCTAAGACACAGAACCAAACACAGAGAGCTGTCAAGATGAGAAGACAGAGAAGTACAGCACAAAAGAGGGGGCAGATCAAGGTTCCAGTGGGAGAACTAAGTGATAAGGAGATAGCAAACCTAACAGATGAAGAGATAACCAACTCAAAAGATGCACAGTTCAAAGTACTGGTGAAAAGATGCTTATAGACTGGACAGAAAAGATTAAGCATGACAGGGAAGAAATGAAGGCTATAGTAAGTGAAATGAAGGAAAATCCACACAAAACTAGGCATGAAGGAAAGGAAACCAGGGCTCAAATCAACAAGTTGGAACATATGGGAGAAATAAACAATCAACCAGTACAGAGGAGGAAACAAGAATTTTAAAAACTGAGGAGCAGCTTAGAAACCTCTGGGATGGCTTTAAACAAATCATAGGGGTGTCAAAAGGAGAAGAGGAAGAGCAAGAAATTGAAAAATTATGTGAACGAATAATGAAGGAAAACTTCCCCAATTTGGGGAAGGAAATGGACATACAGGTCTGGGAAGCACAGAGTCCCAAACAAGCCAGACCCAAAGAGGACCACACCAAGATATATCATAATCAAAATACCAAAGGTTAAAGATAAAGAGAGAATCTTAAAAGCAGCAAGAGAAAAGAAGAGAATCACCTACAAATGGGTACCTATAAGACTGTCAGCTGATTTCTCAAAAAAAAACTTTGTAGGCAAGAAGGGGCTGGCAGAAAATATTCAAAGTGACAAGAGGCAAGGACCTAAACCATGATTACTCTATCCGGTAAAGCTATCATTTAGAATAGAAGGGCAGGGAAAGAGCTTCCCAGACAAGGTAAAGCTGAAGCAATTCATCATCACCAAGCCATTATTATATGAAACATTAACTGGGACTTATTTAAGAAAAATAAGATCAAGACTATTAACATTAAAATAACAACAAAATCACATGTAACAACCTCAGAAGCTAAAAAATAAAAACAAAAACAAACTAAGCAGACAACCAGAGTGGGAACAGAAGCATAAGTAGGGGAAACAGGTGGGAGGGGGACAGAAGAAGAAGGAGGGCAATGGTGCATGAAGTAAGAAACATAGTAGGAGGGTGCAGAATAGATAGGGGGATGTAGAGAAGAGCTTATAAGTACGACTCATGGACATGGACTAAAGGGGGTGGGACTGCTGGAGGGAGGGGATTGCTGGGTGGAAGGGAGCAAAGGGAAAAGAAATTGGGACAACTGTAACAGCATAATCAATAAAACACAAAAACAAAGCAAAACCAAACCAAAGGACAAGACTTGCTTGCCATCACCTATTATAATTTTTAAACTTATTATTTTAAAATAATTATAGGCTCACGAAAAGCTGTGAAAATTATACTCAGAATTCTGTAAATTCTTCCCTCAGCTTCCTCTAATGGTGACATCTTACAGAACTATAGTACAGTATCAAAAATCAAGAAATTGACACTGGTACAGTACTGTTAAGTCAATTACAGACATTGTTCAGTTTTATGTGGACTCATGTGTATATGCAAGCATGGAGTTCTATTTTATTTTATCTTATGCCTGCATTCATGTAACCACCACCATCATTAAACACAACTGTTGCAAAGGAACTCTCTCATGCTACAGCTTTATTTGTACCCTCCCCATCCACACCTGTCCCCTGGTGACCACTAATCTGTTTTCTATCTCTATAGTTAGGCCTGCCTGCTATGATTTTATGCTATTTCCACTAGGGAAATATATAAAATGATAAGGGTAATAGAGTGACCAACAGTAGTGATGAAAATGGTATTATCAACATTTTGAGGGTACTCTGATCAAGATAGTGGCATAGTTACCTATGGTACTTGGATCCTCCCAGAACCAAAATTACAACTAAACTATAGAACAACCATCATTCAGAACCACCTGAAATCTAGCTGAACAGAAGTCCTACAATCAAGGATATAAAGAAGAAGCCACAAGGAGACTTATAGGAGGGGGAGAGATGCAGAATAAGCTGGTCCCACACCCTAGGTGGTAGATAAAAATTGGGATGGATATGTTAGATGCAGAGGTACCCCCTCAGGAGTGAAGGCCCCCAGCCCAGGGTTCCAGTGCCAAGAAGTCCCCATAACTTCTCGCTCTGAACACCAGCAGGGATTATGACTGAGTGAGACAGAGGACTTCTGTAGTTCCTCTTTAATAGCGAAAGTCCTCTTTAACAGCCCAGGCAGTTACACTTTAACAGCCCATGCACAGATGTACTTAAACTCACTTGCTCTGAGCTCCAGCACTGGGACAGCAGCTTGGAAGATACTAGGTTGTCTGGCATCAAGCTGAGGGCTGGAGGGGCACCTTTCTCCCATACAGAAGTGCTGGCAGAGACCACTATTCCTTTTCTGGGCCTGCCCCACACAGCCTGTAGGCTGGTGCCATATCAAGTCTCCATCTACCTGACTAACACTGTTTGCTGTGCCCTGCAGATTCTTTGAGACCCCACCCCACCCAACTTGCAGGCCCACCCAAGCTTTTTCCAGTGGCTTTTCCATACAACTGGCTCCTCTTTTGGCTGATGCTTCAGACTTTCCTAAAACCTCTCAAACAAGCACCACCTGGCCTTGGGGTACACCATATCTCTTCCTAACTGCCAGGGGGCCCAGAGCAACCAGCCTTGGTTTGCAGCCTGGCCTCTCCTAGGCACCTCCAAGCCCAGCACAACTAGCAGCCATCTGCAAATTGTTTTGTAGCTCATGCTAGTGGCTCCAGGCAGGGAACCAGTGGCAGCTGACCTTGGCCTGCACGCACAAGGAGGCCCCAGAGCCAGTGCCCCTTATGGACAGCTTCAGACCATGTCGAAGCCACCCCACCACCTCCTCCACAATGGACACATTCACGGGGCAGACTCAGCAGGTACCAGAGCCCTGCTGAAGTAAGTACTTCTCCATGGTGTGAGCCCTCTACACAGCTGATCCTACAAAGTGGTCAAAGCCAGCCCTTACAGCTGATCAACCTGGGGATAAACCCCTCCCACTGAGGTGCCAACAGCAATCAAGGCTCAACTACAACAGGAGAGTGTACATAGCCCACACAGGGGGTACACTAACTAGCCCAAGGGATCAGGAAGGTGATGCTGCTGGATCCTATAGGATACCTACTAAATAAGGCCACTCTACCAAGGCTGAGAGACATAGCAGCTCTACCTAATACACAGAAACATACACAGGGAGGCAGTCAAAATGAGAAGCCAAAGAAATGTGCCCCAAATAAAAAAAAACAGAACAAAAGCCCAGAAAAAGAACTAAACAAAATGGAGACAAGCGATCTACTAGATGCAGAATTCAAAACACTGATTATAAGGCCCTGGCCGGGTGTCTCAGTTGGTTGGAGCATTGTCCCATAAACCAAAAGGTAGCAGGATTGATTTCCGGTCAGGGCACATACCTAGATTGCAGGGTCAATCCCCGGTTGGGGTGTGTATGGGAAGCAGCCGATCAATGTTTCTAACATTGATGTTTCTCTCTCTTTCTCTTTCCCTCTCTCTCTAAAATCAATGAACATATCCTTGGGTGAGGAAACAAAAACACTGGTTATAAGGATGCTCAGTGAACTCAGGAGAAAAGTAGATAAACTTAGTGAGAATTGCAACAAAGAGATAAGAAACATAAAAACGGACAGAAAACATAAAAAAGAAACAGAGATGAAGACTACACTAGCTGAAATGAAGAATACATTACAGGAAATCAGGTGTGGAGTAGATGAAGCAGATGATCAAGTCAAGATCTGGAAGATAAGAAGCAAAAAATGCCCAAACAGAAAACAAACAAACAAAAAAATTAAAAAAAAAAAAAGATACTATAAGGAGCCTGTGGGACAACTTCCAGCATACCAACATTCACATCACGGTGGTGTTGGAAGGAGAAAAGAGAGAACAAGGAATTCAAAACCTACGTGAAAATATAATGACAGAAAACTTCCCTAATCCAGTGAAGAAAATAGACATACAAGCCTAGGAAGTGCCAAGTCCCAAACAGGATAAACCCAAAGAGGCCCATACTGAGACACATCATAATTAAAACACTGAAGGTTAAAGACAACCAGGGAATCTTAAAACCAGTAAGACAAAAGCGTTAAGTTATCTACAAGGGAGCTTCCATTAGACTGACTGTCAGCTGATTTCTCAACAGAAACTGTGCAGGCCAGAAGGCATTGGCAAGAAATATTCAAAGTGATGAAAAGCAAGGACTTATAACCAAGATTACTTTACCCAGCAAAGCTATCACTTAAAATCAAAGGATAGGTAAAGAGCTTCCAGGACAAGAAAAAGCTAAAGGAGTTCATCACTATACCAGGCCAGTATTATAAGAAATTTAAAAAAGTCTTTTTTAAGAAGAACAAAAGATCAAAAATATGAATGATAAAATGTAAATAAATACATATCTACCAACAATTACTTTAAATGCAAATGGATTAAATGTTCTAATCAAAACATTAATGGATACTGAATGAATAATAAAACAAGATCCTTATATATACTGTCTGCAAGAGACTCACTTCAGATGGAAAGACACACAGACTGAAAGTAAAAAGATGAAAAAAGACATTTCATTAAAACAGAATAGACAAACAAAAAGTTGGGATAGCAATACTTATACCAGACAAAAAAAAAAAAAAAGATTAAAAAAAAAAGGCTATATATAACAAGACACAAAGAAAGACCCAACAATTCCACTTCTGGGGTATTTATCGAAAAAAAACCCAAAATACTAAATTGAAAAGACAAACGCAGCCATTATGGTCTGTGTCAGAGGGCCTTTCTCTGGCTGGAGAGGAATGTTGCCTTGGTAAATTACTATAACTGGGCAATAAGAATTACTAAAAAGACAACGTAAATTTAGAGTGTTTGTCCATGTGCCAACTATGTAAATTACAGATGTATGCATTAATAAAATGTCTTCTTTCATCATCAGAGACAACAGAAGATTCTTATGCATACAGTCTTCACTGAAATAACATTTATTATCAGAACTCCTATTCATTGCATGCATAGCATGACAGTGAATCATTTTGTAACCTCAAAGACCTAGTTCTCTTGACAGATCTACCTCTTAGTTTCCAAGCTTGCAAGGCACCCGGTGCAAAACTATACAGGACCATAGTTTCTTAGTGACTTGTGCATACCAGCCTGAAGCCATAGTGATGATAATTATTTTCTTCTTATTTGTCGAATTTATTTTTATTTTTGTTTTGAATTTTTCAATTAGTTTGTTTTCAATATTATTTTGCATTGGCTTCAGGTGTACAGCTTAGTGATTAGACAATCATAGTGTTCCTCTTGATATTTCCAGTATCCAACTTGCACCATATGTAGTTAACACAGTATTATTGATGATATTCCCTGTGCTGTACTTCACATCCCTGTGACTATTTTTGTAACTACTGGGACTACTCCCAGTCCCAAAACTCCCACTCCTCTGGCAACCATCAGTCTGTTCTCTGTATCTAGGAGTCTGTTTCAATTTTGTTTGTTCATTTATTACGTTTTACATTGCACATATGAGTCAATTTATATATTATCTGTCTTTCTCTGTCTTATTTCATTGAATATAATATCCTCTAGGTCCATCCATGCCGTCGCAAATAGTAGTATTTCATTCTTCTTGTATGGCCAAGTAATATTCCATTGTATATATGTACCTCAGCTTTTTTATCCACTCGTCCATCGATGAACACTTGGGCCAAAGTTTTTGCACAGCAAAGGAAATCATCAAAAAAACAAAAAGACAATCTACTAAATGAGAAAACATTTACCAATAACACATCTGATAATGGGTTAATATCCAAAATTTATAAAGAACTCATACTACTCAGCATAAAAAAAAAAACCAATTTAAAAGACACTCTCTTAAGAGGATATACAGATGGCCAATAGATATATGAAAATATGTCTATTAATAGACACTCTCCAAAGAGGACATATAGATGGCAAACAGACATATGAAAAGATTCTCAATGTCACTAATTGGCAGAGAAATGCAAATTAAAACCTCAATGAGATATCAAAAAAATTAAAAATGGAACTGCTTATGACCCAGAAATTCCAATTCTGGGGATTTATCCAAAGAAATTCAACACACTAATTCGAAAGAATATATACACCCTATGTTCACCGCAGCATTACTTACAATTGTTTTCTTTTTTGAAGCAGCAATGTGATTCATTTGCCCATTTTTTACACAAGAATTTACTTCAACATCTGCCTGGTATCCTTACCTTTTCCATAATAGCCAACCCAAGGAAGGGTACTAGACTAGGCTCAGAGTCTGTTACCAGGGACTGACAGCATTTCAATCCTTTCTCAAATGCAGCCTAATTTTGCAGTGGGTGTATCTCAGAAGCTGCTTGTGCTGGTGGCACCAAATTATGTATGTACTTGACTGAAAAGCACTGTTTTGTTGGTCTGGATAGCCTGATGCTGATAACCTGAGTAGAGATTTTACTCACTGGTCCTCCTGGCATCTCAAATCCCTCTTATTCTTCCTGTTCCTCAAGTGAATGGAAAAGAGCCTAACCAAAATACAGGGTATCCAGTGATCATGTCAAAGGAACTGTGATGATAAGTTGAATACCTTGTGCTAGTTATAAGGCATTGGGCAATGAACAGGTTTATGAAATTTTTACTTAAATATAACTACATGTTGACTTTGCAAACTAATATAATCAAAAAGCTTATTCTCATAAGTAAGGGAAGGGTTTAGTCAAAGAACCTGTATAAAAGACTCATGGACATGGACAACGGGGAGGGATATGATTGAGGGAGAGGGGGTGGGTTGGGTGGGGGAGAGAAATTAGGGGAAAAGGGGACAACTGTAATTGAAAAACCAAAAAAAAAAAAAAAAAAAGAAAGAAAAAAGCTTATTCTCAACATAGAGTGATTACCTAATACATTAAGAACTTGTTTTCAATTTCCTGAGATAACAGTATTTTCCCCAATATTAGAAATATGTCCTGTCCTTAAAAGTATACCGTTTTCACAATACCAGATGGCAAATAACAATGCTAATTTAAGATGGCCTTGATATTATCAGTAAAAATGGTCTTGATATAGTCATTGCATTTATATAACATTCGTGACTGCAAAAGACATCAGTTGTCCATCACAGGGAAGTTGTTTTCCCCTAATTTAGGGCAATCACTAACTGGCCTAATGGAATAAATATCCAAAAGGGCTTGGACTTGTATTTACATCGGTACAAACTGTCCCAAGACTGCAACAATTTGTCTTTTGATCAGGAGTAAAAATCCCTGGCATTTTTCTATGAGCTTTCCAAAAGTGCAAGAATTGTTGTAGATAGAACTAAGCATTTCTGTTCTTATCAAATATCAATTCATAGGTCCTATTAGATCCATAATTGATTCTGAAACAGGCCATAGCATTGCTTTTTGGGGGGAACAAGCCTGAGCTCTTAATCTCATATTTTAACTGACAATTTTAGACAAAATTAATTGAGAATTGTGGTAAAGTTCAGGAGTGGTAATCTTGGCTCTATATTATAGCTAATAGTTACTGAACACTTACTGTGTGCTCCACACTATTCTAAACACTTAACATAGATTAACTGCTTTAGTCCTCATAACAAATTCCCAGCTGGGTGATCTTGAGTAAGTTACTTAGCCTTTTTAAGCTTCCATTCCATTTTCTGAGAAAGAAACCAAGGCTTGAAAAGTTAAGTAATTTGCTGAATTCACTCTGCCAGTGGGGCAGAGCTGCGCTTGATCTCAGCAGGCTGCCACCAAGGCTGGACTCTTCACCATCACCAGTGACTACCTTTGTATCCCTAAAAGATAGACAGAAACAGATGCTCCCAAAGGTAGCTTACAGCATTCACATTCACATTCTTACTTGTTCTATGAGATTCTTCTAAAATTGGAATGTGCAAATGATAATAAATAAGACAAACATGAGTTCTTCTCCACATTACCACCCTAATCTTTGAGACTTAAGCTTTCAACCTGGGTAGCCTAAAAACTTCTTTGAAAGGCAATCTAAAGCTTGTAACAACTTCCATAATGCCTTCTAAAAGAAGGTTCTGATAACTCAATAATCTTAAAAACATTTCTGTCTTTATAGCCAATGTACGACTGGAGAAAAAAAAGAGAAGATAAATCTCAAAATAATTGAACACCACGCATAAAATCCCCTTTGTGACTCAAGAAATCAGACACAAGTTGATTGAAGATGGAAAATCATATTTGAAGATAGTTTCAGAAAGACAAGCAAAGGTAGACATACCCCGTTCTCAAGGAATGATTAAAAAGGTATCTTAAAAGACAATTTGGCATTGCTGAAATTCTGTACCACAGCTCCAGCCTGCCTGATTCTCGCCTTTGTAAAGAGAAAGAGGCAGAGTAAGTCCCTCCAGTAAGGCTTATGTTTATGGAAAACACACAGGCTTTTAGATCCAGACAGACCTGGATTTGAATCCCAATTCTGCAGTTTTAAAGGATTATATGGGCTTGAATATTATTTAAATTCACAAGCCTTATTTTCTATATCTGCTAAAATAGAATAGTTACCTCCTTGCAAGGTTATTGTGAGGGTTAAAGGTAATGTGTATAACATACTTGGCACATGATAGTTTCTTAATAAACTGCAGCTAATAATAACAACAACCATGTTAATAAAAACAATAAATAAAATATTACTAACAGCAGACCATGGAAGTGTGATGGTTAACTCTCTAGGCCTGGAGTCAGACCACCTTAGTTTTTATCCTGGCTTTCTTCTCTTCATTGAGTTCACCTCTTATTGGAAAACAAATGTTCTCAGTTTATCTCTTTCTTAATATAAGATGTTCATGGCTTTACTTGGACAACTGAGGCTTTTAATCTGAACAAGTGACTTAACTTGTCTCTGCACCACTTACCACAGCTGTATAGGAGGGCTCATAATAGTATCTACCTCATATGCTTTGTTGGGAATAAATGAGTTTGTCCATGTGGAGCTTAGAATTATGTCTGACCCTGACACATTATAAGAATGGAATAAATGCTAGTTATTGCTGCTGCTGTTATTTTAGTCATTGTGTGAAGCACACTCCAAAACCAGGACAAACCACCTGGATGAAAACTACTCACCCATAATGTTTGTTAATGAATTGAAAATGAGAGAGTATGAAACCTTCTGAGGATGGCAAGATAGCATTTCAGACTAATGACTGGAATAGAGAAGTTAGCTCAAGGGCAAAATCAAAAGTAGACTGCAGATTATAAGGATGTGTGACCAAATAACTGGTAATCCTTCTAGGGACCCAGGGCTTCCAAAGTACTTCACTTTAAAAGGAGTTTGTGAATGTCACTTTTAAAACTCAAAGCCAAACACACACACACCAAAAAACTGAAGAAATATGAGGAAAAGGGATACATGTTGCCTTCCTCCTTCCCTCAGAATACGATGTTTCCACATACCTTCTCCCTGTGCCTTAATCTTTCTAAATCCATTTTGCAAAGATCAAAAAAGCAGCACTAATCCCATTGTGTCAGTTCCCGACACACTACTTAAAAAATTCAGCCACCTACCAAAAGTAATAAGGGATTGCTGTTCCCATTCACAACCCAAGAAACAACTACTCAACCAGAGCATTCCAATTTGTGAAGATAGCACAAAATCCTGTTGCTTTGGGTATGACTCTATGGAGAGGCATGAAGAGTCTGGGATTCAAAGTGCTGTCTCCAGCATCTCATGGATTAGAAGTGTGACATCTGAACCAGGGTGAAGAACAGGGCACCCGTACTTGTTGTCTATACTCTAAGCCCTCTAAAGCACCCACTTCCTCACACAGGGCCAGAAAATGGGACAACTCAGTAGAGGTCCTTTGGGTCTCCAAGGAAAAGCAGCAGGGATGAACCTGAAAGAGCCCATTTTATGGAATCATGTGAGAAACAAGAGGCAGGTTTTTAATAATCTTGTGTGGTTGTAGCTCAGTCCTCAAGAACAGTAACTTCATTATATTTCTACTGTAAATGACACAGGCCTGAGTCAAGTCCTCACCAAAACACACTTCAGAATTCAGTACGGGTTAGGTCATCTGCAGTCTATTGACAACTGCTGAACTCAAAACCCCTAATGAGGCATCTCAGCAACAGTACGTATCCTGCCACTAATGAGGCTCTTTTTCCATGAATAATGAACAAGAACATCATCTCTGTTGCCAGGTATACAACATAAACAAAGCTCAACACAAGAGTCTTGGTATGGTGAGTTTGTCCATTTACAAAAAGGAATTTTGCAATGTGTGAGCCAAATTCTAGTAGAGGGTGGGACAGCTGTTGTAACAAATAATGTGAACATATGTTATCAGAGTCTAGTAAATCAGCTTTCTGTTGTAAAACAGAGGTGGTGCAGTGGGATAGAGAGAGATGACAGAGAGCTCCGAATGAGTTCATTTCTTTATTTTACAATCTGTCTTATAACACAAAGCTGATGATTTCTCTAATAAACTGAGATTTTCATGAAGGAGCCTTAAGAGATTTGAGAACTCAAAGGCTCTATTGGTTAAATTTTTTTTTATCAGGTTGAGTACAGGTTAGCACTGGGGATAAGAACACTGGAATCTTGCTATGGCACTGATGGCTAAAGGGTGGCACTTGGAAAAGTGCATGGGCACCTGAACCCAAATGCATGGGACTGGGTTCCTTTGGTACCAAATGTGTGAACATTTTGCCTGTAAGGTAGTCTCATGGCTTAGACTCCCAAAGTCAGCCAAACAGAGAACAAAAGTGAGCTGATGTGAAGGCCAAACAGTCTTCATTTTGTTTACTACAAAGTGTGCCACAAATACTTTTCTCTTTCTCTAAAATCACTTCTGTGCTAGGTAGCGTGTATCCTGTGATACACAGTGCTGTGTTTGCATAAGCCAAGAGATGCCATCACTGCAGAGGGCTTTCAGGTTCCATCATTTTGAGCAAGAATTAACAACAAAACAAAACAAATACAGCGTTACAATGCTTCAGTTTCCCCCTCTGTAGAGGCTAACAACTACAGCCTATTTCAGAGATTTCTCATGAAGAACTATGTGTCAAAAACAAAACTTAAATGATACAGTTTGCTCTATATGTTTGATAAATTCCTGGAAATTTTGACTTGAATAATGTGTTCAATGCACTTAAAACACTAAAGAAAGAATATTTTATAAAGTACAAAATGATTATGTAATATAAGTAATTACTCCCTAACATCCCTTTTATAAGTAATCATGTTTATTTAGGAAAAGAGTTAGTGAAATAAGACAGAATAGTATGAAATTCTGTAGAGATTTCAGTCGCCATGTCATGGCAGGTAATATGTGGATAATTTTTGTACAATTGATCAAATAGTGATTCACAGACAATGGTAGCAGAAGTAGAAGAGTTTTCAAATCTCTAGCCTGTGTCAGTTTATTTTTCTGGCTTATTAAGAACAGGCAAAATGAAATAAGCTCACGGGTGAGTAACCAGAATGGCTGAAGGACTTCAAAGTCCCTCATGTAAAGAAACGAGGGTATTTTTCTGGCCTAGATGGAGGCATAGACCAACACACTCTGTCTCCCTCCACAACTAAGAAGGATCACAACTACCGCAAAACCAAAAATAATAAGTTCCAGAAAATAAAGCTACATGGAAGTCCAATGTATGAAGTCATAAACAAGTGGTGCTCGTCTGGATGGGTAGGAAGTGCGAGCCCGCGGCTGAGAAAGATCAAGCTGTACTAGAGGCAGCAGCCGCAGCAGTGAACAGCGTGACCCGGTAAGCAGACACCTTTATTTTGAGGGGAGGAGAGAAGCACCTGGGAGCTGGCCAGGCTGCAGACCAGATCCGTCGGCTCGCGATTCCAATGCCCGGGAAGGCAGACCCCATTGGGAGGAGGCTCCTGGTTCCCCAGCGGAGAGTAACAGCAGGAATCCATCTTGGACCCCCGCCCCCACGCAAAGCACCACAGTGTGGTGAGAAAGGTCGCCAGGTTGTGACAAGCACATGGGGCTCCGCCCAATATAGCGTAGGAGGTGTGACAGCGCCTCACCCAAGAAGGAAAGATAAACAAAATGGTCAGAATGGCAGAATTAATGATTGAAATATCAATCACACAGCTAACAAAAAACACAAATAAAGGCCTTGACCAATGAACAAATAGTGAATCTTGCTGAGGCTCAGTTCAGAGCTATAGTCATAAGGCAGCTTACAGACCTAACAGCAGGGCTGAATCAAGACAAGGAAGGAATGAAGGCTAGTCCTGCTGAAATGAACAAAAATACATACAAGACAAGTGGTGAGGAAGGGAAAGCCATGGATCAAATCAACAAATCAGAACATAGGGTGGGAACAAACAGTCAACCAGTGCAGAAGGAGGAAACAAAAAGCGAGAAATATGAGGAGAGGCTCAGAAACCTCTGGGACAGCTAGAAGCTAACGAACATTCGAATTATAGAATTGCCAGAGGGTGAAGAAGGAGAAGTAGAAATTGAAAAATTATGTGAAAAAACAATGAAGCAGAACTTCCCTAACTTGGGGAAGGAAATAAACTTACAGGTCCAGGAAGCACAGAGTTCTGGATAGGCTGGACCCAGGGAGGACCACACCAAGACACATTATCATCAAAATGTCAAAAATTAAAAGATAAAAAGAGAATCTTAAAAGCAGCAAGAGAGGAGAGAAGAATTATGTACAAAGGGGTCCCAATTAGACTACCAGCTGATTTCTCAAAGGAGACTTTACAGGCAAGAAGGAATTGGCAAGAAATATTCAAAGTAATGAAAATAAAAAACTTAGAACCACGATTACTCTATCCAGTGAAGCTGTCATTCAGAATATAAGGGCAGAGGAAGTATTTCCAGGACAAAGTAAAACTGAAGGAGTTTGTTAGATCCAAACCACTGTTATATGAAATGTTACAGGGACTTGTTTAGAAGAAGGAGGATCAAAACTATGAACATTAAAATGAAAACTGTATCACAACAACCAACTACAGAAGCTAGGGAATCGAAACAAAGGCAAACTAAGTAGGCAATGAGAGTGGAAAAAAATTATAGGTATGGGGAACATATCGGGGGGAGGTCAGCAGGGAGGGGGGAGGGGGGAAAGGGAGGGAGATGATGCAGGAATTAAGAAGCATAGAAGGAGGGAGTAGAGTAGACAGGAAGATGTTGAGAAGAACCATATGCACAACCAATGGGCATGGACACTAAGTGGGGGGAGGACAACTAGAGGGCGGGGGGGAACAGAGGAGAAAGAAATTGGGACAACTGTAAAAGCATAATCAATAAAATTTTAAAAAATTGAAAAAAAAGAACAATTCAAAAAAAAAAAGAAAGAAAGAAAGAAACGAGGGTATTCGAACAGGGATCCAAGATGGCTGCAGAGTAGCTGGAAGCTCTGCCCACTGACTCCCAGACCAGAACCGGTCCAGCAGCCTAACCACTGAGTAATCAACTTAAGGATCCGGCAGCATGTGAGAGCATGAGTGAGTGAGCGTGTGTGTGGTGGAGAGCGCAGGAAATCGGAGGGAGTGGGCAAGGGCCTACCTGACTGCAGGGCACCCAGGAGCCAGCAGCCTGGGCTCTCCAAGCAGAGCAACTGCTGTCACTGTGGCCCAAACCAGAACTTTCAGCTGCGCAGAGCCAAGGCTGCTATGGATGTACACAGGAGCCATGAGCGCCGGGGCAGAGAGAGATGACCAGAGAGATGCTGGCTCCAGAAACAGCGTGGTGGGAGCAGGTCTGCCCCAGGCTGAAAATCTCTGGAGGGAGCAGGGACAGCACCCCACCACTGCCCTGTGTTATATAGTACAGCTGCAAGGTTTTTCCCAACGCTATCCTGGAAAGATCCAGAGAGAAACTTTATCTTACACTATCAGAGGCTCTGACAGGCGGTGGCCAAGCCTGACCATGACAGACTGTGATTTTTGGGAAGGAGGACCATGAGGAGAACAGGCCCCTCAGGGATTGGTGCTGCAGTATGGGGACCACACAGAAACTTTTAAAAGGGGAGCTGAGGCAAGACCTGAGACTTGGTAGGAACCCAAGGTGTGCATGTGCATGGGCATAGCGTCTCTGCTAACAGAGAACTCAGGGGGATAAAGTCACACTGAAGAGTCTGTGGGTCCTGCCCAGCAAGGCTGGTGAGAAGGGGCCTGTTCAGAGCAGAGCATGCAGGCCCAATCCTCCTGCGAGACAGAGGCAGGCTGGCATCTGAAAGGCCAGGAGACAAATGCCTGAGATTCGCTGCAGCCAGCCAGATCCCTTCATAGACAGGTGAGCCCAACCCCAACCTGTGGGTTTACAGGCTCTGCAGACCAGTGAGGCCAGGATCAGGAGCATCCTGCTGGGTACATTTCCACAGGGGAAAGATTAAAAAGCTCTGAAAGGGCCCTTCAGCAGATACCACAAGCTATACTGATCCTCGGGCCCTGATCTACTAAACCCAGTAGAGCAGAGAGAATGGAGACAGGCATAATAAGAGGGGTTTAGGGCCTCACCCTGCCTCAGCATCCAGACAGAGCTGCTGTCTGCACCAAGCAGGAAAGAGCTGCCCCTTTTACACAGATTGACCCCTCACAGGAAATGGACAACTAATTCACCAGAAACTATACATTATTGGAAAGAATCTGGGACAGACTAAGACTTGTGGTGACAGATAGGGAAACACTCCTGACATCTTCCCTGAATAGTGAAGAATGAATAGTGCCTCCTGGGAGTAACCCAGGGTATCTACCCACCCAATTGCATCAGAGGTCCCTTGTGGAGGCAGGTGGAGAAGGTACTAGAAGTCCTCTCTGGCCAATAAAGGAACCTCTCCTGGGCCTAAGGCAGAAAACCTGAATAAACTAACCGATAACAACTAGTGAAACTGAAGCAGCAAAGAACTCCCAGACAACAAAAGCCCTGGACTAGACGACTTCACGAGCGAATTTTAGCAAGCAGTTAGGGGAGAGCCAACTCCTATCCTCCTCAAACTATTGCAGAAAATTCAAGAAGAGGGAAGACTCCTAAACTCTTTCTATGAGGCCAGTATTACCCTAATTCCAAAACCATGTAAAGAAGCCACAGGCCAATATCACTGATGAATATAGGTGCTAAAATCCTCAACGAATTTTGTCAAACCAGATCCAGCAATACATTAAAAAGATAACACTGGGGAACACAATTTTTGGTGAGTTAGATCTGACACTAACTTTTGGGTTTTCTCTGTCACATCAACTTTTTAAGATACAGGATACCCTTCCTTTGTTTCAAACATCATACAAAATATACAACAAAGGAAAACAAAGAAAAAATTACCTGAATAGACTGTTTATTTAGAGTTATTTTATTCATATAAAGGCTCTATATTGTTACTATAAGTCAAATTGTGTACAAGTAGTAAAGTTATGCTACCAAACATACATATTAAGGTATTTTAAACCTTTTCAAATGACAGGCTAGGAAATGCCAAAATGAGATACTTGAAACCGTCTCCTTCAGTTGGCAAAGCTTTCACAAATTGCTTCATGAGACCCAGTTTTACATGAGGAGGTGGGAATATAATGTTCCTTCTATCAACAAGTGGCTCATGTAGAACGTTTGGATCACCAGGTTTGAGGTCAGATCTTGGATGCAAATTCAACTCCACCCAATGCTTCTCACAAGCTCTGCTGTCCCACATACACAGAAAACAGGGATACTTGGGTGTATCCGTGTTGCTGACCAAGAAGGAAGCAGATCATATGAAGGCCAACACAGATGATCGAATTGTGCTTGTGATATTGCAACAGATCAATGACTCTCTTTATGTCTTCATATTCTTCATGAAAACAAACTGAATGGCCAATTGGGACAGCACGAAATAAATTGCCATTGTGAAGGAGGACATACTTCAAGCTCTGCTTTGAGCTATCGATGAACAGTCACCATTCAGTTGCATTATAGATTGGAATTCCCAATTCCTCCATTAAACCATGTATGCTATGGCAATACACAAAGCCACCGTCATTTCCAAAGTACAGCAGAAATGCACTTTCTCTTGCTCCTTTTTCAAGCAAGTTTTTCTCATGCAGTCTTGATGCTAGGAGTTCTGAAGCCCTTTTGGATAGTCCCAAATCTTATGCCAAATCATTCAATGCATGCTGATCAAATCCCTTACGAACTCAGTCATCTTCAATTTCAAAATCTTCATCGTTGCTGCCACTTAGTTCTTCACCATACTCCTGTTTTTTGAAAGAGGGTAGTTCAATGAAAACTGGCACTGGGATTTCAGCTGAATGAGGCACTGGGTGTATAGCTGATGGTAGAATAGGATACTCTATTTTACAGTTATTTTTCTTGTTATAACCTGATGTTTTCACTACACAAAAGTAACAGTCACTTGAATGATCTCTGGGCTCTCGCCAAACCATAGGTATACCAAATGGCAATTTATCATGTGTTCCCTTCATCCACATCTGTAAACTCTCAACACACTGCTTGCACACCTTGTGAGGAGCCTAAAACTTATCTCAATCACCAAGTTTTACTTTAAAATATGCAAAATAGGCTTGCCTGACAAATGCACTGATGTTTGTCCTTTGACTGGGAATGGTGAAACTGCCACAGATATAACAAAACAAATCAGGGTTGTTTAGGCACTTATGATGAGAAAAAGCAGAGGCAGACATGATCTGAAGGAAAGGAAGTAAGTACATATGTAAATAAAAAATATCCCTGGCTGCTGTGGCTCAGTGGATTGAGTGTCGTCCTGCGAGCCAAGTGTTGCTGGTTCGATTCCCAGTCAGGGCACATGACTAGGTTGCACATCAGGTCCCCAGTTGGGGGCGCGAGTGAGAGGCAACCACACAGTGATGTTTCTCTCCCTCTCTTTCTCCTTTCCCCTCTCTCTAAAAATAAATAAATAAACAAATAAATTATTTAAAAAAATAAAAAATAAATTCTGCTAACTCCATGTATACAGACAAGAACTCGGACTATACTTGGAATACGATTCATTATATAGAGTGGCACACAACCTGTCACCACACTGTCTCATGTGTAACTGAATAGCCTAGAGAAGTATGAACCTGTTGCTGGTCTCCAAGGTCATTCCCAACCCCTCCCCAGGCGAGGGTGGTTTGTTCACAGCCAATAGGAGAGCACTAGTGCTTCCCTTGATCCAGGCACAATCCAGCTTAGAGTGGTCACATTAAGATAAGCTGTACAGAAAAACCTTGACGTGATAGAAGAAAACTAACTGCAGTTTTGAAATCAGCATGCCTATTCTAGTCTAAAACAGCTGAAAAATTGAACTCAACAGGAATTATGTTAAAAATTGTTCCCCTGTGTAATACACCATGATCAAGTGGGATTCATCCCAGGGATTCAAGGATGGTATAATATTCCTAAATCAATAAACATAATACACCACATAAACAAAATGAAAGACAGAAATCACATGATCATATCAATAGATGCTGAAAAAGCATTCAATAAAATACAGTACCCATTTATGATAAAAAACACTCAGCAATGTGGGAGTAGAGGCAGCATACCTCTAAAGGCCATATTACAAGAAACCTACAAACAACATCATGCTCAACAGCCAAAAACTAAAAGCTTCCGCCTAAGATCAGTAACAAAACAAGGGTGTCCGCTTTTACCACTTTTATTCACATAGTATTGGAAGTTCTAGCCACAGCAAAAAACAAGAAAAAGAAATCAAAGGCATCCAAATTGGGAAGGAGAAAGTAAAACTGTCACTATTAGCAGATGACATGATAGTGGACAAAGAAATCCCTTTAGACTACCAAAAAACTACTCAACCTAAGAAGTAAACTTGATGAAATAATGGAATACAATGTCAATATTCAAAAATTGAAGGCATTTTTGTACACCAACAATAAAACATCAGAAACAGAAACTGGGGGTAAAATCCCATTTACTATAGCAACAAGAAAAATAAAGTACCTAGGAATAAATTTAACCAAGGAGGTAAAAGAAGTATGCTCAGAAAACTACTGAACACTGAAGAAAGCAATTAAGGAAGATACAAAGAAATGGAAGCATATACCATGTTCATGGATTGGAAGAATTAACATCATTAAAGTGTCCATTCTACCCAAAGCTATAAATAGATTCAAAGCAATATGTATTAAAACACCAATGACATATTTCACAGATTTAAAACAAGTATTTCAAAAATTTATATGGGACCAAGAATGACCTCAAATAGCCTCAGCAATCCTGAGAAAGAACCAAGTAAGAGGAATCAAAATACCTGATATCAAACTATACTACAAGGGCATCGTAATCAAAACAGTCTGGTACTGGCATAAGAACAGACACATTGAACAAAAGAACAGAATAGAGAGCCCAGAATTAAACTCATCTCTCTATGATCAATTAATATTTGACAAAGGGAGCAGGAGCATAAAATAAAATACAAATACCCTCTTTAATAAATGGTGTTGGGAGATCTGGATAGGTACATGCAAAAAAATTTAAACTAGATCACCAACTTAAACCATACACCAGAATAAACTCAAGATGGATAAAAGACTTAAATGTAAGCCATGACACCGTAAATGTTTTAGAGGAAAACATAGGCAGTAAAATTTCAGCTATCACACGCAGCAATATTTTCACCAGTGTAGCTCCCAGGGCAAGGGAAATAAAGCAAAAATAAACAAACAAGACTATACCAAACTAAAAAGCACCTGCTTGGCTAAAGAAAACATCATCAAAATGAAAAGGGAACCAACTGTATGGGAAAACATATTTGCCAATGATACCTCAGACAAGGGTTTGATCTCCAAGATATATAAAGAACTCATACAACTCAACACCAGGAAGACAGACAATCCAATTGAAAAATGGGCAAAGGAACTGAACAGACATTTCTCCAAGGAGGACATATAGAGGGCTCATAGACATATGAAAGGATTCTCAACCTCACTAGCCATCAGAGAGATGCAAACCCATGAGATACCACCTCACACTGGTCAGAATGACTATCATTAATAAATCAATAAACAACAAGTGCCTGTGAGGATGTGGAGTAAAGGGAACCCCAGTGCACTGTTGTTGGGAATGCAGACTGGTGCAGCAACTATGGAAAACAGTATGAAATTTCCTCAAAAAACTAAAAACGGAATTGCCTTTTGACCCAGTGATTCTACTGCTGGGATTATACTGGAAGAATCCTGAAACACCAATTCAAAAGAACCAGTGCACCCCTATGTTCATAGCAATGTTAGTTACAATAGCCAAGTGCTGGTAATAGCCTAAGTGCTCATCAGCAAATGAGTGGATCAAAAATCTGTGGTACATTTACACAATGAAATACTACGCAGCAGAAAGAAAGAAGGAATCTCATACCTTTCACAACAGCATGGATGGAACTGGAGAATATTATGCTAAGTGAAATGAGCCAGGCAATAAAAGACAAATACCATATGATCTCACCTATAAGAGGAACCTAACGAATAAAACAAACAAACGAGAAAAATAGAACCAGAGGCATAGAAACCAGGAACAGATTGACAGTGACCAGAGGGCAGGACCAAGGAAGATAATGGTGGAAAGAAGGGGAAGGGCCTAGTTAAGGAACAAGTATAAATGATCCATAGACATGGACAACAGAGTGGGGATTGAATTCTGGCAGCAGGGGCTAGGCGGGGCAGGGGAGAACAATGGGGAAAATATTGGGACAATTGTAATAGGACAATAAAAAAAATGTAGTTAAAAAATAAAATAAAATAAAAACTGTGTTAAAAAAATAAAAAATATTTGCTAGTATCAACATAAAACATAAAAAAAAAAAAAAATGAGGATATTCTGATAATGAGGAGAAGACCTAGGATGAAGGGGACATGAGTTTATCTTCAAATGTTTACTGAGTTATTCAAGGTCTGGAACAAGATCTACTAGCTGTTCAAAACTGCTTCAAAGGATCAACATGACCAACAGGTAGTGGTCAGTCAACTGATGTGAGGGTCATAGCAGGAGCCTGAACATCAGTGCTATCCCAGCAGGGTCTGTGCTGCCTGCAGAGGTTCTGAGTGATTCCTGGCCATGGAGGTAATAAAGCGGAACACACATAAATCTTGTTGACAGGGAGAGTGTGAGGGGAACCTGCTGGCAGGGAAGAAAAGGAATGTGTCATGTGACACTGAACATTTCTGGCTCCCACTAACCATTAAATTCTAAGATTCTATAAATACCATCATAAAACTGTTGATAAAAATTCTCTAAGAGAATAGTTATCAAAGTGCTATGCTATTTAAAATGATCCTTCCAATCTAATCATTAAAATACATCAAAAAGAGGAATACTCAAGTAGATAAACAGATCCAAGGACTTACCATCATACTTTGCTAAGACTGCCTGAACATCAGCATATGCTTGTAGTTCCAGAAGGGCTTCTAAAAGATTTTCGTGGATGTTGAACATGCTTAACAAGGGAAACTCCTTCATTAACTAGGAAAGAAGAAACCAAGGAATAATTAACTATACTTCTCATTAAAAATTATAACTAATATTTAATTGTGATATATTTATGTAATATAAACATATAATGTAATTTTTAGGAGTACAGTTAATATTGAATTATAAGCATTCACACCAATTATTATTTTGTAAATCATTAAATGTTTAAATTTTTCCTACTACAGTATTCCCTCACTTATCACAGGTATTACATTCTATACCCCCCTGCAATGTGTGAAAATCCACAAAGTAGGGAACCTTATATTTATTTTAGTATTTATATATATTTTAAGGATTTATAAACCCTTCCCACACACTTACAAACTGTTCCCAGTCCCTCATCAACCTTTCCCACTCCCTTATTAACCTTTTCCACACTTTTATAAACACTACCTATGTTCTTAAACATATTCTACACTCTTAAACCTATGTAACTTTAACAACATACGTATACAGTACCGCAAAATCCCGCGATATAGTGAAAAATATGCGATAAATAATTAAATATAGTATTTTTTAAAATCCCACAATACAGTGAGGCCATGATATAGAGAGGGACTACTGTATTTTGGAAAAATGGCAACTTTGAATTTGTGAGAACCTAAGGTGGAAAACAATCCAAAAGAGGGGGTTTCATAAAAACTGAGGGAGATGCTTATGGGTAGTGCTCAGTAATTTTGAAATACCATATAGGCCAAGTAAAGTGAAGGTTGAAAACTATCTCTCAAGTGTTAACAGTTAAACATCATGAAAAACAGTTTGGATGGAAGCTAGAGAACAGAAAGGGAAGTAAGCGGGCCTACTGACAAAGTTAAGGAGGAAATGTAGGTAAAGAACAAAGGTGATATGGATTGAGAAAATATGTAGGTAGTGAAGGGGAGTGGTAGCCCTTGCCTGCTGCCCTCAATAAAACAGGAACCAAGATCAGTTTCTGAGACTGAAGGAATAAGTGGCAGGGAGGAAGTTTGAAGATGAGGGTATAAGTGCAGAATAGCCACAAAGGGGAGAACTACTTAGGGAAATATTCAAAGATTGCCAAAGCCATCTTGAGGACCTAAGAAATTAGAGACAATGAATTTATAGAGGCTACAATTGGCATGATTGTCAAGTTTTAGCTGACAGCAGTCCAGGTCCAGTAGCAAAGATGTCAAATGAGTTAGGCTGAGCCTAGGCAAACTGAATTAGAGTCAATGAAAAGTCAAGGAGCAAGAGAGTTAACAAGAATGGTGAAAGAAAAATTAAAAGAATGAATGGCCTTAATTTAAGTTCTAGGCAGGAAGGGAGAAAGAGAGGTCCAAAAGGAATTAAAAAATAGAATACTGAACTTCACTGGAAAGCAAAGAGAAATAAGAAAGGACCAACATTTCAGAGTAAAAACTTTATCTTAAAGAAAGGTAAATCTCATCTTAATGGAAAGATAACCAGGTTCTTTCTAAAGAAAAATTATATAGATGTAAGATATGTGTATATATCATCTATTTAATCTTCTACATGAATAACTGTTTTCTAATATAACACAATAATCTAAAAAAAGTGATAACTTTTTGACATACCATTATTAAAGCAATTATGCTGAGAGAAATAATACTCAAAAATAGGCTAATTCACCTTTAAGCAAGACACCACTGGATACATTGCATTGACTATCACTTCTTACATTAGAAACATTTGCCATATTGTTTTGTTTTATAAAGCCAAGAATCATTTAGCATAGCTCTAAAAATAATTTTCTGCAGCCCCAAAGAGCATTACATTACTAAGGAAAAACATCTATCAAAATGATTATGTGTTCAATAAGACTATCTGAACCCTCTAGAGACACCATGCAGTATTTTTATTGCCTGTCAAGTAAGTGAGTAAGACTATACCACACATTGTTGATGTTCTGTAATCAATAAGAGTATTTCTTGTTCTGGTTACTTTGATTCTAGTTGACATCACCCTTTGATTTTTTTTTCCTCCTAATTAGAGCTTGTTAGAATTAAAGCCCTCAGTCATTCAGCATTTGGCAACACAATAAAGACATTCTCTAAACTGCAACATTTAAACATTTACCATTTTTGACCACTTCTTCAGGTAAAGGTCAAACTTCAAGGACACAAGTCATATTCTGCAATTTTTTTTTTATATTCTGCAATTTAAAAACTGCAATTCCAAATATTAGTATGTTGAAGCTTAAAAACTGAGAGGAGTCCCATTAAAATCCAGCGAGACTATATGAACAAACATGGACGTTTTGGCTTGTCGAAGCCAAACTTGAAGAAAGATCCTAGGACCTTGGGCAGCTATTTGGACAGAGATTATAATGTGCCCCCCCCCCCAAAAAAAATTTTAAAAATCACCAACAAAAGGACTTTAATCATAGTGATGGAGGGGCAACTGAAGTCATATGACAATTTAGAAATCTAGCTTTCTTTGTTTAATAAAGAAAAAGTGAACTTCTGCTGCCTGCTGCCCCATCTCACTTCAGCTATTATCTTATCCTCTCTAGCCTTTCACAAGCTGTATTAGAAAAAAACCATGAACACGACTCCCTCAGCTCTCTTTACTCCTCACCATACAGCTACGATCTGGCTTCCAACCCCACAATTCCTCTGAATCTGCTCATCCCACATTTACAGGTGACTTAAATTCCTCCGGTCCTTTTCCTACTTGACCTCTGCAATATTTGAAAGTATGATGACTTCTTCTTTGAAGTTCTTGTCTCTCTGGGCTTCCTCGACACCATTCTCTTCTGGTTTTCTTCTGGTTATCTCTTAGCTCCTTCTCCAGTTTCCCATTTGTCAGCTACTTAGAAGTAGTCTCTCTGGTTATGTCCCAAGTACTCTTATAAACACCCTGATCTATAGAACTACTTTCGTGATCAGGGTCTCAATACCACTATCTTTGTCGGGCTAGCTCCCCAACCCTCACATCCTGCTCTGACCTCTCTCCTAAACAATTATATTAGGTCAATTTATAAACTATCTCCCTGACAGTTTTACCTGATACACCTAATATTGGGTTCATTAATCCTTCCTCCCCTATCCAACCCTTCAAACCTGTTCTTCACCCTTGGTATTTCTGACCTTGGAGAAGAAAACCATTTCCCTGTTGCCCTCTTTGCCCTACCTGCAACAGCACTTTGAGGTCCCTAAACACCTGAATTAATATGTAAAAATTGCCAATAGCTTTCATCGGGTTCACAGAAAGCTGTTACACACCCAAACAACAAACAAGCAAACATGAGGGTTAAGAATCATTACCATCTCCTCGTTTCTCTGACCTTGCTGCTAATACCTTAGTTTATGCTTGGCCTAAATTGCTCTTCTTGCCTCTGGATCACCTCTTTCCAATCCACTCTTCACAATATTGTCATAACAGCTTTTCAAATATACACACTGGAGTCCATCACGCCCCTGTTTAACAGGCAACTACAGACATGGCTGGACTGATCCCAAGGAAATCAGCAGATGTGAATACAAATTTACAAATATTATTTATAATAGTTAAAAATGCAAGCAACTTAAAATTTAACCCATTATGAGACATTTAAGTATAAGATATAGTCATATTTTTGGCTATAACTGTCAAATAATTTTTAATGTCATGGCCTGGGAAATGCTGACATACAAAGTTACATTAGAAAAAGCAGGATGCAAATTATATTGTGCAGTAAGGTCATGCTTTTATATACATATATATATATATTTATTTATAGAAACACACTTGGTAAAAAATGAACAAATGCTTTAACAGTGGTTATTTCTGGTTAGTGAGATTAAAAGTGAGTTTTATTTCTTCCTTCATACTGTTCATATGTTCTAATACTTTTAAATAAGTATATGTACATCTATAAATTGGGCAGGAAATACTATATATATATATACATATATATATATTCTCATCAAAGTCAGGATATAAAATGCTTAGCACGGCAAACACAGCTCCTTATGACAAGTCCCTGTCCACTGCACCAGCCTCATCTGTAGCCACTTTACTGTACACACACCACACTCTCACCACAGAACAACTTTCAGTTTCTTAAACAGGCCACATTTACTCATGTTTCTATCTCCACACTCCCTCTCCCCTTGGGTGCTCTCCCTCTGCCTCCTTATTCCATCTGGCCAGCTCTCCAACTTCCAAGAACCTACCCTTTGACTCCTGGCCTGTTGCCTCTACCTGCCAGGTTAAGTACTCCTGCCCCAAATTCCCAGAGTCCATGTCACAATGATCTATGGTCCATCTTTCCATGATCCTGAGAAGAGTGTGAGAGCAGGAAGTCTTTCTTATTAATAGATTCTTGGTCACTAACTGACTCATCACAGGTGCTCAATACATATTTCATGAATGGAATGCTTTTTAAAGTACTCTTCCTTTGGAGTCCACATTATATGTGTGCTGCCACAGGCTTATGTCAGACCTTTGGGTTACATATCCCTGAAATTGTTCCTCTACCTTTTAAAATCTTCCAATGACCTTCCACTATCTATACCTTGAAAAAGGTACAGCTAGAACCCATCACCTTTGCCTTAATGTAAGGAAGAATTTTCCTACACTTAGAGCTGCCTGAAAATGGAATTGATGGTCTAGAGATGTCTCCATCACTGGAACTATTCATATAGAGAAAAGCCAGTCACTGAACAGGAACTTTTTAAATTAAAAAAAAAAAAAGGCCCAGAATGTTTCCAGTCCTGTAATTCCAGGGGAAAACTTCCCAGCCCCTTAACATAACTCTCAGGCCCTCCCTCAGCTCAGTGCCAGACCCTTCTTGCCTCTTCTGTTTTCTATAAGGTTAAAATTCTAGCCTTTCAGACTAGACTATTATCCACCATTCCCAGAATTCTTTCTCCAGTTACTAGTCACTGTGTTTTTGCTCAAAATGTTCTCACCACCTGGAATACCTTTTCCCTTCATTGACAAGGCAGCCTGTCAAAATCACCCCACCCTCCAAAGCCCAGATCAAATGCCACCTCCTCAAGTCAAAGCATCATTAAAATGAGAGCCAGCAGAGCCCATGGAGATCACCCAAGCACCCTCCTTGGTTTACCAACTCAGTCCTTCCCACCCTTGTTCCACCAAAAAACAATGACAGCTGAAAATATAAGTGATTCAGCCAAAGTTAGTTATGGGACCATGAATCAAGCCTAGTCATCCGTTTTGATTCCAAATTTTAGCATATCAGAACCCCAGTCTCTGGGCTGCCAACTCAGGAGAACTAACCCATTTTACTTATGCTTCTCTGCTACACTTACATATCTGATGTGTATAGTGTTTACAGACTGTAAGAAGACAGCTGAGGAAAGAGCCCTATATTTAGAGTTATTCCTGCCACTTACTAACTGTGTGATTTTGTACAAATTACTTAACCTCTGTGAGCCTGGATTCCCTCATCTTCTAGGTCTCAGCTCATATGGCATCTTTTCAGACTCTCTATCACCCTATCTAATATGGTCATCCCACTCACATCCCCATTTTCCATTGCTTCTATCACATTCTGAAATCATCTTATTTATGTGGCTACATATTAGATAATGTAATAAGAAAACAAAATAAGAATTAAACAAAGTTATAGTAGGTAATACTACTATTACAAGGGTCAGAAAATTTTTTTTTGTAAAGAGCCAAAGAGTAAATTATTTGGGGCTTTGCAAGCCATATGGTCTCTTTTGCAACTACTCAATTCTGACATTGCAGTGTGAAAGCAGTCATAAACAGTACATAGATGAATGAGTGACGATATGTTCCAATTAAACTTTACAGCCCTGGCCGGTGTGGCTCAGTTGGTTGGAAAGTCATCCCATACACCAGAAGGTTGCGGGTTTGATCCCTGTTCCAGGTACAAACAATCCCCAGTGCAGGCATGCGATCCCCAGTCTGGGTGTGTCTGGGAGGCAATCAATTGATGCTTCCCTCTCACATCGAAGCTTCTCTCTCTCCCTTCCTCTCTCTCTAAAAGCAATGGGAAAAAATGTCCTTGAATGAGCATTTAAAAACAAAACGAAACTTTACTTATAAAAAACAGGCTGAAGCCAAGATTTGGCCCACAGGCCCTTGTTTGCTAATCCCTGGTTAAAAATGTTTTTATAAAATGTTACATAGTGATATATTTGAAAAACATACATATCTTATACACATTTGGTTTGGTAGACCCTGGTAAAATTGAAAAAGACCTACCCTCTAACTCAACACTTTTTCTCCAGCTCCCTTCCCTAGACTCTATTCACAAAGGTTTCTGAAGAGTCTCATACTAGGCTATCCACACAAGATGGGGAGTACTGTCATAAACAGCGGAGTGGATAGATCAATGAGGTACACACACATATGACAAAATGCAACTTAGCAGGCAAAAGGACTAAATTAAGATTTGTATATTTTAATGTAGACAAATATCAAGCAGTTTTGAGTGAAAAAATAAAACTCTGTAGGGAAATACATTGCAGAATATGATACAATTTACTTAAGTTTTAAAATGCATACAAAACAATTCTACACATCACTTATGGGTATTTATCATATTATAAAAATGAGAACACCAACTTGGTGGTACCTCAAGGGAGGTAAATGGTGTGAGTGGTGATCACATGGGGGCTATGGCTTTATATTTTTATTTCAATATATTTTAATCAATATATTTTATTGATTATGCTATTACAGTTGTCACTATATTTTCCCCTTTGCCCCCCTCCATATGGTACCCTCCCTCTGGCAATCTCCCACCCCCTTAGTTCATGTCCATGGGTCATGCATATAAGCTCTTTGGCTAATGCATTTCCTACACTGTTCTTAACATTCTGCTGTCTATTCTATACCTACCAATTGTACTTCTTAATCCCTGCACCTTTTCCCCCATTCTCCTTCTTCCCCCTCCCAGCTAATAACCCTCCAAATGATCTCTAAATCTATGATTCTGTTTCTGTTCTGCTTGTTTGCTTAGTTTATTTTTTAGATTCAATTGTTGATAGTTGTGAATTTATTGCCATTATTATGTTCATAGTTTTGATCTATGTAAGTCCCTTTAACATTTCATGTAATAATGGCTTGGTGATAATAAATTCCTTTTAGTTTTACCTCATCTGGAGAGCACTTTTTATCTGCCCTTCCATTCTAAATGGAATAGAGTAATTTTGGTTGTAGGTCCTTGCTTTTCATCACTTTGAACACTTCTTGCTGATCCCTTCTTGCCTGTAGTGGCTTTTGAGAAATCAGCTGACAGTCTTATAGGCACTCCTTTGTAGGTAACTCTCTGCTTTTCTATTGCTGCTATTAAGATTCTCTCTTTATCTTTAATCTTTGGCATTTTAATTACGATGTGTCTTGGTGTAGTCCTCTTTGGGTCTAGCTTCTTTGGGACTCTCTGTACTTCCTGGACCTGTATGTCTATTTCCTTTGCCAAATTAGGGAAGTTTTCCTTCATTACTTTTTCACATAAGCTTGCAATTTCTTGTTCTTCCTCTTCTCCTTATGGCATCCCTATGATTTGGATGTTGGCACGTTTAAAGTTATCCCAGAGGCTCCCAAGCCTCTCCTCATTTTTTTCAATTCTTGTTTCCTCCTTCTGTACTGGTTGGCTGTTTATTTCTTCCTTATGTTCCAAATCATTGATTTGAACCCCGGTTTCTTTCCCTTCACCATTGGTTTCGTGTGGATTTTCCTTCATTTCACTTAGCATAGTCTTCACTTCTTCCTTTCTGCATTTGCTGTACTTAAGCATGTCTGTCAAGTCTGTGATCATCTTTAACACCAGTGTTTTGAACTCTGCATATGTTAGGTTGGCTATCTCCTCGTCTGTGAGGTTGGCTATCTCCTCATCACTTAGTTCTTCCACTGGAACCTTGATCTGTTCCCTCTTTTGGGCCATACTTCTCTGTCTCCTCATTTTGACAGGCTCCTGTGTTTGTTTGCCTCTGTGTCTTAGGTAGAGCTCTCACATCTGTTATGTTGTGACAGGCAAAGCCGTAGGTTTTTATCAGTATGGGGTGGCCCGTTTCACTATGTTGTGGCGCTGTATGTGGGGGAGGGGTCTGAGAGGGAACAATGCTGCTTGCCCAGCACTCACCCCTTTTCCAGGCACTTCTCCCACTTTCCGTATGGGACTGGCACCCCTCTAGCTGTTACCCTGGCCATCATTCCCAGAGTAGGTGGGTTTGCAGAACTTCTAACACCTTGGGGGCCCTTTAAGTAAGCGGACTCTGCTGAGAGACAGGCAGTTTCTTCCTCCACCCCAACCCCGACTGATTTTCACAGTCAGAAGCAATGAGGCTTTATTTCCCCTGGCACTGGAACTGTGAGCTGTGCAGTCTGGTCTGGTGCTGGGAGCACTTCCCAGGTGTCCCTCCCTACTTTTTAAAACATGTGACTGTGCTTTGCCCTTGCCTACCACTGCCCCTGCTGCTGCTGCCGCCACACTGCTTCCTCTCTGCCCTGGTTCCACCCCTTTCACTTGCCTGCATGAGTATTTCTTCTTCACATCTTTGTTTGTTGGACTTCCATGAAGCTCGATTTTCTGAAACTTTGGTTGCCTCTAGTTTTGAGATAGTTGTGTTCCTTCTTAGTTGTGGAGGGAGATGCAGCCTGTCTCTCTTGGCCTCCACCTTGGCCGGAAGTCTCTCTCGTTGCTTTTAAGATACTCTCTTTATCTTTAACCTTTGGCATTTTAATTATGATATGATTGGTGTGGTCCTCTTTGGGTTCAATTTGTCTGAGATCTCTGTGCTTCCTGGACTTGTATATCTATTTCCTTCACCAAATTAGGGAAGTTTTCTTTCATTATTTTTTCAAATAAGTTTTCACTTGCTTTTTCTCTTCTCCTTCTAGCACGCCTATGATTTGAATATTGGTACATCTGAAATTGTCCCAGAAGCCTCTTAGCCTATCCTTGTTTATTTTGGATTCTTTTTTCTTCTTGCTGTTCTGACTGAATGTTTTCTTCTTCCCTGTGTTTCAAATCATTGATTTGATTTTTGGCTTCATCCACTACACTGTTGATTACCTGTAGATTTTTCTTTATTTCGCTAAGTGTAACCTTCATTTCTGCCTGGGTCTTTTTTTTTTTTTTTTTTTTTTTTTTTTTTTATGCTGTTGAAGTACCTGATGAGTTTCTTGAGCATCCTAATAACCAACATTTTGAACTTTGTATCTGATAGAATGATTATCTCCATTTGTTTAGCGGTTTTTCTGGAATTTTGTTCTGTTCTTTCATTTCAACCATATATCTTTGTCTTCTCATTTTGGCAGCCTCCCTGTGTTTGTTTCTATGTTTACGTAGAACTGTTTTGACTCTCTGTCTTAGGAGCATGACCTAGTGTAGAAAAGCATACCAGTAAATTGGATAGGGTGGAGCCTTAGATACATGCCTAGGTATGTGCCAGAGTGGGACATCCTACATAAACCAGGTTGACGAAGTCCCTGCTCTGTGGGTCTGTGTGGGGGAGGGCTCAGAAAGGGGACAGTGATGCTGCCTGGCCTCTGGAGTTTTGTCTGGGAAGAAGCTGTCCCCTGGCATTCACCCTAATGCCAGATACTTCAATTTCTCCCCATATGCCATTGCTGCCCATCCAGCTGTTGCCCCGGTGCTAAGCCCAGAGGCAGTGAGCCTGCTTAAGTCCTGTCTGTTGTGGGTCTTTTAAGAGACTCCTGAGAATCCCGCGGTTTCTTCCACTGCCTCAACCCCAACTGGTTTTTACAGCCAGAAGACTTATCTTTCTGGCACTGGAACCCTGGGCTGGATGGTCTGGTGTGGGGCTGGGATGCCTTGCTCCTGAGGTATCCCTCCTGATGTTTATCCACCATATGTGGGTGTGGGACTGCCTGTTCTGCATCTCCGTTTTGCTGCGCTTCTCTGTGTGTCTTCCATCTCCACCCCTCCTATCCGTCTATATATAAGTGGCTTCTTTAATTTTTTAGTTGTTGGACTTTCATACAGCTCAATTTTCTGATGATTCTGGGTTATATTTGTTTTGTAGTCTAGTTGTGATTTTTGGTGTGGTTGTGTGAGGAGGCAAGCCATGTTTACTACCTGTGCCTCCATCTTGACTGGAAGTCTCTGTTTTACTTATGTTCACTAAAAAAGGTGAACAAAGATGACCAAAAAGTTTTAATTAATTATTAAGTTATTACTATTTATGGTAGTGGGGCTGTTTTTAATATTTTATATATATATCTTTAAGTCACTTCCTCAAATATAGGATGTACTTTTCTATGGTAATTCCTCAAGCCATGAAGAGTTCAATGTTTCATCATTTAGATTTTGATTTGTTTTCCTATTTTCTAAATGCCTTTAAGACAAAATTCTTTTTTTTCCATTGTGACTTTGACTCTGTAGCTCCTTAAAATATTGCTAGAGCCTTTAAAAATAGGTCAGTGTCTGACTACACCACATGTAGAGAATTTCCTCAAAAAATAATTTGATCTAATAGATTTTAATACAATGTATTTGAATTCTGTAGTGATATCAAGTTAATAATTGCTGATCTCAGATGAACCACAGCTTAGACACTCTTTAACTCTTCTTCTGAGTTCCAGAGAGCAGACTCACTGACGGATGTAGTGAAAGGAATTATAAAAACTATTACTTCACCTTGAAGAAATCTTCAGAGTTAAACTGACTATAACGTAAGCTCCTTCCCTTTTTACCACTTAACACTGAGGCAGAGATTAGGCTTAGATAAGACTACCTAATAAGAAAATTCTGTCATAAAATTCCTGCTTGTTCCCTCTCTCCAGGACCATTTCAAAGATTCCTGTGGCACACTGACTTCAAAATAAAAGAGAAGGCACTGGGGCAGCTGGAAAGGTGGCACATATAGAAGTCAAGAGCATCACTGCCTTTGGAAGGATCTGAGTTCACATATTCAGGGACAGTAGAGGTTTTTAGCACAAGGTGAATTGATTTGTGTGTGTATGTGTGTGTGTGTGTGTGTGCAAAACAAGGATAACTCCCAGCTCACAGTGCACCCAAACATAACATGGGGGCTTCATTATCCTTACATAATACCATTAAGATAGGTATACTACGATTACTAGACTTCCGGCCAAGATGGAGGCTTAGACGGACACGCTCGGTCTCCCTCCACAACTAGAGAGGAATACAACTACTTCAAAACAAAAGATAACTAGAAATTCCAGAAAATAAAACTACACGGAAGCCCAACGTATGAAGTTATAAACCATCGGCGCCCTTTGGGCAGGTAAGAGCGAAAGTGGGTGGTGCTGTTTGCGGTTGCACCAGGGACAGCGGCAGGGAGAACAATCCCAGAGGCAGGGAGGACAATCCCAGCTGCAGGGAGAACAAACCCGGCTGCAGTCGAACCCCCAGCAGCTTGCAACCCCAACGCTGGGGAAAGCAGCCACCACATCGCCTTGAACAGTGAGGCCCAGAGGGCGGGAGGACGGATCCCGGTCCCCTAGTGGAATAACTGTGTGAATCCATCTTGGACCCCGCCCCCACACAAAGCGCCACAGCGCTGCGAAATAGGTTGCGGATAGGCGCCGGTTGCTGGGTTGTGACGACAAAGCACCACAACGCAGCGAGAAAGGCTGTGGAATGCGCCAGTCGCTGGGCAGTGACGACAAAGCGCCGGCGAGAAAGGTTGCGGAACGGCGCCGGTCGCTGGGTTGTGACGAGTACACAGGCATTGCCCCCTATAGCCGGCCCAAGAAAACAAAACGCATCTGTCAAAATGAGGCAGACAACTATAGAAATCCCGGTGGTGCAGCTCACCAGGCAACAGATGAAAAATCTGACAGATGAACAAATAAGAAACCTGTCAGAGGCTCAGTTCAGGGCCATTGTTATCAGATGGCTTACAGAATTAACAAAAGATCTGAAAAAAGATGAGAAAGAATCGAAAAACACTCATAATGAAAGGAACAAAACCACATATGAGACAGATGGTGAGGAAAAAAAAATCCAGAGTTCAAATCAACAAACCAGAACATAGAGAAGGAACAAACAGTCAACCAGTGCAGAGAGAAAAAACGGGAAGCAAGGATGAGAGGATCAGAAACCTCTGGGACAGCTATAAAAGGCCCAACATAAGAATCATTGGTTTGCCAGAGGGCGAAGAAGATGAACTAGAAATTGAAAAATTAAGTGAAAATATAATAAAGCAGAACTTCCCAAACTTGGGGAAGGAAATAGACTTACAGGTCCAGGAAGCACAGAGAGTTCCAAAAAAACTGGACCCACGGAGAACCACTCCAAGACACATTATAATCAAAATGTCAAAAGTTAAAGATAAAGAGAGAATCTTAAAAGCAGCAAGAGAGAAGAAAAGAATCATGTACAAAGGGGTCCCAATTAGACTATCAGCTGACTTCTCAAGGGAGACCCTGCAGGCAAGAAGGGACTGGCAAGAAATATTCAAAGTAATGAAAAGCAAAAACCTACAACCACGAATACTCTATCCAGCGAAAATGTCATTCAGAATAGAAGGGCAGAGAAAGTGTTTCCAGGACAAAACAAAACTGAAAGAGTTCATTAGATCCAAACCACTGTTATATGAGATGTTAAAGGGACTGGTTTAGAAAAAGGAGGATCAAAACTATGAAATCTAAAATGAAAACTGCATCACTAGGAACAACAACAGAAGCTAGGGAATTGAAACAAAGGCAAACTAAACAGGCAACGAGAGTGGAAAAAGAACTATAGGTATGGGGAACATATTGGGGGGAGGTCAGCAGGGAGGGGGAACGGGGAGAGGAAGGGAGATGATATAGGAATTAAGGATCATGGTAGGAGGGAATGGAATAGAGAGAGGTTGAGAAGAACTATATGCACAACTAATGGACATGGTCTAAAAGGGGGGGACAACTGGAGGGTGGGAGGCCACCGGGTGGAGGGGAACAGAGGGAAGGGAAATTGGGACAAATGTAACATTATAATCAATAAAACACATTAAAAAAAAAAAGATAGGTATACTACATTTTCAAAGTGCTATTTGTTTGTTTTGCTGTATAAAACCCTTATTGGTTTGAGTTGTACAATACAGCATATTTCAATTTATTTATTTATTCTAAAATAGCATATAAAAATGGCTTGGTGACATAATTGGCCTTTCTATTAAGAAACTTAAATGAAGGCATATGATAAATATAAAAAACCTATTTTCTGTAAGCCAAGTCATTCTAAAGATATGTTTAAACTTGCTCACTATCTAGCATAGTTCTGTTTATTTATTGCCAGCTATCTTCTCCAAACTGATCCCTGCTTTCTCTGGGCAGTAAGAAATTTATATGCCGATTTTGTCTAAATATTACAGATCACATACAATGAAAACACTAACTCTTCTATGACTCCTCTAATACCTCTGGGGAAGAACATGGGATGGACCAGGGACAGAATTTCAGTTTCAATTGTACATCATCTGGCTATTGTCAATTCAAGTTTATTTCAATGAAGAATTTGAGGCACTTGTGAGGTTAACATTTATGAGTTTAAATTGAAAAAAAAAAGGAGCGTTAATTTCCTGGATCTGAAATGCTCTACAGAGATAATTTAAAACTACAGTATTTAGTATGCTTTTTTTCAGCTGATTTACAGGATAAAAACAACTGTTTAAACCTTCAAGTTTTATTTGTATCTACTTAAACATTTTATTAGTTTAGTTATCCATGCATTGTTCCTTGAGTGAGAAAAGAAATGTGAAAATTCTTACATATTTTAAGTAAGAGGTAATTAAAAGAGATTCTCAGCCAGATTCCTACTGAGGTCAATGCAAGCTTGGCCTAATTAAAGCTTACAGAATTTGGCCTGTATTATATTCAAACAGCAGATACTATTTTGTTATAGTTACAAGTTTGACATTATTTAATTATAGTTCAAATGAAGGCATAAACAGAAAATAGAAATGACACCGTGTATTGCATGGTTATTATTCTGTCAGTGATTTTTACTGACACTAAGGCCCATGAATGTAAAGAATAAATTGTTTTATCCAAGTCCTCATCTGCCCAGGAGAGCTCCATTTACACAGACAACTATATAAAATGCAGTCCTGGGAGGCTTAAGTATACATTAATAAGAAAATGTCATTCTCAGGGCTAATATGAAGTAAAATTATTAAGCTGCATCTACTGAAAAGTAAAATGATCAATATATGACCTATATGGAAAGTTAAATTACAAGTTAACTGGTTCTTTGCTGAATTGAGCACATAACGTAAATACATCCACCACTGAGAACTGAAGGAGAACTAATAGTTGCAGGAACAATGATAGGTCATCCAATGACAGCTCCATATCGCTGGAAGAATCAAAGGGCTAGAAGCTTAGCTAAACAATTATCTACTTTTCCTGTCAAAATTATGCTCATGTCATTCCAGAGAAGGAAAAATTTCTAGTGAATGAGACAAGCTTTGCATTTCAGCATTAGACGAGGTTTCTCTTCCATTTGGTATTCAAGCAGTTCCTTAATAAGTTTGTCCCTAATCAGATAAAACAAGCACAACCCCAGTCAGAACTTAGAAGTCTTCAAAGATTTCCTTCTTCAACCTCTACCCTCCTCAGCAACAATCCTTTACCTCCTTTCAAGACATCTAAAAACCTTCCCTTCCTAAAGAAAGAGTCTGATAGCACCACTTTTTTAATTGCTATCTAAACTCCATGGTAAACTGCAGCTTCAAGAACCCCAAGGGTGAAGGTGGAAGAGAGGTCAGGGAAGAAATCAGCCTCATCCTATCTTGGGGAAAAGAATAATATCCTCCTCAAAACTGAAAGGTAACACTTGAGTACAACATTTGCTCTATCACCTTAAACAGCTTTGATTAAGGCTGTGCCTTAGCCCTGGGATCATGAACAAATCTGAACAATCTGATGCATATTTCAAATGGCTCAGAAGCAGCCTGATATCGGAAAACAGGACAATAAGCACCTTCTCTCTGTGATGATATGGCATTGTTCTCTTGTCCCAGGGGTGGCCTCAATGAGCAGCTAAATATATCAGTCAACAATTACTGTCAGAAAAGACTTTTTATGCCAAAACCATAGTAACTGTGTTTGGGAGACACACTTCCACATTCACATGGGTTATGGTAAATAACTCTAACCAAGAAATTAACTCATTTGGTTATCTGGAGCACAGTTAATAAATGCTCATCCTGGCAGGCATTTCACAATAGGGTCATGCTAAAAGTTAATTATTTTGAAAGATCCATTTATAGCAACAGGCAGAAGGTCAGTACTTTTGACATCTATCCTGACACTGCTCTGTAATCACTTTGCATTCCAATATTCTCTTATCTTCCCTAGTCTTTCTGCAATACTCCCCTAGAACCTGACTCTGTGATATACAAATTTCCTGACACATCCATAATTTATTCACAGAACACAAGCCTGCATTCACTGCTTCTGCTGCAGCCCTTAAATTTGCCTATGGAACTTGTACCTACCAGGATAGATGTAGGGCTGACTTCTTCCAGTTCTCCAAAGCATATCCAAACCATTACTGTTCAGCCCCTGGGAGGCAGTTCCTGCCTCTCTGAAGTTCATGCCATAATGCTCCAACATCTGCCCCCATCCTTTGACCATGTTTTCTATCCATGTAATAGATCCACATACACTGACAACTCTGGCACCTTGTTCCATATTCTTACTCTTAACCTCAAGCCCTGCTCTCACTGTAGATGATCACAGTCTATGTAAACATCCATCTAATATCCTAGACTTTTGATTGTTTTACTGTTTCAGAGCAAAACACTGTCCTTCTGCTACAATTAAGTAACTCAAGGTCATAGCCAAACCCTGAACCTTGACATATAGACATGTCCCATCTAAAATATACAGCTCTCTAAACATAATGTACCAACCTTTAGTTATCTTACACCATTATTCACACTAAACTTCCTCTTTAACTTCATTAAGATCACCAGTGTCCTATCCTCTCCACTTATTTTTTGTCTCTATCTTTCCTAGGCCACTACCATTATTAAGTTGTTTCTTCTTTTAGCTTCCACGATATCACACTCTCCTAGTGTTCCTTTTACCTTTATAAGTGCTCCTTCTTAAAATCCATTAGATTTTTTTCCTTTACCCTGCCTGCCAATGTTGGAGACCACTGGTTCACTTCTTAACTTTCTTTCTTCCGTATCTACATCTCTACCTACATGATCTCAATACCATAGCTTTAAATCCTATATATATCCTGATAACCCCAAACTCCTCACCTCTGAGTTCTAGACACATATCCAATAGTCTTTATGAAATTTCCACCTAGAAGTAAAACAGGCATTTCAAACATGATGGCCAAAACAGAATCCCTGCTTTACAACAAAAATCTTCCTCTCTTTGTCGTCCTCCTTTGCATAAATGGTATGACCATCACCAAGCTACTCAGGCTAGAAACTTGTGGACTCCTAGATTTCCTTGATTATATAATTTCTTTCTTTTCATATCCAATGCATTCAGTAATTAAATTTTCAATTCGTTATTGAGAAGCTAGTATGTGCTCAGTGCTGTTGTACTGGGATAAAGTAGTAAACAGATTTTAAAAATTCTTTCCCACCTGAAAGTGACCTTCTAGTGAAGAGAGACAGAAAACAAGCAGGTAAGTAAATACGAAGACTGTCAAGTGGTGATTCATTCAGAGAATAAATAAAGCAGGGGATATTGGGTGGCAGGCAGGCAGATGCAATTTTAAATAGAGCAGTCAGTGAAGGCTGGATAGGGAAGGCAGATTGCAAAGATTGTAAAGATAACATTTAAGCAGAAGCTGAAGCAGTTGAGGGAGCATATCATCAGAATGTCTGGAAGAGGAACATTCAACAAAGGGTTACAGTAAGGTCCTGAGGTGGGAGTGAGTCTGGCAGGTTCAACAAACAGCAAGGCCAGTATGGCTGGAGCACAGTGAACACACGGCAGAAACAAGGGCTAGATTATACAGAGCCTTATAGGCCACTTTTAGAGTTTAAATTCTGAGTGAGATAATAGACCACTGGAAGGTTTTAAGCCAAAGAATGACATGGTCTAACATGTTTTAAATGGCTCATTCTAGCCTCTCTGTGGAGAGTACATACAAGGGGACAGGAATAGATGTGGGAAACCAGTTGAAAGGTTATTGCAACCCAAGTGTAAGACAGTATGTGTTTAGATCAAGAGATTGGCTATAGACAGAGTAGAAGTGATAGGATTCTAAATATATTTTAAAGGTGGAGCCAATAGAATTTACAGTAGTCAAATCCTGTTGATTCTATGTCCAAATATGTCTCAAATCCACCTACTTCTCCACTGCCACTCCAAATTCCACATCCTGATCAGCTCATGTCTGGATTACTATTATAGCTGCTTACCTGGACTCCTTAATGCCATTCTTGCCTTCCTTTCTCAACAATGTACCCAGTACTCTTATAAAAACACAAGTTAGTTTATACCCCTCCTCTGTTTTACATATTTTAATGCCTTCCCACTGTACTTAAAATGAAATGTAAACTCCCGAATATTTCCTTCAAAGTCCAGAATAACACAGCTCCTGCCTACCTTTTTAAATTCATCTCATTCTGACTTGCCCTTTACTTACCAAACTCTTTTCAGTCTCAGAGTCTCTGCATTAGTCCTTCCTCCGTAAAATCATCCCCTAATCTTCATGGCTTCATGTCTCAACAATGTTACCCCCTCATGGATACCCTCCCAGACCAATTATGTAAGTTAGTCCTGCCCTAGTTACCCACTATCTCTGCAAGACTTTATGCAACCCCATCATTGCAGTAAAAGCACTTAGCCAAGGGCTTTCAAATCAAGACAGAAGACTGAACAAACATGTCTACCTCCTTTTCCTCCTGCAAAACTTTTGAAATGATAGGAAAGTGGTACAAAAGGAGAAAAATACATACCTGCAATGAAAACAGCAAAGGGTCTGGGAAGAATGGCTGGTAAAGTCATTGAACAGGAACTTCCCCTAGCCTAGGTCTCTCTCTTAAGCTTAGGTTCTCCCTACCATGTAGTTCTACTTAGATGACACATAGGCACTGCAAAAGTAGCATAGCTAAAATTGAAATAATTCTTTCTGGCTTACCCACCCCAACCCAAACCAACTATAGTAGTCCCTCTTTATATCGCGGTTCACTTATCGCGTCCTCACTGCATCACGGGATTTTTTCAAACATTATATTTAATTAGTTATTGCGGACTTTTGCTATATCGCAGGATTTTGTGGTACTGCATACACATGTTGTTAAAGTTATGTAGGTTTAAGGGTGTAGAATATGTTTAAGAACATAAGTAGTGTTTATAAAAATGTGGAAAAGGTTAATAACGGAGTGGGAAAGGTTAATAAAGGACTGGGAATGGTTTATAATGTGTGGCAAAGGTTTATAAAGCCTTAAAATATATACAAAAATAAATGTAAGGTTCCTACTTCACAGAATTTCACCTATCGCGGGGGGAATCTAGAATGTAAAACCCATGATAAGTGAGGGAATTCTGTAGTTACATTACAATGTCAGTCCTTATGATAACACCATTATCTTCCCAGTTCCCAAGCAAGAAATCCAGAAGTCATCTATGACTGACTTCTTCTTGCTCTCTCTCACACACAATACTCAACATCTGAAAGTAAAAATAGAAAGAAAAAAAGAAATAAAGAGAAAAAAAAAAAAAAAGAAAGAAAGAAACGTATCCAGTCTCCAACTTCATTGGACCTAGAATTCAGTTGGGGTTATTTTTACAAAAATCCCAGAGCATTTGGATGTGAATGTCTCTTTACTACTGAAGAGTAGAAGTCAAGGTTGAAAAAAGAAACTGTATAAGACAGAAGTGACATTTCTCTCTTTTGAAAAGGATCATGTGCTCAGTTTCAGCAGTATAAAACGAACTCTTATTCTTTAGTGAAAGGTCTAAATAAATTTCCCTGTTTGTAATCAGGGATGTATGAGAACACCGGAGTTATTAACACAGGAAAGTGACAAGTTCTGATCTGAGTTTTAAAATGTTACTTGGTTACTTTCTGCAGAAGGGACTCTAGAGGGCCGCAGAGAAAGCCTGGAGACCAACTGCATAGTTCAGATGAAAGACAACGGTGACCTGAATGAGGATCAGAGCAGTACAGCTGAAAAAAGGTGAAAAGACTGTGTATACATTTTGACATTAGAGTACTTATTAACTGAATATGGAAGGTGAAGCAAACAGCATTTGGGAGTAAGAAAAAAAATGGTAACTGCTTTTATTTTACATAAGCAGTAAAAATTTTCCTGGTGGGAGAGTCTAGCAAGGTGCCCTGCTAGAGACTTACATTTAAAGGGCTCAATGCGACTCAGTTCTCACAAGTAACCTTGTATACCAAAGAGCTCTTGAATCACAAAGGTAGAGTCCCCAATTCCATGGAGAAGGGTATCACTATTAGGGTATCTGCTCTTAATAAGTAAGATAGACAAATAGCCTAGGAAGGAGATACACTCAATGGTTTTGCATAGATTATTAAAAAAGGAAACTCAAGAGACCCAGCTCATTGGCTTCTCTGGTCATCACATGCATTACTGGCTTTCCTTGCTTTATGGTCTCAGTTCCTAGTACAGGTCAGCCAATATGATTTTTTCCAGTGGTAATCTATCTGTTCAATATAGAAGGCAATAGCTTCACTGGCCACAGAAGCAAATCAGCCAGGCCAGCTGAGACTCAGACATCAGTGCTTTCTGCACGTCTCACAGATGGAAAAGCTGCTTACAAATTTCCCTGGTTGCTTTGAATTTATACAGAGGGCAGGCACAGGGTAACTTAACTTTAATTTAGGAAGAAGATATAGATATTGATATGCTTAATAAATGATCAATAAACATAAGTATGAATCTTAGTAAATAGGAACCACAAGAAGGATAAAATACATATACCTTTTAAATGTTGAACCAGTAGGTTTATTCAGTGTAAAAGAAGAAAGAGGGAAAAGTATAATTGATATAAAACATGAAAGAGAGCAAAACTAAATGGAAAAATAATGACAATAAACACAAATGGTAAAATATATTAACCAAAACTACAAAACTCTCAAATTTGAATAAAGACAATATTCAGCAAAAGTTTTACAGATCCAAATAGTCCATCACAAAGTTATAGAAAACTTGATTATAAAATCTGGAAATAAATATATCAGGCAAATCCAAATCCAGATAAGATGAGTAGCTTATCTTATTAACACAAGTTAAAAAGGAAATTAAGGCAGAAAAATATAAGGGGCAAAGAAACAGCATTATATACTCTTAATTTTATATCATCAGAATAATCACCAACATAAATGCACCTAAAAATACAGCTTTAAAATATATGAAGCAACAATTAATGTAATATGGAAAAAACAGGTAAATAAACAACTGAAAGTGAATATTCTACCATATGCCTCTCAGAAACTGAAAGAGCAAGCAGACAAAATAAGCTAAGATACAAAAATCTGAACAACATGGGTAATAAGCTCAAACTAGTAAGTATGTACAAACTTTGATAACAAATAGGGACCATATTACTTTCAACACAGATATAACTTCTGTGAAAACTAATCACGTACAAGATCTCAAACAAAGCCTACATAAATGCTCTCCAAATCAATATTATATGATCCATGTTCTCTAAGCATGATGTAAAAAAAATTAAAATCAATGACAAGGAGCTAAAAATATAACATATAGAACAAGATAAAATTATAAAGGAATAAAGAAATACTTAAAATCAAATGGAACTAAGTGTTCAATTTAAGAAATTGGTATTAAAAAAAAGGCAACAGTAAATGGAGGAGAAGACAAAATAGTACAATATGGGCAGAGAAAACTAGGAGAAAGTTGAGAAAATAAATAAAACCAAATCCTAGTTATTTTTGAAAGATTAATAAAATAGACACACCTCTGGTAATACTAATCAGAGAAAATAGAAGTAAAAAAGGGCAAATAAAATGAAATATAAAATGAAAAGAGAGAAAAATAACAGTACTTTTAAAACTGTGAAATAACAAGTTTGAAATATATATATGAAACCAACCTAGTACTGAGAAACATGGGCACAGTCATGTATCACTGATGAAAATTTAAACAATCATAAGCAGCCATTCTGGAAAGTATACTAGCAGGACACACTGAAATCCAACATGCACATGCCCTACTATCCAGAAATCTTCCTCCTGGGTATACACCATAGTGAAAAGCCTGTCACATGCCTATAAGGATGTTCACTGTAGCACTGCTGGAATAATGGGAAGTGGGAGACATTGGGGGGGGGGTCCTTCAGTAAGGAAAAGGTTAAGTAAGATAGAGTAAGAGCATAATATGAAATAAAAACTAGAAGTTAAGTATTAAAGGTACATAGAGCAAAATGGATAGACCTGAAAAATTGTACTGAGTGAAAACAGTAAGAAAAAGAGAAAATCCATGGACAGGTAAATCAAACACACTTGTGCCACTGCATTACATATTTTGTAAAATTGTCATAGTTATAGTTTCTCTAAAATCAACTAAGTTTCATCATCCTGGCATTTTAAAAATGAATGATACTCTAACAGAAGTTCCTCACCAACAATATTTAGAAGAGATTCTATCAAATCTGAATTCCCATTACTTTCTTAATGGCTTCATCACCTCAACAAAGCAAAACTTTGTTATGGTCCATAAAAGTCAAGAAGTCATTGTTTAAGATAAAAACGCACATGCAGCATGTTCAAAAATAAACTACTAACCTCCCCCTCTCCCCCCCAAAAACGATTCCACCTATAGGTTTCCACATTTTAACAGAAACTCTTCTCATTGCAAGAAAAAAATCCTTGGAACCGTGCTTTACTTCTCTCTTTTTCTCACACTGAACATTGATTATCAGCAAATTCTGTTGGTCTTACCTTCATAAAACATCTAGAATATGACCCCTTCTCACCACCTCCTTTGTTACCACTCTGGTCTAAGCCACCATTGTCTCCTGACTAGATTAATAGAAGAGCCTCCTGATTGATCTTCCTCCTTCGCCCTCACCACACGATAGCCTGTAAAACTGAAGGCTGATCATATCACTTCTCTGCTCAAACACTTCCAAGGTTCCCCATTTCACCCAGGGTAAAAACTGAGGGCATTGCTATGACCCATAATTCCTGCACGATGTGTAACCCTATGCCCCCTTTCCTCCCCTGGATTACTCTGTTTCACCCACCTGGACTCTTTTGCTGTTACCTCTGCACACCAGGCATACTCTTCCCTCAGGGCCTTTAAGCATATATCACAGACTGACTTTCACACTTCCTTCAGTCTTTGGTAAAATGTGACCTTCTCTATCGCATGTATCTGACCATCCTACTAAAACTGTGACTTTTGTGGCCTCCCCATTTTCTGCCCACTGGCTTTCCTAATCCTCTTTATCTTATTCTACTTTATTATTTTCCACAGTACTTATCAATTTCTAATACATGATTATGTTTATTACTTTTTATCTCCACTCCCTGCTAAAATGTAAAATGCTTAAGATCAGGATTCTATGTTTTGTTCACTGGTTATACCAATTACCCAGAACTGAGACTGGCATGAAATAGAGGTTCATTCAATTCATTTCCACTGAATGAGTAAATGGATAAATGACTGGGTGGTTTAGTGCAATGTGGGTACAGCAGGACCGAAGTGAGGGCTGTGGGGACAAATGAAGAGAAGATGTGAAACTAGAGAAACAACGAGCATGACTGGAGCCACTGAATAAAACTAGAAGGGAGTCATAGGAAGATAAGTACAGAACAGCAGTAATCCAAGAGAACTGGGAAGCAGAAGCCATAGATCAATATCAGACAAGGTAGGTCAACAACCAGAGTTTGCAGGAGGAAAGCTGTATCAATCTCCCAGATGAAACACATCTGTCTAGACCTGCTCATAGGCCAGCCCCATACACTGAAGACTACTCAGTAGTGGATACTATGCACCACAATAAAAATGTACATCCAGAATATGAAAAATCCTGATAGTGACAGTTTAGGTTATAAACTGTATATTTATTATGCCATAAGTGAGACTTCAATGTAAATGACATATCTAATGCTAAATAAAATAACACTCTTTCTACCCAAAACTCTCATCCACATAAGGGATTATCTTCCCCCGGCTTTATACAATAAATACAGAGTACAATGCTGATAAAACCAGTTTCATCATTACTGATGCAACAAGTAAATCAATAATTAGTAAACCTGTTATTTTCTCTTATTAAATATTTTCACTTTCTATATAAATCACTATTTGCCAACAATTTACTAAATAAGTCAACTTAACATATCAGGCAAACCCAGAAAAGCAATTAAGACAAAAAAGAAAGCAAGTGTTCACATAAAGTCTAACTTTGAAGATCAGTGAATTATTATTTACAGTACTTGCTTTCAAGGTTTACTTTTCCTTTATTTGTAAGTACAGCAAATACAGAATTAGAAACATGCCAACAATCACATCAGAAACACTAGGAGCTAACATTATTCATTATATATTCTGTCTTTAGTTCAATGATACATCTGGTTATCTTAAAAGCTTAAAAGTAGTAGCTGTGTCCAAGTGACTCCTGGTTGCCTGAACATATTAAAATATTACTCTTTCCCATCTCCTAAACCCAAATAATGGTACTTTACTTCCTTCAATAATCAGGCTTAACATCTTCTGAATCAGTTCATCAACCAAATTATCCATAATAATCTGTGACAATTTTAAAAGGAAAATAAAAAAAGAAATATTGAATAAAAGGGAAATAATGTGACCTTCCCTGACTGGTGTGGCTCAGTGGATTGAGTGCTGGTCTGTGAACCAAAGGGTCACCAGTTCGATTCCCCATCAGGACACATGCCTGGGTTGCAGGCCAGGTCCCTAGTTGGGGATATGCGAGAAGCAATCACACATTGATATTTCTCTTCCTCTCTTCCTCCCTCCCCCCTTCCCTTCTCTCCAAAAAATAAATAAATAAAATGTTTAAAAAAAAAGAAAGAAAGAAAAGAGAGAATGTGACCTGTGGAATTAGTAAGGAGAGAGAAGAAAGGAACAAAATTAGTGGATTTAAGAATGAGGAAGGATGGCGGCGGAGTGAGGGGAGGCTGCGCTTTCTGGCTCCCGAGACCCGTCTGTAGTTTGGGCTAATTGCAGACAGAACATCTCAGTGAGCAGCTGGACACTGGCAGGAGTCGAGCCATGGCACTGCTGGATTAGAGAAAACCATCTGGGAACAACCTGTTTAGTGAGGATAGTGGAGGAAAAAGGGACGAAACGGGATTCCTGACTGGGGCAGCTGCCTGAGCTGCGGCTGGAAGTACACAAAGGCTTTTTAGTGACCACAGGCTTCCCCAGAGAGGAATCGGGAGGAGAGCGGATCTCTGCCCACTGGCAGAGCCAGGAGAGGACCAGGTGGCATCTGGCGCTGAAAGACAAGAAACAGCATACTGCTGTGCATGTGAGAATGTAATTTTTCTTTATCTTTTTATCTTGTGGACTGCAGAGAGGAGAGGAAAGGTTGGGGGTGATAGGACATTCTTGAGGAGCACAGGCACAGAAGAGCGCTCGCCCACTCCCCAACCCTCCCCTCGGGTAGCATGGGTACGCACAGGGAAGTGCCCTCATATACTGGCCCAGGCCGGCAACCAGGTCGCCGTCTGCACGTCTGGGTGCCCCTTGGGCACACCCCAACAGACATAAGATCAGTGCCCCAATTGGCGCAGGGAGGGTCCGCAGGGCACGCAGATGAATGGACGCTGACACCCCTGGCCAGCCACAGTGGGCGCCAGGCCGGAGTGCAGACCACTTTCACAGGCTCCCTTTGACCTGCCCAGGCGGGTGTGGGAATGGCGGGTGGCTGTGATGCAGGAACAGTGAGGGGCAGCGACTCACAGACGCTCATTTCCACCATGCACAAGTGTCCGGGGCCCCGCCCCAAGGGGCCAGAGACCAACTTCCAGGGCGCGGCTCGGCAGGCCTGAGTGTTGCACGAAGGCCGCCTTGCTCAGGGCCCAGGCGCACGCGCACAAGCACCTTGGCCAGCTCCAAACAGACACCAAACCTGCAAAGATCAGGAACCTCTGGCCTGCCTCATTAGACCAGCTGTGGATCCAGAAAAAGACGACACACAAAAACTGAACTGAGTAAAAACTTTCCTTTTGTATATATATATTTTTAAATTTTTATTTCTATTTTAGTTTTTTTATTTGTATTTTATTTTAATTTTTTAATTTCTTATTTTTTATTTTAATTATAAGTTTTACTTTTATTTTTTAAAAATAATTTATTTTTAAAAACTATTTCTTTAATTTGTTTCATACCATATCTCCTTCTCATCCTTCCTCTTTAATTTTTATTTGTTTGCCTAGTTTAGCCTCCCTTTCACACTAAATAAATAGAATATACCTACTATATAAATCTAATACTATACAATTCCACTTTCTTACTATATTTTGCATTCTTCCCTCTTTTTCTTTTATCATTATTAACATACAATGTAAATATTATGTACTGTCTTGCACAGTCTCGACACTACTTGCTATTATTACTAACCTATCATCCCCTCTCTCAAAAATCATATTTATCCTCTTTAAAAACAACTCTTATCTATTTTTCCTATAGTATAAAAGCCCTAACCTGTCTACATTTATATTAATACTGGCTCATTTGCTGATGATAGCGGGATAGAGGGTGGGGGTTATTTTTGAGGGTGTGTGTCTCCTGCCTGGGCTGTGTGTTTATGTCTTTAACAGCATCTCCACAAAAGAACTCAAGACAATATGGACAGAGTGACTCTCAATGAAGTAGCCAGAGGGAAGATCCCACCAGAGAACATCTGAAATATAACCAGAGAGCATAAACAAACGACATAAAGGGTAACCCAAGAACATCAGGCTCAGGAGATCAAAGAGACAGCACCACTGAAACCCCCAGTTCTCCTATAAATAATCTCATACCACAAAGGTGGGAACTCAAAGCAGACAAAGCCAAAAAACAAAAACAAATAAGAAGTACCTAACATGGTAAGACGCAGAAACAACCTCTCAATGAAAAGAAAAGAGGAATCCCAGAAAGAGAGGTAGATGGAATAGACATAGCCCAAATGTCAGACATGGAATTCAAAACAATGATGGTGAAGAAGCTCAATATAATTGACAACCTCAAAAACAACTACAACAGCTTCCAAGGAAGTTACCAACAGCCCCAAGAAAATTATAGGGAACTTACAGATAACTACACTGGCATAAAAAAGGACACAGAAACTATTAATAAGAACCAGGAAGAAATGAAGAATACAATCTCTGAACTAAAAAACAAAGTAGAATCAATCAAAAGCAGGTTAAACGAAGCAGAGGATCGGATCAGTGACTTAGAGGACAATGTAGAAAAAAATTCCCAGACAATACAACAAAATGAAAAAAGATTAAAAAAATATAAACAAGATGTAAGGGAATTACAGGATAACATGAGGAAGAATAACATCTCAGTCACTGGAATAAAAGAGGGAGAAGAAAAAGAACCAGGAATAGAAAAGCTGATAGGAGAAATAATGACAAAAAATTTTCCCAACCTGATGAGAGAAAAAGTTATGCAAGTTCAGGAAGCACAGAGAGTACCAATGAAGAGAAACCCAAAAAAACCCACTCCAAGGCACATCATAATTAAAACGGCAAGATTCAAAGACAGAGAGAATCCTAAAAGCAGCAAGAGAAAAAAAGCAAATAACACAAGGGAGCTCTGATAAGGCTATTGACCAATTTCTCAATAGAAACACTACAAGCCAGAAGGGAATGGTCAAAAATATTTCAAGCAATGAAAAACAAAGGCCTACAACCAAGAATACGCTACCCAGCAAGGCTCTCATTCAAAATAGAAGGTGAAATAAGGAGTTTCCCAGACAAAGAAAGACTAAAAGAATACATCTCCAGCAAACCATAAGAGATGTTAAAGGGAATGTTTTAAGGAAAAGAAAAAAAAAAGGAGAGAAACACAGGTACAAAGGGAAATGAATAAATACATGTCAATAATAACCTTGAATGTAAATGGATTAAATGCTCCAATTAAAAGACATAGGGTAACAGCATGGATAAGAAAACAGGACCCACATATTTGCTGCCTACAAGAAACACACCTCAAAACAAAAGATTTACATAGACTGAAAGTGAAGGGATACCAAAAAGTATTCCAAGCAAACGAACATGAAAAAAAAGCTGGGGTAGCAGTACTCATATCAGACAAAACAGATGTCAAAGCAAGGGCAATTAAGAGACAAAGAAGGATATTTCATAATATTTAAGGGAACAATCCATCAAGAAGATATAACACTGATAAACATATATGCACCCAATATAGAAGAACCCAAACACATAAAGAAAATACTAGAAGACCACAAGAAGGATATTAACAACAACACACTCATAGTAGGGGACTTCAACACACCATTATCAACAATAGACAGATCATCGAAGCAAAGAAACACCAAGGATATACAAGCATTGAACAACACACTAAACCACATGAACTTAACTGATATATATAGAACTTTTCACCCCAAAGAAGCAAAATATACATTCTTTTCAAATGCACATGAGACATTTTCAAAGATAGACCACATGATAGGACGCAAAACAAGCCTCAACAAATTCAAGAAAACTGAAATCACATCAACCATCTTTTCAGACCACAATGCCTTCAAACTAAAAATCAACCTCAGAGAAAAAAATCAAAGACACCCAAACTCATGGAGAATGAATAACATGCTATTAAATAATGAATGGGTTAACAATGACATCAAAGAAGAAGTCAAGAAATTCCTGTAAACTAATGATAATGAACACACTATAGCCCAAAACCTGTGGGACATAGCAAAAGCAGTCCTAAGAGGGAAGTTCACAGCAATACAGGCATATCTGAAAAGGATAGAAGAATCTCAAATAAAAAATCTAACTCTAAAGCTACAAGAACTAGAACAACAAACAAAGCCTAGGGCAAGAAGAAGGAAGGAAATCATCAAATCAGAGCAGAATTAAATGGCATAGAGACTAAACAAACAGTTCAAAAGATCAACGAAACTAGGAGTTGGTTCTTTGAAAAAATAAACAAAATTGACAAGCCTCTAGCCAGAATCATCAAGAAAAAAAGAGAAAAGACCAAAATAAACAAAATCAGAAACAAAAAAGGAGAAATCACGACTGATACCACCTAAATACAAAGGACTGTAAGAAATTACTACAAACAACTGTAAAGCAAGAAATTTGACAACCTAAAAGAAATGGACAAATTTCTAGAAACATATAACCTTCCAAAACTGAACCAAGAAGAAGTAGAAAGTCTCAACAGACCAATAACAAAGAAGGAACTTGAAATGTAATCAAAAATCTCCCGACACACAAAAGCCCTGGACCGGATGGCTTCACAGGCGAATTTTACAAAACATTTAGGGAAGAACTAACTCCTACCCTCCTCAAACTATTCCAAAAAATCCAAGAAGTGGAAAAAATCCCGAACTCTTTCTATGAAGCCCGTATTACCCTAATCCCAAAACCAGGTCAAGAGACAACAAAGAAAGAAAACTACAGGCCAATATCACTGATGAACATAGATGCTAAAATCCTCCATAAAATATTGGCAAACAGGATCCAGCAATACATCAAAAAGATCATATACCACGATCAAGTGGGATTCATTCCAGGGATGCAAGGATGGTTTAATATTCGCAAATCAATAAATGTAATACATCACCTAAACAAAATGAAAGACAAAAATCGCATGATCATATAAATAGATGCAAAAAAAAAAGCATGTGATAAAGTACAACACCCATTTATGATGAAAACACTCAGCAAAATGGGAATAGAGGGAGCATACCTTAACATAATTAAGGCTATATATGAGAAGCCTGAAGCCAACATCATACTCAATGGACAAAGACTGAAAGCATTCCCCCTGAAATCAGGAACTAGACAAGGCTGTCCACTCTCTCCACTCCTATTCAACTTAGTGTTGGAAGTCCTAGCCACAGCAATCAGACAGGAAAGGGAAATAAAAGGCATCCAACTTGGAAAAGAAGAAGTTTAAAACTATCGTTATATGCAGATGACATGACAGTATACACAGAAAACCCTATAAACTCCACTAAAAGACTACTCGATATAATAAGTGAATTTGGCAAAACAGCAGGATACAAAATAAATGTACAGAAATATAAGGCATTTCTGTACACCAACAATAAAATATCAGAGACAGAGACAAAAAAGAAAATACCATTTACTATAACAACAAGAAAAATAAAGTACCTAGGAATAAACTTAACCAAAGAGATAAAAATCCTGTACTCTGAAAATTAGATAACAGTGAAGAAAGAAATTAAGGAAGATACAAATAAATGGAAGCAAATACCATGTTCTTGGATGGGAAGAATCAACATCATCAAAATGACCATACTACCCAAAGCAATTTACAGATTCAATGCAATCCCTATTAAAATACCAATGACATATTTCACAGACCTAGAACAAATACTCCAAAAATTCACATGGAACCAAAAAAGACCCCAAATAGCAAAAGCAATCTTGAGACAGAAGAACACAGCAGGAGGAATCACAATACCAGACATCAAACAATACTACAAACCCACTGTGATCAAAACAGTCTGGTACTGGCATAAGAACAGACATATAGAGCAGTGGAACAGAATAGAGAGTCCAGAAATAAACCCAGGCTTCTATGGCCAACTAATATTTAATAAAGGAGGAAGGAACATAAAATGGAGTGAGAAGAGCCTCTTTAACAAAATGGTGCTGGGAGAACTGGACAGGGACGTGCAGAAAAATGAAACTAGGCCACCAACTTACACCACACATGAGAATAAACTCAAGATGGACCAAAGACTTAAATGTAAGCCTTGATACCATAAAAGTCCTAGAGGAAAACATAGGCAGGAAAATTTCAGATATCCCACATAGCAATATTTTCACGGATACATCTCCTAAGGCAAGAGAAATAAAAGGAAAAATAAACAAATGGGACTACATCAAACTAAAGAGTTTCTGCTCAGCAAAAGAAAACATCAGCAAGATGAAAAGGAAACCAACCATATGGGAAATCGTATTTGCCAATGATATCTCAGACAGGGGACCGATCTCCAAAATATATAAAGAGCTTATACAACTCAACATCAAGAAAACAGACAACCCATATAAAAAATGGGCAAAGTAACTGAACAAACACTTCTCCAAAGAGGACATACAGAAGATCCATAGACCCATGAAAAAATGCTCAACATCATTGGCCATCAGAGAGATGCAAATAAAAACCAGAATGAGATACCACTTTACACCAGTCAGAATGGCCATCATCAACAAATCAACAAACAACAAGTGCTGGTGAGGATGTGGAGAAACGGGAACCCTACTGCACTGTTGGTGGGAATGCAGACTGGTGCAGCCACTATAGAAAACAGTATGGAATTACCTCAAAAAACTAAAAATGGAACTGCCTTTTGAACCAGCGATTCCACTGCTAGGATTAAACCCGAAGAATCGTAAAACCCTAACTCAAAAGCACTTATGCACCCCTATGTTCATTGCAGCACTGTTTACAATAGCTAAGTGCTGGAAACAACCTAAGTGCCCATCTGTAGATGAGTGGATCAAAAAACTGTGGTACACAATGGAATACTATGTAGCAGAGAGAAGGAAGGAACTCCTGCCATTTGCGACATGGATGGAACTAGAGAGAATTATGCTCAGTGAAATAAGCCAGGCAAAGAAAGAAAAATACCATATGATATCACTTAATACAGGAAACTAAAGAACAATATAAACAAATGAACTAAATAGGACAAGGAACAGAATAACAGTCAATAGCGGGGAGAGGGAGGGAGAGAAGGGGGATAAGTAAGGGAAGGGTTTAGTCAAGGAATGTGTATAAGTGACTCATGGACATGGACAACGGGGAGGGATATGATTGTGGGATAAGGGGTAGGCTGGGGTGGTGGGGAGCAATGGGGGGAAAATGGGACAACTGTAATTGAAAAATCAAAAAATAAAATAAAAAATAAAATAAAATAAAATAAGAAGAATGAGGAAAAAGACATTAAAGAAAATAGAAATTCACACCCAAAATATTCATTTAGAATTTCCCTTCTAAAAATCTTTACCTGTGCAATAAGAGCAGAATATTTCTCTTGCAGAATAGCCCATCAATGAATTTAAAAAACAGTTTGGGAAGGGCATAATAGTTCTCTTTGAAAAATCATTGACTTATGAGGACTTTTTTCATGAACGTAAGTAGGCAAAAATGCAAATCAACAGTCCTGAATGCTCCAAAGGCTTTGATTAGTCCCTGTGATATACATTTTTTAAAGTACACTTTCTTTAAAAGTTCTCCTTTTAAAAAAATCATTTGAAAGGCACCCTCTTACTATTGATATGACTAAACTAATTCCCAAAGGTCCATAGCTCACACCCTAGGATATGTCTAATGACCTAAAAGGGATATATATAATGAAATCTACAATAATTTTCTAAATGAAAGTCATTTAATTTACATTATTTAAAAATAAATGTTACCACTTCTAATGAAGATGAAAAATCAGTATAATTAAACCAGTAACAAAGAAGTGTCATAATTAACAAAAAGCTGGGAATCAAAGGTCACAGGTACAAAACTCTAACTGGGAATTTGTATGCTATAGCTCTGATTCACCAATTTAAATATTTTTTTGACTGTGTCTATCTACAAGATATTGTTCCACAGTTGGCTGGGGGCGGGAGTAACACAAGAAAAATAAATACTATACCAGCACTCTAGAAGCTGAAAATGTAGTTAACTTTAATTATCCCTTTTTAAAAAAAATCCTCACCCAGGGATAGATATGTTTTAGGGAGAGAAAGGGGGAGAGAGGGAGAGGGAGAAATATTAATGTGAGAAACATTGATCAGCTGCCTCCCATATGCACCCCAATCAGGGATCTAATCCACAATCTAGCTATGTGCTCTGACCAGGAATTGAAACTGATACCTTTTGGGGTACAGGATGACACTCCAACCGAGTCACCTGGCCAGGGCTCAATTATCCTTTTGTATGCTTTTAAAATTCAGCTCAAAAATCCTGTCTCTCTCTGTTCATTTAGCCCTAATGTTTCCTTAATGAAGGGATCACATGAGTAAGTGATTTGAGATAAAAACTGAAGATAGGAAAATTGTGAAACAAGAGGTCAGGATAAATAGTACTTATATTATCTCAAAACTTATGTTTTCTTTAGTGAGGGAGCCCGACAAAAGAGGCTCAGATATTAAGCATCCCCATGAAAGCTTAATTCTCATATGGAAATTTCAGTAAGATACAAATCTGCTCTGTTCAAAATCCTTACATGATCAGGTATGTATTTGTAGGAGCAAAGAAAAGGGGGTAGAAAAATACATATTGAACCATAAGTGTTAGTTACTTCAGTGAGAAAGCATGGTAGGAATGGAGAAGATATCATTAACTTCCTTCTTCTTTGATTTGTTACAATGCATATAAATTATTTCTATAATTTAATAGGACACCCTTCGTGTGTGAGAATTAAATGAAATAGTCTGCATAAACTTTTCAATGAAATGCCTGGCACTTGTAACTTACTGATGACAGAAAGTTACTCATGTAACTTACTAATGACAAAAACTGAAAACCCTCTAGTTCTAAACTAGGGAAGATGATGAAAATACAGGAAGGACCAAGCCTAGGGATGAGGTAACTGCAGTTTTCCCTGGCTATTTTTTACAAAGAGTCATAACTAAGAGCACAAGAAGAATGGTTAGCAGTTATCATCTTTACCGGCTAGCCTGAGCACTTTTGACACAAAGGCATATAGAACATGCCTTCAGCTGACCTGATATAGGTAGCGAAGTTTTAGAAAGAATGAAAGTATATACAGAGTATCTATATTTTGATTTTATATAAGGTCTGGTCTTGTGGGTTGAATTGTGTCCTCTAAAAAGATATATTGATATCCTAAGTGTTGGTGTCTATGAATGTGACCTTATCTGGAAATAGAGTCTTGTGGATGTAATCAAGTTAAGATTAAGTCATAAATCCAATGACTGGTGTTTTTATGAAAATTTGGACACAGAGATACTATGTGAAGACAGAGGCAGAGATTGGAGTAATGCACCTACAGGTCAAGGAATGTCAAGGATTACCAGCAAGAAAAGATTTTTTTCCTAGAGCCTTCAGGGGAAGTATGCATGGCCCTGCTTACATCTGGATTTTGGACTGCTGGTCCCCTCAATTGTGAGAGGACACATTTCTGTTACTTAAGCCACCCAGTATGTGGTGCTTTCTTACCACGGTCCTCAGAAATAAATACACCTGGTCATAAATCACAAGTTGATATTAAGCTAAAGCTTTAGGTGCGCGGATTTTTCTTCTTTGCTATCGGCATTTTCCTGTGTCTATCCTACTTTTTAATTTTTTACATCCACTAATTTGCTTTTTAAAAGTGATCTCAGTCATTATTTTTTTAAGTTTTATTTTTATCATTATGAGAAAATAAGAATAACATGCTCATTTTAATAATTTAATGTTAAATAAATTCTTAAAGTATAAAGATAGCTATAATCTTACTGTTATTTTCTCTATATTTTAAGGTTTTTTTCTTATACAATGATTCTCAAAAGTATAATCAGGGGGTTTCCTGACACCTTCTCAGGGAATCCTTAGGTCAAAACTTCGCATAATAAATCTTTTGACTTTTCACTCTCCTGTCATGAGTAAACATAGGGGCATTTCCACAGGCCACATGTTGGCTGATACCACAATAGACTAAATGCAGAGCAGATATGAAACTCTGGTTGTCTCCTAGTCAGCTGGACACTAAAAAGACTTACAAAAGTGAGAAAACAATGTCACTATTCTCATAAATTTTTCTGTTTGAAAAAGTTACTTTCCATAAAATGTTTTGAAATGAATATTTTTAAAACTCAGTTTTAGTTGAAAAATGATACACATAATAATTATCTAGAGATAAAATGATAAATACCAATAAATAACCCCACAAAAACAAAAGTTCAGGGGTCTTTAGTAATTTTTAAATGTTTTATTTTTTTATTTATTCATTTTTAAAGAGAGAAAGGAAAAGAGACACAGAGAGAGAGAGAGAGGGAGAGAGAGACATCAACTTGTTGTTCCACTTATTTATGCATTCATTGGTTGATTCTTGTATGTGCCCTTAGCAGGGATCGAACCTATAACCTTTGTGTATTGGGACAATGCTCTAACCAACTAAGCTACCTGGCCAGGGTGGCTCCTTAGTAATTTTAAATGGGTTCTGAGACCAAAACCTTTGAGAACCACTGGTCAATATTAGCATCTATTTCTTTAATATTATTTTCTTTCTTTTTTTATTGTTTTTCTATTACAGTTGTCCCATTTCCCCCCTCCATTGCTCCCCCTTACCCTGCCCACCTCCCTGACCCAGTCAATCCCCACCCTGTTGTCCATGTCCATGGGCCATTTATACTAGTTTCTTGACTAGACCCTTCCCCTTCTTTCCCCCCTTTTCCCACTCCCCCCTCCCTCCCTTCTGGTCACTATCAGTCTGTTCCTTGTTTACATGCTCTGGTTCTATTTTGCTTATTTGTTTGTTTTGTTCATTAGTTTCCTGTACTCGGTGAGATCATATTTGTCTTTTGCTGCCTGGCTTATTTCACTAAATGGTGGTACATTTACACAATGGAATACTCTGCAGCAGAAAGAAAGCATCTGTTTTTAATTGAAAGAAATATATAATAAAAATATACCTAATATTTACACTTTTCCTTTTCACTTAACAATATATCCTGGACAATAATGATAAGAAAAGCAACACTGAGTATTTACTATTCGTGAAGTCCTGTGCCAAGTGCTTTGCATGGATTATTCAATTTTATTAGTGCATCAACCCTATGAGGTAGGTACTCAGCTAGAATCCTGGCTGCTTCTGATGCAGGTGACTGGTAGACTACACCTCAGAAAGACTCACTAGCTATGTAAATTTGAACAGGACCTATGTTGAGGGTTGTTATGAGAAGTAAGGAGTTTACATTTGTAAAGCACTTAAAACAATGGCTAGAACACAGTAAACACTATAATTTGTCAGCATTTAGATAGTATTTAAAACTCTGAATCCAAATGTAGTCATCCAGGATTGCAGATGGAGATAGAAAAGAAGGCTCAAGATTGGCCAGGGAATACTTCTAATTTTGGAAGTCAGGAAGCTGAGGAGAATCTAGCCAGGAAGACTGTGAGATATTAGAAGAACTAAGAGAACATGGTTTCCTAAAAATCAAGAAAATAAAGTGTTTCTAGAAGGTTGTGATGATCTATGTCAAATGAAAAGACAGGCTATTGAAAGAAGTAGTATTGCAGAGACAAGAGTGAAATAATAATGAGGGGAAATAACTCAGAAGTCTGCAGAAGACTACAAAAAGGTGAGAAAACAGGTAATAGAGTCTAAGAACCTATCTTCAATTTTCAAAGGAGCTACAGATTTTAGGGAAGAAGGGCAGAGAATGATCTGGAAGCATGCACAAGAAGCAAGAAGACCACTACCCTGTATTAGGGCTTCACATTGTCCTCTCTCTTTCCCATCCCTCCAGAGCTGCACCAAAACCTTTTAGTTCATTTACCCTTCATACCTCAGGTTATGTACCTCTTCAGGGAACCCCATCTGAGACAAAACAGGCCTCCAAACCATCCTGGTCCCAGGTGAAGGGCTCCAGTAGAAACTGGTCAAATCTAGGGAGACTTTAGAGGCTTGTTCCACAGTAGGGGGAGCTCAGACTACTAACAAGTAGAGTGAATGAAACCTGATGTCTGCCTTGAACAGATCTATCACTTCAGGATTCTCTAAATCAGTGATTCTAAATGGGAAGCAATTTTGCCTCCAATTGGACATTTAGCAATGTCTCAAGATGTTTTTCTGATTGTAACAATGGGGAGCAAAACGGGGCAGGTTGATACTGGCATCTATCGAGTAGGTGCCAGGGATGTTGCTAAACATCCTACAATGCAAAGTACAGCCCTCCACAACAAGGACTTACATAGTCTAAAATGTCAATAATGCCGAGACTCAGAAATGCTACTCTAAACCTGAAGCAAGAGGAGTTTTTGGTTTCTTTCATATAGGCAAACAATCCCATCCATACCAGTTACCTACGCCAGTTCTGACTATGGCTAAGGGGCTGGATCAAACAGTCAGTCTTATGAATTCTATTCCAAGTCTGCTCAAATAGGCCAGGGAAAGATAGAGAAAAGCTTGAGGCTAGCTTAATGGTAAAAGTTAAAAAGAAAAAAGAAATTGTGTCATATCAAATGTTAAAGAGGCACAATTACCAAAAATCAGAACAAGCAAACAATTTTTCTTTAAATTTTAGAAAGCAGAAAATGCAACCCTTTTCATTTTGAATAACACTTTAGAGTGAAGTTCAAAACCTAGCATGCTCTCTTAGCCCTACTCACTGTGAAAACATTCCTTCAGTAAGGTGCTTCCACTTCCTTGATTGCAAAAGTAGGCTAATTAAAGTGAGTGTTTTGGGAAAATATCCTGGGAATGCAAAATAATTCATGTGTTGCTTTAAAAAATGAGAAGCCATAAATCTTGACATTAAGGAACCTATGTGTTCTTATCTCATCAATATTTCTCTCACAGTTTCAATATTTTATTAGACCCATAATCATCTATAGCTGGACTTCCTGAAATTTTCTTTCATTCTCTTTCAGGACATCCAACCAATTAAGTTTGCCCTTCCTTAAGGGGTTTCCAGAGAAAATTTTTTAGAGTCTACTCTCTAGATGGAAGGAGTTGTTGTAATAGAGTGGACAGAGGGGCCTCAGAGTTTGGGGAATGGAACTCACAGTAGGAGCACAGCCAATTCCTAAGAGATGCCTTTCATATCTATGGTTGGTAGCCAGTTTCTTAGTTATACAGATAGTCATGACCACTGCCTGGTGCTAGGGAGAAGGGAGGGACTTTGACCATAGAGTGGTGGTGGAGAGCTCATGGGGCCTGCGTGAGATTCCTGTGAGTGGTCATGACTGGTCACCATACTCACTGCTACATAGGCCACGGTTAGGATTTAAACAAAAGGTGGCAACCATTTTTTGCACTGGGCCACGGAATTTGAAAGACTGCAGAGGGACCCTGCTGTCTGCAATGAAGTCTAATGTGAAAGAAGGGCGCCATGCAGTTTTAAAGGACATAGAAGGGCACCGTTCTCCATGAGAAGAGGCACAACAGAAGGAGCCTGCTAGAAGAGCATGATGGATCAGCAGGTTGTAGCAGCCATGTGAGAAGAAGTAAATATGCAGTTTGTAGTCAGGATTCAGCCATGCAGTCTGGGATAGTAAGAAAGCAGGCATGTTGCTGCTTTGGACATACCAGCTCTAGCTGACTCTGAAGTCACCAAGGACCATGCCTTGCAGACCCGGACTCTAAATGGACTCTTGGAACTTGTGACATATGGAGAGAACACTCTCTTAGGACTTGTGCCTTTCCTGGACTTCACCATGACACAGTGTAACACGGCACATGCTTTTCTGGACTATTATATGGAGGCTGATGACATCGTACCCCAGATCCTGAAGGAGAGAGCTGACAGATAAGGAATAGGGAACTATTGGGCTTGGTTTTGCTTTATAGCCTTTTGGGGAGCAAGGGAAGCACTGTGTCTCATGGGAAAACAGGGCTCCACGCTGCAGTGCTCAAACCACCACCACCCCATCACCCCCCCAGTTGGAATCTTGTGAATAAAGACCTGTTTTTCTCAACACTAATTGTTGGGTCAAACACTGAGGCACCACGTGACCAAGCTCCCCTTTCCTTGGTAACATTCTGACTCTAGCACTTCTACTTCCACTTTAAAAATCTGCATGAGGAAAGTTTCAACCAATGCACATGGGAAGAGGATGGTTATGTCTTAATGAAAAATTAGATCCTCCTGCCTAAAGACTTTATCAGCATGTTGCCCGGAATTCAATGTGTTGTTTTATCAGAGGAAGCTTCCCAGTAAGATGGTTTATGTGCATGTTGTTAAAGAGGTGAACCCCACAGTGAAGTCCCTGTTTATGCATAAACCCTGACATGAGAGGAGTCAGGCCCAACCAACAATTGTCTCCTTCAAGACTGGGACCAACTGCAGCTTTAACAGAGAGAAGGATCCTCAAACTCTTCTCCTCCATCTCCATTTGGATGCCAGGAGTTTCTGAAGAAAAAAGTACTTGCAATATTTCTCTTCGAAACACATCTCAAGACTTCCAGCCAAGATGGAGGCATAGACAGACATGCTGCATCTCCCTCCACAACTAAGTAGGAATACAACTACCTCAAAACTAGAAACAACCAGAAGTTCCAGAAAATCAAAGTGCATGGAAGTCCAGCAAACAAAGATATAAAGCAGAAATACTAATCTAGACAGGTAGGAGGGGCAGAGCCGGGGCAGAGAGGACACGGTGTGGTGGTGGCAGCAGCGGCAATAGCAGCAGGCTGGCGGAAAGCGCAGCTACACATTTTAAAAAGTCAGGAGGGACCCCTGGGGAGCGTTCCCAGCTCCTCACCAGACTATGTAGTTCACTGTCATAGCACCGAGGAAAATCAAGCCTCTTTGCTTTTGACTGTGCAAACCAGTGGGGGTTGGGATGGAGGCAGAAACTGCCAGTCTCGCAGGAGAGTCCGCTTGTTTAAAGGACCCCCATGGACCTAGAATATCCGCAGAACCACCCACTCTGGGAACGATTGCCAGGGCAGCAGCTTAGAGGGGCACCAGTCTGGTGCAGAAGTGGAAGAAGTTCCTCGAAAAGGGGAGAGTGCTGAGCAAGTGGCATTGTTTCTTCTCACACCCCTCCCCCGCATACAGCACCACAACGTGGTGAAACAGGTCACCTGCTACTGATGAATACCTAAGGTTCTGCCCCTTACAACGTAGTAGGAGTGACAGCTCTCCCCAGGACACAAAAGCAAACAAACACAGGAGACTTCTGGCCAAGATGGAGGCCTAGAATGACACGCTCCATCTTCCTCTACAACTAAGAAGGAACACAACTACCGCAAAACCATAAATAATCAGAAGTACCAGAAAATAAATGGAAGTCCAATGTATGAAGTTATAAAGAATTGGTACTCATCCGGACAGGTAGGAGGGGCGAAGCCGGGGCAGAGAGGTCAAGCTGTGCTAGTGGCGGCAGCAGCAGTGATGGACGCAGGACAGCGGTAAACACAGACACCAACATTTAAGGGGAGGCAAGAAGCACCTGGGGAGCACCCCTGGTTGCATACCAGACCCGTCAGCTTGCGATTCCAAAGCCGGGGAAGGCAGACTTCATTGCTTTGTACTGTGAGGCCCGGAGGGGGTGGGGACAGAGGAGGAGGCTCCCGGTCTCTCAGTGGAGAGTGAACGGCAGGAATCCATCTTTGACCCCCACCCCCGCAGAAAATGCCACAGCGTGGTGAGAAGGGTCACCTGGTTGTGACAAGTGCATGGGGCTCCGCCACCTTTAGCATAGGAGGTGTGACAGCCCTGCCCAGGAAGCAAAGGTAAACACAAAATGGTCAGGATGGCACAGATCATCACAGAGATCCCAGTGACACAGCTGACCAGACAGCAAATATCTAATCTAACAAAGCAACAGATAGGAAATCTTTCTGAGGCTAGTTCAGAGCTTTGGTTATAAAAATGCTTACAGACCTAACAGCACATCTTAAACAAGACAGGGAAGGAATGAAAGCTAGTCCTGCTGAAATGAAAAAAAAAACACATATGAAACTTGTGGTGAGGGCAAGAAAACCAGGGATCAAATCAACAAATTGGAACATAGGCAAGGAACAAACAGTCAACCAGTGCAGAAAGAGGAAACGAGAAGTGAGGAAAATGAGAAGAGGCTCAGAAACTTATTGGACAGCTATAAGTGGACCAACATCCAAATCACAGGGCTGCCAGAATGTGAAGAAGAACTAGAAATTGAAAAATTATGTGAAAAAATAATGAAGCAGAACTTCCCTAACTTGGGGAAGGAAATGAACTTACAGGTCCAGGAAGCACAGAGAGTTCTGGATAGGCTGGACCCAGGGAGGACCGCACCAAGACACATTATAATCAAAATGTCAAAAATTAAGGATAAAGAGAGAATCTTAAAAGCAGCCAGAAAGAAGAAGAGAATTACATAGAAAGGGGTCTCAATAAGACTATCAGCTGATTTCTCAAAAGAAACTCTGCAGGGCTTCCGGCCAAGATGGAGTCTTAGACTGACACACTCGATCTCCCTCTACAACTAGAAAGAAATACAACTACCTCAAAACAAATGATAACTAGAAATTCCAGAAACTAAAACTATATGGAAGCCCAACATATGAAGTTATAAACCAGCGGTGCTCATCAGACTGGTAGGAGGGGCAAAATCAGGTGGTGCTGTTTGTGGTAGCAGTGGGGATAGCGGCAGGGAGAGCAATCCCAGATGCAGTCGAGCCCCAGCAGCACCCAATCCCAACGCTGGGAAAAGCAGCCACTGCATTGCCTCAGACAATGAGGGCCAGAGGGCGGGAGGACGCATCCCGGTTTCCCAGCAGAGAATAACGGCAGGAATCCATCTTGGATCCCTGCCCCCACAAAAAGTGCCACAGCACCTCGAAATAGGTTGTGGATCGCTGCCAGTCGCTGGGTTGTGACGAGTACACAGGCTCCGCCCCCTTTAGCCTGCCCCAGATGCAAAGCAAAATGCAAATATGTCAAAATGAGGCAGACAGCTATAGAAATCCCGGTGATGCAGCTTACCAGGCAACAGATGAAGAATCTGACAGATGAACAAATAAGAAACCTGTCAGAGGTTCAATTCAGAGCTATAGTTATTAGGTGGCTTACAGAATGAACAAAAGATTTGGAACAAGACAAGAAAGGACTGAAAGCCACTCATACTGAAAAGAACAAAAACACATACGAGACAAGTGATGAGGAAATAAAATCCAGAGATTAAATCAACAAACCAGAACATAAGAGAAGGAACAGTCAACCAGTGCGGAAAGAGGAAACAGGAAGCAAGGAAAGTGAGAAGAGGATCAGAAATCTCTGGGACAGCTATAAGAGATCAAACATACAAATTATAGAATTGCCAGAGGGTGAAGAAAAAAAACTAGAAATTGAAAAATTAAGTGAAAATATAATAAAGCACAACTTCCCAAACTTGGGGAAGGAAACAGACTTACAGATCCAGGAAGCACAGAGAGTTCCAGAAAAACTAGACCCAGGGAGAACCACTCCAAGACACATTTTAATCAAATTGTCAAAAATTAAAGATAAAGAGAGAATCTTAAAAGCAGCAAGAGAGAAGAAAAGAATCATGTAAAAAGGGGTCCCAATTAGACTATCAGCTGACTTCTCAAGGGAGACCCTGCAGGCAAGAAGGGACTGGCAAGAAATATTCAAAGTAATGAAAATCCAAAACCTACAGCCACGAATACTCTATCCAGAGAAATTCTCATTCAGAATAGAAGAGCAGAGAAAGTGCTGCCAGGACAAAATAAAACTGAAAGAGTTCATTAGATCCAAACCACTATTATATGAAATGTTAAAGGGACTCGTTTAGAAAAAGGAGGATCAAAACTATCAACATTAAAATGAAAGCTGTATCACAACAACCAACAGCAGCTAGGGAATTGAAACAAAGGCAGACTAAATAGGCAACGAGAGTGGGAAAAGAACTACAGGTATGGGGAACATATTGGGGGGAGGTCAGCAGGGAAGGGTAAGGGGGTAAGGGGGTAAGGGAGGGAGATGGTACAGGAATTAAGAAGCATGGTAGGAGGGAATGGAGTAGACAGGAAGAGGTTGAGAAGAACTATATGCACAACCAATGGACATGGACTAAAAGGGGGGGACAATTGGAGGGAGGGGGGCCACCGGGTGGAGGGGAGCAGAGGGAAGGAAAATTGGGGCAACTGGAACAGTATAATCAATAAAACATATTAAGAAAAAAACAACTCTGCAGGCAAGAAGGGACTGGCAACAAATATTCAAAGGAATGAAAAGCAAAATCCTACAACCACGATTACTCTATCCGGTGAAACTGTCATTCAGAATAGAAGGGTAGAGAAAGTGCTTCCAGGACAAAGTAAAACTGACGGAGTTTATCAGATCTAAACTACTTTATATGAAATGTTAAAGGGACTTGTTTAGGAGAAGGAGGATCAAAACTATGAACATTAAAATGAAAACTGCATCACAAGAACCAACAACATAAGCTAGGGAACAGAAACAAAAGCAAACTAAGTAGGCAATGAGAGTGGGAAAAGAATTATAGGTATGGGGAACAATTTGGGGGAAGGCCAGTGGGGAGGGGGAAGGGGGAAAGGGAGGGAGATGGTACAGGAATTAAGAAGCATAGTAGGAGGGAGTGGAGTAGATAGGAAGATGTTGAGAAGAACTATATGCACAACCAATGGACATGGACTAAGGCAGGTGACAACTGGAGGGAGGGAGGTCACTGGGTGGAGGGGAACAAAGGGAAAAGCATAAACAATAAAGCATATTATAAATAATAAATAAGTAAGTAAATAAATAAATAAATAAAATATATGCACACTTTCAGTAAAGTGGAGCTCATGGTTAAGTAGACCACAGCTATAAGAAAACACTTATTTGGTGTACTGGGTTTAATTTTTTCAGATGCCAATTACAATCAGTACCTTAAATGTTTTCCTTCCCAGGGTACATGTAGAAAGGTTGAAGCATCAAATGAGGTTACATACTGCTGTCTTCATAGCACCATATGAAGTTGCAAATATCCTGAATTAGACCAACAGTTTTGTGTTGGTTAAGCCTCAGAAGTCCCTGGCTGGTTTGGCTCAGTGGATTGAGCGTCGGCCTGCGAGCTAAGTGTCGCTGGTTCGATCTTCCAGTCAGGGCACATCAGAGAAGGAAAACTCTGATTCCAAAAAACCTCCGCTGCCTTGCGGCATACCTCTTCAGGGGAAAGGCTAAGGGAGTAAACACCGACAGAAAATCCGGAGCCGGAGTCCCTAAGGCGGTTTGACGTTGTAGTCAACACCGGCAACTCCTGCGGCGCACCTGAAGCCAAGCTGTATTGACTCCGTCTTTCCCTTGGATCCTTCAGCTGCGAAGAGAGGGGGGGTCTGCTGCATGGGCAACAGCAGACCCTCCATATCACCCTGCCCAGGCTCTGTAGCTTCAGCTTCACTGGAGAGGACACTCCAGCGTCATCGCAAGATGTCGATTCAACACGGGAGGGGACGGATGCCGTGTCACTCCCGAGTTGGACTGCACAGCCATTCTCGGCGGTGCAGATAGACTCTTAAGAAGCTACACCATCGTCTCTCGAGACGGACGGCTGCCGATGATGACGATGAAGCCTCAGAAGTAGCCATTAAATTGAATATAATGTAATTTTAAAACAGAATAAAAATAAAGCAATATTTTAACATTGGGAAACAAACAAAAAACAGCACATCTCCAGCATGTTGACAATGTCTTTCACAGGACTGTTCCTACAGAGCCCGTATCTAATGGATGCTCTACAATCAAAGGCAACATGTATTGATATTTTAATAATATGACAGATTTTTAAAGAAAAGTAACCCTAGAAACAAACACATAAATACAGATACAAACATAAATATGTTTGTTGCATATATGTAGAGAAAAAGAGAGAGAATGCTTGACTGATTGATTCATTCAAGAGAAAGAAATCAAAAATAACCTAAAATTAAGGTATACTAATATAATGGAGAAAAAATAGAGAAATAAAAACTGTAAGCATATCTACTATATGCTAGTTGTTTTCACATAATCATATTTCATTCTCCCCACCACTCCCCTCAATTACCATTTTAGGTGAGAATCATAATGTCCAATTAACTTAAGATGAATGAAAAGCCCATAAAAGGGAAGTGAGTTGTCCTGGGTCACAAAGCTAGTGAAGAGCAAAGCTGAGATTCACATCCAGGTTTTCTGAATCTCTACCCAGCATTCATTCCTCTACAACTCAGACTTTCCTCTAAGATCTATATTTTGATTAGGTCAATAAATGGAATTCTAAGTATAAAATAATATTAAATAAAAACCAAAACATAAAAAATCTATTGGTTTTGATCATGTGAAATTTTATATGTATATACTTAAAATGATATAATCAGAAAGAAACTGGTAGAAAAATCACTGGAATTCAAATCACCTGAGTTTGTTTTTCCTACGAAGTTGCTTAAGCATATAATATAGAAAATCACCAAAGTCTGCTCTTCCATGTATGCCTATACCAGACTAATTAAGGTTAAGATAACAAATATAAAGCACCTATTAAAGGCTGAATGCAGCTGTGCTAGGCTAAGATAGAGAAATACCCTATCCTTCATAAATTTCTCAGTTCTTTCCGAGCTGAAAGAACTGGTAGTTTCTTCGCTATATCAAAGGATGAAACTTCTGCCAAGTTAAAACACCTAAGGACAAGTCCATGTCTCTGCAGAAATCTCCTTTCCTTAAAATTAGCACATATTTTAAAACAAACATTAAATTCTTTCATCAACCAAAATAATTTAATCCTGAGAGATCCCCTTTGCAGTGCACCTATCACCTTCAGTCAAATAGTTACTTCAGAATCTTTGTCCTTTTGCTCCTATCCTCAGGTCTGGAGATGATACTGCTGTCATATATGGAGTAACCAGAATGCAAGCATGTGTCTCACTCTGGCCTTTACATGATGCTATAATTGCAGAAATAACCAGGGGTGGGCCTGCAGTGAAGGCCCCACCCTCCACAGAGTGACTCAGAATTCACATGAATCACTGACCTTCCAGAGACAAATTGAGAAAAGACTCACTAGATCTATACAGTCCTGTTCTAAAATCCAAAAGCTGAGAATTGGACAAGACACCATTTTTATCTTGTCCATGGTTCTTTCACTGTTATAATGAACAGGTTTACCTAGTCTCCTAATCCAGGAAGACAGCAGAAAAATGAAATGCTGACCAACGTTTTCTGAGGTGGTTTTTAAAAAGAAAGTGGCTTATAAATACAATTCATACTTGTTTCAGTTTCTTTATAAAAAGTATTTCTTATTTTTTAAAAGTGTGGAAGTAAAAGTTCCTCAACTGATTTCCCTTAAAATCACTGTTTTGATTTTTACTTCCCTTGTTCCCTGGCTGGTTTGGCTCAGTGGATTGAGCGTCGGCCTGCGAGCTAAGTGTCGCTGGTTCGATCTTCCAGTCAGGGCACATCAGAGAAGGAAAACTCTGATTCCAAAAAACCTCCGCTGCCTTGCGGCATACCTCTTCAGGGGAAAGGCTAAGGGAGTAAACCCCGACAGAAAATCCGGAGCCGGAGTCCCTAAGGCGGTTTGACGTTGTAGTCAACACCGGCAACTCCTGCGGCGCACCTGAAATCAAGCTGTATTGACTCCGTCTTTCCCTTGGACCCTTCAGCTGCGAAGAGAGGGGGGGTCTGCTGCATGGGCAACAGCAGACCCTCCATATCACCCTGCCCAGGCTCTGTAGCTTCAGCTTCACTGGAGAGGACACTCCAGCGTCATCGCAAGATGTTGATTCAACACGGGAGGAGACAGATACCGTGTCACTCCCGAGTCGGACTGCACAGCCATTCTCGGTGGTGCAGATAGACTCTTAAGAAGCTACACCATCGTCTCTCGAGACAGACGGCTGCCGACGACGTTCTCTTTCATTTTAAAACTCTTTTTCTTCTCCTCTTATGTTGAACACTACTAATAAAGTATCCTGATTCCAGAATGTAGGAAAATGCTTGAAATGACTATAATAAGATCAGATCATAGTATTTATTTTTAAAATAATTTTAAAATATGTTTATTGATTTTTAAAGAGAGAGGAAGGGAGACAGAGAAAGAGAGATACATCAATCGCTTGCCTCCCATATAGGCCCTTACCCAGGACTGAACCCACAACCTAGCTATGTGTCCTCATTGGGAATCAAACCTCCAACCTTTTGTCTTGTGGGATGACACTCCAATCAACTGAGCCTCACTGACCAGGGCAATATTATTCAATTTAGGGGTAGCAAACTGACCCATAATTTTGTTCAAATCTTACCAACAACCACACATTTAAAAAGTCAGTCTTGGCTTCTAACTACAGACTCAGAAGTTGAGTAGGGACATCTATTAAGATTTCTTTAATATGCCAGTCACTCTATTAAAAACCTTGCATGCATTACCTAATTTAACATTTGCAACAATTCCAAGTAGTAATTATTATTATTATTATTGTATTGTTATCATTATCCTCATTTTACAGATGAGGAAACAGGGCACATAAGTTGAGTAACTTGCTCGATATCATTCATCTAGCACATTGGGAACTAGAGCTGAATCCCAGACAGTCTGGATCCAATGCCCATGGGACCATCACACCATCACTAGTCCTCCTTCCCTAAGTCAGGTTCACTGCTACCATTCTCAAACACAAATTCGAACTCACGTCTCTCATCATTTTCACTGCTTCCCTGGTCCTCCCAAGTCTTCTGGCACACATTGCTAGCCGTCTTTTGATGTAGACCAAGACATTGGTGTCTCGTCCTAAAAAGGGAGATACAGAACATGAAAATTTAAAAAAAAAAAAAAAAAAAAGCAAAAACAAGAGCTTTCAGTTGATCAGCAAGAAAAAATAGAGATTGATTTCCCATGCCCTTAAAGTAAAACCTCACAGAGAACACACTACTCCTTTGTTTTTCCTTACTTCCAGGAGCACTGACAACTTAGCTAATAGAATGCACACAGAGTAAAGTCAAAGTACTTAGACTTCCAAAGGTTAAATGATGTGATTGATTCTCTAATCTATGCTTTTCAGTTACTATGTTGAATATTTGACAAATAAAATCATCTGCCGCAAAGTGCCGGGGAAATGAAAATATCCACATTGCACATGGTTTACAAGCAAGAATTCCACATTCTTCAAGTGTGCATGCTTTTGGTGAAGATGCAAGAGGGGGGGAATTTCAGGTTGCATCCTGATGAGCTTTTTTTTTTTTCTCCTTGACATTAAGTATGGAGAAGCCTCATCTTGAACTTCTGTTTTATATTATTCTTTCCCAAACATTAGTGACATCATAATCATCTCCAGGTCCCCAAAGCAGTTGATTTTAGATGGCAATTTAACACATTCCAGATATGACAATAGAATATGCAACAAAATGAAAATCTACCCTAGTGTTAGAGAAAGAACTGACAAGCTAAATAGCTATAATAATAGTCACCAAAATGGCTCTTAAAAAGTACATTAACAACTTCTTATCTTAAGATTTTATTTAATTATGTCTTTTTGGGTATGTTTCCAAACCAATGAAAATATGTATGTGGTTAATCCTCAATAAAATTACCATGTTTGAGAAAAATGACACACCTGTTATAAATTAAGTGTATGTATAATATGCAGCTATTAGAAAATGTTAAGACTAAAATCCTAACATTTCAAGTTTTAAACAATGAGAACAAGATGCGTGCTGAAAATCTGCCAAGTACCTACAAATTATTTTAAAGATGTGATTATATTTTTGGATATATTTAAGCAAGAGGTTGAAAGGACTTAATTTACAGAAGAAAAGAAATTTTAAAAACTTCTTAAGTTATAGTGTAGGCTATGTAATTTTATGTATTAATCTTCATTTAGTTCAAAATTTATTGTTACACATTTTTAAAAACAAGATACAGATGGTGATTAGAAACTTGATTAACATATGCTTACTGCAAAGTAAAATAAAACCTGTTTAGTAATATGTTGTGTGGGCCTACTCATGTATACATAGGCCATAATGAAAAGATTTTGCTGCACCTTTACCATGGGGAGTAGCACACTCAGTTTCTGCACCAAATCCAAGTTTAACACTAAAATTTACTTTTATAATCTTAAATATGAAGGAGATACACTCTTATTGTCCAAGTGGCAGGAGGAAGGAATGAGGTGAGAGAAATTCTACCTTAAGGAAACAACCCAAAGTTAAGTTGGATGATAAAAACACTCACTCTCATAAGTATTGCTGGATTTCTATTAAACAACCAATAAAATGACAAGTCAAGGGGCTGGGAGAATTCCAGAAACAATTTTGTTGTCTTATTTTTATGCCATAACCGAAAAATACGACCGACTCTCAGTTTACTGTAGTGACATTAAAGGTCTCGTTTTAAAGTTATCTTATATAAAATAAGTCATTATTTATTATGTAAAAGAGATTAATTAGGAGCTCATGGCTCTTTCTCTTCGGAAATCAACATCAATGCTTCCTAAATAAGAGCTGACAATCACAAATAACTATTATATTCTTAATGATCTTATTTCAATCTATGCTGTAGAAGACCCATAAAATAAAACCTTAGATAACATCAACACTAATTTAAGTCATTTCCCAAGTAGGACTTAAAGTTATGGGACGGAAAGGCAGAAAAGAGAATCTGAACATTAATTTGAACAGTAATGAAGCTATAATTATGTATTGTGTTCTTATGGGAAGGAAAAAATAAAAAAAAAAAAGTAAAAACCAGCTTTAATTCCCATCTAGGATAATCATATTTTGAACTGGCTTGAAAATCTTCTCTGATTAATCATGTTACAGTTCTGATCCCCAACACCTCAATCGGGAGGAAACCTTACTATGTTGGGCTTCATACTGGGATCCATGATGCTGTAGCTGCTGAGAACGCCGGTAACAGCCATCTCCAGCCTTCAGGGCCTGTTTAAACAGCTTTTCTGCTTCAGCAATGGTTGTTGCTTCCTCTTCAGCCAAGAGAATATAAGCAGTTGCACACCTGTCCATTCAGATAATAGCCACCATCAATTACAAATTCGAGGACATGTAATAGCTATAGGAGCGCATGCAGAGGGCAAGGAATTAACATCAAAACATGCAGAGTGGCCAACTGGGTCATGCACCCATTTGTAGTTGTTAACACAAAGTGATGGTATAAAAGAAATGTCTGTATTTTAGCTTGAGAGGTGGGATGCACAATGTTAGGAAGAATGGGGCTCACATGTGGACTCTGCCCCCTTATCAATGTGTCACTTTGGGAAAGTTATTATTACTCTGCCTCCCTGATGGAGAACAACATGAAATCTATTCAAAGTGTTGTTGTGTAGGTTAAGTAAGGTGATGCATGTAAAGTGCTCAGTACAGTAGCCAGCATGTGGTACATGCTCAATGAATGTCAACTATCGATGGCGATGATAATAGCTGTTATTATATCCTCCCAACACTCAAAGTTAAAGGTAATATATGTTTACTTTAGTTTAGTAAACATAAGAGTCCCTATTCTCAAATATAGGTCCAGTAATCAAGTAAGTTACTAATTGAAGAAAACAGTGCTTCAACATCTCATTACAGTTAGCACTGATTTTCTATGTCAGAGAAGAACACTAGAACCTGCAAGCAACGTTACTTCTGAAGAACTCAAAATCTGATTCAACCTCAGTAGCAAACAAGAGTTCAGTCTCATTCATGCCTTTAACAATAATAGCTATTACTTGTTGTGTATTATACAGTATGTACTAAGCACTGTACCAGGCACTTAACACACATCGTCTCATTTAATCCTTTTAATAATCCCCGAAGGTAGGAAGCCAGAAAGGATATGCAGTTAACTAATGAACAAGGGAAACACTTGGAAATTTAAACCTTCCAAATCATATAAGAACAACCCAACTTCCAAAGAAAGGGAATGTAATAGAGAAATGCTGAGGCCAGAATAGACCACACATGTCCTCATTTGAACAGATCCCTTTGGTTTCCTTCTTCTCCACTGCCTCTCTTGTGGTCATTTCCCTACTTAACAGAACCTCCATCAGACCACAAGAGAGAAAATAAACACAAAGTAAAACCAAATGTCACTATTCATAAACTACAATAGCCAGCGAGGAAAAGGAAGTTGAACTATGGCTAATGTGAGCTTTTAGGTTATTAGTTAATCTTAGCTTTGAGGAGGGGTCTTGTAAGTTCTTTAGACAGTCCATCCAGTTTCAGGCAGGACTGATCGATGGAGCTTAAACAGAATGTGATGAAGTAGGGAGAAAAATGCCCAGAAAAAAAGCTGCAAACCAATTACCATGGAGGGCAGTAGATATGACTTGAAAAGAAACTTGATGCTGAAACTGCCCAGTGACTCACTAGAGAAAACACCTGGGATAGGCATCAGGAAGCAATACTTAAGGCTTCAGATACTGACATATAAGTATGGGTCAAGGGTAATGGAATGAAAATCGAGATTATAATACTGAGTGGTAGATTCAGTATCCGAGGAATTAGCTATAAGATTACGGTTGGTGGGCTGGAAACTCAAGGCAGGTTGGGGCTAGTTTATTTGCTTGGTCATTTATATTTCAAACAGTATCTCAGGAGGAGAGGCAGAGTAGCACTACTGGTCAAGAATATATACATCTATGTGGAAATTCATGAGTCTGGGGTAGAAACATGCTAAAAGCTTGTGAGTGAAGGAGAAAGGAAAGAGTAATAGAAGTGCTAATGGTTGGGGAGTACAGAACAGACTGTTCAGCTCAATGAAAGATACAGATGATGCATCCTTGTCACAACACAATACACATACAGAAGCAAGAAAGTGTAGTGATGGGGGTGTTGACCATCCAGATATCTGCTAGAAACCTCATTTGGTTAGAAGTAGGGTATCCAATAGGTTCTTGACTTACTTTGGTAACAATTTTATCTCCCAGATGGTAGAGGAAGCAATTAGGGGAACTTCAACTCTGGACCTAATTCTGACCAAGAAGAAAAAAATAGTTGGTGAAATGAAAATTGATAGAAACTTTCAGAGAGAGTTACTTGTCATTTTGGAGTTTGGGGTTATCAAAGACGGTAAGGTGAACCTCAAAAAATTCAAAGAAAAGAGGCATGATTCAATGGCATGAGATTCAGAAGGAAAAAATGGCTTAAGAAGGTTGAGTAGCTTTCAAATGTTCAACTGTAACTGCAGTCACTATGATCCTCTAGGGAAGGAAAGAAGGGTGACAATTAAGTAATCAATATGGCTACACAGAGACCTCCCATGAGGTCAGATTTTTAGAGGACATGTAAAAAAAAGATGGAAAGAGGGCATGTAATGAAGGACTATAAAAGAGTGAAATGAGCTTATAAGAATAATGTTAGGAGAGCTAAATGCCAAATTAGCTTAAGCTTACAAAACAAAATAAAAACAAAACAAAATGCTAAAACAACCATCTATTCCCTGTTTTTAAATCATGTGTAAGGCCCTATCGCCACCCACATGTCTCCAAAATTATCACATAAGTAAGTAAACAAAAATGACAACACAACAACAACATCAAAACAAGAAAAGTTTATAGTTAGTAGCAGCAAATAAAGAGAAAGCAAAGCTTTCTAATTCCTACTTTGTTCCTGGCTTCTCCATCAAGGAGAGTGACTGTCAGACAGAAAAAGGGAGAAGAAATTAACTCTAAAATGGGTAAAAAGATGTAAGATAGCAAATAACTGGTCTATCCTAAATGAACTACTATACTGGGATGGGCAAAGCCCAGGAAGCCAACAAATATAGGCAGGCCAAAGAAACTGCCATCTGTGGATAGTTAAGGACTCACAAAGAATGGAGAGGTACTAGAAGATTAGATGACAAATGTAGCATAAATGTTCAAAAAGGGGGAGAGGCAGACTTCCCAAACTACAGAACAGTGATTTGGAAAGATATTCTAAAGGATTATAAAAGGAATAATTTCCAAGCATTTTAAAAAGAAACTGAACACTGGAGCTAGCTTAAATTCAGTAAGACTAAACAAATCAGTTTGTGCTAGCTTCGTTTACTCTAATAGATTTACTATCCATTAAAGATCCATAGCTATAACTGGCAATCTTAAGATTAAAATGGAGAAATGTGGGCTGATTCGAGGTGTAACTGATGGCTTACTAATTAATTGAACAATACCAAAGGATAATAATTCATGAAGACATGAACCTTCAGGGTGGTTTCCATATGTCATGTCACAGGGATCTATCCCTGACCCAGATATTTTTATCAGAAACATGGAATGACATACAGAAGACAGGCACATCAATTTTGCAGATGACAAGTAACTGGAAAATAAATATGCTGCATGACAGAATCAGGAACCAAATAGATTAACAGGTTATAATTGCCAGATTTTCAACTCTCAAATGAATATTTTTTCTAAGACCACTGAAGAAGATTCTGTAACCTTCTTTAGAAAAAAAAATCATAAAATAGTTTAACAATGACCACTTGGCAGGGAGAGTGCCGAGGTGATTCAAGCACCAGATGGGTGGCTGAGCTAAATGACCTTTAAGGTCTCTGCCAAACCTGAGCTTTTATGACTCCAAGTTTAAGAATTTTACTCGGTTTCTGAGATCTCCAGGAGAGATTTCCCAGTCTTCCTTGGTAACCCATAGAATGTTTAACAACACTAAACACAGCATTTCCTCTTATCTTTGCCTTGATCTTGAAATACTTTTAAAGTGTAAATTTTTTCACCTTAGGTTTTTACTGTGTTTTCCCTACTAGCAGAAGTTCTGTCTAGAAAATGTGATGGCACAGACAAGCATTCTACACCTGTAAAAATTTCCCTGTCAAAATGTTTGAGATATGTAAAGAACTGCATTTTAGGGTCATAGCAAACCACTGAATTGTTCTCTAAAATGACTAAAACCTCCTCCACAAAAATGTTTTTTTTTAATAAACTAATGCCCCCTCAAATAATCCTCAAGTTCAAATGCATAGTTTAATATCAGTATCCCATCACTGGCAACTGAATACATTTAGCAAAGAATAAGATTTCCTTTTTAAAAGCAAGACCTTCCTCCACTTACTCGTTTATCTCTAAGGCTTCATGAGCCGCAGAAATCCTAGCTTGGGGGTTTCTTTCTCTCCAGGCTTTCTGCATTACTATTTTAGAAAAAGAGAGAAAAAGCAAGTCAATCAATATACGTAATCAGCAAGACTTAATACAGGACAACGGCTCAATTAGTTGTTTTAGGCTCAGATTACAAAGGAATATTTTCACTTACCAAAAGGATCATCCCAAACCTCCAAAGGCACACAAATACATTCTAAACTTGCTATCCAACTGTCCTTCAATTGCTGACATCCAATCCTTCTTACGCTCATAAAACAACAGATCTAAATCTTATAGACTAATTTATACTCTATAATCTTGATTAAGATTCCTTAATCAAGAAAAGGCACTCTAACAGAGATTCAACATTTCTTTGGCTCATAATGTTATTTGTTGTTAAATAATATGTATTATTTTACACATTTTGAGATGACATTGCTGCTAATCTCTTCCTTCTACTTAGACACAACATAATTTTATTGGTCACCTCCCCAAACACTTGCTGCAGGCTCTGGATATTTGAACTTTTAAAACCACTTGAAGATTTGTGAGTAGGGTCAGAAGAAAGTACTTTTAGCTTTTGCTTAATATGTATACCTGTTTCCAGTGTTTGGTGCAAACCTAGTTTTCATATATCAAATCAGTTTGTACATATATGGTGGGAAGTTCAATGCTTGGAATATTTATTTTACTATGATGTTCCACCATGACAAAGAGTACCACTTAAAAAAGGAGTAACAATCTCCTTATTTAATAAGTTCTATAAATTTGTATCTTTTAAGTTAGTTTCTTAGGAGCATGTATGTATTCTTTTTCTTAAAAGATTTTTTCACCTATTTTCTTTAAGTTTAGTAATATCAAAAATATCAATAGGATTATTTATAACTCAAGCAATGTTAAATGCGTGCTCAACAAAGTCTTTTCCAGGATGGAAAAAAATATGGATTCCAACAGCCAAGGTCTTGCCCCCATTCAATGCTAATGATACAATAAATAGGCATATAGGTCACTATAATATACCCTTTAATTGTTTGGATTCACTGAATCCCAATTTCTAACTAGAATATCATTAAGAAGTCATGACCCTTCATTCTATCTCAATCAAGGATTTAATTACATTTCTTCATAATATGTAAATCAAACTTTGGTTTTTTTAAAATATTTATTTATTTTTAGAGAGAGAGGAAGTGATGGAGAAAGAGAGGGAGAGAAACATCAATGTGTGAGAGAAACATCAATGTGTGAAAGAAACATCGATTGGCCGCCTCTTTCACACCCCCAACTGGGGACCTGGCCGGCAACCGAGGCACGTGCCCTGGCTGGGAATCAAACTGGCAATCCTTTGGTTCGCAGGACAATGCCCAAACCACTGAGCTATATCACTCAGGGAAAACTTTGGTATTTTTTTAAATAATATTTTAAATTATAATGAGAGGACTCATTTCTACATCACTACTTCATTGTGATAAAGCTTTTATTCAGGTATCAGAATTCTGGGTTCCATTAGTCAATGTCCAACTTAATATTTAGTTGTTGGGACTTTCCTGAAGCAGATATTCTAAAAGTTAATAATCTTACTATTTAAAAGACAAAGAAAGCCCTCCCACTCAGCAGCTAAAGTTTTCCATACTTGCATCTGCAGGACGAAGATGGTCCGAGTCACAAGTAAAGAATGTCTGGTGGTCCTGGGCAGAGAGATTCATGTCATAGTAAGTCAGAGGTTCTCGTCCTGTCACCCAAGTGTACCTGTAAAGGGGAAATAAGATAATCAGACACCTTTGAGAGAGGAAAGCAAGACCTACACAATATTAAGCTGCATAGGAGTTGAACTACAAAGCATTAACTGAGTACTAAAACAGCTTTGCCAGTGAATTTTAAAAAATATTGTTTTAATCATCATATTCTTCCTTCAGGAAATATATCAGTAGGAAAGAAGTAAACATTTCCCCGACATTTGTGTCTTAAAATTTCACCAGCACTAGTTAATGAAAACCTTCCCTAATTAGTATTATAAATAGACATTTCCCAAAAGCTATGACATTTTTGACTTGCCTAATTACTCCACAAAATTAAATTTCAACATCACTTCTGTGGCATCTTTATAACCGTGTTCCAGGTAAGCTTCAAAATATTTTGACTGTATAATATATAATGAAAAGAATAACCATAATATAAAAATTTCCAAAAAGTACATATTTTTGTATAGTATCTCAATTTCAATGCTAAGATATTTATAAAACAGAAAAATCAAAACAGTTGAGGGTAGTATCAAAAAATGGAAGCACTAAATAAACTCTTACAATGACCTCTAAATGAACCAGCAAAAACATTTGCTGTTGTCTTTCCTCTCTGAACTACTCATTTATTTCCCAAGCTATCAAAATGCTTACCGATTATATTCAGCACCCCGAAATAAATTTAGTGGATTTCGCCATACTTTGCATTCTGTAACAAAGAGAAATATGAAAATGTTATACATAGTTCAGAGACACTACAGCTACAAGCTAATTAATTCAGCAAAACACCCTTCCTGGCCATTTGATAAGATAATTTTATTCTCTATCCTCTACATAGAAAGCAACGTGGGAAACTCAGGAAATATAGCTCAGGAACCAGGACTTTGGAAAGTTTTGCCTAATCTCTCTGGGCCCAAGTTTCCTCATTTATTAGTTCAAGGTATGTGCCAAAATCAGCTATCTTATAACTTCTACAATCATTTTAAGAGGTGTAAACAGATTCTGTAAGTTTACTTCTAAAATTATACGTAGAAGATAGAGGTAGAAGTAAAACTACTTTAGATTACTCTAAAATGTATCTTATAATAACTTTACATATGACAGACTAAACTTACACTCTATAGTACAATATGCAAAGAGCCTTAGATTTTTAATTAGGGTCTATGTTAATATTGATTTTGTGATAATTCACCAAAGTGCCATAAAGGAGTGATAGGGAAATTAATACAGTCAACATTATTTTGGGGAGAAATGCTATGAAATTAAATTGTTTTAAAACATTTAATATTGCTCACTTATACAGATATGTGTATTAAAAATCATACTAATATAATGTTAGCATGTACTAATAGATTATACATCTTTGTTATACAAGGACCACAAAAATTTACAATAGAACCTTAACTTAGAAAAGTCGAACCAGAGGTATGTAAACAAGGAGTAGACCAACAGTGACAAGCAGGGAGGAGGAGGGAGAGAAGGGGATAAAAAGGGGAAGGGTCTAGTCAAAGAATATGTATAAATGACCCATGGACATGGACAACTGGGTGGGGACTGACTGTGGGAGAAGGGGTGGGCAGGGTGTGGGGAAGCAATAGGAAAAAAAGTAAAAAAAAGAAAAGTATATCACTATCTTTTAGGACTATGTAATAGTATATGTGTGACTAACAAGCTGCAATTCTTTTAAGACATCTACGATTAAGATTTTCTACTGATTCAGAATATCATATTTCTTTGGATGAATAATGTTTTATTAGAAAATAAAATTAGTTAACAGTACTTAAAACATCTGTGAGTGTGTGTGTGTGTGTGTGTGTGTGTAGTTAGACAAAAAACACACCTAATAACATATACACATGAAAGTGAGCAATTATTGTAGAAATCAAAGGAACATTAAAGGCCATGGGTAAGACATTAAGATTCTACCCTCAGTCCTGTTACATTCTATATCCATTCTTTCACCCATCCACCCATCCACCGATCCATCCATCCATCCAATGAGCACTGAACAACCAGTGGGGGAAACAAGTAAACCATTATTACAATACAGTGTGAAAATGAAAACCATGAAGCACTATGGAAACACTGTATAACTGCAATAAATTGTTGTTAAAATAGTGAATAAGGAGTATACACATAACAGGAAGACATGTTTTTATTTAAAAGACATAACTATCTTTAAATTAGGGCAAAATCTCACTTAAAATTTGATCCATGTTTATAAACAATTGCCCTAAATTTTGTCACTTAGCTTGTCATTTAGGAAATTATCTTTGCTAAGTTCAGCATCTTTGAATTTTATTCTTAAGAAATTGAAATTCAGTTGTTATCACAAACTAAAAATTATGCTTCCCTTAAATAATTGCTTTTTTCTCAAATGAAAAGCCCCTAAGAGGTGTCACTAATGCACTCCAGATCATAGCTTGAATCACAGTGGTGAGCCAAACAATCATGATGAATGTCTTTGTGGTTTTATAATTCTTTGGTCCTTACCACTCCAAACCCCCCTTCAGAGAATGTCTTTCAAAATTCAAAGTGTTCCTCTTAAAACTTTACAAATATTGCATGCTTTGTATTTAGCATACAATAAATATGCACTCACATTTATGTACAAAGATGCTCATGGTGGCATTATTTACAGTAAAATAGGTAATATTTGGGGAGATGACTCTCTCTCACTGAACTTCATCTGAAATATTATTTTAAAAAGCTATGGCAAATAGTTTGTCTCCAGCAAATATATCATTACATTGCCTGCGAGGATAAGCACTGTTCAAATACCAACTGACAAATTACAAAGCAAATTGCCTTCAATTAAAATATCAATATAACTTTATATATTGGATAAAAATAAAATTATTTCTAAATAAAAATAACTCCAAAGAGAAATGGTGTGCATACCTAAAGTATTATTGACCAATATCTGAAGTGCTCTCTTTATTTAGGAAGTGCCACATGTAGTCAACAGGGGGTGCTAAAACATTTTGAAATACTGTTTTTAGAGAACTGAATTTCTTTTTAAAGGCACTGAGAAGTACACATTGCCAACTATAAAAATAGTCATAAGGAAGTAAAGAACAGCATAGGAAATATAGTCAATGATATTGTAATATTGTATGGTGTCAGGTGGATACTAGACTTACTGGCGTGATCACTTTGTCATCATTGTATTGTATATCTAAAACTAATGCCAAATGTATATCAACCGTAATAGAAAATAATTTTTTTAAAGGAAAAATACAACTAATCAAAACCAAAAACTGGGGAGAGCAAAATGGTCTTCACCTTTCATTAAAAAAAGAACTCAATAATAATATTTAAAATGAAACATAGTAGTAAAAAGATTATTGTTAACATTAGTGTCATACATGTGGTCTATACTCAGTGTCTTGAACTATCCCTGAACTTTGGGAATTAGGATCTAATAATTGTAAAAAATGTAAAATACTCTGAGTGAGAAATAACATGTGATGAAAAAAATACATAATTATATTCATTAGCTATATCCTTCAAATTGAGGGTGCAGGGAAGGTATAATTTTCCTTCAAGAACAAGCAATCTAGAGGTCAAATATGAACACATGTGAATGTTTCACTTCAAATTAGGTCATATGTACATTAATTTCTTCTTTGCTGCTCTGTTTCATAATCTTATCTTTACCACAAAAACTCTTAATCTGGAATCACTCTAGGGGAACCTACAACATAAAATCAGATTGACTAATGGTTTCATGATATGGGCTAAGGTTGAGTTTTCCAAATGTATTAAAATATGAAGATTTAAGTCAGCAAATTAAATTCAGGTTTCTAGAGGGTAAAAATTTTTCCATATGAGGTCAAGATTCTTATTTGTGACATTGAGAAATAAATTCCTTATCTAAGTTACAATTAAAAGTTTACCTCCAAAAAATTTTTCATTCCTCATAATACCAACAATTTCAGTACTCTTTAGAACACTCAAACTTGACTAGGACTTCTTCAAAGGCTTGCTAACATTGTTAATAGTTCATTTTTAAAAAATGCCCTTGGGGCTTCTGACCAAGATGGAGGTCTAGATAGACATGCTGTGTCTCCCTCCACAACTAAGAAGGAATACAGCTATCTCAAATGTAGAGACAAACAGAAGTCGCAGAAAATCGAGCTGCATGGAAGTCCAACAAACAAAGATATGAAGAAGAAATACTCATCCAGACAGGTAAGAGGGGCAATATCTTGAATTAGGCATAAAAGAATTTGAGGGAGTAACACTTTTTGAATTGAAAACTACCAGTGTGTTACTTTGTAACTTCTAATAATTTTTTAAATAATTATTTTGAAAAGTTATGAAAACAGGTAAAGCTTAATTATTTAATAAAATGGATATTCTGTTACTCTTAATGATTGCTTAAGTGGACCTGTATGATGTTCATGTCTAGGTATCAAAGGTAATAAATATATGCAGAATCACATGTCAGAAATTGACTGGCTTGGGGTAATCTTGATTGTTCCAATACATCTGATGATACTTTAGGGCTCTTTTCTGTTGTACTATGGAACTAAAGTGTTTAAAACTATTACTAAAAAGTGCCTAACGATTTTCCAGAGGAGTTTTCAAAACTGTTTCTCTAGTGGAAAATTTAATTGATGAGGGCACAGGATTTTAAAAACATGATGTTACAGGGTAGCTGGTCTGTTGTATATAAGGGTAATTGTTCTCTATGGTTCCATCCACAGTAGCCCACAGCTCACAGTTCCTGCACCAGGGAAGATAAAGCTTCATTGCTTCTGACTGTGCAAACCAGTGGGGGTTAGCGCAGAGGAAGAAATTGCCAGTCTCTCAGCACTAAGAGTGTCAGTTATTATTATTTGTAACTATATGGCTTTCTATGGGGAAAATTATTTGCTCTGGTGTTATGAGAATTCAAGGATCTATGAAGGTCTTAGGATATATCTTAGCACCCAGCTGCTGAGAGAAATGATCAGACCTCAGCATGCTGGCAAGAATGCAATTAGACTAAGAGAAGCAGTAAATAACAGAGTAGCTCTTGCTTAGTTCCCAAAGCCTACAGAAAAGATTCTCTCCTTTGTCATAATAGGATGCTAAGTTTCTGTATAGGACGCAAAGAACATAAAAAAATGCTACCTATCACCAAGGACTTTAAAATCAAGCTCCCATCTTTACTTTGGTCTTCCATCTCACTGTTCCCTACTAAAACTTTCCCTCTCAATGATGCTTATTTCATGACTTTTCATACTCAGGTACTCCTCTAAAGTGCTCATCTATCACTCATAGGACTGTGTGGCTTAAATATGTACATAGTAGATATTATGCATTAGTCCCGGCACTAAATCCTGCATTACAAAAAAAAAAAAAAAGATACAGTTTATGCAGAGAGGAGGTTATAGCCTTGGTAGAAAAATGAAAAGGGCATTGAACCATTAATCTGATATCCAACAGAAGCTCTACAGAAGGAATAATTGTTCTGAGAGAACCAGATTTTCCCTTTGTCACAATCCTCAAGGAAAAAGAGAACTTAATTCTTAAAAAAATTAAAAGGTTCTAACAGCATGGTACTTTTAATAACATGGAGGAAAATATTATTCTACATCCAACTACTTAACTGTGAAAACTTTTTATTCATAAAACGTTTTAAAAAGATATAAAATTCCCATCCCTGGAATCGTCAATTATGTAAATTACTAATTCATAGCCTAGGAAGATTTCTCATACTAAAAAGTTACCACCTCTTCCCAGAGTCTAAAATCTGATAAGGTTGGTAATATTATTATTACAAACAGTAGCAACAGCAACTTTTATTATAGCTATAAGCTTTTATTTTCATTGAACCTTTTAATAAAGGGGCTTAAAGCTCAAGTCATCTTCTGTCCCAACCTTTTTGGCACCAGGGACCGGTTTCATGGAAGATGTGGGGAGTGGGTTAAATAGAGGTGGAGCTCAGGTGAGCTTCGCTAGTGGTATCAGTCCATGGCCCGGAGGTTGGGGACCCCTGATCTATATCCTGTATGTAAGTTAGCAAGAGGAACGTATAGTAGGCCTTTTTACAGAATTAAAGAGTAAAGAATAGAAAAGCTACATAGGGTGATCCAAGAAAGTAGCAGAGTAAGTTGGAAGCTTTACTAAACCTTCTCTCTGGACCAAACTGGAATTACAACTAAATTATAGAACAATCATCATGAACAACCAACTGAAGACCGTCTAAAGAGAAGTCTTATAACCAAGGATTTACAGAAGAAGCTGCATCAAGACTGGCAAGAAGGGTAGAGCCCTGAAAAGGTCTGGCTCTGCTCCTGCAAATGGTGGCTGAGGTTCCAGATAGATATCACAGCTACGGGGGAAGTCCACCTGAGAAGCATGGAATGTAAACCCCAAGCCAGGCTCCCCAGCCCAGAGCAACAGAGCCAGGTAGAGGTGCCCATATAACACCTGGTTGTAAAAATCAGCAGGGTTTCTAAAAACCAAAAGATCAAAAATATTAACAATATAATGACAATAAATATATACCTATCAACAATTGAATATAAAAAACAAAATAAACTAACAGGCAGAACTGAAACAGACTCATAGATACAAAGACATTTGAATGGTTGAAAGAAGGGAGGGTGTTGGGGGGATGGGTGAAAGAGGTGAAAGGATTAAGAAGTACAAATTGGTAGTTACGAAACAGTCATGGAGATGTAAAGTACAGTATGGGGATACAGTCAATAATATTCTAGTAACTATGGATGGTGTCAGATGGGCATGAGATTTATCAGGACGATCACTTAGTAACTTACATACTGTCTAATCACTATGTGTGCACCTGAGACTAATATGATATTGTATTTCAACTGTAATTGAACAATAAAAAGAATGGAAAAAATTAAAGTAAAAACAAAAATATCATCCTAAAAAAATATATAACCAACCCTCAAAAAAAAAAAATAAAAGAAAATGAGAACACAAACCCAAAACCTATGGTGTAACAGAGCAGGGGCCCTCCGCAAAGTCCCCACAGCTCATGGTTTTGGGGATAGGGAAGGAGATAATAGAGCTTTTGAAGTGCTTTGCATATCTATGGTAAGTTGATAACTAGATAATAGTTGTGCTGCAGCCCAGGGCAAAAGGGCAGGTGATGGGCTTAAGACATTTTTATGCTGCCCCCAGTTAAAAGGGAAGATGATAGGCTTAAGAGACTTTTCATAACAATAACTAATGGTGCTCTGGGTCAGCATTTAAAATAAGAGTAGGCAGCCATAAAAGGAGAAGCCACATGGTCTAAGAGTGTAGAAGGGATTCAGCTAGGAGGTCTGGTGTATAAGGGGGAAGCCATGTGGTTTGGAGAGAGAGTCTACCACAAGGTCTGGAGTAAGAAGGAGGCCAACTGGGAAACCTGCCTGGAGAACAGGGCAGCATGGATGATGAGGCTGGAATTGCGGGGACCTGCCTAACCAAGCATGGATTAGTTGGAAATGCCTGAAATGCCGAACTGCAAGTAGGAATACGGAGCCATGGACTTCTGCTTTTCTGAAAGATAGTACCTCTCACCGGCCTATTCTGAAACTGGCCTGGTTTGACAGGGGAAGGCAGTACTAAGTGTTTTGGGGTGTTTTAAAGGGAATGGGACATAATGGTAAAAACCTGCCATTATTCTGAATCTTTAAAACTTTAAATAAACCCCCTTTCCTTTTTCACCAAACTTCTGTATTGGGAGTCACACTTCTTGGCAGTAGGCAATCAGACCCCACAGCAGTTCCAGGATAGCATAGGCTGGGGTTCTGAAACAATGGGACAGAGCAAAAGTAGTCCTAAGCAGGGAATTCGTGACATTACAGGCCTATCTCAAGAAACAAGAAAAATCTCAAATAAACAATCTAACTTTACACTTAAAAGAACTGAAAAAGAACAACAAACAAAGCCCATAGTGAGTAGGAGGAACAAAATAATAAGGATCAGAGCAAAACTAAACGAAATAGAGTATTAAAAACAATACAAAAGATGAGTGGAACCAAGAGCTGGTTCTTTAAAAAGATAAACAAGATGGACAAACCTTAACCAGATTCATCAAGAATATAAGAAAGAGGACCGAAATAAGTAAGATCAGAAAGGAGGGACTTCCAGTTAAGATGGCGACACAGGTAAACACAGCTTGCCTCCATGCATAGCCACATCAAAATAACAAGTAAAATATAGAACAACCATCACTCATAACCATCAGAAATCAAGTTGAATGGAAGTGTGACAACAATGGAAGTACAGAAACCACATTCATCCAGACTGGTAGAAGGGACAGAGACATGGAACAGGCTGGTCTCACACTTACATGTGGTGAATAAAAACTCAGGAGCGATATCTCAGGAGCCAGGAGTCCCAGCCCCACACCTGGCCCCCTGGGCCCAGGGTTCCAATGTCAGGAAGATAAGCCCTCATAACATCAGATTGCAAAAACCAGCAGAAATTGGTGGAAGAAACTTTTGGAGTCTCAAACAGTTCATCTTCAAAAAGCCACACATGGACTGAATCAGACTCAATCCCTCTAAGCTCAAGGACTGGGATAGCAGCTTAAAAGGCAACAGTGGTCGTCGTCGGCAGCCGTCCGTCTCGAGAGACGATGGTGTAGCTTCTTAAGAGTCTATCTGCACCGCCGAGAATGGTTGTGCAGTCCGACTCGGGAGTGACACGGTATCTGTCTCCTACCGTGTTGAATCGACATCTTGCGATGACGCTGGAGTGTCCTCTCCAGTGAAGCTGAAGCTACAGAGCCTCGAGAGACGATGGTGTAGCTTCTTAAGAGTCTATCTGCGCCGCCAAGAATGGCTGTGCAGTCCGACTCGGGAGTGACACGGTATCTGTCTCCTCCCATGTTGAATCGACATCTTGCGATGTCGCTGGAGTGTCCTCTCCAGTGAAGCTGAAGCTACAGAGCCTGGGCAGGGTGATATGGAGGGTCTGCTATTGCCCATGCAGCAGACCCCCCCTCTCTTCGCAGCTGAAGGATCCAAGGGAAAGACGGAGTCAATACAGCTTGGCTTCAGGTGCGCCTCAGGAGTTGCCGGTGTTGACTACAACGTCAAACCGCCTTAGGGACTCCGGCTCCGGATTTTCTGTCGGGGTTTACTCCCTTAGCCTTTCCCCTGAAGAGGTATGCCGCAAGGCAGCGGAGGTTTTTTGGAATCAGAGTTTTCCTTCTCTGATGTGCCCTGACTGGAAGATCGAACCAGCGACACTTAGCTCGCAGGCCGACGCTCAATCCACTGAGCCAAACCAGCCAGGGGTATACAGGAACAGTGGTATACAGGAAGGAACTGTAGTATCTGGCATCAAGGTGAGAGCTAGGAGACAGCATTCTTCCAGACAAAAAGGTGGGCAGAGGCAATTGTCCCTCTCTTAACCCTAATTCCACAAAGCCATAAAGCCAGCAGGCAGGTGCCATATCTGAGACTCCATCAACCTTGCTAATACTGTTTGTCCCACCCTGGAGATTCCGAGACTCCATCCAACCCAAATTACGGGTCCCATCATAGTGACCTTTCCACATGAATGGGCTGGTCCTAGCTCATGCTTCACAACTTCCTAAATCCTCTCAAACAAGCAATAGTCAGCCTCAGTGCACACCATACCTCTTACTAAGTGGCCCCAGAGCTGGCACTAGCAGCAGACAGCCTAGATTCATATTTTGGCTTAGCCTGGAAATCTCTGAGCTCAGCACAAGTAGCAGCCATCTCAGATTGCTTTATAGCTCAGGCAGGGTGGTACCAGGCCGAACACAGGTTGGGGATGATCTTGGCCTGCACTGCCCTGGAAACTCCAAAGCCTGCGTACCTAGTGAACAGCTATAGACCACCACCCTGTCCCTGCTCAGCTGATTCTCCACAGAGGACGGAAGTTGATGGTCAGTGGTCACAGCCACTTTTGACACTTTTGATCAGTCACAGCATCTTCTCCATACACTGCACAAATCTTTTATTGAGTTTCAGCTGCATTTTTACATTTCTTGTAATAATAAAGCATAATATGCCAAAAATTGTTGCTTATTTTCTTCCATTTTCAATATTAATGGCTATACAAAAGTCAAAAATTTGGATACTTTTTAAAAAAATACACACTGTATGACAGCTGTCACAACACAATTTAACAAAATTGTTTTGAATGAAGTTAAAAACAACTAAGTACTATGAAAGCCATCTTACAGAAAAATAAATAAATGAAATTTTTGGCCAACCCAATACAATAGCCAAGATTTGGAAGTAGCCCAAGTGTCCATCAGTGCTTGAGTAGATAAAAAAAGCTGTGGTACAGTTATACAATGGAATACTACTCAGCCATAAAAAAGGGAAATATTACCCTTTGCAACAGTGTGGATGGACCTGAAGAATGTTATGCTAAGTGCAATAAGTCAGAGAAAGATAAGTACCATATAATTTCACTCATATGTGGACTCTAATAGACAAAATGAACTAACAAGCAAAGTAGTGACAGACTCATAAATAGAGAGCAGGCTGACAGCTGTTGCAGGGACTAGGGGGATGGAGGGATTGAAAAAGAGAAAAAACTCACAGATATGAACAATAGTGTTGTGATTGCTGGGGGAGACTTGACTTGGGGTGATGAACACACAATGCAGTGTACAGATGATATGTTGTAGAACTGTGGACCTGATATCTGTATGATTTGGTTAACCGGTATTATTCAATAAATTCAATAAAAATGTAAAACAAAGAAACAAAAACCCCATGATGGTTATCTGTCAACATCCAGCAAGGGGGCGGTAGGAGGGAGAGAAGGAGGAAGAGAGAGGGATGGAGGAAGGGAGGGAGGGAGGGAGGAAAGAAGGAAGGAAGAAAAAAAGCTTTGTAATTTCCCCAAGGTTCATATTAATTGCAATGAAGGCCTGGTATCCAGACTGCCCAACAATTACTCTTATGTACAACAGACCAGCTACCCTGCAACATCATGTTTTTAAAATCCTGTGCCCTCATCAATTAAATTTTCCACTAGAGAAACAGTTTTGAAAACTCCTCTGGAAAATCGTTAGGCACTTTTTAGTAATAGTTTTAAACACTTTAGTTCCATAGTACAACAGAAAAGAGCCCTAAAGTATCATCAGATGTATTGGAACAATCAAGATTACCCCAAGCCAGTCAATTTCTGACATGTGATTCTGCATATATTTATTACTTTTGATATCTAGAAATGAACATCATACAGGTCCACTTAAGCAATCATTAAGAGTAACAAAATATCCATTTTATTAAATAACTAAGCTTTAACTGTTTTCATAACTTTTCAAAATAATTATTTAAAAAATTATTAGAAGTTACAAAGTAACATATTGGTAGTTTTCAATTCAAAAAGTGTTACTCAAATTCTTTTATGGAATGAAAAAGTATAAATAATTATGAGTTTTAAGGCCATTTTTAGTGATCTGCTTAATTCAAGATACTGTACTACCTTCTTCAAGAATATTGCCAAGATGGTTGAATCATTAATTGTATCTCATACATTTCTCATTGGTCATTTCTGACCTAAATCAATCAACTCTACCAAATAATGTAGAAATTGTGAATTAATGTTCACCAGGGAATAAAGCTGTTTTGTGCATTTTCACCATTCAACTAGAAATCTAATCTATACCAGAACATAAATTTTAGTTGCAAAAGATTTCAAAAGATGCAATAAGCATTGACTAAAACAATCATTTTCAACACATAGATTTTGGCAAGTACAAATTGATTTCCCCCTAATTGACACTACAGTAGTCCCTCTCCTATATTGCAGTTCACTTATCACGGCCTCACTGTATCATGGAATTTTTTAAAACACTATATTTAATTATTTATTGCGGATTTTTCACTATATTGCGGGATTTTGCGGTACTGTATATATATGTTGTTAAATTTACGTAGGTTTAAGAGTGTAGGGTTCCTACTTCACGGATTTTCACCTATCGCGGAGTGGGGGTGGGGGAGGGGTGTCTAGAATGTAATACCCGCGATAAGTGAGGGAATACTGTATTGTAGGCCCTGGCTGGTTTAGCTCAGTGGATTGAGCGTCGGCCTGCGAGCTAAGTGTCGCTGGTTCGATCTTCCAGTCAGGGTACATCAGAGAAGGAAAACTCTGACTCCAAAAAACCTCCGCTGCCTTGCGGCATACCTCTTCAGGAGAAAGGCTAAGGGAGTAAACCCCGACAGAAAATCCGGAGCCGGAGTCCCTAAGGCGATTTGACGTTGTAGTCAACACCGGCAACTCCTGTGGCGCACCTGAAGCCAAGCTGTATCGACTCCGTCTTTCCCTTGGACCCTTCAGCTGCGAAGAGAGGGGGGGTCTGCTGCATGGGCAACAGCAGACCCTCCATATTACCCTGCCCAGGCTCTGTAGCTTCAGCGTCATCACAAGATGTCAATTCAACACGGGAGGAGACAGATACCATGTCACTCCCGAGTCGGACTGCACAGCCATTCTCGGCGGTGCAGATAGACTCTTGAGAAGCTACACCATCGTCTCTCGAGACGGACGGCTGCCGACGACTGTATTGTAGAGCAACTCCAAGGGTCTTTGACATGTAGCAATTTGCAGTTTTGCTGAGGGATTCATTTGAAATGTAACCACTGAAAGGCCTGGTCATAATAGTGAGTCACTGAAATAGTGAATAACCTGGCTGAACCCTGAATCATACTGCCATACTTCTCCTATCATATTCATAGAGAAGTCGGTTCATCTGGAGAACACTGCCAAATGGTTGTCCCCTGACTTGATTATTTCTGCATGACCTTATTTAATGCTCCATGAAGTAGATACTATCATCATTTCCATGTGTGAAAATTAAGCTATTAAAGAAGGTTAAAGTGACTTGCCCAAGGTCACAATCTGTAAGCCAAGATCAGGGCCACATACAACTGACCCCAGCGCCTGAGCTCTCAACCATCAGCAATCCCGCATTGTTTCTAAAGTAAGTTTGGCTAATGTCACTTTAGCAATAATGTTCTCTACTATACTATAGGGTTTTAAGGAAATTACTTGTTTTAATTGCTTAATAACTACATTAGTTTTGAGTTTATAGATCTCACAGAGGATCTGGACTAAAATTCGTAGTTAGTGCTTAAGACCTTGAACTCTTAAGTGAGACCCACCCAGGTTACCAGCAATGTGACCTCGGGAAGATGAGTTCAACTTCCTGTACCTCAGCTCCCTCCACTGTAAAATACAGATAGATGATAACATTATTTGCTTCACGGGGTTATTGTGAGGATTAAATGAGTTAATAGATGTAAAGTTGACAGTAGGCACTAAGAGTGTCCATTATTATTATTTGTAACTATATGGCTTTCTATGGGGAAAATTATTTGCTCTGGTGTTATAAGAATTCAAGGATCTATGAAGGTCTTAGGATATATCTTAGCACTCTACCTAAGTTTCTTCATCTCCATTGCTTTTCTTTATTATTAACCAGTGCTTGAACTGGTTCTTGCAATGTAATAAACTTTAAGTTAGAATTTGAGGTGAAATTATTTTTTTAAGTTTTTTAAGATATGTATCATATTAATTAAAGAAGATTAAAATTAGATGATTTGTGACAAGAAGTCAAGTGACTATAACCAGTTTGTCTAAAGATCCAGTTCTATATAAGAGGCTATTAAAATGTCTCATAGAATATAAACTTGGTTCTGGCAAGGATACTTCTCACATGATGGAACACCCTACACTTTTCCAAATATCTTGAAGAAACAATGCTGCAAACCTTGTCTTTATGGTACCTTATTTGAGAATAGGGCAAATCATCAAACAGATGTTTACATAAACCCAAATTTAGAATGTTCCTGGGCTCTGAGAATTCATTCCCTTGTGACAGGGAGAAGTTGGCCACGTTTCAAATCCCTATGCATCATCAAATCCCTATTCAAAAGCTAAACTAAATTGAGAAATGGCAGCAAGACATGGTGACATGGAAAATATATCAGCAGGATTTATCAGAAACTGTATATTTGTAGAAAAAACACTTCCCAAATAATGCAAAACAAGTGATATGTTCACAAAAGTTAACCTAAGCCAAACAATCTGAAACTTGGCTACATTAAGATAAAGATCACTGTAAATTTTGGGAGGATCTGTGCTCCGGTCAATTTGCACAGATTCAGAAGTTAAACAAATATATGAACAGTCTGCCCTGTAACAATCACAAACTTCTCACTCCCCATTCTCTGCATCCCAAATTATTCTTAGATAGGCCAGGTCTTTCTGCTTTTAATCAAAACAAATGATTCTTGAAGAAAAAAGCTACACTATGAGTTTTCATAAAGATCAATAATTTCAGTTTATTTTTAGCTTTTTCAATGATTTTCTCAAATAAGCAAGTCATTAAAGTGCATTTGTCAATGTCCATGGAACTTTGTTAGCCATGTTGTATTTCATGTAAGATTCAGCAAAGAACTGTCTTATGTTGCTCCAAGAAATTCAATAGATTCACCCTTCTGTTATTAAGGCAATAGTCATTTTATTATTATTAAGGCAATAGGAACCTTTAAACAAATTATTTTAAGAAAATATTTTTATTATCCTCAGTTTTGACCTTCTTTTTCCTTTATACTTAGCTGAAGCCAGATTACATAAAGTGATTAAGAGATAAACACAGACAATTTTATAATATTTTTATTAAAAAAATAAAAATCACCACAAGAAAAAAAGATGAGGAAAATGGCATTAGTCCCACGGAACCTGGTATTTCCATATCATCATACATTTGTTGAGCAGAGATAGCCAAATATTAGAAATACAAATGTCAAAAAGTGGGCATATTGAACCTAAAAATACTTAAGATAATTATAACTTCCATTTTCCTAAATGTAACTATTTGAACATTGTTATGAAATCACATCATAAATACTATATATACTATGAATATAAATATTTAATGCACAGTAGTAGACATTCAGTAAATGCAAGAGGATCTGAATTAATAATATTCAAAAGCTCTGTCTTTGCCAGGTAATAATAACATAATACAAATAAAATTGGGAATTTCCATAATTTCCATGATTATTTTTTAAGTATATTTTATTAATTATGTTGTTACAGTAGTCCCAATTTCTCTTCTATTTGCTCCCCTCTGCCCAGTAACCCCCTTCCCTCCAGCAATCCCACCCCTCCTTAGTTCATGTCCCTGGGTCATGCATATAAGTTCTTTGGCTTCACTCTTTCCTATATTATTTTTAACTTCCCCCTCTCTATTTTGTACCAACCAATTATGCTTCTTAGTCCCTGCACCATTTCCCCATTTCTCCCCCTTCCCCCTCCCAGCTGATAAACCTACAAATGATCCCCACACCTATGATTCTGTTCCTGTTCTTGTTGTTTGCTTAGTTTTTGTTTTTATTTTTTAGATTCAGTTGTTGATAGTTGTGAATTTGTTATCATTTTAATGTTTATAGTGTTGATTTTATTTTTCTTAAATAAGTCCCTTTAACATTTCATATAATAATGGCTTGGTGATGATGAACTCTACTTTTAGCTTTACCTTGTCTGGGAGAGACTTCATCTGCCCTTCCATTCTAAATAATAGCTTTGCTGGACAGAGTAGTCTTTGTTGTAGGTCCTTCCTTTTCATCACATTGAATACTTCTTGCCAGTCCCTTCTTGTCTGCAAAGTTTCTTTTGAGAAATCAAAGTCTTATAGGCACCCCTTTGTAGGTAACTGTCTGCTTTCTCTTCCCGCTTTTAAGATTCTCTTTATCTTTAACCTTTGGCATTTTCATTATATGTCTTCGTGTGGTCTTCTTTGGGTCTAGCTTCTTTAGGATTCTCTGTATTTCCTGGACTTGTATGCCTATTTTCTTCACCAAATTTGGGAAGTTTCCCTTTATTACTTTTTCACATAAGCTTTCAATTTCTTGTTCTTCCTCTTCTCCTCTGGCACCCCTATGATTTGAATGTTGGCACATTTAAAGTTGTCCCCAAGGTTCCTAAGCCTCTCCTCATTTTTTTCAATTTTTGTTTCCTCATTTTGTACTGGTTGACTTTTTTTTTCTTCCTTATATTCCAAATCATTGATTTGAACCCTGGTTTCCTTCTCTTCACCATTGATTTTCTGTGGATCTTTCTTCATTTCATTTAGCATAGCCTTCACTTCTTCCCTTATGCATTTGCCACACTTAAGCATATCTGTCAAGCCTGTGACCATCTTTATCACCAGTATTTTGAACTCTTGGTCTGTTAGGTTGGCTATTTCCTCATCTGTTAGGTTGGCTATCTCTTCGTTGCTTGGTTCTCCCACTAGAACCTTGATCCGTTCCCTCTTTTGGGCCATACTTCTCTGTCTCCTCATTCTGACAGGATCCTGTGTTTGTTTGCCTCTGTGTCTTAGGTAGCACCTGTGACATTGTAAGCGGCAGAGCCTTAGGTATTTGTCAGTACAGGTCAACCCATTTCACCACACTGTTGTGCTGTGTGTGGGAGAGGGGTCTGAGAGGGAACAATGTCACTTGCTCAGCACTCCCCCCTTTTCCAGGCACTTCTCCCACTTCCATATGGGCCTGACGCCTCTCTAGCTGTTGCCCTGCCCATTGTTCCCAGAGTGGGTGGGTCTGGGGACGTTCTAGGACCATGGGGGCCCTTTAAACAAGTGGACTCTGCTGAGAGACCTGCAGTTTCAGCCTCTGCCCCAACTCCCACTGATTTGCAATCAGAAGCAATGAGGTTTTATTGTCCCTGGTGCTGGAACCATGAGTTGTGCAGTCTAGGTGGTGCTGGGAGTACTCTCCACATGTCCCTCTTGCCTTTTTTTAAGTGTTTGACTGTGCTTTCTGCTGGCCTGCCACTGCCGCTTCCGCCACCACCACACTGCATCCTTTCCGACCCAGCCCCTCTCCTCCCGTCTGGATGAGTATTTCTTCTTTATATCTTTGTTTGTTGGACTTCCATACATCTCGATTTTCTGGAACTTCTGGTTGTCTCTAGTTTTGAGGTAGTTGTATTCCTTCTTAGTTATGGAGAGAGACGCAGCGTGTCTGTCTAGGCCTCCATCTTGGTTGGAAGTCCTTGATTTCCATGATTATTATTGTTGACTATATTTTTATAAAAGCCTTATTCAAGGCATTCGCAAAGAGAGACAGCAAAATTATAGTGACAAGAAGAGCATGAGGTCAAGAGACTTAAATCAGGTAGAGATAATTTTAATGAAAATAAAAATGTATTCACAATAAAGAGTGGCCTCAAATGAGGCTGCTTTCTGCTTTCAGTCTGTTAATTTTCTACGATGTTCTGAATTATTCAAAGACTACAGTAATCAGACAAGAGCACATTTAATCTCTGGGATCTTCACAGCAGATGCAAAGTGTTGGTAACTACCCACAACTGCTTATGTGATGATAACTAAATAATCAAGATCCTCATTAGCATAACATGCCACACTCAAACTAGCTAATTAAAGTAATGGTGCACTTTGTTCAGGTATCTTTCTGTTTCTTTCACAAAGTGCATAAAATTACAAAGTTCTAGACAATTCTGTCACCTGTGTGTGCCATCTCTTACACATGTACCCTTTAGGATGAAATAAATGTATACCTAGAGGTGTCTATTGCCACTCCTGGCTAGCTGGCAAAGAGCACTGAAATCAACATCAGAAGTAAAATATTATATATACACAATTATATTTGATACTTATCACCTGGCTAGGCCGTTATGAAATGTGGACTGAGTTTTTCTAGAGAGGAAGGAAAAACATCTAACCTATCTCTTTAATTTCTTCCTCTTCATTCTTCAAGTCTCAGAATTTGCATCCTTTCTTTCAAAAAGCCAAGACTTCCTCCAGTTTGAGTCAAGAACCCCACCTTTGTCCTCTATAGCACTGGATGTTTCCCTCATACAGTCAGAGAAGTTATTACTTTGTCTCCATCAGTAGATATGAGAGTTCCATAAGGACATAATTTGCATAAGAACCTACAAGGCCAGGTTCATATTAGGGACTTCAGAAATGTTTACTGAGCTGATGAGGAGACCAACCTAGAAGATTACATTCTTCTATCTTTTATGAGTGGAGAAAACACAGGCCTTATATATGTGCTCATTCGTTCATTCACTGAGTTTCTATAACAGGCACTGCAAAATACTGGAGGTACTGTAATGAAACAGTCAGTTTAAAAATTATAGTACAATTTGATCAATGTTGCTAAAGATAAAAATATTAAGAGTCAATGAGTGTGGAGAGATGTTGTACAACCTATCACAGAAGGCTTCCTAGGAGATAACATTTGAGTTGGGCTGTGAAAGTAGAGCAAATCCAAGAGACAGGAAGACAGGAAGAGAGTCTTCTCAGCAGAGGGGCTTCAAAAAACATGTCATGTTCAAGAAATGTAAAGGAGAGAGACTAGATTGTGACAGAAGCCAAGGTTGGCAAAAATAAGTCAGAAGTAGCTTATGCTGTGAAAAGGAATTTAGGCTTTATCTTCAGTGTAATGAGAACCAATGAAGCCTTTTAAGAAGAGGAGCAATACTATCAGCTCTAGTTAGATACAATATTGTATAATTAGCACGAAAGAGAATCAATACATTCAATAATGTTTGAGAAACCAGGGACAAGTAGACTTGACACTCAAGTTGGGAACAATGACCTAAATGACCATTAGCTAAATCCAATGAAAGCAACAGTAAAATTAAACAAGATAAATATTCCTTTCCCTGGGATGCTTATATACTAATTCTTTGTAAGGACTGTCTACGTCTCAGGAAAATAAACTGATTTTTCTCTAAAGTCTGTTTAAATAACAACATTATTACTGTCATACAGTCATAATAATTTAGTAAAAGTAAGCAAATACTGCTGCAAATTGAAGGACTTTACATACCTGAGACGCTTTGCCTGTTGGAATCTGAGTCCCCATTACTGGAGTTAGAATTGTTGGAGGAGTTGTTGTCAACTCCACCCAGAAGGGGGCGCAAGTGGCTTACTGAGACTTGTTCAATGAATGATGTCCCATACTTGCGAAAGTACCACCATTCAAATATCTAGAATAGAAAAATATAATAAGCATAATTATGGTTTTTGTTATTGTTTATAATTTTTGTACACATGTCCATAAAATATGTTGCACTTACTAATTATATCTACCTTAAACACTTAAACAATTTTATGCCAAAATTTTAATTTATTCTAAAAATTAAAGTTCATAGAAGTTAATACACCAATTACACTTTCAATTTTTAATGCTGTTTTATCCACTTAATATTGGTTTTGAAGAAAAATCTATAGCTATAACCATGGATGAAAGAACATTGTAAGACTTGCTCAATATTATTTTCCTCTAAATTTACATATCATTCTAATAACAAAATCATTATAGCTGAAAGAGAACTCCAGAAGCCTCTTAGGAGTATGGCTTATGAAATATACCAATTCTTGGCACTTTAGATTCTGATAAAGCTATACCTGCATAAAATTAAGATAGCAAAATTTCATTTAAAAAGACAAAAAAACTATCTCCTTAGAGAAATGTTGGTTTCACAAAGAGTTCCAACTGCTAAGAGATTCAGCAATGTCCCACTTGCTAAGAGTACTTTAAAAACACAAGCATCTGTTGTTTACCACGAAGGTTTCTTCATTCGCAAGCTTACCATTTGTTATGTACTATGGATTGCAAAGGAGAAAAGAAATAACTTTCATTAATAAAAGAAAAGAAGCAATGATACTCACATGACTAGACTAAGCACTGAGGGAGCAAGAAACCTCTCCCAACAACCCTTCTTACCTGGTTCCCCTGCCCTTCCAGTGATTGCCTTTCTAACACTGTTCAAAGTTGCTCTCTCCTGCTTCCTTTTCTCTCCTCCCTGTCTGATTTGGAATATGTTTCTTAAGCAGTCGCAAATCAATATACAGAAGAAATTTAAGAAACAACTATATTCCATCGTCTCACGGCAATATAATAATATAGAATGTAAAATTAACATAGAATCAATTACCTTTATCTTTACTTATTTCATAACAACAAGATTTTGATATCTACTCTAGAATGGCCTTTGGGCTGTTATTTTAAAATTGATGTCTTCCCTCTTCTGCTTTATCAAAAATTTCCTTTAAAACGACAGAAAAAACATCTATGAATGACCAAAAGAAAACGTCAATTAGACCAAATATTTCCAAACCTAGAATAGGACAACTTGATTTAATCCCAAAGAGTTATCCCTTCTGACCATATGAATTTCCACATGTTAAGACTTCAAGCTCAAGTAATTTCTCTGGGTAGATGAGAGAATCTGATATGGAAACAAAAAAGAAACAGGACTAGTCTATAACATTTAAAATGCTAAGAATAAGAGATCTTGCTTAAAGAAGGAAGAAAGTTTAAGAATGGTAAATTTATAAACCATGGATTCAGAAGAGAGTTTGTAACCTTAGGTGAGTTAGTTAATCTAACTGAACATCAGTTTCTTCACCTGTAAAGTGGAAATCATATTCATTATTTATCATGTTATATTCACTATTAAGAATACATATATTGCCCTGCCTGATGTGGCTCAGCTGGTTGGAGCACTGTTCCATAAACCCACAGGTTGCAAGTCTGATTCTCAGTCAAGGCACATACCTAAATTGTGGGTTCAATCCCTAGTCAGGGTGTATTCAAGAGGCAGCCAATCAATTTTCCTCTCTCATACTGATGTTTCTCTCCCTCTCTCTCTCCCTCTCTTCTTTCCCTGCTCTCTAAAATCAATAAGAATGTCCTTGGGTAAGGGGAAAAAAAAAAAAGAATACATTTATTATTAAGGGTCCTCAATTTTCATGGCCATGTAAAACACCTAGTCTCAATCCCGATATAAAAGACCTAGTTCAGCAGTTGCTGCATAAATGGTTCTCAAAAGTTAACAGCAAAGCTGTCTTTTATTGCATTGATGATCCACCTCCCATGGGCAGCACAGGTCACATAACGTCGTCGGCAGCCATCTGTCTCGAGAGACGATGGTGTAGCTTCTTAAGAGTCCATCTGCACCGCCGAGAATGGCTGTGCAGTCCGACTCGGGAGTGACACGGTATCTGTCTCCTCCTGTGCGATGACGCTGAAGCTACAGAGCCTGGGCAGGGCAACATGGAGGGTCTGCTGTTGCCCATGCAGCAGACCCCCCCCTCTCTTCGCAGCTGAAGGGTCCAAGGGAAAGACGGAGTCAATACAGCTTGGCTTCAGGTGCGCCGCAGGAGTTGCCGGTGTTGACTACAACGTCAAACCGCCTTAGGGACTCCGGCTCCGGATTTTCTGTCGGGGTTTACTCCCTTAGCCTTTCCCCTGAAGAGGTATGCCGCAAGGCAGCGGAGGTTTTTTGGAGTCAGAGTTTTCCTTCTCTGATGTACCCTGACTGGAAGATCGAACCAGCGACACTTAGCTCGCAGGCCGACGCTCAATCCACTGAGCTAAACCAGCCAGGGCACACACACACAAATATTCACTCTATAATTACCTCTGTTCTCCTCTCTCATTAAGTTTTACTGATGTGGAAGCAGTGAAAACAAAAAACAGTAGAAACACTAAAAGGCATCAAAATCTACGAGGTCAAAAACTTTTGAGCAGTGGGAAAAAATGTCTCGATAGGTGTATTGCATCAAATGGAGAGCACTTTCAAGGTGACTGAAGTTTAAACGTGTAAGAATAGATATACTTTTGTATAAACAAATTCTGGGATTTTTTTGGTCCCTCCCATCCCCCGATACCGTATGATTTCACTTATGTGTGAAATGTAAAGAACAGAATAAACGAACAAACAAAATTGAAACAGACTCATAGACAGAGAAAGCAAACTGGTGGTTGCCAGAAGGGTTGGGTATTGGGGGACTGGGTGAAAGAGGTGAAAGAATTAAGAAGTACAAATTTGTAATTGCAAAGTAGTCATGGGGATGTAAGTAAAGCACAGGTCACATACTGCTATGAATACATCCCTTTTTTGTCAGTCTACAATTCGGGTTAATACAGCAACTACTGAAAGGAAGAAGGAAAGGACTTGGAGCCACAGTATTTTGGAAGAGTTGCACTGATCCAAATGGACAGATGGTGTTATCTAACATGCACATATTTGTTGTCACTTTGAATTCTTCTCCATGGTGCACAACCAACAATGTAAACCACAAAGCTCTCATAAACAAATGTAGATTTTAAAATTAGTTTTTGGACATGTTAATAGCTAACTGGGCTTGCCACAGTGCAACAAAACAGTTTTTTTTAATCTTCATCCAATGATCTGTTTATTGATTTCAGAGAGAGAGGAAAGGAAGGAGTGAGAGAGAGAAATATCAATGTGAGAAACAACAATCAGATGTCTCTCAGAGACACAGAGAGAGAGCCATTGATATGAAAAAACATCAATCAGATACCTCCCATGTTAGAAACAAGGTCATAGTGACTCCCAAACCAGCAGCAAAGTCATTGGTAACAAAAGGAAAATGTAATTAAAGGGTCTTAAGGGCAAATGTAATTAAAGGATCTCTGAGAAGGGAGTGGATAACATTAGCATATTCACAAATCACAATAGGGGCATTTAGATGAACGCGTTAGATTGTACCTCCGGAGTATCCAGTCATGGAGAAATGGGGAAGGAGGAGAGGGGAGGGGAAACTAGTTGCGCTAGGGTGGGGAAGCTAAGACTATAAAACCAGGTTCCTTTGTCTACTTGGGGCGCACATTCTCCTGGCTATGAGGGTGCGCCCAGCTCTGCAGACTCGTGAATAAAGGCCTCGTTTTACTGCTCAAGTCCTGTGTCCCAGTTTTTATTGTGAGCGTTTCTCACACCATACGCACCACAAGCAGGGATCAAACCAGCAACCTAAGTATGTGCCCTGACCAGGTATTGAACCTGTGACCTTTTGGTGTACAGGATGACGCTCCAACCAACTGAGCCACCCACAGATTAAACAATTTCTGACCTGACAATAATAAAATTAAAATATAAATTTACTCATTTAATAGTCTTAAAAATGTAATCTTTCTAGTATTTCTTCATACTCATGTTCCACCCCAAGGATTACACAGATCAGGTAAAATGAAAACTAAAAACCATCAATTGGGTTTAACATTTAGGAACCAACAGTGACCCTACCATCTAGCTGAAAGGTAAAAACTCTAATACACTTCATGATAGCTAAATTGTATGACTTTGGTTGGTACTCTTGATTCTCTGGGACCCAGTTATCTAATGTGTAATATAAGGTCACAGTAAACAGTTAATGTTGGATGGATGGGTGGATGCTGGCTGGATAGGTGTGTGGATGGATGATAAGGACTGGCCTGGTGATTTAATGGTATATAATTTTTAAAATCATTAGGACCAGTGAAAGGGTTTATGTTCATTTTCTTTGTAATAAAAAAGAAAGGCCTACATAGATTTGTGGAACAGGAAAGAACCTAGTGGAAAGAGAGATATTGTAGATGCAGAAGAGTACAAATAACCAAGAGGCAAGATGCCAAGAGCCCACAAAACACACCCACCCTGCCTTGAAAAGTAACCTACCACTTCTTGCTCTGAGCCAGAAAAAATGGGGAAGGATAAATGAATACAGGGATACATTCTATTTTGGAAAGTAGGGTGTGATAGAGCTATTTCACATTAAGAAGACAACAAAGGGATAAAAACTGGGTGACACTGATCTTGGTAGAGATGCAAATAAAGTTTATCTTCTCGGTAAAAGATGTGGAAATGGAATTGGGAATGTGAGGACGGAAGAAGTGGTCTGAATCTATATGTTGCAGAACAGAAGGGCCATAAGCTATACTCAGGGCCCAGATCATATTTAAAACAAACACCTATTTGCCAAGGTCTCAGTTAACAATGCCTTGTGACCTCCTCCATTACTAGTTGACAGAAGAAGAGAGGATGACTAAAGAGCCCTGGGATTGGGGATTGAGGTGGAGATCCAGGTTGGCAGCTGGCCTAAGGTGCAAACTTGTCTCACCTTCTTTTGTAGGGAAGAAACAAAAATATGACAAAGGAATAACAGGCAAGGCCCTTCCATCTGTCTTGCAGACCTAACAGCTGGATCTTTCCTAAAGATGTCTAGATTCTTCCGAGCCAATAAGACCTCCTCTTCTTGAACTGCATATTCTCTACAGTAGTCCCTCTCTATGTCAGGATTTACTTATCATGGCCTCACTGTATCGCAGGATTTTTAAAAATATTATATTTAATTATTTATCACGGATTTTTTGCTATATTGCCGGATTTTGTGGTACTGTATATGTATGTTGTTAAAGTTACATAGGTTTAAGAGTGTACAATATGTTTAAGAACATAAGTAGTGTTTATAAAAGTATGGAAAAGGTTAATACGGGACTGGGAACAGTTTATAAGTGTGTGGGAAGGGTTTATAAAGCCTTAAAATATATATAAATACTAAAATAAATGTAAGGTTCCTATTTCATGGATTTTCACCTATCGCAGGGAGGGGTCTAGAATGTAATACCCACGATCAGTGAGGGAATACTGTATATAAAAGACGTCTCTCCACAAATCAGGGAACTTCCCTATACAGTAAATCACATTTAAAAAAATACTCTAAGATCCCCATATAGCAGCACCTTAGTAATTCCACGCCAATTCCATTAAGTCCAGGGGAAATACAAAAATGTCACAGTCTTTAATTGACTAAGTGCTTCTTGAAGATTAAAGTATATGAGGATAACACAAGAAAGTAGATACAGTGAGAGTGAAGATTAAAGAGGAACTATGAAACTTCCTAGCAGTCTACTCCTATAGAAAAACTGCCAGATTGATACCTGCTCTAAATATTCAGCAATATATCTGGTGGTAAACAGTGTTTTGACAAAAGGGAATAATACTCTGGGCTTAAACAAGATAAAGTAAGGCAGTGGTCATGAATTATATAGTAAGATCCATAAATGTTTTAGTTTCCCAGTAGAATTTTCAAGTATATTCCTTTCTCCATACTCACCTACCTTCTCAAAGTCCCTCCCAATTCCTCATGACAGACTTTTTTTTTTTTTTTTACTCCTGGATCTTGTCTCTTTTGTTTAGGAATACTGAAGAAGCTATAGAGGAGTCTGGATTGCCTGCTTCCTTGATTTCTGCTGATCCCTCTTCAGTCATCTATTTCCCTAAACAGTTGAGGGAGTTGGGTGAAGAACTGGTATTCATGTCCTCCCATGCCCTTTCCTGTTCACCTATTGTCTTTAAGAAAAGAGATAACAAAGAACTAAGGTTCTCTTCAAAGTCAACGGTCAGTGATCAATCCTAACTCAGTGTCTGTTATATTCACAGAATGAGATTTTCCTTTGTAGCATTACTGACTGTGGCTTAGAGGGAAAGATCACTCTCATGGAATGAAATTATGGAGACTACAGACAATTGGGAGAAGCCAGCCTGTGCCATGTGTCCCAGGACATATTCTTGGTCTGGAATGGTGCTCAGAGTCCATCACTTTAAATAAGTACCCCAGACCTCCCCCAGTCTCAGTGCTAGTAAAAGTCAGCCACGCTGCACATTTTGGTTCTTTCTGCACACACCTAAGCCCAGAAAAAGGAGCCACAAGCTGTGGATCACTGATGGCTCCAAACAGGTTGCCCAGAGCTAGTCACAGGCCACATCTGATATAGAACTACACAAGTCTTTGCAGATCTACCTAACACACAGAAACAAACACAAAGATGTAGACAAATGGGATGACAAAGAAACAGGCCCCAAATGAAAGAAAAGAGAATTGTCCAGAAGAAGAAAAAAAAAAAGACAAAGAGACCATAAAAAGAATTGGTAAGAAATGAAGAATAGAATATCTGAAATAAATAATACACTGGAAGGAATACACAGTAGGATAGATGAAGCAGAGGATCAAATCAAAGGTCAAAAAAAATCACCTAAGCAGAGCAGCAAAAAGAAAAATAATTTAAATGAGGATAGTTTAAAGGACCTCAGGACAACATAAAATGTAACAATACCCTCGTTTTGGAAATACCAGAAGGAGAAGAGAGAGAGCAAGAGATCTAGAACCTATTTGAGGAAATAATAACCAAAAACTTGAAAGAAAAAGACACACAAGTCCAGGAAGTACAGAGAGTATCAAAGAAGATTGATCAAAAGAAGCCCACACCAATTAAAATGGCAAAACTTGAAGACAAGGAGAGAATCTTAAAAGCTACAAGAAAAAAGCAGTTAGTTACCTACAACACCAGAAGGGATTGGCATGAAATATTCAAGGTGATGAAAAGTAAGGACCTACAACAAAGGCTACTTTACCCAGCAACGCTATCATTTAAAATTGAAGGAGAAATAAAGAGCTTCCCAGACAAGAAAAAGCTAAAGGAGTTTGTTACCACCAAACAAGCACTGCAACAAATGTTAAAGGGCTTGCTTGAAGAAGAAAAAGGAAGAGGAGAAGGGGAAGAAGAAGAACAAAGGAAAAGTTTTTAACAGGAAATGGCAATAAATATGTATATAAATAACCACTTTAACTGTAAATAGCTTAAATGGTACTATCAAAAAACATAGAATAGCTGAATGGATAAGAAAACACGACCCACATACAAGCTGTCTTCAGAGACCCACCTCAGAATAGATACACACAGACTAAATGTAAAGGCATGGAAAAAAATATTTCATGTAAATGGAGAGGGAAAATTAATCTAGGGTAGCAATACTTATATCTTACAAAATTGACTTTAAAACCAATGCTATAGTAAGAGACAAAAAAGGACACTACATAACGATAATGGGACAATTCAAAAAAAGGATATAACCCTAGTAAATAAATAGTTATGCAACCAACATAGGCGCACCTAAATATGTAAAGCAAACCTTCATGGACATTAAGGGAAAGATCCACAGAAATACAGTAATAGTAGGGGATTTTAACACACCATTGACTCCAATGGACAGATCGTCTAGACAGAAAATCAACAAGGAGAAAGCGGCTTAAACAACACACTAGATCAAATGAATTTAATTGATATCTTCAGAGCATTTCATCCCAAAACAGCAGAATACACACACTTCCCAAGTGCACATGGAATGTTTTCTAGGATAGACCATGTGTTAGGATGAAAAACAAGTCTCAATAACTTTAAGGAGACTGAAATCTTATCAAGCATCTTCTCTGACCACAATGCTATGAAACTAGAAATCAATTACAAGAAGGAAACTGAAAAACACACAAAAACCTGAAAGATAAATAACATGTTATTAAACAATGAATGGGTCAAAAATGAGATCAAGGAAGAAATCAAAAGATACCTTGAAATAAATGAAAATGAGAACACAGCAACCCAAAATCTGAGGGACACAGGGAAAGCAGTCCTAAGACGGAAAATCATAGCATTACAGTCTTACCTCGAGAAACAAGAAAAAGGTCAAATAAACAATCTAACTAGACACTCACAGGAACTTGAAAAAGAACAACAAACAAAGCCCAGAGTGAGTAGAAGGAAGGAAATAATAAAAATCAGAGCAGAAAGCAACAGAATTGAGTCTACAAAAAAACACAAAAGATCAATAAATCCAAGAGCTGATTCTTTGAAAAAATAAACAAGATTGAAAAACCTTTAGCCATATTCATCAAGAAAAAGGGAGGACCCAAATAAATAATATAAGAAATGAAATAAGATTAGTAACAACTGACACAAAGAAATACAAAGGATTGCTAAGAAAACATTATGAACAACTATATGCCAACTAATTGGACAATCTGGACAAAATGGATACATTCCTGGAAACATACAATATTCCAAAATTAATCAGGAAGAATCAAGAGAATCTAAACAGATATACAAATATTACAACTAATGAAACTGAAACAGTGATCAAAAAACTCCCAACAAACTAAAGCCCTGGACTGGATGGCTTCACAGGTGTATTTTACCAAATATTCTGAGAAGAACTTACACCTCTCCTTCTCAGATTATTCCAAAACATTCTAGAGAAGACTCCTAAACCCATTTTATGAGACCAGCATTATCCTAATTCCAAAACCAGAAAAACAGACTAGAAAATTAAAGTATTGGCCAATACCCCTAATGAACACAGATGCAAATATCCTCAACAATATATTAGCAAACTCAATACAGCAATACATCAAGAGATCATACATCATGACCAAGTGAGTTTTTATTCTGGATATGCAAAGTTGGTACGATATTTGTAAATCAATAAATATGATACACCACATTAAAAAATGAAGGATAATAACTACATGACCATGTGAATAGATGCAGAAAAAGCATTTCATAAAATCCAGCACCCATTTATGATAAAAAAAACTCTCAGCAAAGTGGGAATAGAGGGAACATATATCTAAATGTAATAAAGGCCATATATGAAAAACTCACTGCCAGCATCATACTTAATGGGCAAAAACTATAAGTGTTCCCCTTAATATCGGGAACAAGACAGGGATGTCTGCTTTCACCTCTCTTATATAACATAGTACTGGAAGTCCTCACCACAGCAATCAGACAAGAAGAAATAAAAGGCATCCAAATTAGAAAAGAAGAAGTAACATTTTTATTATTTGCAGATGACATGATACTGTACATAGACAACCCCAAAGATTCCACTAAGAAACTAGCATAACTGATGAGTAGTCAGTAAAGTAGTAGGATGCAAAATTAATATTCAGAAATCAAGTGCATTTTAAAAAAATAATTTGTTTGTTTGTTTATTTATTCTTAGAAAGAGGGGAAAGGAGAAAGAAAGGGAGAGAAACGTCACTGTGTGGTTGCCTCTCACGTGCCCCCAACTGGGGACCTGACGTGCAACCTAGTAATGTGCCCTGACTGGGAATCAAACCAGCGACACTTGGCTCACAGGAATCAAGTGCATTTTTATATGTCAATCATGAACTATCAGAAAGGGAAATTAAGAATACAATCTCATTCACAACTGCTTCTAAAAGAATAAAATACCTAGGAATAAACCTAACTAGGGATGTAAAAAACCTGTACTCTGAAAATTATAAGACACTGAAGAAAGAAATTTAAGAGAATACAAATAAGTGGGGCATATACCATGTTCATGGATGGGAAGAATTAACATCATTAAAATGTCCATACTACCCAAAGCAATTTATAGATTCAACACAATATCAATATACCAACTATATATTTTACATAACTAGAACAAATATTTCAGAAATTTATATGGAACCACAAAAGGCCCTGCATAGCAATAGTGATCTTGAGAAATAAGAATAAAGTTGGAAGAATCACACTACCTAATATAAAACTATACTATAAGGCCATAGTAATCAAAACAGCATGGTACTGGCATAAAAACAGACACATACATCAATGGAACAGAACAGAGAGCATTTATAGTCAGTTAATATTTGACAAAGGAGGCAAACACATAAAATGGGCTAACAATAGTGTATTCAATAAATGGTGTTGGGAAAACTGGACAGATATGAGCAGAAAAATGAAACTAGGCCACCTTATTATATCACACGCCATAATAAATTCAAAATGGATCAAAGACTTAAATGTCAGACTCAAAGCCATAAAAATCCTAGAAGAATAGATAGGCAGTAAAACCTCAGACATTGATTGTAGCAATATTTTTTCTGATATATGTCCTCAGGCTAGTAAAACAAAAGAAAAAAGAAACAAGACTACATCAAATTAAAGTTTTTGCACAGCAAAGAAAACCATCAACAAAATGGAAAGATAACTTACTGAATGCAAGAACATATTCACCAATACATCTAATAAGAGGTTAATATTCAAAATTTATAACGAACTTAACTCAACACCAAAAAAACAAATATTCCAATTACAAAATAGGGAAAGGACCTTAACAAACACTTCTTCTCCAAAGAGGACATACAGATAGTCAGTACACATATGAAAAGATGCTCAGCGTCACTAATTGTCAGGGAAATGCAAATTAAAACCACAATGAGCTGTCACCTCACACCTGTCAGAATGGTTATCATCAATAAATTATCAAACAACAAGTGCAAACCCTTTTGCACTGTTTGTGGGAATGCAAATTGGTGCAGTCATTGTGGAGAGCCATATGGAGTTTCCACAAAAAATTAAAAATGGAACTGCCTTATGACCCAGTGATTCCACTTTTGGGAATTTATGCAAAGAAACCTGAAACACTAATTCAAAAGAATATATGCTCCCCTATGTTCATTGAAGCATAATTTACAATAGCCAAGATATGGAAGCAGCCAAAGTTTCCATCAGTAGATGAGTGGATTAAACAACTATGATATATTTACACAGTGGAATACTACTCAGCCATAAAAAAAGAAGAAGAGGACCTTACCCTTTGCAAAAGCATAAATGGACATGGAGAACATTATGCTAAGTGAAAAAAGCCAGTTAGAGAAAGACAAATACCCTATGATCTCACTCATATGTAAAATCTAATGAACAAACTGAACTAACAAGCAAAATAGAGACAGACTCATAGAGAGCAGGCTGACAGCTCTTGGTCGGGGTTGGAGGGTGGAACGATCAAGCAAAAAAGAAAAAGAACTCATGGACAAGGACAACAGTGTGGTGATTGCAGGGGAAGAGATGGATGGCTGTAGAAGAGGATATAAGGGGGATAAATGGTAATGAAAAATATACAACAAACTAAACTACTAAAAAATGAAAAATATAAAGGAAATATACATATGAAAACAAACAAATAAACTCCCCAGATAATTTTGATGCAGTTGGTTAATTCCTTCACTAACTAGATCTCTGTGCAATCAACAAATATCCCTGTTTACTCAGGCATTATACAGTAGTATACAAAAACAGATATTTTTCCAGCCTTTGTGAAGATTCCTTTATAAAGAGAACAAAAACAATACATAATGAAACAAAAAATATAAACTGTGGTAAGTGGTGGTCTATGTTCTAGACTAGCCAAATCTGACCTAATCCATGGTCAATAGGAAAAAAGAAAAAGTGGCTCCTCCAGAAAAGGTTGCAGTCTTGCTCCCTTTTTCTTTTCTTTTCTTCTCTCCCCCATCCCCCTTTTTATCTACCTGACCTATTTCTGTAAGTCTGTTAATATGAAAACACCAACTGCTAGGCACTGCTGCTATCCACCTGCCTAGTCAACACCTCCATGAGAGGCAGAATGATGCTGTGGCAAAGCAGTGGAAATTTAAATCCTAGTCCTCACTTCACCCTTCTCTAGCAAGGTGACCTGGGTAAGTCAGAAACTTCCTGGATATCTGGTCCTTAGGTCTTCCCTGGTTTAAATTGCATGGCTTCTTTTCTGAGGGTTCCCACCTCCAGCCTTTCAAGTGCATAATTTTCAAGCCTCTCAATTTCTGCTCAAACATAAACTTAAAAGCCAAAAGAGTGGTTTTGTCCTGTAATCTGCAATTAGCATTTTCCTCTTCTTCACCATCTCTAATCATTAATCTAATCCACTTACATCCATAGTCAGACCCTGACAGGCATCTATCTACTCTGTGGCACTTGGCATCCTGCAGAACATCATTAATTTTCATGATGACACCAAGAAGCTTTAACCTGATTAAGGCTGAATGAGCCTTAGTTTCCTCCCACTGTCTGCAGGCTCCCAGGCCATCTAGCTCCCGCAGCATCCCTCTCATTCTTTATTCCAGAGCCAAGAGACACGCTGCTTCATAATGGAGACAACCTGACATTTATATGCTACTTCCCACACACCAAGAGCCCTTCCAACCAAGTTTCCCTGAGTCTTTTTTCACTTTCAGCACAGCCTCACTTGGGTGATGCATATGCCTATCAAAGTGCTACCTCAAGTGCAGGTCAAGTTCTGTAGATAAGTGATAAAAAGTCAAAAGGAGCCATAACAGTCTTCCAGGCCCACTCCCTTACTTTTGAACAAGAGGGACAGAGAGCATGATCAAACAGGTCCAGATTCAAATTCCACCATGTGACTGCTATATAACCTTGGCCAAATTATTTAAACTTTGTGTACATTTCTACTCAGCAGCACAAAGGCACTGGATATATCTACAACTTAGAATTTCAATGGAAATAAAATAATATATGCAAACTGCTTAAAACAGTACCTGGAATAGAATGGGAAACTCAAGAAATGGACCTTTGTTACAACAAATTTCCTACCTGATCTATTATCTCTTCTACCACTTTCCCCAAAACATAATTCTTTCACAACTAATCCATGAACTAATTATTTCTTTCATTTACTATTCTAATTTTCTGCATTTTTTTCTTGATTCTTGCTTTTAAAAAGTATGCTCTGGATGCCTACTTTCTATCTCTCCATTTAATACAGGTAAAAATGTAGTTGTAGGAGCTTGTCTGTGTGTGTGTGTGTGTGTGTGTCAATGAGGAGACAGTGATCTATGCACAAATGTCAATAAAACATAACAGAATTTTCTCCATTCTACCAACATTTTGAGAAAACTGAGGGGAGCATTTTCTCCATATATCCACCTGACCACTCTCAAAAGCAAAAGTAAAACCCAGAAATTTTCTCCAGTGAAATAAACATTGCCTGCAGAGGCTACTTCAAGCAGACTGGGCATGTCCTTGCTACAGCAGATAAAAGATGAAATTGGTAGATTTGGGCTGTGATGACAGGTGCAGTTCCTGTGGCTAGAACAGGACTGAGGTGAAAAGGCTTGTGCCAAGCCAGCAGAGAGAAAGCTTGAAGTTAAGCAAGAGAGAGAGCTGCCTGAATGGGTACCTGGGCACAGGAACCAAAAGGGAAGAGTGAGAGGTAGGTAGTATAACTCATTGCTGTTTTCAACTTGTGAAAATAAGAATTAGCTGTGACATCTAGTAAAATGCATACAGATTAGTCTTCATTTATTTTAAAATACATTAGTGTAAAGGAGAGCAGCACCTGGCAAACCCATTTTATTTCTATGAATATTTTGGTCAGTTAATTGACTTTTTCTTCACAAAAGAAATACTAGGGATTTTTGTTTGTTTCTTTTTACCTCTCTTCTCCAAAAACATTGTATTACATAATAATCTCAGTCTCCAGCATAGGACTCCTGAGGTCCTCAAATGAAAAATTTCCCAGGGGCAGCCCTGTGCTTTGAATGTTCACTGCTTGGCTCTCCTAACATTGCTCAAGGGAGAGTAGTTAGATAATTGTCTCTCTGGTGCCAGGAAACAAACCCCTAAGCAGCTGTTTTTCAAAGCACCTGACCCTTTACCTCAACACTGCTTCTTCATGAAATGTACCTGGCAGAAAAGGTTGTGGCTGAACAGAAAGCTCCATCCTAGACACATTTTGAAGGTTAGGGAAGCTGAGTCCCCAAAGGCTGGACACCAGTGTCAACAATCTAAAGCAGAAGCCTAAAGCTATCAAGAACTATTCCCACGTTTGTAATTACTTTGCCCTCAGTACAGATCAACCATTCTTGAGAAAGGCCTTTCAAAATCTTCACACATTAAAGGTTTTCCTTTGCTCAAAGTACCACATCAGTCAGCAACATCCTCTGCTTCCTGAGAATACTGCAATGTAAATATTCCATAATGCAGCACGGCAGTGATCACCAAGTTTCAGCAGCTGCAGTCTACAGACCAGGGAAAAAGCTTCACCAGCCTGGATCTGCAAAAATGGCCATGGGCTAAAGAAATCCCTTTATTTGGAGAACAAGAAAAGCAAGCTGATGGGAATTCACCATCCCTGAGTTAGAAGGAAAAAGGACTGTTTGGATCCTAGCTTACTAGAGTGAAAGCAAATGACCCACACTATTGAAATTAATTTAAAGCCTAATGCTCCCATATCAATATACTGCTAGAATAAAAGCCAGGCCTGCCATTTATTCAGCAAACCAAGAAAAAGAGCTGAGAAATTAACCAAGAGGTGGTGAAATGAGTGAAAAAGCATGACTGGCCCTGGCCAGGTAGCTTAGTTGGTTAGAGCGTCATCTCAACACACCAATTGCAGGTTCAATCCCTGTACAGGGGACATACAAGAGTCAACCAATAAATGCATGAAGTGGAACAACACATGAAGTGGAGCAACAAATCGATGTTTCTTTCTCTCTCTCTTAAAAAAAAATCAATAAATACAAATTTTTAAAAGGAAAAAGCTCAACTGTCTGGGTAGAAACCCAGCTTCACTATTTGCCAAATGTGTGACCTAAGGCAGATTCCCTACGTGCCTATTCTACCACCCAGTTTATGCATAAGTAAAATGGAAACAATACTAGCAATTACCTCATTGTACTGTTGTGAAGAGTAAATTGGTTAGCATGTAAAGTGCCTGGCACACAGTAAGCACCACCTAAGTACATAATGTTCTTAAGTGAACGTCCTGAGAGAAACGCACAAAGGTACCTTTCAACATCAGAGTGAATTACTGGTTTCAGTACGAAATTGCTATTCAGATTGTAAACAAAAATGTTAATAATTTTTTTATTTGCTTAATCAAAAATATTTTCAAGATGTTTTAGAAAAAATACTAAAATGTTATTTTAAATGTGATCAGCATTAGAGATTTGTAATACCACCTCATTCCCCCCCAAATATATATATATGCTAAAAGGTTGCTATGTTTTCAACATATACTTATTAATAATTTATCAAGCAGGTGAAAGCACTCTTCAAGTTTCAAGTTTCTTCAGTCCATTTAAGCTATTAAGGTGGGAACCTGAGACATAGGTTCTAAATCTGGCTTTGCTACAAATCAACATGAACATAGGCAAATCACTTACAGCTTTATGAGCAACTCCCTATAAAGTCTTTATTTTTCTTATGTCCTCACAGAACAAGATAGGCTTCAGGCACAGATGCGTGGGTGGTTCTGCATTTAAGCAGCAATATGGTACAAATTATACACACACCTCATTTCAACCCATTTTAAGAAGGAACCTTGGTTTGGTCTCAGAGCTATCTGGATCTCCACTTACATAACAATCTCGAGTACAACAATCTTGAGTGCCCCTTACTGATGTTCTTCACATTCCTGGTCCAATAGTATCAACTTTAAATACATCTTCCCTTGAGTCCAGCAGCCCACATGATTAACCTGAATATGCTCTGACCACCAAAAAGGTGCTTGCCACACTACCACCATCACTCTCATCTGTTTGCAAGTTTCTGCCCTGCACACATTGATCCACCTTTTTACTCTGCTCCTTATAAGCTCAAGCTTCTGAAATCCTCTGTTCATCTATGTTCCCTTATGTTATGTTCTTGCTTCACATCTTGGTGCCCTTTCCCCCAAAAACTTGTTTTTCTATATTCTCTTAACATAAACTCTGTGATATCTTTCTTGTCCTACTTCTATAATAATTAATAAACGCTTTTGTGTATAGAAAAAAGGTTTCTAAAATCACTTTCTTCTTAAAGGTCATTTAATTATATGAGAATGATTCTACTGAGTTTAGACGGTCCTATTTAAGGTGCTTAAAGTAAAGAAAATGACTTCAGGTATTATCATTTATCACACCTATAAAAATTTTCAAGCATAATATAATAGAGTCAGAGATATGATTATCATATTGCTTTTCACCTATTTAGAATTTTTTAAAAGAAACAATAGGGAAATAAGTGTAAATTTTAAGAGAATAGGAGATCAGAGGAAAAAAGCTTAGACTTGCCATTCCCAAGTCAATAAATTTAAAAACACTGAACTATATTTCTACTGATCTTATTTATGTCCAATAACTTATTGTGAAGAGTAATAAAAATATTTTTATTTGAACTGAGTCACATTTATTTTATAGCATCTTAGGCACTAGAATTTGACAGAATCATTTTCCTTTATTTTCTATTTTAGTTACATTTGTTTTTCATTTCAATAAAAATAATATATACTTGTCTAAAGTTTTCAAAAAATATTTTAGAAATATGTAACCTAAGTAGTGAAAGGTCTCTATAAGTGCTCACCCAACATATACACACATGAAAGATAATCACAAAGCTTCTAGTATATATTCTTCTAGGTTTTTTGCCTGTACATATACTAATATATATGTCTATTGATACTCAGCATGTTTTTAAATAGGAAAAATTCCATTACTTACCAAAATAAGCCCCGATATTAGTGAGGAAGTACCTGTCAGGGCCACATAGAACTTCGGTGTTAATGTGTTCAAAAACATGCTCACTGAAAAAAAAAGAGAGGGACAAGAACAATGAATGCATGAGTATGCTAATAAAACTGATTGCTTCACTTTCCTTTCTTTTGAAATCATTTGTTTCTGGTGATAAGAAATCTTAGAACCATAACAAAGCCCCATTAAAATGGTTAAGCACTACACAAGCTCAGAATACTTGGTGTCAAGTTACATATCCTGAAAGAAAATGCTACAGACAAGAACAAAAGTTAGGGTTTTTTTAGTTTCTGCCTCTCCAAACTATTGTTGTGGATGGTTTTCATGGATTCTGAACCCCTGAAAAGTCTAATTAAAACTAGTTATAACTGTCAGTCAAATAGGGAAGATGCTCTATATGTTTTGTGGGACTCACACATCAGAATTCTTGATGAAACAACAGCAGTATTTCAACCTTAGAATAAATGGAAAATAACTATATTCAACAGTTATTAAAGATTATACTACACCTAAAAAGGAAGGACAAACTGACAAAAGTTAGCACATATTAGTAAAAGGTTTTTCAGCTTACTAACAAAGTCATCAAAATAATTAGATTCAATTAAAAAAAAAAAGATGAAAAATAACTAAAAATGAATGTTCACTACCAGAAATTTTCCTGACTGGTTCCTGGTGTTACAGAGTGGGGTCCCCAAAATTCCCCAGAGCCTGCATTTGGGGGATGGGGGAAGGGGACAGCTTTCAAGATGCCTTTGCATATCTATTACGCAAATGGCTTTGGTTCTTCCAGGTCCCCAGGGAAATGGGAGGGGTTTTGACCACAGAATGGTGAGGAAGGAGCATAAAGGGCCTGCTCAGGATTCTGTGAATGGTAAGAACCAGTTACACTGCCCACTATCTCAAAGGTCACGGTTGGGGATATAAAAATAATATAGGGGCTTCAGCCATTCCTTGTAAGGAATTCCAGTCATCCCCTAGCTTCCCCATTGCCTAAGGCCTATAAAAATTTGCAAATGCCTGCTGCTAGCATTAAGTAATTGCCTCTTTGAGGCTTTTCTCTTGCAGAGTATTGGCTTTTTTGCAGAGCTGTCTGTCCTGCAAAGAATCCAGCTAAGCAGCCAACTACTACTGAAGATAACCTTGTAAACCTTGTCCCTGTTGCTGCCAGATGTCACGCACACACCTACCTACAGCTGCCCCACCCCCACTTCCTGCCAGGGTCGTTTTCCTGCTGAAGGGAAAGATCCTAAATAAACCCTACCCTAAACCCCATTTGGGGTCGGTGCCATTTTGGAGACTTGGTCTCAGCCCAGCCACCGGCAATAAACCCTTTGCTTTCCTTATCCACTGTCTCCAAGTGGTTTATTCTCACTGAATCTGCCATAACAATAAGGCAGCAACCATTTTGGGGTGGAGAGATCCACACAGTTTGCAAGGAGATCGAGGAGAGAGATCTACATGGTTTGCAACAAGGTAGAGGAGAGGGAACGCCACACGGTTTGTAAGGAGACAGAAAGAGAGCACCACGCAGTTTTAGAAGAGATCCATGAGGCTTTGAAAGGGCAGAGAAAGAACTCTATGTGATCCAGTGCAACATGGCACATGTTTTTCTGGACTGTTATACAGAGGCTGATGACATGTACCCCGGAACCTGAAGGAGAAAACTGAAAGATAAGGGATGGGGAACTTCTGAGCAAGTTTTTGGCTTATAGCCTTTTGGGGAGCAAGGGAAGTGCTGGGCCCTGTGGGAAAACAGAGCTTTGAGCAGGAGTGCTCCCAGCGCCCTGCTCCAGTCCAGGTTGGAATATTGTAAATAAAGAAAGACCTGTTTTCCTCAACACTAGTTGTTGTGTTCTACATTAAGGCACCATGTGAAAGAACCCCCTTTCACTCAGTAATACTGGCACTTCGTTCATATCAACTATACAGTTGATCTGGTTCCCCATTAAGAAAGGTTCCCTCATAAAGGAGCAGGAGCATACAACGGAATAAAGACAGTTTATTCAATAAATGGTGTTGGGAAATTTGGATAGATTACATGCAAAAAAACAAAAAAAGAAACTTGACCACCTTTTTTATACCATACACAAGGTTAAACTTAAAATGGATTAAAGACTTCAATGTAAGACTTGAAATCATTAAAACTCTAGAAGAAAACACAGGCAAAAAAAAACTTTCGACATTTCTTTTAGTAATATTTTTTTCCTGATGTATCTTCTCAGGCAAGGGAGACAAAATGAAATAAACAAATGAGGCTATATCAAACAAAAAGTTTTTGTACAGCAAAGTAGACCATCAACATAACAAGACAATCTACTGAATGGAAAAAAATATTTGCCAATGATACATCTGATAAAGGGTTAATATCCAAAATTTATAAAGAACTTATAAATCTCAACACCAAAAAATATTTTAAATACAATTTAAAAATAGGCAGAGGACCTTAATAGACATTTTTCTGAAGAGGAGGACATACAAATGGCCAATAGATATATGAAAAGATGCTCAACATCACTAATTGTCAGAGAAATGCAAGTTCAAACTACAATGAGATAGTACCTCACACCCATAAGAATGGCCATCATTAATAAATCAACAAACTACATGTTGGCCAGGATGTGAACAAAAGGACCCTTGTGTACTTTTGGTACAGCCATTATAGAAAACAGTATGGAGTTTCCTCAAAAACTTCAAAATACTACTCCCTTATGACCCAGCAATTCTACTTCTTGGTACATATCCAAAGAAATCCAAAGACTAATCTGAAAGGATATATGCACCCCTATATTCATTGCTGTGTTAGTTACAATAGCCAAGATATGGAAGCAAACCAAGTCCCCATCAATAGATAAGTGGATAAAGAAGATGCGAGATATATATATATATAAGGAAAACTCTGATTCCAAAAAACCTCCGCTGCCTTGCGGCATACCTCTTCAGGGGAAAGGCTAAGGGAGTAAACACCGACAGAAAATCCGGAGCCGGAGTCCCTAAGGCGGTTTGACGTTGTAGTCAACACCGGCAACTCCTGCGGCGCACCTGAAGCCAAGCTGTATTGACTCCGTCTTTCCCTTGGACCCTTCAGCTGCGAAGAGAGGGGGGGTCTGCTGCATGGGCAACAGCTGGCCCTCCATATCACCCTGCCCAGGCTCTGTAGCTTCAGCTTCACTGGAGAGGACACTCCAGCGTCATCGCAAGATGTCGATTCAACATGGGAGGAGACAGATACCGTGTCACTCCCGAGTCGGACTGCACAGCCATTTTCGGCGGTGCAGATAGACTCTTAAGAAGCTACACCATCGTCTCTCGAGACGGACGGCTGCCGACGACGACGACTTGGAATGAAATCTGATCAGTTGTGACAACATGGAGGGACCTAGAGGATATTATGTTAAGTAAAATAAGTCAGAGAAAGACAAACAGCATAACATTTTGTTTATATGTAAAATCTAAAGGACAAAATAAATTAACAAACAAAACAGAAACAGACCCATAGATACAGAGAAAAGACTGACGGTTGCCAGATTGGGGGTGGGTAAGGAGACAGGGTGAAAAAGATGAAGAGATTAGAAGTACAAATTGGTAGTTACAAAACAGTTACAGGGATGTAAACACAGCATAAGGAATATAGTCAACAATATTGTTAATAACTATGTATGCAGTGCCAGATGGGTGCTTGAATATCAGAGAGATCAATTGTAAATTATATAATGTTCTAACTGTAACAGGAAGGGGCCTGTGGCCAGATCGCTGGGGGTGAGGGCGAGGGGTGGGGGGGCAGAGAAACCCCGATCCAGCGGGCAGCCCCCAGAGAAGGGAGGGGTTGATGGAAATCCCAAGGCAGCAGATTGAAGCAGAAGCTGGTGAAAGAGCCTGCAGTGCTGGAGAAGGGAGGGAACACTAAAAGGGGTGGGAAGTGCCTAAAGCAGCTGGAGATCAAAACCGGAGCTGGGGCGTGATTCCATACACCCAAGTAAACTACTAACGCAGCTCCTGACACAGCTTGCACAGAGCCTGTGAGGGCTGTTGGAGTTCGAAAAGATCACAACACACGTGTAACAAAGTGACTCCCTGCCCTGGGCGGAGACAAGGTGCCCCTATGCGACTACTAAACCCTCCCACCTGCTTCTAGACCATGGCAGTCAGAGGAGGAGCCAACTTACAGTGCGGACTGACACTCATGGTGTGCGGTGGCCTGAACTGGCTGGGAATTTAGACACTCCCACAGCACGTAGAATTTTGCGTAAAAGATTTCAAACAGAGGATGCACAGAAGCGTTTACCTTTTTCCTTCCCCTCGTTTGCACGGTGGGGAGCCAGCCGGAGGAGGCTGACTGCATACAGGATGCACTCCCAACCATTGGCAGCCCACAGGATGCCAGGCCCAGCTCACAGCTCTTGCCTTGTCCTGTTCACAGTGTCTGAAGCAGGCTCATGTGAGACGCCTACCTCGCCAGCCCCAGACTCCAGTGGGACGCTACAGCCCTCCCCAACCCCTGCACGCCACACGGCAGGAGTCCTGGACTGCTCTCATTCTCTCTCATCCTCAGCACAGTGCACAGATGGGCCAGCTGAACGTTTGCTGGCCCCACGAGAGTGAGAAGGTTGTGGCGGGGCAATGGAGATGCTGGCTTCACAAGTCTGCACTCGAGAGAGAGAAAAAGAGCCTGGAGCTGGAGATAGGAAGACTCACCCTTGTAGCAGCCTATACTCCAAAGGGGCAGATAAGAATAGAGGGGGTGGGGGCCTTTGGGCATGGATTTGGATTTCAGTCTTTTTAGGAACAAAGGGAGTTCTGTGTTTTGTACAAGGGAATGGCTTGGAGCAGCAGAGATCCCAGCTCCCCAAAATCGGGCACCCTGTTAATAAAATATTTTCCCTTCCCCACCAATCTCTGTTTTATAGTTGTGTACAGCAGTAGGTGGCTGAATCCCATTTTGCCCCACTATGCTGTATACCTAAAACAATATTGAATGTCACCTATAATTGAAGAAGTAAATAAATGGAAAAGTTATATATTTTATAAATATATTTTAGTCATTATCATTTATATATAGATATTGCACAAAGCTTTGACTATTACCAAAACAACAAGGACTTAAAGGGCTTTTTGTGCACATATTCACATTTATTTACTGAATTTGTTTGTAGAAAGGGATATCAAGTACAGTTTTAAAATGAAAGATGTTAGGAGCAGGATTTCCATGTCATTAAGGGGGCTTTGGCATCTGTATTGAGCTCAGCCCCAAAAAGCAAAGTCACTACCATGAATAGAGATCCCAGGCTCATTCAATATGCTCTCTCTGTTTATGAATAAGACCATGGACAAAGAATGGAAACATGAATCAGAGTCAGTTCCCACTTACACAAAGTCACAGTCTAATTGGGAAACAGACAAGTAAACAAGCAATTACTATAGCCACCGGCTAGCTGGGGAACAGATAAATAACCAGGCAATTACTATAAAGTTGGAAAAATATATAGACAGTTCCTATGTACAGAACTTAATGAAAACACATAAAAAGGACACATCTCAGGCTGGAGGTCTGGGAAGAGGTCCAGGAGAGTAAGTAGGCCTTAACCAGACAAAAGCAGTCAGGAGGAAGGATGGAAGGGCAATGTGAGCAAATGAAGGGGCCTGTCTTGAGGTGCTGAGCAAATGCACAGCCTTTTTAAGCAGTTGCACTGGTTGAGGAGGGAAGTAACTTGAGCTATGAACCTTTGCAAAGATGCAGATGTGGAAGAGTACACTGAATCCATCCTTCCTAGCTACTGGACATCCTCTCAACAAACCCTCTTCTCCCTATACCCCTCTTAAAATAAAATTGACTTGTAGTCTGTCATTTGTAATCATGAGTCTGGACTAACACCATGTGCTCAGTCAATAGTCATGACTTCATTAAGAGGACACTTTCCAGGCAGTAGAGAAAGGCATGGAAGAGAAAGATCAGCCTAGAGCTGTAAGACAAAAGTAGGTACAGTTGAGGTGGCTTTGCTTGGTCATTAAAAAAAAAAAAAAAAAACATAGTGATTTGTCATTTCCTACTCAAGTGCCTGGAAGGAGGCAAATTTCTAAAAAGGAAAAAAAAATCAACCCTAGTTACAAACCTAGAGCTAGCAACTGCCAGTCTGACTCTGAGGTGCCTAAAATACTCAAAATTCCCTTTCTTATATTATGAATGATCCCATATTTCCCATTATTTAAAAAATAGTCACCAAAAAAGAAAACTTGTTTGTTATTCTGTAATTATGAACATTCATAACTTTGCCATATACTTTTCAACAAGTTTCTAATGACAAAGTGAGCACAGAATTAATTCTATGAAATCTACACTTCTAAAAGACATAGAAAAAGGTTTGCCTGAATTAAAAGGCATTAGCAGACCTGCTGTTAACTCCCCAGAAACAAAACACAAAGCAATGGAGGGGAAAGCTTTTCTACTGAAAATCACTTATTTACTGGTCCACTGATTATCAAGAATTAATTGAAAAATAAAATTTTTTTGAGTTTTTTAAAGAAATAAAAGTAAACATTTCACTCATTTGGTTTTATTTAATTAAGATTGTATAGCAGTAGTAATTAAAAATTAGAACATACTTCTCCATTATGCCTGGTTATAGAAAGCTGACTACAGTTGGGAGAGATAATGGTAGACATTTAAAGAAATAGAGACACAAATAAAGAAAAAAGCAGAAACGGAAACATTTAGAGAGTGGAAGTTGCTCATTTGAAAATGTATTAACCTTACAGTCTCACGGATCTTCTGGCTAAAATCACTGAATCATTGCATTTGGCAATTGTGGGCATAATATCATTGCTTAGTACTTGCAACTTCAATCTATTTACCTATTATTTAATGTTTATAACAAAAAAACTTTCACATATTACAGAATTTAATTTTCACTTCAACTCCGTACCTGGCTAAGGTCAATATTATTGTTCATCCTACATCACAGCTGAAGGCTTGGCAAAAACCTGATCACCAGTTGTCCTGCCCTCAAATCTCAGGCTCATGGCATGATGGTGCACGTGGAGATACTGATGAAAGCATTAAGGAACAAAACAGCAAAGGGAAAATAGTAGCCTTTTATTAGAAAAGGAAAGGAAGCTGTAAATAATGAATGTTTTTAATACTGTCCTAATTTTCTCTCTGACCTTTAAAAATAAGTCCACTGTGACCTTATCATTGTTGTGTGCTGCCCCAGGATGGAAAGGCAGAAAGCCACCCTGAAAGAGGGAAGAATCTAGTTAAAAGGTTTCCCCATTACATTAGGGCTGTACACTGCAAGTCAGACAGCCTTAAACCCAAGGAATATCTTGCATGTTTTCACTAGGGTCATTAGCGATTATTTTTTTAAAGATTTTAGCCTTGGTAAAGTACCTAAAAATTGGGCCAGTACCTAAAAATTAGGGTATATGCTTTGAAAAATAAACTGGATTTTCCTGAAATGCACAGGCACATTAATAGCCCTGCTGAGGCTAGGCAAAACAAACAGGTAAAGACTAATCTAGCTTTGTGATTAATAAATTTATAAAATTTTCCTAATGTCCTACTTAAACCCAGAGACAAAAATTAATAAATCAGAAGGCTTTTCATTTAATCCAGCTGGGCACTCCTAACAGGTCATTGCTCAAAGAATATTGTCGTCAGTTACTCAAAAGCAGCCTCTGGAACTGCACCATGCAGCATTCTGAAGATGCTAACTTTTAACTTGGCATAGTCTTCTCATTTAATTACTCAGCAACTGGGAAGGAACAGCGTATGGCCCTAAAAGGAAACTTGGTAGGAAAGATAGATACAAGCATTAAAAATTAAATGATCTCTATGAATCACAGAAGAGAGAAGATAACACTGGGGAACACAATTTTTACATCTGACACCTGTTTTTGACTAACTTTTGGCATCTGAATCCAAAAATGACCCCAGTTTTTCTCTGGCACGTCAACTTTTTAAGGTACAGGATACCCTCCCTTTGTCCCAAAAATCATAAAAAATATACTTAGAAAGGAAAGTAAAAGAAAAATTACCAGAATGTACTGTTTGTTTAGAGTTATTTTATTCATATAAAGGCTATATATTGTTACTGTAAGTCAAATTGTGTGCAAGTAATAAAGTTCTGCTACCAAACATATATATTTTATCTTTTCAAATGACAAGCTAGGAAACGCCAAAATGAGATACTTGAAACAGTCTCCTTCAGCTGGCAAAGCTTTCACAAATTGCTTCATGTGCAGAGGTGGGAATATAATGTTCTTTCTGTCAACAAGTGGCTCATGTAGAATGTTTGGATCACCAGGTTTGAGGTCAGATCTTGGAGGCAAATTCAACTCCACCCAATGCTTCTCACAAGCTCTGCTGTCCCACATATACAGAAAACAGGGATACTTGGTGTATCTGTGTTGCTGATCAAGAAGGAAGCAGATCATATGAAGGTCAACACAGAAGATCGAATTGTGTTTGTGATATTGCAACAGATCAATGACTCTCTTTATGACTTCATATTCTTCACAAAAACAAACTGAATGGCTAATTGCGACAGCACCAAATAGATTGCCATTGTGGAGGAGGACACACTTCAAGCTCCGCTCTGAGCTATTGATGAACAGTTGCCATTCAGTTGCGTCATAGGTTGGAATTCCCAGTTCCTCTATTAAACCATGTATGTTATGGCAATATACAAAGCCACCATCACTTCAAAAGTACTGCAGAAATGCACTTTCTCTTGATCAAAAGTAGGATACCTTCGCAACTTTTTCAAGCAAGTTTTTCTCGTGAAGTCTTGATGCTAGGAGTTCTGAAGCCTTTTTGGATAGTCCCAAACCTCGTGCCAAATCATTCAACTCATGCTGATCAAATCCCTTATGAACTCAGTCATCTTCAATTTCAAAATCTTCATCATTGCTGTCACTTAGTTCTTCACCATACTCCTGTTTTTTGAAAGAGGGTAGTTCAATGAAAACTGGCACTGGGATTTCAGCTGAATGAGGCACTGGGCGTATAGCTGATGGTAAACTAGGATACTCTATTTTACATTTATTTTTGTTGTTATATCCTGATGTTTTCACTGTACAAAGTAACAGTCACTTGAATGACCTCTGGGCTCTACACTCTTAAACCTACGTACTTTAACAACGTATGTACACAGTACCGCAAAATCCTGCAATATAGAGAAAAATCCACGATAAATAATTAAATATAATTACAGTATATTATAGTAGTCTCTCTATATATCGTGGTTCACTTATCGCAGCCTAACTGTATTGTGGGATTTTTAAAAATATTATAATTAATTATTTACTGCAGATTTTTTGCTATATTGCAGGATTTTGCGGTACTATATACACATGTTGTTAAAGTTACATAGGTTTAAAAGTGTAGAATAAATGTAAGGTTCCTACTTCGCGGGGAGGTCTAGAATGTAATACCCGCGATAAGTGAGGGAATACTGTATTCCCAAGGTACACTCCTGGAGAAGACCTCCTGTGAAACAGTGAGCACATAGCCCTGTGTGTGTGTCTCCACAGATACAGTGCACCTCACACAGAGAAGCTCTGAATGAAGAGGTTAAGGCAGCATCAAAGACTTGGAGGGACAGACTAGACAAAAGTGAATAAGCAGCATGATAAAGTCTACAACACCCAAAAATATGGGTCTGCTTTGTTCAGTGTTCCCTTTAATGCCTTGCTAAAATATGGCATGTGAGATAGGAGGAAAAAAAAACCTAGAAAGTTAGCAATCATTTCAAAAGTTAGGGAAAAAAAGTCACTAGAAATAAAGGCTAAAGAAACTAAGTTTGTTTAGGCTGGATGGAAAAAAAAAAATTAAGACATTTTATGTAAAAGCATTATGCCTGAGAAAAAGATCAGGATTAGGAGATTTAGTCTCCAAATGTGAAACCAGCTGTGGTGTGGTGGCCCCAAGAGAGTCCAACACCCTTCCAGAGTTGCTCTCTCTCGTAATTTCAGGACATATAAGCTGAGTGCCCACTTGGGCCAGATGCTTGGGATACCACAGCAAAGAGAGCACTGTCCCTGACCCCAAGGGACTCACAATCTAATGCGTGAGACAGACAAGTAGGTGAATAAGCAAATATCAAAGAAGTCACCTTAGGGAGCTATGAGGACACAGGGCACCCAAAGGGATTAGGAGATAAAGAAAAATTTCTGCCAAGAAAAAGCATTCCATCTGAGACTTGTAGAATGATGAATCAGGAGTTATCCTGGTGAAGTTACCTATGACTACAAGGGAACAGTGAGAGGAAGAGCAGTGGAGCATTCTACTCAGAAACCTGCAGCCCAGGGGCCTGAAGGTGCCTGTGGAAGGAAGGAGAAGAGCAGTGCAGGTACCTAAGAGATGTATGTGCAAGTTGAGGCACTAATGGGAAATTACTATTAGATACGTGAAGTATTTCCTAAAGTGCCTGTTATACAAATACATGGAATATTGCTCAGATGAGACAAATTAGAACAGGTCAAAACTGTATTTCTAAAAATGAAATGTTCACTGCTGTTGTGTCTTCTCCAAAATTATTTATGGAAAAATAATGCAACCTAACCCCTCACCCCACAAAAAAAAAAAAAAAAAAAAATGCTTAAGAAATTGGGACTTCTGTTTACTTACTTTTCTTAGTAAATAAACATAAGTAACATTTATTTCAACACAGGTGAAAATCTGTACCTTTGAAGATGTTTCATTATCTATAAAATAAGATGAATAATGGTTATATTGCAGGATAGTAGTGAGGACCAAATATGTTAATGTAGATAAACTGCCTAACACCGCAGACCTCACCAAATAATATGTTTTTATGTTTATGTTACTCTTCCTTTAGTTTGGCATCTTGCATTACTATAGTTGTAGAAAGCCCAGAAGACTGGGTGAATGTATACATTACAATAAGAGTAATAGCAGCTGTACTAGCATTTACTGAGCAACTTCTATGTGTCTAGCCATCTACACTGTGATTTGTCCTTGTGCTAAACACGGATGCTCTACAAAACAAATAAAGAGCCATTTACTAGAAGGATCCTTTTAACTGGATTCTAGTTGCTTGAGGAGGTATTAAACTTGAGGGTGAATTTGAAGGCAGCCATTTTAGAAGGTAATAAAATCGCTGAATTCTGAAAGTCGACTATGTTCCTAAATTTCTGATCTCTACCTTATTAGATTCTGTGGGAACAATCAATTCAGCCACAGGTTACATGGGAACCTCCTGCATGCAATCCTGTCTTTAGTGCTCTTCAAGTGTCCTCATGGTATAGGATGTACCCTATATTAAAGCCTAAAAATCATAACCTAAGAATGCTGGTTTGCAAATATTTTCCTTGCAAGGGACAAATAATCAAGGCCACTTTCTGTCCAGGCCCTGAGACAGAGACATCAAGGTAGACTGGCAAATTGTTAATTTCATGCAAAGCAACATTTCTGATTTAGTTACAGAAAGTACACATAGTGTCCCATGTCTATAGAAAGCACATTAAGGCACACGTTAGTCTATCAGGAATTTTCTATCAAACTGTTTTCTCAGACTTCCAAAGTGGATTAGAGAACATACTAAAATAGTTTAATCCATCATTTGCATTTTTTCCTGTGAGGACAGTAAATATTCTCTTCTTTCACTTCATTGTTCTTTCAAACCTATTAAACCTCTCTTCCTTCCTGTCACTTTCCATTAAGGCTGAAACTCCACTATTGACCTTCTTCATTTACCAAAGAGTGAAAATAGACATTTTAATAGCTTAGCTTACACACATGCTAATTTTGAACAGATTTCCAGATTGCACAGGATTTAAAATTACAGACTTGACATTGTGATGGACAAAACCCTAAGGTGCCCTCAACCTCCTAGTGTTCATTTCATATCTTTATGCAACATTCTCTCCTTCAATGTGGGTGGGACATGTAACTTGCTTCTAACAAACACATGTAGGATACCATGTTGGTAGCAGACATGCAGAGATTCTCCTTGCTAGTTTAATTAAGAGGCCATATTGAGAAGCCCATGTGGCAACTGACTATAAGAAGCTTCTAGGGTCTGAGGGTAGCCTCTGCCAACAGCCAATATGAAAATGAAGTCCTTGGTTCTACAGCAATGATTTCTGCCAATGGCCTGAATGAACTTGGAAGTAGATTCTCCTTCGGTTGAGCGTGCAGGTAAGATCACAGCCTGGTCAACGCCATGATTACACCCTGGTGAGACCCAGGGCCAAAGACAAGCTAAACTGTGCTTGTACTCCTGACCCATAGAAATCATGAGATAATAAATGTGTTGTTTTAAGCTGCTACATCTGTAGTCATTTGTTATATAGCAATATAAAACTAATCATAGTTCATGAGAGTGAAAATCAGTGTGGACATCTGACAACTCTGGCTAATTGCAGTATGCCCAGAAAGGATGTTAAGACATGCCAACTCTATCTGCCCCAAGAATTTCTTTCATAAATAAAATGCACCTTTAAACTCTGCTGCCATGACATGATGATATGCAATTGTGTTTGCAAATCCACTAATATTAAAGTAGAAACTGAGAGAAAATATTTTTTAAAATATAGAAATCAAGTATCTTCATTTTACATCAGAGAGTGGTCTAATTCTATGCACATTTTAAATATACATTTGTATATTTCAAAAACCCTTAGTTTTATATCTGGACACAGCATCAGTTCAATAGAAGACTGAAAGCACGCTGTGCGCACTTTTTAAAATTTTTTGCTTCTGCTTCCCCTCTCCTTGCCCTTCACCCAGGTCTCCTTAGGCTCTTTCTTATAAGGTCTTGAGATTTTATGCATAACCATTCCCTTGATAAATTCTGTGGCATTTATCCTTGTCAGAAAAAAAGACATAGAGGTGCATTTTTAGAGCCATTCCTATGGCAAGAAACTCTCATAAATCATTCTGCTTATTCTTTCCCGTACCCATGATGTTGTCTTGGCAACTTGACAGGTATACTGTTTCTTCTTCACTGGGGATCTGACTCTACCCAGGAGTAGAGCTAAGCACATTCTTTCTTTTCTCAGCTGTGATCTGGGGAACTATACTGAAGCAGTATTAGTCTTCATGGCTCCTTGTCCCTTGCTGAAGGAAGGGCATTTGTCCAGCCATGAAGAACTGTCCAAAGCCCGTTACCTACAAACCTCAGTAACCCTCAGGGACAAGTGAAGCAAGATCTCAAATTATCTGTCCCCTTTAATTTACAAACAGGCTGATAATGAGGAACTAAACTGGTTAAGAACAGGAGAAAGGCTTGTAAAAGTCTGATTACATTATTAGCTATTTAAAATATGTTTTGATTTAGGGTCGAAGATCATTTTATGAATCTTTCTGTTTCTCGTGAACTATTCAACATCAGGAAGGAAAAAGAAGATATATCCGCCTTTAATGGGAGAAGACCTTCCACATAGTTATGCTACAAAGAGACAGAGGCCTTGTGGAGAAATTGTGCTCTGGGCTTTGGGCACCTGTAGCTTACAAGCACTCACTGTGCCTCAATCCTCCAGCACCCAGCACAAAGCCTCGTCCAGAGAGGTACTCAATGTTTGATGAACACTAAATGACTGCATAAGGGCACAGTGCTAGGTGGTAAAGTTGCAACAACCATTCCCCAGGATTTCTGATTTTAAAAAATGTCCTATATCTTACAAAACTGAAAACCTTCGATGGCTGGTACCTTGTCTTCTGAGGGAGAGAGAGAGAGAGAAAGAGAGAGAGAGAGAGAGAGAGAGAGAGAGAGAGAGAGAGAGAGAGAGTGTGTGTGTGTGTGTGTGTTTCTATAGCCATAGTACTGTTACAGAATGGGGGTGTTCAAAAACCCCCAGAGCCTGCAGGCTGGGGGATGAGGAAAAGGAAGCAGCTTTCAGGATGCCTTTACATGCCTGGGGCTAGTGGCTAGTGTCTTTGTTATGCAAAATGGCTTTGATACTTCCAAGGCCCAAGAAGATGGGAGGGGTCTTGGATGGTGGGATGGTATGGAAAGAGCACACAGAGCCTGCATGAGGTTCTGTGAATGGTCAGAACTGGGTATCATGCCCACTGTGTCACAGGACACAGTCAGGGATTTAAAAATAAGCAGCAGACATTTTAACTGGGTACACCATGGGGTTTTGAGAAGGGGACACCATGTGGCTTTGAAAAGGAAGGAACACTATGCAGCTTTGAGAATACCTTGCGGCTTGGAGAAAGGGGAATACCTTTGTGGTTTTGGAAAGCAAAAGAAGGGAAATCCACGTAGTTCTGGATTAAAAGCTGGAGGGCACCACAACACAGAAAGGCCCCCCCAAATCAGAATCAAATGATTGGCAGCTACCGGTAAAGCTGAACTGTGTCTAGGAAGTAGGGAAACAGTATCTCTAACTTTTTTAAAACTAGCCTGGTTTGGTAAGGGGAGGCAGAATTATGTGTTGGTGGGTGTTTTAAAGAAAATAAGACTTAACCGCAGAAATCTGCAAATAATCTAAGTCTATATAACTATTAAATAAACAATTTTTTTCTTTTCACTAAACTCTGGTACTGAGAGTTATAATTCTGGCGGCAGGCAATCGGGCCCCTAACAAAACAGCCTATCGGTTCTGTTTCGATCGGAGAGCCCAGGGGTTCTGTTACACTACTTGTACAGTGTGAGATGCTCATTAGGTAGACTGAATGACCACTACTCATTGAAAAATCAAGATGGTCCCAGACACATTTATATTATCCTCACACAGCAAGATCTTAGCTATAGAACTCTCACAAATTATTAATTTGGGATACTTAAGGGCTTATCCTATGAAACTTCAAAACACTTTTCTTTTTAAAAAAATTTTTACAAAGAAATCTTTCCAAAATGCATTCTATAGTTGACTGTATCTTTAAAAAGAATATCCTAGAAGTATTTCAATCTTTAACTAATGGCTGTAAGTCATCAAAATGAACTATAGTACTGTGTAAACAAGCATCAATGTTTTCAGAAACTCTTCAAGTACTCTATGTTTTTTGCAGCCAAAATGAAGTGATCCCAGACTAAGGTGCTTTTTGAGTCTCTATCATACTATTTTTCTCACCTGACATGCTATCAGGTATTAATTATTATTTGTGGTTATTGTGTGCCTGTGTTACAAAGTAGGGGTCTCCAAAAATCCTCCAGAGCCTGTGGGTTGGGGAATGGGGAAAAGGGAACAGCATTTAAGATGCCTTTGCATGACTATGGCTAGTAGCAAGTATCTTAGTTATGCAAACAGTTTTGGTTCTTCCAAGGCCCCAAGGAGATAGGAGGGAATTTGACTATGAAATAGTGAGGAAAGAGCATACAGAGCCTGCAAAAGGTTCTGTGAATGGTCAGAACCAGTTACCATGCCCACTGCGTCACAGGCCGCAGGGATTTAAAAATAGGCGGCAGACATTTTAGAAAGAGGAGGAGAGGAGATCCACACGGTTTGCAAGGAAGGCAGAGAAGGAACTCCATGCAGCTTTGAAAGGGAGACAGAACTCCACGCAGCTTGGAAAGGAAAGAGAGAACTCCGTGCAGCTTGGAAAGGAAAGAGAGAACTCCACGCAGCTTGGAAAGGAAGGAGAGAACTCCATGAGGCTTGGAAAGGAAAGAGAGAACTCTATGTTGCTTTGAAAGGAAAGGGAGAACTCGATGCAGCTTGGAAAGGAGAGGGAGAACTCCATGCTGCTTTGAACGGGACAATACCATGTAGCTTTGAAAGGGCAAAGCACATGTTTTCCTGGACTGTTATACGGAGGATGATGACATCGTACCCCAGATCCTGAAGGAGAGAGCTGACAGGTAAAACAAGGGGAACTTCTGGGAATGTTTTTGGCTTCTAGCCTTTTGGGGAACAAGGGAAGTGCTGGGTCCCGTGAGAGAACAGGGCTCTGAGCTGAAGTGCTCACTGCCCTCCCCAGGTTGGAACACTGTAAATAAAGACCTGTTTTACTCAACACTAGTTGTTGGGTTTTACACCAAGGTGCCACGTGAAAGAACCCCTTTTCGCTCTGTAACACCTGCTTCAAACTGCACTTATAACACGCTACTCAAAATCTATTGCTACTTCCAAGACAAGTAACTAATTTTGCTCATTCAACAAATATTTGTGTTTAATATATGGCAGGCTGTGTAAAGGAGCTCTGCACCAAAGGAGCTCTGGGTTTTGTAGAAGAGGCAGGTGTGGAAACAAAGCAACAGGCAATTACAATTCCGATTGTTGCTCTGGAAATAGAGTCTGTACTTCTAACTCAGCCTTAGGCTGGGGTGGGGGACAGAATGAGAAAGCTGCTAAGTAGAGCCCCAAGGATATGCATTAGAACTATGTAAAATAAGACCTTTGGTTTCCTATTGGTAACTCTTTTCATCTGTATGTGCCATGTACACTCTTTTTTTCTTAGAGCTTGGTGGTTTGGGGAGTTGAAATGACTGAATTGCTGAGTTCTAGAAAGGTCAGGTATCACTACAGTGAGCTGTAATAAATAATTCTATAGGATAGTTGTAATTAGTGTTGTAAAAGAACACTTTCAGTGGTTCTTGTGTTCACACTGGTGTTCCAACAGGCTCCTTACAGCATCAGCCATGCAAAATGTGCTTGAACTATTCCATCATCTTGAGAATTTGTTCACCAACTTCTCATCTATCTCTCCTTTACTGGAAGTTCTTTAAAAAAATACAGAAACTTTGTAAGGCTTGCAAAGTTAAATGTAGAAATTCATTACTTAATGGGCCAGAATAGAGATAAGGACCTAAATGTGTTCAAAATACTTGTGGCAATCAGCTGTTTGAACAGATTAACTGTTAAATCTTAAAACGCAAGAAGGAACTAAAAAAGGTAAAAAGAATAATAACAAGAGTAATGGAATAACCACTCATATTTTAAAATTTTCCAGTAAATGCTCTAATTTATTAATATCAGCTTTCTCATTCATTTATCCAAATGTACTTAACTTATAAAAAGTACAAGACTCTCACTCAACCAGACCCCGGAGTTGAAAAATAAAAAGGTAAGACTGATCCTCCCCTTGAGAAGGGAAAATCAGATGCCCACACAAATAACACAGGACAGAATATGAAACATATCAGCAGAGAGGTACAGATAAAATCTAAAGGAAGGAAATATTACTTCCAACTTGAAGTGTAACCGAGCAAAGGGGGTCTTATTCATGTGTCGCCTTGGTGTAAGACCCAACAATTACTGTTGAGCAAAGCAGGTCTTTATTTACAATATTCCAACCTTCGTGGGGCTGTGAGCACTCCTGCTCAGAGCCCTGTTTGTGGCTCTCAGAGCAATCCCCATTGGATGCTGGGCCATGGCATACAGAGCTTGGATAGTCATTCTCGGACCCCAGTTCATGGCCCTCAGAATGAGGACTGTCCCTATTGGACACCTGTTCATGACCTTCAGGACCACAGCCATCCATATCATAACCCAGCTACACAGAAACTGACTGCCAGAGCCCACACAGCACATCACCTGAAGAGTACACCTAGCCCACCACCTTTTCCACTTCCAAGATGGCAGCACCCTCATGTGCAGCATCATCCAAGATGGCAGAGTAACCACATACCACCCACAAGATGGCAGAGCACCCACATGACTCACTCAAAATGGTGACATGCCTATGTGGCTCAGTGTCCGATCCCTGACATGCATGTGGGCTCAATTCACAGAGCCTAGGGGTTCCCTTCCTCCCCAAATTTGTTTTCTTACACCATTGTGGGTCCTGGCAATTGGCACCTTGAGCTGGGGCAGTTTCCTGAGACTGGGAATTCCCACACCCATGCTCCAGGGGTTGGTCCTTCCCATGTGGCTAGAACCTGGCGATAGTTTCCATCTGGGTCACCAAAACTGTTACCAGGCAAAGAGGGGCTCATTCACATGGCACCTTGGTGTATGACCCAACAATTAGTGTGTTGAGAAAAACAGGTCTTTATTTACAATATTCCAACCTGGGGGGAGTGGGGGGCTCGGAGCACTTCAGCTCGGAGCACTGTTTCCTCCCAAGACACAGAACTTCCCTTGCTTGCCAAAAGTCTGTAAACCAAAACCAAGCCCAATAGCTCCCCATTTCTTATTTGTCAGCTCTCTCCTTCAGGGTCTGGAGTACACTGTCCTCATCCTCCATATAACAGTTCAGAAAAGCATGTGCCATGTTACACTGTGTCATGGTGAAGTACCAGAGAGGCACAAGTCCTAAAAGTGTCCTCTCCATATGTCCTGAGTTCCAAGAGTCCAGACAGAGTCCGAGTCTGCAAGATAGAGTTCTTGGAGGCTTCAGAGTCAGCTGGAGCAGGCACAACCAAAGCAGCAGCACGCCTGCTTTCTCATAAGCCCAGGCCACCTAGCTGGATCCTGACTACAAACTGCATGGCTAGTTCTCACATGGCTGCTACAACATGCTTCTCCATCATGCTCCTCCAACACGCTCCTTCCATCGTGCTTCTTCTCATGGCAAACAGTGCCCTTCTATGTCCTTTCAAACCTCATGGCCGGTCTTTCACATTAGACTCCATGGCCAATGGCAGGGCCCTTCTTCATTCTTTCAAATAGCATAGCCCCCTTCCTTATGGCTCTCCTTTCATTATGGCTCTTCCCTTCAGGAAAGTCTCAGCTATCTCCTTGTGATTGATATGCAAAGTATTTTAAACAGTATCATCCAGCCTTTTACCAGCCCTAGCTATCAGGCTACCATAGATATGCAAAGTACCTTAAAAGCTGTATTATCTCCTCCCCCCTCATCCCCAAAACCACGGGCTGTGGGGAATTTGGGGATGGGGCTCTGTCACAGAAGGGTGAGAGAATCTTAATGGATAATATGTCCTTCTGGGCTTTGAAAGAAGGATAAGCTTTGAACATGAGATTGGAGAAAAGAGATGATAAGGATTCCAGACCAATTTTACAGCACACACAAAGGAATTAAGTTGGCATGCAAGGAGGATGAGGAGAAACGGGTAGAGAATGCTGGCTCAAATGTCACTTCAAGATACTCAGATTTCATGTGGCAAATATTGAGAAGATACCTGCCATTCATGAACAGAGATGTGACCAAGAAAGATGTGTTTAGTAGTGATGAAGTAGTATGTAAAATGTATAGCTTTGGGAGATATTTCAGAGGGGAGTTCCTGTAATACCATTAGGGTGGAAAGTTGGGCATATCATGTTGCAGAGGTAAATTCAACAGGATGTGGTTCTTAACAATGTGACAAAAATGGTGAGAGTCTGGAGAAAGTTGGTTAAGTAGGGCCAAAGTCAAAATGCAAGTGATTAGAGACAGTGAGTGGTAAGGAAATTATGGCAGCAAGCACAGACTACTTCTACAGGAAGTCCGGCAGTAAAGAGATGAGGCCTTATATCATTAAGTGTGACTTAAGTTAAAAGAAAATATAAATAGCACCATATGAGTTAGTATGTGAATTAGGAATAAAACTCAAACCTTTATTTCATTGCAACAAGATCAGTCCCGCTGAGAAATCCTAAAAGAATGACTAAAACAGAATGAAGCACTTTATTTGAAAGGACTTTGAACCTGACAATTACATATATGTTTATTCCCATTTTATCAGTTATGATTAAGTGACGAAGTAAAAATAAATCTATTTCCTATTCTATTTATGCTGATTTTTGCATTTTCTATTAATTTACTTGTTCTGCTTTGAAATCATCTGCTAACTTACAGCTAAAACATCTACCTCAAAGGAAGATTATGGTTTGCGCCAGAGAAGGAAGGAAAGACCATGGGGTAGTAAAATTCAAATTGGACTTTTTAAGTTAGCTATTTCTTTGCATTACATTCTCTAACAGTTCAACTGCTAACTCATCTTTTGAGTGCAAAGCTGCCCCATAACAGAAGGTCTGCTGAAAACTGTTTTTCCCTCTGGATGAGGGTGCATAACCCAAAGAGATAACAAGTCACAGGGGAAACCACTAGACAGGCCAATATTTTAGTAGTCAGCTGCTCTACTTGCCTGATTGTCCAGAGTAAAGCTTCATTATTTCCAATTCCAGTAACTAGATTTGGCTTTACATTTGCATCAAGTGACAAGTTACTGCTCTTCCAGAGGGCACCTGAAATTATCTCCCCAGATCCAGGGCTGGTCGAAAATTATAAGTGGTAAATCACAAATGCACCTGGCTTTAAGTAACATCTATATGTGATAGTCAATGGGAATTGGAGCACTGATATTTTCAAATATTGGTAAGACAGTTTTTTTTAAATCTATTAAGAGATGCAAATAAATTCCAGATGTCCTGTGTCATCCCTAATACAAATGCTCCCAATCCCTGTGAACGGCCAGTTTCTCCCTTTCAAATTATTTCTATCTCAAATAGTTTTCAGGCATTGACAAGTATCTCTACGAATGACCCATTCATCTGTAATGTAAAAAAAGAGTAACAAAATAAACATCCTTGTACCTATAAAAAAAGAAAGAAAGATAGAAAGAAGTTTGCATGTCTTTAATTAGCAACTGCCTAATGCTATGCATACCTCAAAGTCCAGGCAGTCTACCTTCAGGTAGATCAGTAGTTAGTTTAAACCCAAGGTTAAGGAGGCCACAGTCCTGAGTCTGAATGAGTCAGTGAACCTCATACCAAGAAATCCTGTGCCACAAACTCAAAAGGCACCTTTTCACAAATGAGTATTACCAAGGGGAGACCAACCATCACATTACAACAGCCCCATTTTAAAAGAAAAAAAGTGGATTAATTTTTAAGGTTTTTCCAAAACATTCTAAAATATAAAGACAAAAACTTAAATCACTACTCCCTCCCCATTCTGCCAAAAGGAAAAGCAAAACTAGCACACCAGCACTACTGATGATAACACAGGCTATATTTTTCTTATGAATAATTGCTAAGATAAAATCATGCAAACTGACAAGATGTAAAGACTAGAACACAAAGAAATATTGAACATAATTACTCAGTAAGAAGTACAGCTAAGTAATTTGCAAAATACTACCTTTGATATAAGTCAAATCATTATCTGCAAAATGACCAATACAATACCATCCTTATGGAGACAAAAAAAAAAAAAAAAAAAAACTCATCAGGCCCTACTTTTAAATATATGTTTCAACTTCCAGTCAAGATTGAAGCATAGACAGATATGCTGCATCTTCCTCCACAACTAAGAAGGAATACAACTACCTCAAAACAAGAGATAACCAGAAGTTCCAGAAAACCGAGCTGCATGGAAGTCCAACAAACAAAGATATGAAGAAATACGCATCCAGACATGTAGGAGGGGCAGAGCCGGGGCAGAGAGGACTTGGTGTGGCAGTGGCAGTGGCAGGCCAGCAGAAAGCGCAGTTACATGTTTTAAATAATCAGGAGGGACACCTGGGGAGTGTTCCCAGCTCCTGACCTGATCCCACAGATCACAGTTCCAGCACCAGGGAAAAACAAGCCTCATTGCTTCTGACTGTGCAGACCAGTGGGGGTTGGGGAAGAGGAAGAAACTGCCGGTCTCTCAGCAGAGTCCACTTGTTTAAAGGGCCTCCACAGTCCTAGAACATCTGCAGACCCACCCACTCTGGGAACAACAGCCAGGGCAACAGCTAGAGAGATGCCAATCCCATATGAAAGTGGGATAAATTTCTGGAAAAGGGGCAAGTGCTCAGCTAGCGGCACTGTTCCCTCTCTGAGCCCTCCCCCACATACAGCACAGCATGGTGAAATGGGTCGCCCTGTACTGACAAATACCTAAGGCTCCGCCCCCTATTACATAAGAGGTGCGACAGCCCTGGTCCAAATCACAGAGGCAAACACAGAAAGATGAGGAGACAGAGAAGTACGACCCAGAAGTAGCGGCAGATCAAGGTCCCAGTGGCACTGTAGAGGCATCAGCTATTCTCTGTAAAAAGTCGCAGAGGTTTGCTAAATATGTAAATATGCAAGGGCTTCAGATGTTCTCTGTAAGAAGCAGCAAGAACTTGCCAAAAAGCCTTGGAGAGAGGAATGCAGGGAGGAGTGTTGTAGCAATTGGTGATTTACAAGCTAAAAGGACCTCAGCCTCTATCACCTTCCATTTGCTTGTGTCTTATTTATAACATTTGTGAAAGTTATACTTTACAGGATATCTAGCCCTTCAAAGATAAATTGCTTCGCAGAGAATTTGTCCCTGGCTGGAGAGCTATGCTGCCTCCGGAGATAACTTTATGGCCCTGCGAACTTTTGGCCTTGCGAACTTCTGGCCCTGAGAACTTTATTCTTTATTCCTGTTTGACACTCCTGCAGCCCTGTCCTTCCACCCCACTTCCCAACAAGCTGCTTCTCACTAGAGAGAGAGAGAAGAGAGCCAGATCCTATATAATCCCCTAGCTAAAAATCCCAGGGAGTCGGAGCTCTGTTTGAGACAAGTTCTCTGCCCACCAGCCGCTAATAAACTTTGCTTGCTTTAATCCATTGCTCCGGAGTGTTCAATCTCGCTCATGTAGCCGCAACAGCACAACTAAGCAATGAGCAGATAGCATGCCTAACGGATGAGGAGATAGATAACTTAACAGAAGCACAGTTTAAGGCATTGGTGATTAGGATGCTCACAACTCTGACAATGAAGATTAAACAGGACGGGGAAAGAATGAAGGCTATCCTGGCTGAAATGAAAGGAAATCCATATGAAACAAGTGGTGAAGGAAAGGAAAGCAGGGTTCAAATCAACAAATTGGAACATAATGAAGAAACAAAACAGCCAACCAGTACAGAAGGAGGAAATAAGAATTTCAAAAAATGAGGAGAGGCTTAGAAACCTCTGGGACAGCTATGAACGTGCCAACATCCGAATCATAGGGTTGCCAGAAGGTGAAGAAGGAGAGCAAGAAACTGAAAATTATGTGAGAAAATAATGAAGGAAAACTTCCCTAATTTGGGGAAGGAAATGGACATACAGGTCCAGGAAACACAGAGGGTCCCAAACAAACTATACCTAGGGAAGACCACACCAAGACACATAATCAAAATGCCAAAGGTTAAGGGTAAAGAGAGAATCTTAAAAGGAGCAAGAGAGAAGAGGAGCATTACCTATAAAGGGTCACCTATAAGACTGTCAACTCATTTCTCAAAAGAAACTTTGCAGGCAAGAAGGGACTGGCAGGAAATATTCAAAGTGATGAAAAGCAAGGCTCTACAATCAAGATTACTCTATCCAGCAAAGCTATCATTCAGAATGGAAGGGCATATATAGTGCTTCCCAGACAAAGTTAAGCTGAAGGAGTTCATCATCACCAAGCCATTATTATATGAAATGTTAAAGGGACTTATTTAAGAAAAAGGATATCAAAACTATGAACATTAAAATGAAAACAGTATCACAACTATCAACAACAGAAGCTAGGGGATGAAACAAAGGTAAACTAAGCAGACAACTAGAGTGGGAACAGAATCCTATGATATGGAGAGCATGTGGGGGGAGGTCAGCTGGGAGGGGGAACGGGGAGAGGGAGGGAAATGGTGCAGGAATTAAGAAGCAAGGTAGGAGGGTGGGGAATAGACAGGGGGATGTTGAGAAGAGCTTTATGTACAACCCATGGACATGGACTAAGGGTGAGGGACTGCTGGAGGGAGGGGTGTTTCTGGGTGGAGGGGAGCAAAGGGAAAAGAAATTGGGACAACTATAACAGCATAATCAATAAAACATACAAAAAAAGAAAAGATAAAATATCTTAATATGTGTGGTTGGTAGCAGAACTTTACTACTTGTACAAAATTTGACTTATAGTAACAATATATAGCCTTTATATGAACAAAATAACTCTAAATAAAGTCTATTCAGGTAATTTTTCCTTTATTTTCCTTTGTATGTACATTCTGTATGATTTTTGGGACAAAGGAAGGGTATCCTGTACCTTAAAAAGTTGACGCAACAAAGAAAAACTGGGGTTATTTTTGGATTCAGATGTCAAAAGTTAGTCAAAAACAAGTGTCAGATCTAACTCAATGAAAATTTTGTTCCCTAGTGCAAAGCCTTGGGTCTTTTGAGCATTGAGACAGAGTCTTGGTCAAATTAGAGATAAGATCTAGGCCTCAGTTGTATTTAAGTTCCAAGCCCAAAAAATCAGCAAGGCCAGGCAGGGCAACGCCATGGATGACATCAGAACCAAATGCGATGACTAATGACTTCATCCCCTAGTGCCAGAATCATTAGAGACCATGAAAGAACACACTTAAAAGAGCTAATGAATATTCTATTGAAACGCTCACCTGGGACCTCCCCTAAGATCCCTGCCTTTAGAGAGGGGATAAAAAAAAAACCTCAGGACAGAGGACCCAGATTGGCTCTCTCTCTCAAGCATGCCCACACCTTTTCCCACCCTCTGCTATCCCTAGAGTGGCTCCCTCTCTGGAGCACTCTCCCACCTTTCCCCCCTCTCCTTAACCCAAGTGTGCATATCCTTGCTTTCTTTCTCCTGAGTTCCAAGAGCACTTCTTTTGCCTCTGTAACTTGTTTCCTGAGCCCATGCAGCCCAGCTGGCTCACTTCTACCTCTATGATTTTCTAAATAAACTTTTGCTTGTATTTGAGTATTATCTCTGAATTCTTTCTTAGCCAGAACTCAAGTACCAAGGTTGCTGAACCAAGTTCCAATCGCCAGTAACACTGTTGTACTATTTCACCAATAACACATATACTTCAGAGATGGGCAAATCAGAGGTTGGGAAACTACAGACCACTATCTGTGTTAGTAAATAAAGTTTCTGTGAACACTGCCATTCTCATTAGTTTACGTATTGTCTATGGCTGTTTCATGTTACAACAGCAGAGATGAACAGTTATGACAGAAACTCTATGGCCTACAAAGCTGGAAACATTATTTGGCTCTTTAGAGAAACAGTTTGCTGATTCCTTGTCTACATTAAATAAAATCAGTGCTTCTCTGGTATTTTCTATAACATTCCTCTAATGGCAGAAGAAATTTAAGTATGTACTCCAGGGGAGTCATAAACCTGTTTGAAAAGCATATATTTAAATATTGTAACCATTTGCCCCTTCAAATGCTGTGGGGAAATAATCAGTACTCAAATGATGCTGCCATTCCTCAACACTTTACATCTGAATTTCTCATTTCCATCTCGCAAACCTAAATTGTAAAAGAGTAAAACCAAGCTAAATAAAAACTACTTGAAAACACAGAATACTGATTGGTTGGTCATTTAAATCGTGAAAGTCTTTATGTCTTAGAGAAACTATGACAGTAAGAAGAAGATAAAATTATTAAAACTTCTCTTACATGTTATATCAAATCACACCTGAAACAGTTTCTATGAAAATGCTATGATCTGAAGAAAGTTTCAATAAACTTAGTTTAACTAATTGTAGTAAGATGTCCAAACATTTTTCTGAATCCAAAACATCGAAAAGAATAATTTGAAGAGCATTTAAAATCAAAGCACTCAAGGCTGCCATAAATACCTTAGTATTCTGGACTTAAGGAGGATTAATAAGAGCAGCAAGGAGCTCCTAAGGCTGTGTTGGGCACCTAATATAAGCTTTCCATGATAGCTGTTACTATATTCACAAAATTGTAGTTTTATTCTATTATTATTATTTCTTTAATCAACACTTGAGATAGTACCCTTGTACAGTTTCAAGTTATGATCATTATTTCTTTTCTTTTGAAACAAAATACAGTATTCCCTCACTTATGGTGGGTATTACGTTCTAGACACACACACACACACACACACACACACACCCGCGATAGGTGAAAATACGCGAAGAAGAAACCTTACATTTATTTTAGTACTTATATATATTTTAAGGCTTTATAAACCCTTCCCACACACTTTTAAACCGTTCCCACTCCCTTATTAACCTTTCCCACTTCCGTATTAACCTTTTCCACACTTTTATAAACACTACTTATGTTCTTAAACATATTCTACACTCTTAATCCTACGTAACTTTAACAACATATATATACAGTACCGCAAAATCCTGCGATACAGCGAAAAATCCGCGATAAATAATTAAATATATTTTTAAAAATCCCATGATACAGTGACACAGCCGTGATAAGCAAATCGCGATATAGAGGGACTACTGTGATAATTTTCTTGCATTTACTTCAGCTGTGCCTAAGCAGCTGGCAGCAACCCAAGTACAAAATGCAGCACAGTGAAGCGAAGTACCTCTTTCATTAGCATCACGTGCCAGGGCAAGCCTGACTGCAATTCCACTTGGTGTTTTCTTTTAACCTGTCTCAAAAGATCTCTTCTCAGAATCTGCATCAGTATGTTAATTCTGGCACTGGGTTCTGAGTATTCATTCTTCCCCTAGTTTTATATCCCCTAAAATCACGGTTCCCCATCCCAAAATGGAAGGCAAATGGTACATTAGTCAAAGAAACAGAATGAGTGCCACATAGGTGAGAGGCATGCGCCATGAGTATTAATATAACCCAAACAAGTATAATCATTACAAAGAGAGCTGGCACACATTAGTTACTCTCTGCACAAAAGAAGCTGCAGCTAACCTTAGTGAAAGTTAGGAAGCTCTACTTTAGTCATTCAGAGGAGGCCTTCCTTTTACTAATTGACAACTCTGGATTCCTAAGACAGCCAATTATTTTCAGGAGCATTACTAAAGTCTCAAAATAAATTTGAATTTGCATTAATTGAAAATACATGACATACTGCAAATAGGTAGGAGTAAAGTAGAAAAAAACATAGGATTGAATAGTTTGTGAGAAAGTTAAAATCATCCTTAGCAGTTGCTATTAATTTATAAACAACCTAACAATGTTTCAGTAAGTGGGATAAAGTCATAATAGCAATAAAACTGATGGGGGACTCAAATGTTGGAAAATTCTAGTTTCAGGTAACAGCTAATAAGCTTAGTAATCAATGTATGTGTAAGGGGCAAGGAAACTGGTGACTCCCAAACCAGTAGAAAATAATTAGCAGCAAAGGGCAAATGTAATTAGAGGGTCTCTGAGCCAGAAGGGGCATTCCCCAGCTCAGCACAAATGCTTCTGAGGACAAAGGCTATCTGAGATTGAAGGGGGGGCGGGGGGAGATAGTCATCACCAAACTCTGGGAAATGGGAAAATGTAGCTAGACAGCCCAGCAAACAAGATAGAGAAATTTCAAAGAAGAGCTGGAGACAGACCTATAACCAGATCACCCTGAGTTAATTTTCACCCTCAGTTAATTTAGTGAATCATGTTAGATTGTAACTCTGGAGTATCCAGCATGGAAAAATGGAGGAGAAAGAGGGGGAGAGGGGAAGTGGGGGGGGACTTTTACTCGCATTAGGATAAAAACAGCCAGCTCCATCTTTTCGGCATGCACCTTGATTTCACTCAAGTTCTGTGTCCCAGTATTTTATTCTGAGCGTTTCTCACAGTATGACCCACCTTGACTCCAGGAAGCCATAAGCAGTTCCATGTTTGTGCCTCAGGAGGATTGCAAGCAACCAAGATGTTATCTGAGCCATTACACCCCAGGGTGAGATTCCACCCAGGACACAGATGAAAAAAAGCTGCAGCTTTATCTAATTAACCTTTTCCCTGAATCACAAACCCCTTACACTTTTCTTCTCTTTATAAAAAGGGCCCATTTATGATGGAATTTAAAATAGTCTATTAGGGTACAAACCCATTGTCTTCTCAGATTACCGACCATCTGAATAAAGCACCCATAAAGATTCAATCCCTGTCTCTGCTTATTGGGTCTGGTAGATGACAGGCAGCATGAACACCAGCTTTTCCAGTTTCAAAACAAGTTAGTACCGGATCAGAGCTACCACCACCCTGAAGCACAGAAAGAAAATTATTTTTATTCAAGAGAAGAATAGTGAAAAAGGAATAAAAGAAAAATTCATTAAGCTTAAAATGTACATTTATGGCAAGAATAGTAATTTACTCAAATGAGACAAGTGTCCTAAACTACGAGCCTCACAAAAATATATGATATTGCCTTTCACTCTTTACAGTGTATAATGAGAATACCAAAGAGGCCTAAACATCAGATTTGCTAAATTTTTTTTAACAGACCTAAAAACAAACAAAAAAATACTAATTTGTAAGCATGAAATTGAAAATAAAAAAGCTGCAGAGGCTTCCAGAAAATAGTCCATAACCCAACACTGTGTCAATAAATATCTGTTGGATGCTGAATGAAATGTCACTGTGTAGAATTTAAGGGAATGTAAAAGAATTTATTGGAACCTCCTTTCTAATACAGTTGAGGAAAAACACTGGAAAGTAATTCCTGAATTACCTGTTATGGGTCTGACAGAGTCTCTCTTTGACTAGGCTTTAATCGGGATCTTCTGAATCCCCTTTCCAACTGGGCCTTGACTTTTAGACTTGCCTGTCTGCCTTTGCATCACCCAGTTTTATCAAGAATCTTATTAAGTAGGTTCAGCCAGAATCCCCCAACTATTTTATTACCCTCAATATCTGACCAAGTGATAGCTGATCATCCTAGTCTTCCTTCAGCAAGAATCCTGTTAGGTAAGTTTAGCAAGAAATTGCCTAACCCTCTTAGTAGTTTTCCATCTACTGATTCCTCGCCCCCCAACTCCTACCCTGCTTCTTGGCTATATATCCCCACTTTTTCTTGTATCTGAATTGAGCCTAGTTCTATATTGAGGTCTCCTTCTCCCTGTTGCAATTGTCCTGAACAAAATTTGTATTTACTGCTCTACCATCCAGCTCTGGTTTTCTTTGACAGGTTTTAGTCATTGTGCCAGTCTGGAAAACAGTTTGACATTTCTTAAAAATGTTAAACATAGAGTTACCACAAGATTTCCATGAGAATTGAAAAAAACATGTCTTCACAAAAACTTGTATACAAATGTTCATGGCAGTATTCATAAGGCCAGGAAAAAGAAACTACCCAAATCATCATCAAATGATGAATGGATAATAAAATGTGGTATAGCCATACAACAGAATTACATTCAACAATAGAGAGGAATGAAGCACTGATACATGCCCTAACACTGATGGACCTTGAAAACATTGTGCAAAACTGAAGAAGTCAGTCTCACAAAAGGTCATTATGTTGTATGATTCCATTTATATGAAATTTCCAGAATAAGGAAATCCAGAGACAGAAAGTAGATTGGTGCTTTCCAATGGATGTGTGTGTGAGGAGAGGGGGGCGGGTAATGGGACATGCCTTCTAATGGGTGAGTTTCTTTTGGGGTGATGCAAATGCTCTAAAATTAGATAGTGATGACAATTGCACAGCTCTAAAACCCACGGAATTGTATACTTCAACAGGGCAAGTTTTACTGTATATGAATTATATTTCAGTAAAGCTGTTATTATATATAAAAAAAAGTCATTTGACCCAGAAACCTAGCAGAAGCCACTTGCCAGAGCAATGGCTCTGTTGCCCTACTTGGCACCACTCTCCATGGGAGTTCCTCAAACCTGCCCCAAACACACTGTATCAACAACTCAATGAGAAGATCAAGAAGGATTAGCTCAAGAAGTCCCTGTATGCCATCTCCTCCAGTTTAGCCAGATCCTGGATATCCTGGTGTCATGGAGCCTGAAGACAAGGGGCCAGGCTTTTGTCATCTTCCAGGTCAGCAGTGCCACCAATGCCCTGTGCTCCACACAGGGTTTCCTTCTACAACAAGCGCATGCGCATCCAGTACACCAAGACTGACTTGGGATATCATTGCCAAGATGAAGGGCAACTTCGTGGAGTGAGACCATAGTGGAAGAGGAAGCCCAAGAGCCAAGAGGGTCAAGCTGTCAAGAAGGAAACGCATGGCAGGGCACTTACCTTCATAGTAGGAGGCAGCCCCGGGGCCTGTCCAGGCATGCCAATGTCACAGGCACGCTGCATCATGCATCATGTGCAGAGTCAGCCTCCCTACATGCCGCCCCCTGGCATGATCCCACCTCCAGGCCTCGTACCGGCCACATCCCATCAGGGACCATACCCCTATAGCAGCTCATGCCAGGCCAGATGCCACCTGCCCAGCCTCCTTCAGAAAACCCAGTAAATCATATCTTGTTCCTACAACCTGCCAGGGGAAACCAATGAGTTCATGCTGTCCGTGCTTTTAAACTAGTTCCTGGTGTGAGATACGCTCACAATAAAAACACCAGGACACAGGACTTCAGCAGTAACCGAGGCAGTTGTTTATTCACAGATCTGCAGCTCCAGGGACAGCCAAATCAAAGGTATGCACCATCAAACAGAGCTTACTAGTTTTATCCTAACACGAGTAAACCCCCACTTCTCTCCTCCCCTCCTCCTCCTCCGTTTTTCCATGCTGGATTCTCTGGAGTGATTAACTAAATTAATTGAGGGTAGTAATTAACTAAGGGTAATCTGGTTATTGGTCTGTCTCCAGCTCTCCTTTTAAGTTTCTCTAACTTGTTTGCTGGGCTGTCTAGCTACATTTTCCCATTTCCCTGTTTGGTGATGAATATCTTCCCCTTTGATCTCAGAGGCATTTATGTTGAGCCGTGGAATGGCCCTTCCTGACTTGTAAGTGTGCTAATACTGTTTACTCAGGCTCGGAGACCCCCTAATTCAAGATTACATTTGTCCTTCGCTGCTAATTATTTTCTACTGGTTTGAGAGTCACCAGTTTCTCTGCCCCTTACACTGGCTTCAAGGAGGTCCGGCTGGTTCCAAAGTGGCACAACATCGCCTCCATGGAACTTAACAATGAGATGCAGGCAGGGGCAGCCCATGATGCCCAAAGGGCGTCAAGATCACCAAGAACAACTCCATGAAGATCTCCTTTGCCTAGAAGTAGTGCCTTTTTCCCTGTGCCTGCCCCTACCCCTTTAGGGGCCTTCCATTGGCTCAGCTCCTGGAAGGTTAAGTCCCCCTCAGAGGCCTTCTTGGAGCCTCATATGTAAATGAATAGTTACATGGCACTGTACCCAAATAGTGTCTCCAGACATTTCACTTGGCATAGGTAGGCTGGAATTAAAGGGTTTGTTTTTGTTTGTTTTTGTTTTTTGGATGTTTGATTTTATTTTTTTTTTAAATGTAATTTGTTCAGTATATATTTCTTGAGGGCTTACCATATATATGCCAGGCACTGGGAATAAAACAATACATAGACATGGTTCCTGCCCTCCCAGAGTTTATAGTCTTATACAGGAAGCCTGGGTTTAAATCCTGGCTCACGATTTACTGTTGTTATCTGGGGAAGTATCTTCTTCCTCATCTATAAACAGTTAAAGGTCATACTCAGTGACTGGCATATTGGAAGGGCACCCTAATTGTTAGTTATTATTATTAAGTGAATATAAAGGCAAATTATAAATGCCGGGAGAGAGAAAGAATATAAACAAAACAGGAGAGCTTAGATTGGAAGGTATCTCTTCAAGAAATAACAGTGAGGCTGAAACCTAAAAGATGGATCAGTTGAACATTGTCAGAAAAATTCTTAAAGAACTGCAGACAAAGAAAAGTGCAAGTACAAAGGTCTTGAGGCAATCAAGGGTATGAGGCATTCCAGGAACTATGTAAGGTCAGGGGACACTAAATAAGTGAGGGAAAGATAAGCAAGAGAAATAATGTGCTGGGTTTTGTAGACCAAAATAAGTATTTCAAATTTTACTCTAAGTACAATGGAAAAATCACTGAAGGCTTTTAAAGAAGGATATGATCCAAATAATATTTCAAAGTGGGAAGAACATGCAGTCAGAAGGCTACTGCTGTGTTCCAGAGGAAAGATAATGGTGACTTGGATTATACTTTGGTAGAGATCCCAAGTGGTGATTCTGGGCTGAGATACAAAAATGAAAACAAGGAATAATGGCAGAATCCCTTCCTTTCTGTTTTACATACCCAGCCTGCACTGCATAGAACATAAAAGGACAAGTGAACATGCTGTAGAAGAAAATGTACCGTACCAGACTTGAATCAAAAAGCCCTCAAATTCCTGATTCTACTCCCAACCAACTACAGAATCTTGGCACATACATTCTCCTTGAGCCTGTTCCTTATCAGTATAATTAGAATAAGAGCACCCAACCTCACAGGATACTCGAAGACAACTGACTATGTGAAAGTGTCTGCAGAGTATCAGGCAGAGTGCTCTATAACGGCCAGTCAATTTAAGAGATATACCCAGAACAAATACAAAATACAGATCATGATTAATATTAAGGAACAATTTGCTTTTTGGTTGTTTTGTTTTAATGAACATATAATAAGGTTCTTAAATATACTCCAGCCTATACAGAACACAGTAGGGATCTATCTACTTCTGTTCCATGGCACTTACTTGCTGGGAAACCTGTACAGTTATTGCAGATAAAAGTCCTCTTCCAGAGGCCTATCTCTGGGATCAAGTGTTATTTAAAGAAAGTTTTTCACTGAAGAAGCCCAGACCAGGGAATACAATCTGCAGAAAAGCAGTGAACATTTTGCTATAAAATAAGTGTATGAAGGGAGCATGAGGGTTGATTTTAGGAGATATTCTGGCAAAGTTCATGACAAATTTATCTTTTTTATATGTTTAAACTTCTGAGATTTATAAATTATACACAAATTCCGCGTGAAAAAACCAACACTTTGGTATTCCTGATGAAGGTGATGATACCTCTGTACACATTAGAGTCACCACCTTTTCTGAAACATATTTGTAGTAAGGGTACACTTGGGACTTTTCTGAAGTTAAATGGTTGTGAAAAAAGCAAATTCTGAGACTTTTCTGGAAGCTCCTGACAGCAGCCCATATAGAAAAGTAGTTTTTTAGTTACCTTGATATTTCATTAATTTTTTGCTGACTTTTTCTATTACATCATACTTCTTAAAAATTTCTAAGAAAGCAACAACTTAGAGAAAATCAAAGGACTATGTGTTTATTTACTAGTAAATTGAGTCAGATAATGAAAAATGTTTAAAAAAAAAACCTTTCCCATGTATACTGTCGCATAAATTTTTGTCTTCAACAGAAAAAAATTTTGTTTTATGGCTTAATAAAATAGCACATTAAAAATTCAAAGGTAGCAAATCAAAAAAATCTTTAAATGCCATATTATGTTGTTATAGCTATGTTAATTATTGAGTAAATATAAGGAAATTAAATTATTTTCCTGAATAGGATTTAATGTTCTGAAAATTACTGTACTTCAAATATTATACAAAGACAGTGATAAAGATTATATATGTAAATTATGTCCCCTGGGTAGAAAGAAATGAGACACTGGAGGATAAATACCACAGATATTTTCTGAGTTACTGTGTGGTTTTCAAAATCCTGCTTCCTTTAAAGAAACAAATAAATTATGCTTCTATATAAAATGGTAAAAAGATGACAGACACCAAGAAATCAGCATATGAAATTATTTTATGCAAACAGAGACATAAAAATCTTTCTCCACAGCCTGTTCAGTGAAGGAAATCTCTTCAGTGAAGGAAATGCAGTGAATGAAAACAAAACTTTACCATCTGAAAACCTTTTATTTTTGTGCGGGACTTAAAGCAAAAAAAAAAAAAAAAAAGGGAAGAATTGGAACTGCATTTTATTATTTATGTAAAATCATCAGAATATTATAGAAATAATCTATCACCCAGATTTTCTTTCTAATTTAATTCTGCCTAGGATCACAAAACAGAACTGAATGACATTAAAAAAAACAATAGCCCAAGAGCAAACAAAAAAAAGCAAACACTTAAGATTCTACTTATTTTTATTTTCATTGTGATTTTTTTTCCATGTACAGGATTATGCACCTATTACAGTCTGCCTAAAAATCAGTACTTTGAAGTATCATTCGATATAGATTAAGAGTCTCAGCACAAGTCAAAACTGAAAGATTTCTTAATTTTCTCTTTCTTCCTCTTGAACACTAAAAAACTAAAGGAAAGTTTCCTTTTGGTGCTCCACTCTACCTGACAATAATTCTAACTGAAGTGACAGATCTAACCCGTTATTTTTAGCACAGAACATAATATGTTGGTCACAAGAAGTGCTGGCCAAGCTCAGGAGAAACCATTTCTGCTTTTGTCTCTCGTTCTGAAGTTTATCCAATGTTTGATACACAAAGTACATAAACATTAACATTTTTCCTAATAAGAACCTAAATTAAATTTATCTTTGAAGAACTAATGTGATTATACATTTTGAGGTGCTTTCACAAATGTATTGTATACTAGAAAATTTAACACATATAAAATATGTTAATGTCCTAGAAAAGGAAAAGAAAATAATTAAAATACATGAACTGAACTGCTATTTTAATAGGTTAACTCAATGAAATAAATTCCATAGAATACTGTAAAAGTGTGATTGAATTTCATATCACAATGACCAAAAGATTAATAAGCTATCATCTTTAACTAACCAATACCGTTTCTGACCTACATGACAGCATATGTGGCACTAGAATGAACTCTCTACTTGGAGATTTTAAAAGTCTAGAATAAGATTATTTATTCTTGTTCTGTGAAATATGTCATTGGAATCCTGATAGGAATCACATTGAATCTATATATTGCATTGGGTAGTATGGACATTTTAATGATGTTAATTCTTCCTATCCATGAACACGGTATGTGTTTCCACTTATTTGTATCTTCAGTTTATTTCTTCAGTGTTTTATAATCTTCCAAGTATAGGTCTTTTACATTCTTAGGTTTATTCCTAGTTATTTATTCTTTTTGAAGCACTTGTGAATAGGATTGTTTTAATTTCTCTTTCTGATAGTTCATTATTGGCATATAAAAATGCAACTGATTTCTGGATATTAATTTTGTATCCTGCTACTTTGCTGAATTCATTGACCAGTTCTAGTAGTTTCTTGGTGGAATCTTTGGCGAACCCTATGAACAGCATCATGTCATCTACAAATAAAGACAATTTTACTTCTTCCTTTCCAATTTGGATGCCTTTTATTTCTTCTTCTTGTCTGACTGATGTGGCTAGGACTTCTAGGACTATGACGAATAAGAAAGGTGAAAGCAAACATCCCTGTCTTATTCCTGATCTTAAGGGGAACGCTTGTAGTTTTTGCCCCTTGAGTACGATGCTGACATTGGGTTTGTCATATATGGCCTTTACTATCTTTAAGTATGTTCCCTCTATTCCCACTTTGCTGAGAGTTCTTACCATAAATGGGTGTTAGATTTCATCAAAAGCTTTTCTGCATCTATTAATATGACCAGGTGGTTTTTATCCTTCACTTTGTTTATGTGGTGAATCACATTTATTGACTTGCAAATGCTGTACCAACCTTGAATTCCTGGAATAAATCCCACTTGATCATGGTGTATGATCTTTTTGATGCATTGCGGTATTCGGTTTGCTAATATTTTGTTGAGAATTTTAGCATTTATGTTCATCATAAGTGATATAATTTTCTTTCTTTGTAGTGTATTTATCTGGTTTTGGAATTAGGATAATGCTGGCCTCGTAAAATAAGTTTGCGAGCCTTCCCTCCTCTTGTATTTAATAAATAGTTTGAGAAGGAGAGGTGTTAGTTTTTCTCAGAATGTTTGGTAAAATTATATGGAGCCACAAAAAGCCCTACATAGCAACAGCAATTCTGAGGAAGAACAAAGTTGGAGAAATCATGCTACCTAATGTCAAACTATACTATAGGGTCATAGTAATCAAAACAGCATGGTACTCGCATAAAAACAGACACATAGATCAATGGAACAGAACAGAGAGCCACAAAATAAACACACACCTTTATAGTCCATTAATATTCAACACAGGAAACAAGCACATACAATGAGCTAAAGATCGTTTATTCAATAAATGGTGTTGGGAAAGAAAATTGGACAAATAAGTGCAGAAAAATGAAACTAGACCACCTTCTTACACCACACACAAGAATAAATTTAAGACTTCTGGCCAAGACAGAGGCGTAGACAGACATGCTGCATCTCCCTCCACAACTAACAAGGAATACAACTACCTCAAAACTATGAGCAACCAGAAGTTCCAGAAAACCGAGCTGCATGGAAGTCCAACAAACAAAGATATAAATAAGAAATACTCATCCAGACAGCTAGGAGGGGTGGAGAGGATGTGGTGTGCTGGCAGCAGCACCAGTGGCGGTGGCAGCGGCAGTGGCAGGCCAGCAGAAAGCGCAGTCACACATTTTAAAAAGTGAAGAGGGACTCCTGGGGAGCACCCCTAGCTCCTCACCAGACCTTGCACAGCTCACGGTCCCAGCACCAGGGAAAAATCAAGCCTCATTGCTTTTGACTATGCAGATCAGTGGGGGTTGGGGTGGAGGCGGAAACTGCTGATCTCAGCAGAGTCCGCTGTTTAAAGGGCCCCCACGGTCCTAGAACGTCCACAGACCCACCCACTCTGGGAACGATGGCCAAGGCAGCAGCTAGAGGGGTGCCAGTCTGGTGTGGAAGTGGAAGAGGTGCCTGGAAAAGGGGCGAGTGCTGGGCAGGCAGCATTGTTCCCTCTTGGAACCTTCCCCCACATACAGCACCACACGTGGTGAAATAGGTTGCCCTGTACTGATGAATCCCTAAGGCTCCACCCCTTACAATGTAACAGGAGCGACAGCTCTACCTGGGATGTGAAGGCAAACAAACACAGGAGCCTGTCAGAATGAGGAGACAGAGAAGTATGGCCCAAAAGGAGGAACGGATCAATGTTCCAGTGGGAGAACTAAGCAACGAGGAGACAGTCAACCTCACAGATGAGGAGATAGACAAGCTAACAAATGCAGAATTCCAAACACTGGTGATAAAGATGCTCACAGGCTTGACAGATATGCTTGAGTACGGCAAACGCATAAGAGAAGAAGTGAAAGCTATGCTAAGTGAAACAAAGGAAAATCCACACAAAACCAATGGTGAAGGGAAGGAAACCTGGGTTGAAATCAATGATTTGAACCATAAGGAAGAAAAAAACAGTCAACTAGTACAGAATCAGGAAACAAGAATTGAAAAAAATGAGGAAAACTTTCCAAATTTTGCGAAGGAGTTAGACATACAGGCCCGGAAAGCACGGAGGGTCTTGGGCGAGCTGAACCCAGAAGGGACCACACCAGGACACATCATGACTGAGATGCCAAAGGTGAAAGATAAAGACAGAGTCCTGGTGGAAGCAAGAGAGAGGCGGAGAGTTGCCTACCGGGGTGGGGGTGGGGTGGGGGGGTGGGGGGGCGAGGGTGTGCCTATAGGACTATCAGCTGATTTCTCAGAGGACACTTTGCAGGCAGGAAGGGACTGACAAGTAGTATTCAATGTGATGAAAAGCAACCTACAACCAAGATTACTCTATCCAGCAAAACTATCATTTGGAATGGAAGGGCAGATGAAGTGCTTCCCAAACAAGGTGAAGCTAAAGGAGTTCAGCATCACCAAGCCATTATTATATGAAATGTCAAAGGGGATTACTTAAGAAAAAGAAGATCAAAACTATGAACACTAAAATTACAACAAACTCACAACTATCAACAATGGAATCTAAAAAATAAAAACTAAATCTAACTAAGCAAACCAGAATAGGAACAGAATCATAGTATGGGGATCATTGGGAGGGTCATCAGCTAGGAGAAGTGAGGGGGAGAAGTGGGGAATGGTGCAGGGACTAAGAAGCATAATCAATTGGTACAAAATAGGGGGAAGTTAAGAATAATATAGAAAAGGGTGAAGTCAAAGAACTTACATGCATGACCCATGGACATGAACTCAGTGGGGTGGGATTGCTGGAGGGAAGGCGGATACTGGGCAGAGGGGAGCAAAGTGGAAAAAAATTGGAACTACTGTAACAACATAATCAATAAAATATACTTTAAAAAATAAAGAATAAATTCAAAATGGATCAAAAACTTAAATGTCAAGCCTGAAACCATAAAAATCCTAGAAGAAAACATAGGCAGCAAAATCTTGGACATTGCTTGTAGCAATATTTTATTGGATATATCCTCCCAAGCAAGGGAAGAAAAAAATATATATAAACAAATGGAACTATATCAAACTAAAATACTTTTGCACAACAAAGGAAATCATCAACAAAATAAAAAGATAACCCACAGAAAGAACATAAGACCCCTATGTTTATTGCAGCATTATTTATAATCTCCAAGGTATGAAAGGAGCCCAAGTGTCCAGCAACACATGAGTGGACAAAACAATTATGGGACATTTACACAATGGAATACTACTTGCCCATAAAAAAGAAGAAAATTTTACCCTTTGTAACAGTATGGATGGACCTAGAAAACATTATGTTAGGTGAAATAAGCCAGTCTGAGAAAGACAAATACCATATGATTTCACTCAGATGAGGAATTTAATAAACAAATTGAACTAACAAGGAAAATGAGGACAGACTCACAGATGGAGAGCAGGATGACAGCTAGTGGTGGGGGGGAGGTTAAGGGGTGCAGGGTTTGAGCAAAAAGGAAAAGGACTCGTGGACATGGACAACAATGAGGTGACTGCTGGGGAGAGGAGAGTATAAGGGGACTATATGGTAATGGGGGAAAATACAATAAAGATAAATAAATAATAATAAAATGTTTAGAATAGGGTCCCTGTTGGCAAGATTACTCACCACCTGTGTAAAACTCATGTCGAAGGCTTAACCCTCAATAAGATAATATTGGGAGATAGACCTTTAGGAGATAATTAGGTTTAGTTGAGGCCAAGAGTGAAATCTTCATGATCAGATTAGTACACCTATAGGCCAAGACAACAGATAGATTTCTCTGTTTCTGCCATGTGAGAATATAGCAGAAAGGAAGTTGTCTCCAAGCCAGGAAGTGAGCCATCACCAGGGAAGTAAATCACACTTTGATGTTAGGATTCCCAGCCTCCAATACTGTGTGAAATAAACTTCTGTTGTTTAAGTCATCTATCATCGGCAGCCGTCCGTCTCGAGAGACGATGGCGTAGCTTCTTGAGAGTCTATCTGCACCGCCGAGAATGGCTGTGCAGTCCGACTCGGGAGTGACAATCCCTGCCGCACTTGTTACAGGTGAAGGCAGATGGCTGTTGTTGCTGCTGTTGACACTGCTTCCGCCTCGATCTTTTCTGGACCGCCTCCTCGTTGCGCGCAGCCTCTGCGCGTGACGTACCTTGCCTGACCGCGAGCCTCCAGGCTAGGCGGTCGTCTGCTAGAACTTCCCATGTGTTGAGATTGATGGAGCATTGTGCCATGTCCTTTTTGCAGATGTCTCTGAACCGCAGTTTTGGGCGCCCTGTCATCCTCTGGCCTTCTGCTAGCTCGCCGTAGAGGAGGTCTTTGGGAATACGGCCTGCATCCATTCTTTTGACATGGCCGAGCCACCTGAGGCGTCTCTCACTAAGAACTGCATGCAAACTGCTCATGTTGGCTCGCTTCAGCACCTCTGTGTTGGGAACCTTATCCCGCCAGGCGACATGCAGGACACGTCGCAGGCACCTCATGTGGAAGCTGTTGAGTTTCCTTTCGTGCCTTGCGTAGGTGGTCCACGTCTCGCTGCCATAGAGGAGAGTGCTGAGTACGCAGGCTTGGTAGATGCGCAGTCTGGTTTTCTCAGTGAGGCTGGAATTGTTCCACACTCGCCGGTTCAGTTTGGCCATAACTGTGGCTGCCCTGGCGATTCTCCGGTTGACCTCCAAGTCAACTGACAGAGAGCTCGAGATGGTGGACCCGAGGTAAGTGAAGTCGTTGACAACCTCCAGGGTGTATCCGTCGATGGTGATGCATGGGGGAGTCCCCGTGCCTTGAGCCATAACGTTCGTCTTCGTCAGGCTGATGGCTAGTCCGAACTCCTTGCATGCGTGGGAAAGGCAAGTGACTAGCTGCTGGAGTCCCTCTTCGGAGTGTGATGTCAAGGCTGCATCGTCGGCGAAGAGCATCTCACGGATGAGCACCTCTTTGACTTTGGTCTTGGCTCGTAGACGGGCCAGGTTGTAGAGCTTGCCATCAGATCTCGTGTGAATGAAGACACCCTCGCTGCAGTCCTTAAAGGCGTATTGGAGGAGCATGGAGAAGAAGATTCCGAACAGCGTAGGCGCGAGGACACAGCCCTGCTTTACTCCGCTGCTGACTGGGAAGGCCTCAGAGGTTGCGCCGTTGTAGGACACCGTGCTGTGCATGTTGTCGTGAAAGGACATGACCACAGCAAGCAGATGTGGTGGACAGCCAATCTTCCGTAGCAAGCTGAAGAGTCCGCTTCGACTGACCAGATCAAACGCCTTCGTGAGGTCGATAAAGGCGAGGTAGAGTGGTTTATGCTGCTCGTGACACTTCTCCTGCAGCTGGCGTAGGGAGAAGATCATGTCCACTGTTGATCGGCCAGCTCTGAAGCCACACTGGGACTCTGGGTAGACGCGGGAAGCAAGGGTCTGCAGGCGGGCAAGAGCAAACCAGGCGAATACTTTGCCGACGACGCTGAGGAGAGAGATGCCCCGGTAGTTGTTGCAGTCGCTGCGGTCTCCTTTGTTCTTGTACATGGTGATAATGTTGGCGTATCTCATATCCTGGGGGATGTAACCCTCCTTCCAGCAGAGACAGAGTAGATGGTGGAGCGGCTGTAGCAGGACTGGTTTCCCGCTCTTTAGGATTTCTGGAGGGATTCCGTCGCTTCCTGGTGCTTTCCCGCAAGCGAGGCGGTCGATGGCTTTGCCGAGCTCTGCCGCAGTAGGTGGAGTGTCTAGCTCCTCCATGACTGGTAGGTCTGGGATGGCGTTAAGAGCAGTGTCTGTTACGGTGTTCCTCGTTGCGTACAGCTCGAGGTAGTGCTCGGTCCACCGCCGCATTTGCTGTTCCTGGTCAGTGATGACCTCACCTGTCTTGGACTTAAGGGGGGCGATCTTGGAGGGGATTGGGCCTGTTGCCTTCTTGATACCCTCATACATTCCTCGTGCGTTGCCTATATCGGTGGCTTCCTGGATGCTTCTGCACAGGTTTAGCCAATAGGTGTTGGCACAGTGGCGGGCGGTCTTCTGGACTTTGCTCCTGGCAGCCCGTAGGGCTTGAAGTGTACTGGGAGTGGGCGTGGCCTTGTAAGCCAGTAGGGCCTTCCTCTTAGCCTCAATCACGGGTTCCATTTCTTCCCAGTGAGCCTCGTACCAGTCAGCGTTCTTCCACTCTTTCTTCCCATAAGCAATAATGGCGGAGTTGTATATGGCGTCGCGGAGACGTGGCCAATTGGATTCGATAATGTCCTCTGCCACCATTCCCTCGCCAAGTGCATCTTCCATCCTGTTGATGAATTGCTGGGTCTTTACTGGGTTGCTGGCACAACTGGTGTTGATGCGTGGGCGACCCTTCATCTTGGAGTGGTGCAACCTCTTCGGCATTATGCGCACCTTGCTTACCACGAGGGCATGGTCCGTGTCGCAGTCTGCACTGTGGTAGCTGCGGGTGAGGAGGGTGCTGCCAATATCCATTCTTCTGGTGATGATGAGGTCAAGCTGGTGCCAGTGGCGGGAGCGGGGGTGCCTCCATGACACCTGGTGGATCTCTTTGCACTTGAAGAATGTGTTTGTCACACACAGGCCGTGGTGACACAAAAGCTCAAGCAGTCGCTGACCATTCTCATTGATCTTTCCTCTCCCAAAGTTTCCAAGGCAGGTGGGCCAGGCCATGTGGTCGGCTCCTACTCTTGTGTTGAAGTCTCCAAGGAGATAAAGAGCGTTACTTCTGGGGATCTTGGATAATGCTTCGTCCAGTGCATGGTAGAACTGTTCTTTCTCTTCAGTGGTGGCGCAGAGGGTTGGGGCATACGCGCTAAGAATGCTGACTGGGCCGAAAGTTGTTGACAATCGGAGGGTAAGTAATCTCTCTGTGCCTCCTGTGGGTGGCTCTATGGAGTTAACAAGCGTGTTCTTCACAGCGAACCCAACACCGTGCTGTCTTGGTTGGTCTGGAGACTTCCCTTGCCAGTAGAAGGTGTAGTTGGTTTCTCTGATAGTTCCGTTGTCGGCCAACCGGGTCTCCTGTAGAGCCGCAATGTCGATGTTTAGTCGTGCCAGTTCCCTGTCGATGACGGCGGTTTTCCTGGCACCATTGATCCACAGAAGGTCTGCAGTAAGTCCGGGACACATGGTCCTGATGTTCCAGCTAGCGAGGCGAAGAGCTGGAGGCTTCTTTCTTGTTGTTTTCTTGGAATTGCCTGGTGCGAGTGTTTTGTGGCCCACTTTTCAAGAGATGCCTCTCTGATCCCCACGCACCCAGTGGGGCAGGCGAGCCATGGCGAGACGGCACCTAATTGGCTGGGGGCTGCCCAGCTTGAGGTGGGCGGTAGCTGTCCAGTGAGGTGCGATGACCTCTCCCACCGTCAGAGGAGACCCCTGGTGCTCGTTTCCTTCGCCAATTGGATGAGCTTATAACCGGTAACTGTCTCTTCCCCTGTTAAGTCGACATCTTGCGATGACGCTGGAGTGTCCTCTCCAGTGAAGCTGAAGCTACAGAGCCTGGGCAGGGTGATATGGAGGGCCAGCTGTTGCCCATGCAGCAGACCCCCCCTCTCTTCGCAGCTGAAGGATCCAAGGGGAAAGACAGAGTCAATACAGCTTGGCTTCAGGTGCGCCGCAGGAGTTGCCGGTGTTGACTACAACGTCAAACCGCCTTAGGGACTCCGGCTCCGGATTTTCTGTCGGGGTTTACTCCCTTAGCCTTTCCCCTGAGGAGGTATGCCGCAAGGCAGCGGAGGTTTGGAGTCAGAGTTTCCCTTCTCCTTAGCCTTTCCCCTGAAGAGGTATGCCGCAAGGCAGCGGAGGTTTTTTGGAGTCAGAGTTTTCCTTCTCTGGTGTGCCCTGACTGGAAGATCGAACCAGCGACACTTAGCTCGCAGGCCAACGCTCAATCCACTGAGCCAAACCAGCCAGGGGGTACTTCTCAAGTACTCTTGTAATTTTTGACTGTCTCTCCTATAGAGTCCAAAAACTTTTTGGGGAGTGAGAGTGGGTATAGGAGGATTGTACAAAAATGCGGAAATCACACTTAATCTAATGTGAGAGTTTAGATGAGGTGGCAAAATATGTCAGGGTAAGCATGACAATAAGTCAGAGAAAAATTTTAATTAAATATTAATATATAGTTGCAATGAGAAACTGTTATATTGGCTTCAGATTCAACAGAAGCACATTTCCACCTTGCAGTTGTTCTTTGTTTTGTTTTGTTTTAGCACATCACAGTGTATTTGTAAATGGCAGCCTGAAATGACTAACAGTTCATCAAATCTATGACAAACAGGACACCCCTTTGAATAGAGGACAAAACAGAAATATAATCTGAAAATTTGATTTAAAATTTTGTCCTACATATTAATTGTCCAGTGACAAGTATAAGAATTATTTTCCTTTTCTAGCATAGCAATGACTATACATTTCCTTTTAATGTCAGTGTCACCCGTCAGGACTTACAAATTTATGTCTGCCTCTCTGCTATGTCTGTAGACCCAGTGCTGCCACTTATAGTACTACAACTTATATTCTCCCTCTGTCCCTTTTCAGAAGTAAAATGTAAAATTTCTGACTAATGTTATATGGAAATCATAGCATTTTCATCTAATTTTTTCTTATCCTTAATCTGGGATTGAGATCATTTACATAAATTGTTCTTTGGGTTTCCAAGCATCTTACATGATAAATCATTTGCATCAAATTACTTGTAAACAGCATCATAAGTTATTTCTACTACTTCTACTTCCCTGTCCCAATACACACACACATACACACACACACACATGCACACACACACATATACACACATACGAAGTAAAGTTCAAATAAATTTCAGCAAGCTGACCAGTGAAAAGGCTGGTCTAATGAGCTTGAATCTTGTGAAACCTACCTTCTCTGCTTCCCCTGTTAGTGAAGGAGTTTTTAGAGCTGAATTGCAAAACTTGGACTTCAGCAAACTGTCAATATGTCTGGTTCCCTAACATTCATTTACGTCAGAGACCTGAAACTCTGTGTTCTGTAATTTCAATTTCATGATGCTTACCATTGGCTTCACAAGGGCAAGAATTGGATTTCTTATTTATTCGTGGGAATAGCAATATTATATTAAACATTATCTTAATTATTTTAAACTATCCTGTTAACTATTGTTGACATAAGAATGTCCAAACCTCTACAAAAGTTCTATAAGCATTTATTAGAGTCTATTAGAGCCAAATAGAGGACACCCCTAGAAGCAACATTTCAACAGACTAAGAAAAATGCTTCCCAGAATGACAGCTGCAGCTTCTTGTATACATTTGGAATTAGGAGGGAACATAAGGAAGATTGCATGGAAGTGGAAGAAAGCAAGGCATTACAGGATAGTTAACAAGATTATGTGCTTTCTTGAGACTTAAAAATAGGCATTTCAAAGGTATGTTAACCTAGATACACAAAAACATTGCACAGGGCTTGCTTAAGGGCAAAGATAAACCTTTTATAGGCCTGGAGTGTTACTACCCACTATGACCCGCACAGTTAGGAATTTATGATGAGATCACTCTATGAGGTTACTTTCAATTAGATTTATTACAGAGCCTCTTTTTAGTCCACACTATCATTTTAATGGAATTTCTTTCATTATTGCCTATTAGCTTTTTCTCACACTTACTATCCTTGAAATTGTATTGTGGATTCTATTCTATTTAACATTACCCCTTAAATACATTGCCCAAGTATTTGGTCTTCATACTACTTATTGTAATGACTTAGATTCTGTCACTAATAGTCCAATTCTCTTTTGATAAACAATGAGGTTATTTTTAATCATTTGCTATTGTGGGAAATAATAGGTTCTGGTCATGCTGTGCACACATATTTCATTGGGATAGGTTCCTTAGAAATGAAATTGCCAGGCTAAAGGGTTTCAGTACATTTTTGACTTTTCCTTTAATTTGCCTTTTTTTTCCCCCAAGGGGACTAGAATAATTTTATTGCAAATTTTCCCATGAGATGTTCTCTTTTGTGATAAGAGGGGAATTACATCAATAATTATGTAACGATTTCTATGAGCTATAAATTTGAACAAGACTTTTGATCACAAATTATGACAAACGTTTTTTCAGGTTCACTTTACTAATTGTATTTTCCTTCGTGTAACTTTTCTGTTTTGTCCATTTATCTATAAAAAGTCTGAATGTTTGAAGGATAAAAATGAACAAGCACTTCATATTTTATATAGATATTCTTTTCTGTCATGTTGATGCAAATCTATTTTCCCACTGTGCTACTGTCCTATTAAAAAACTATTATCATTGAACATATATTTAAAATATTTTTCAAATCTTTTTCTTCATTTTTTCTATTCCTTTAAAACTAAAAAGACTATCCTTTAATGGTTCTATTACATATTCTATTTTCCTTTGGTCTTTTTATAACATGATTTTTTCATTAATTTCATTAACTAATCAAGTCCACAAATTTATTTCAAATTTATATTGGTAGATAGTAAAAGATGTTGCTGTAACTGTTACAGAAGCGGGGGTGTCCAAAAACCACCAGAGCTTGCGGCTGGGGATAGGGCGGCTGGGGATAGGGCGAAGGAAGCAGCTTTCAGGATGCCTCCACATGCCTGAGGCAAGGGGCTAGTGTCTTTGTTATGCATAATAGGTTTAAAGCATCCAAGGCCTGGGAAGATGGGTGGGGTCTTGGACAGGGGGATGGTATGGAAAAAGCACACAGAGCCTGCATGAGGTTCTGTGAATGGTCAGAACTTGGGACCATGCCACTCCATCACAGGATGCAGTCAGGGATTTTAAAAATAGGCAGCAGACATTTTAGCTAGGTTCTCCATGCTGTTTTAAGAGGGGAGATACACTGACCATGCGGTTTTGAGAAGTTCTCCGTGTGGATTACAAAAGAAGGTACACCATGCTGCTTTAAGGGAAAACTCCATGCAGCTTACAAGGAAGCTGGGAATTCACGCGGTTCTGGATTGGAAGCTGGTGGGCACCACAACACAGAAAGACCTTCCCAATCAGAATTGAATGATTGGAAGCTACCAGTAAAGCCGAACTGTGTCTAAGGAGTAGGGAAACTGTTTCTCTAACTTTTCTAAAACTAGCCTGATTTGGTAGGGGGAGGAAGAAATATGTGTTTGTGGGTGTTTTAAGGAACATAAGACTTCACGGCACAAATCTGCAAATAATTTAAGTCTATATAACTGTTAAATAAACAATTCTTTTTCTTTTCACTAAACTCTGGTATTGAGAGTTATAATTCTGGCAGCGGGCCCCTAACTAAACAGCCCGTGGGTGCTAGGTTTCAATTGGAGCAGCCCAGGGGTTCTGTAACGTAACTATTTTTTAAAAGCTGTTACTCGGCTCCCAACACCACTGCAACCCTTCCTTTTTTGGAGGAAGCGTTTTATTTTATTATTTATATACTGTTGAATCTATTTCTAGACTCAACTATTGTTCCATAGATGTGTGTTTTCACTTTTTAATCATTATTACTCATTGCTCTTCTTTTTGGAAAGTTCCTTGGCAAGCTCTTGTGTTTATTTTTCCATTAGATTATAGTTCCCCCCAAAATCCCAGAATGGTTTTGGCTGAAATGGTATTACATGCATAAATTAACTTTGAAAGGTGGGGTTGATTTATAAATTAAAATACTACACACACCTTTTAATCTCTCTTGAGGGTGAAGAAGCTTCATGTCCATTTCCTAAGAGTGTTGTTTATATAACAAGTTCTCTGTAATTCTATTTCCATGTCCAGCCTTTACTTAGTTCAGAACCTACTTAAAGGCTCACCATGTCTTCTACTATAAAACGTCTGGAAAGAGGCAAGGTTATCCACTCAGCTGGGATCATGAAAGAGGTAGAACGAAATTAGTTCCAGCACTGTAATTAGAAACTTTGTCTTATACAATAGTGTTGCAGTCTTGAGTTGGTATTCTTACCGTGTCTGCATTTCCTGCTTCAACTGATTTCCATAGATTCTCAACTCATTTGACTTTCATTATCCATAGCTCTTCTCTAAACATCCAAAAGCTATATCTAGTGGATTCGTACTTCCCTGACCAGGCTACATAGCTACCTGCAGACCTTCACACCAAAGGATCCTACTGTACTGGGTTACACTGATGAAATGGTTGTGAAATATCAAAACTAAATTTTAATACTTCAACAAATCCTGAAAATTGGTGGAAGCCTAAGGCCCAAGGTCAAAAATAAATTAAAATAACTAACAGCCCTGGCCGGGTAGCTCAGTTGGTTAGTGCATTGTGATATGCCAAGGTTGTGGGTTCAATCCCTGTCAGGGCACATACAAGAATCAACCAATAAATGCATAAATAAGTGGAACAACAAATTGCTGTCTCTCTCCCTCTCTCCCTTCCTCTCGCTCCAAAATCAATACATTATAAAAATAAAATACAGCTAATGTTAGTTGGTATATAAGAATTTGATTCAATATCAATAGTACAAACTACAGTACTTCTGCCCAGAAGCACCACTTCCATGAAATCAAATGTCTGAAGGATGGCATCATTCTCCACTCCAGAATGTCTACATCTATATATCTAAAATTAGTAGGAATTTATATATACATATAAATTTATATATATACAGAGAAAGATTATATATACATATATATATATAAAACACCAGAAAAACTACACACACACACACACACACACACAATTTTGCCATGATTTGTATTCATTCTAACACCTGTTAATAGGCAAAAAATAAAACATTCCTTACTTGAACCCTCTTTCTCTTCTCCCTTTAAATAATTATATATTCAAAGGAGAAGATGGTGGAGGAGTGAGGGGAGGCTGCGGTTTCAGGCTCCCGAGACCCGTCTGCAGTTTGGGCTAATTGCAGACAGAACATCTCAGTGAGCAGCTGGACACTGGCAGGAGTCGAGCCTTGGCACTACTGGATTAGAGAAAATCCATCTGGGAACAACCTGTTTAGTGAGGATAGCGGAGGAAAAGGGGACGAAACGGGATTCCTGACTGGGGCGGCTGCCTGAGCTGCGGCTGGAAGTACACAAAGGCTTTTTGGCGACCACAGGCTTCCCCAGAGAGGAGTCGGGAGGAGAGCGGATTTCTGCCCCCTGGCAGAGACGGGACTTGACCAAGGGGCATTGGCGCTAAAGGACAGGAGACAGCATGCTGCCGGGCAAGTGAGAACATAATTCTCCTTTATATTTTTCTCTAGTGGACGGTGGAGAGGGGAGGAAAGTTTGGGGGTGGTAGGCCATTCTTGAGGAGCGCAGGCGCAGAGGCGCGCTCATCCACTCCCCAACCCTCCCCTTGGGTCCCGGGGGCGCGCATAGGGAAGTGCTCTCACTCACTGGCCCAGGTGTGCGGGACCATGAGTCCAGACGTCCCTCGGACACTCCCCAACGGACATAAGATCAGTGCCCCAACGGGCACAGGGAAGGCCCACTGAACACGCAGAGGACCATGCACAGACACCCCTAGCCAGCGCCAGTGGGCGCCGGGCCCCAGGCCGGAAAGCAGACCACTAGCTCAGGCTCTGTTCGTGCCGCCCAGATGGGTGAGGGGAGGCGGCTGGCTGCGGCACGGGAACAGCAGGCAGCAGCGACTCACAGATGCTCACTTCCACTGTGCACAAGTGTCCGGGGCCCTGCCCTAAGAGGTGAGAGACCAACTCCCGGAGCTCAGCTCAGCGGGACTAAGGGCACGGGCACGCGAGCTCGAAAACACCTCAGCCGGGGACAATAGGCGCCAATCGCGGGACAAGCTCTCCGGCCTCCTGCGCGTGCAGGGGCGCCCATGCAAGGACACCTCAGCTGGCTCCAGCGGGCAGCAAGGGAACGCGCCGTGCTGGCAACCGCGGGTGCATACTAGTGATGCAAGAAACAAAAACCTCTGAACCGCCACACTAGACCAGCTGCGGACGAAGAAAAAGAAGGCGACACACCAAGGCTAAAATGGAGTAAAAACATCCTTTTTCTTTTTTTTTTCTCTTTCTTCTTTCTTTCTTCTTTATTCTTTCTTTTCTTTCTTTCTTTATTCTTTTCTTTCTTCTTTTTTCTTGGGATTTCTTTTTAATTTTTTTAATTTTTTAATTTTTATTTCTTTTCTTCTTTTTTCTTTCTTTCTTCTTCCTTTCTTCTTTCTTTTCTCTCTCTCTTTCTTTCTTTCTTCTTTTCTTTCTTGTTTTTTTGTTGGTTTTTTTCCATTCCAAAAGAAAAACAAACTATCTCAAACGTGTTGCATATAACCTCTTCTTCTCATCCTTTCTCTTCAATCGTTGTTTATTTCTTTGTGTGTCTCGTTTAGCCCCCCATCACTCTAAATAATAGAATATAATTACTATATAAACCCAATACAATACAATCCCACTTTCTTACTATATTATGCATTATTCCATCCTTTTCTTCTATTTTTATTAACATACAATGTAAATATTACCTACTGGCTTGCATAGTCTCAACTATTATTAATCTATCACCCCCTCTATCAAAAATTATATTTTTCCTCCCTAAAAACAACTCTTATCTATTCTTCTTATAGTATAAAAGCTCAAATCTCTTTACATTTATATTAATACAGGCTTGTTGGCAGACGATAGCGGGATAGAGGGTGGGGGATATTTTTTGAGGGTGTGGGTCTCCTGCCTGGACTGTGTGTTTATGTGTTTAACAGCATCTCCACAAAAGAACTCAAGACAAAGTGGAGAGAGTAACTCCCAACCAACTAGCCAGAAGGAAGATCCTACCAAAGAACATCTGAAATATAACCAGACAGCATAAACAAACGACATAAAGAGTAACTCAAGAACATCAAGCTCAGGATGTCAAAGAGACTGCACCATTGAAATCCCCAGATCTCCAATAAAGAATCTCATACCACAAAGGAGGGAAGTCAAAGCAGACCATCCCACCAAAAAAACAAATAAATAAATAAATAAAAACAAAAAGAATCCAACATGATAAGACGCAAAAAAAACCCCTCAATGAAAAGAAAAGAGGAATCCTCAGAAAGAGAGATAGATGAAATAGACATAGCCCAAATGTCAGACATGGAATTCAAAACAATGGTGGTAAAGAAGCTCAATATACTCGCCATCCTTAAAAACAACTATGACAACCTCCAAGGAAATTACCAGCAGCTCCAAGAAAATTACAGGGAACTTGCCGAGAACTACACCAGCATAAAAAAAGACATAGAAACTGTACAAGAACCACGAAGAATTGAAGAATTCAATCTCTGAACTGAAAAACACAGTAGAATCAGTCAAAAGCAGACTAAACGAAGCAGAGGATCGGATCAGTGAGTTAGAAGATAATGTAGAGAAAAATTCCCAGACAATACAGCAAAATGAAAAAAAGACTAAAAAAATATGAAAAAGATGTAAGGGAATTACAGGATAGCATGAGAAAAAATAATAGGATCATTGGAATTAGAGAGGGAGAAGAAAAGGAGCATGGAATTGAAAAACTGATAGGAGAAATAATGACAGAAAACTTTCCGAATCTGACGAGAGAAAAAGTTATACAAGTTCAGGAAGCACAGAGAGTTCCAATGAAGAGGAACCCCCAAAAACCCACTCCAAGGCATATCATAATTAAAATGGCAACATTTCAAGACAAAGAGAGAATCCTAAAAGCAGCAAGAGAAAAACAGCAAATAACATACAAGGGAGCTCCAATAAGGCTATCAACTGATTTCTCAACAGAAACATTACAAGCCAGAAGGGAATGGTCAAAAATATTTCAAGCAATGAAAAACAAAGGCCTACAACCAAGAATACTCTACCCAGCAAGGCTCTCATTCAAATAGAAGGTGAAATAAGGAGTTTCTCAGACAAAGGAAGACTGAAAGAATACATCTCCAGCAAACCAGCATTGCAAGAGATGCTAAAGGGTGTGTTCTAAGAAAAAAGAAGGAAAGAACAAGAGAGGAGAGGAACAGAGGTACAAAGGGAAATGAATAAATACACGTCAATAATAACCTTAAATGTAAATGGATTAAATGCTCCAATTAAAAGACATAGGGTAACGGAATGGATAAGAAAACAGGACCCACAGATTTGCTGTCTACAAGAAACACACCTCAAAACAAAAGATTTACACAGGCTGAAAGTAAAGGGATATAAAAAAATATTCCAAGCCAACGGGCCGGGAAAAAAAGCCGGGGTAGCAGTCCTCATATCAGACAAAATGGATTTCAAAGAAAGGGCAATAAAAAGAGACAAAGAAGGACATTTCATAATACTTAAAGGAACAATCCATCAAGAAGATAAGACTTTGATAAACATATATGCACCCAACATAGGAGCACCCAAATACATAAAGCAAATACTAGAAGACCACAAAAAGGATATCAACAACAACACACTCATAGTAGGGGACTTCAACACGCCATTATCAACAATAGACAGATCATCCAAGCAAAGAAACACCAAGGATATACAGGCATTGAACAACACACTACACCACATGGACTTAACTGATATATATAGAACTTTTCACCCCAAAGAAGCAAAATATACATTCTTTTCAAATGCACATGAGACATTTTCAAAGATAGACCACATAATAGGACACAAAACAAGCCTCAACAAATTCAAGAAAATTGAAATCATATCAAGCATCTTTTCAGATCACAATGCCTTGAAACTAGAAATCAACCTCAGAGAAAAAAAATCAAAGACACACAAACTCATGGAGATTAAATAACATGCTATTAAATAATTAATGGATTAACAATGACATCAAAAAAGAAATCAAGAAATTTCTAGAAACTAATGATAATGAGAACACAACAGCCCAAAACCTGTGGGACACAGCAAAAGCAGTCCTGAGAGGGAAGTTCATAGCAATACAGGCATATCTGAAAAGGATATAAGAATCTCAAATAAAAAACCTAACCATAAAGCTACAAGAACTAGAACAACAACAAAAAACAAAGCCTAGGGCAAGAAGAAGGAACGAAATCATCAAGATCAGGGCAGAACTAAATGACATAGAGACTAAACAAACAATCCAAAAGATCAACAAAACTAGGAGCTGGTTCTTCAAAAAAATAAACAAAATCGACAAGCCTCTAGCCAGGTTCATCAAGAAAAAAAGGGAGAAGACCCAAATAAACAAAATCAGAAATGAAAGAGGAGAAATCATGACTGATACCACAGAAATACAAATGATAGTTAGAAATTACTACAGACAACTCTATGGCAAAAAATTTGACAACCTAGAACAAATGGACAAATTTCTAGAAACATACAACCTTCCAAAACTGAATCAAGAAGAAGTGGAAAGTCTCAACAGACCAATAACAAAAAAGGAAATTGAAACAGTAATCCAAAATCTCCCTGCACACAAAAGCCCTGGACCGGATGGATTCACAGGCGAATTCTACAAAACATTCAGGGAAGAACTAACTCCTATCCTCCTCAAACTGTTCCAAAAAATCCAAGAAGAGAGGAAAATCCCAAACTCTTTCTATGAAGCCAGTATTATTCTAATCACCAAACCAGGTCAAGACACAACAAAGAAAGAAAACTACAGGCCAACATCACTGATGAACATAGATGCTAAAATCCTCAATAAAATATTGGCAAACAGGATCCAGCAATACATCAAAAAGATCATACAGCACGATCAAGTGGGATTCATCCCAGGGATGCAAGGATGGTTTAATATTCACAAATCAATAAATATAATACATCACCTAAACAAGATGAAAGATAAAAATCATATGATCATATCAATAGATGCAGAAAAGCATTTCATAAAGTACAACACCCATTTACGATGAAAACACTCAGCAAAATGGGAATAGAAGGAGCATACCTTAACATAATTAAGGCTATATTAGAGAAGCCTGAGGCCAACATCATACTCAATGGACAAAAACTAAAATCATTCCCCCTGAATTCAGGAACTAGACAAGGTTGTCCACTCTCTCCACTCCTATTCAACATAGTGTTGGAAGTCCTAGCCACAGCAATCAGACAAGAAAAAGAAATAAAAAGCATCCAAATTGGGAAAGAGGAAGTAAAACTTTCATTATATGCAGATGACATGATAGTATACCTAGAAAATTCTGTAAACTCCACTAAAAGACTACTCATATAATAAGTGAATTTGGCAAAATAGCAGAGTACAAAATAAATATACAGAAATCTAAGGCATTTCTGTATACCAACAATAAAATATCAGAGACAGAAATGAAAAAGAAAATACCATTTACTATAGCAACAAGAAAAATGAAGTACCTAGGAGTAAACTTAACCAAAGAGATAAAAGACCTGTACTCTGAAAATTACATAACATTGAAGAAAGAAATTAAGGAAGATACAAATAAATGGAAGCAAATACCATGTTCTTGGATGGGAAGAATCGACATCATTAAAATGGCCATACTACCCAAAGCAATTTACAGATTCAATGCAATCCCTATTAAAATACCCATGACATATTTCACAGACCTAGAACAAATACTCCAAAAATTCACATGGAACCAAAAAAGACCCCGAATAGCAAAAGCAATCTTGAGACGGAAGAACACAGCAGGAGGAATCACAACACCAGATATCAAACAATACTACAAAGCCACTGTAATCAAAACAGTCTGGTACTGGCATAAAAACAGACATATAGATCGTCGGCAGCCGTCCGTCTCGAGAGACGATGGTGTAGCTTCTTAAGAGTCTATCTGCACCGCCGAGAATGGCTGTGCAGTCCGACTCGGGAGTGACACGGTATCTGTCTCCTCCCGTGTTGAATCGTCATCTTGCGATGACGCTGGAGTGTCCTCTCCAGTGAAGCTGAAGACATATAGATCAGTGGAACAGAATAGAGAGTCCAGAAATAAACCCAGGCCTCTATGGTCAACTAATATTTGATAAAGGAGGAAGGAACATAAAATGGAGTGAGAAGAGCCTCTTTAACTAATGGTGCTGGGAGAACTGGATAGGGACCTGCAAAAAAATGAAACTAGACCACCAACTTACACCACACATGAGAATAAACTCAAGATGGATCAAAGACTTAAATGTAAGCCGTGACACCATAAAAGTCCTAGAGGAAAACATAGGCAAGAAAATATCAGATATCTCACGTAACAATTTCTTCACGGATACATCTCCTAAAGTAAGAGAAATAAAGGAAAAAATAAATAAATGGGATTACATCAAACTAAAAAGTTTCTGCTCAGCAAAAGAAAACATCAGCAAGATGAAAAGGAAACCAATCATATGGGAAAACATATTTGCCAATGATACGACTCAACATCAAGAAAACAAACAACCCAATTAAAAAATGGGCAAAGGACCTGAACAAACACTTCTCCAAAGAGGACATACAGAAGGTCCATAGACACATGAAAAAATGCTCAACATCATTAGCCATCAGGGAGATGCAAATAAAAACCACAATGAGATACCATTTTACACCAGTCAGAATGGCCATCATCAACAAATCAACAAACAACAAGTGCTGGCGAGGATGTGGAGAAACGGGAACCCTACTGCACTGTTGGTGGGAATGAAGACTGGTGCAGCCACTATAGAAAACAGTATGGAATTACCTCAAAAAATTAAAAATGGAACTGCCTTTTGAACCAGCTACTCCACTACTAGGATTATACCTGAAGAATCTTAAAACACCAATTCAAAAGAACTTATGCACCCCTATGTTCATTGCAGCACTGTTTACAATAGCTAAGTGCTGGAAACAACCTAAGTGCCCATCTGTAAATGAGTGGATCAAAAAACTTTGGTACATTTACACAATGGAATGCTATGTAGCAGAAAGAAAGAAGGAACTCCTGCCATTTGCAACAACATGGATGGAACTAGAGAGAATTTTGCTTAGTGAAATAAGCCAGGCAAAGAAAGAAAAATACCATATGATATCACCTAATACAGGAAACTAAAGAACAACACAAACAAAAGAACTAAATAGAACAAACAGCAGAATAGCAGTCAATAGGGGGGAGGGGGGAGGGAGAGAAGGGGGATAAGTAAGGGAAGGGTCTAGTCAAAGAACCCGTATAAAAGACTCATGGACATGGACAACGGGGAGGGATATGATTGCGGGAGAAGGGGTGGGTTGGGTGGGGGAGAGAAATTGGGAGAAAAGGGGACAACTGTAATTGAAAAACCAAAAATAAAAAAATTTAAAAAATAATAAAAAAATAATTATATATTCAAGAGCAGAAATTATATTTGTTATTTCTGATACCATCACACAGCAATTGTATAAATATAGCCAATCAATTGACTTAAAAGCTGAGTTAAATTTTTTCTATATTGTAATTTCTCATAAAATACAGGATAGATACAAAAATAAGATATATAATTCTTAAGCACTTCTCTTTTTTTGATACTTGGCTTCCTCTTAAGAACTATGATACTGAATTTCAACAGAATGAACCAAGAAATCAAATTTAGTCTTCAAGTAAAAAGCACAGTGTGTCTTCAGCATAAAGAGGTCTTCACTAACAACCAACAGAAAAAGATGTATAACAACTGGTATTAAAGAGAACATATTTTAAGTTTTCCACATGAACTGTTTTTATGTAAAGTGACCATTACTGAAGACAGATAAAGCAAAGAAAGTTGAGTGTTTATACTTTACTGGGAAATAAAAACAAAAAATAACATCTGCAAATTTTATAGGAGATAACTGCTCTTCTGCAAAAAGAAAATGTGTTATTGATTTCCCTGTCTTATCTAGATAAATGACCTGACTGGCTAAAGAATGATCATCCTCAAAAAGCAAAAACAGATGTGTATCCAACCTACTCACTCACACAACTTAAGTCAATATTCCTTATACTCTTGACACCCACTTCCAAATACAACAATTAAGAGTTAAAAAATAAAAATTCATGATAAATGAGCCTCCATTTCAATGGCAACTTATGTAAATCCTGAAATCTGTGGTCCACACACAAGAATCCTGAGGGGCACTGCCTCAAACCAACTATGGTCTGCAAAATATCCCACTTTGATAGTATTACTGTAGTCTCCAGACTCTACAGATGGTAATAGGACTTGAAAAGGAATCGGAAGGGATCTGGATTTTTAACCCTCATACTTTATAGCACAAATTGGTGGTCCCAAGAAGTTAAGTGACAGGCTCAAATTCATATACTAGTAGTCATGAAACTCAGGTCTCTTGATTCTTTCTACTGCATCACTGCCTTTTTTCAAAGGTATTCTGTTAAGAGGAAAAATAAATCCCAATAAATAAGTTCCTTGTGTAAGAGAGTGGACAGAAGCCTCAGAAGTTAGGAGATGGGACTCAGTGGAGCACAGCCGTTTTCTTGAGAGATGCCTTTACATATCTATGGCAGGTAGCTAGTGTCTTAGTTATGCAATTGGCTATGGCCACTCCACAGTCCCAAGGAGATGGGAGGGGATTTGACCAAAGAAAGGTGACAAAAAAAGCTTACAGGGCCTGCCCAAGATTCTGCGAGTGGCCAGGACCAGTCACCACACTGACTTCGTCACAAGCCACTGTCAGGGTTTAAAAATAAGGTGGCAGCCATTTGAGGCACTGAGCTGTGTGGTTTGAAAAACTGCAGAACAACCATGCCATGAGGTCTGGTGCGTAGGAGGAGAGCCAAATGTAGCAGGAGACAGCTTTGTAGTGAAGCTGGTCCGCAGTAAGAAGGAAGAAGCAGCTATGCTTCCAGCCATGCAGCCTGAGATGGTAAAAAAGCAAGCATGCTGCTGCTTTGATTGTACCGGCTCTACCTGACTCCAAAGCCAGCGAGGACTCCGCCTTGCAGACCCGGATTCTATTTGGACTCTTAGAACTCGGGACATGTGGAAAGGGCACTCTCTTAGACTTGTGCCTTTCTGAGACTTCACCATGATCCAGTGAAAAATGGCACATGCTTTTCTGGACTGTTATATGGAGGCTGATGATATCATACCCCAAATCCTGAAGGAGAGAGCTGACAGACAAGGAATGGGGAACTACTGGGTTTGGTTTTGGCTTATAGCATTTAGGCGAACAAGGGAAGTGCTAGGTGACGAGGGAGAACAGGGCTCTGAGCAGGACTGCTCCCAGCCCGCCCCCACCCCCAGGTTGGAATACTGTAAATAAAGACCTGTTTTTCTCAACACTATTTGTTGGGTATTATACCAAGGCACCACATGATCGAGCCCCCCCTTTGTTTGGTAATACTCGTACTACATTCAAATTGATGATTAAGTATGGGTCTGAAATAACATAACTAGTTGAGGTGACAAGTCTTTAATTAGGCTTATATTTGCTAGGTTTATGCATTTGAAGCAACTCACCAAGTATGGACGTGTTTGAGATCATACAATCTCAAAGCATATAAACAAATATCTCACAGCTCCCTAAGGCTTAGTTATTACTTCTTAAATATTCATATCAATTCAACATTATGGAAACGGTATTAGTTAAAACTAAAATATAATGTTGAGAAAAACAAAAAAGTAGAAGGCACAGTCTCTGGTTTAACAAATTTTAAATTCCAATTTATTTTTTATCCTGAGCCAGCTATCACTCATAGATACAAGCAACAGAAAAGCAAATTCTGACAGACATATTAAGAATGGATGGAGATACAACTTCCAGCCAAGATGGAGGCATAGGTAGACATGCTTCACCTCTTCATGCAACCGTAAGAAGGATTACAACTAACCTCAAAACCAATAACAACCAAAACTGCCAGAAAATCGAACTGTATGGAAGTCCAACAACCAAAGATTTCAAAATGAAATATTCATCAAGATGGGTAGGAGGGGCAGAGACAGGGAGCCGGAGTGAAGAGGACATGGTGTGGCAGAAGCAAAGCGGCAGTGGAGCAGCAGTGGAACAGCAGTGCCACACTCATGTGTGGTAGATAAAAGCCAGGAGGGACACTTGGGAGCCATCCCGGCTCCAGGCCAGACCACAATGCACAGGGTTCCATCCAGCGCCAGGAAAATGAAGCCTCATAGCTTCTGACTGTGAAAAGCAGTGGTGTTGCAGCAGTGGAAGAAACTATCCATCACTCAGGACCATCTGTTTAGAGGAACTCCACAGCCATAGAACATATGCAAACCCACCCACTCTAGGAACCACCACCAGAACAACAAGAAAGGGGTGCCAGTTGCATGCGAGAAGTGGGTGAAGTGCCTGGAAAAGGGGCAAGTGCCAAGCAAGCGGCATTGTTCCCTCTGACCCACCCCCCACATACAGCACCACGAAGCATGAAAGGGGTTGCCCTGCACTGACAAATACCTAAGGCTCGGCCTCTTACAATGTAACAGGTGTGGCAGCTATATCTAATAGACAGAAACAAACACAGGCTGCAAAATTGAGGAGACAAAGAAATATGGCCCAAATGAAAGAACAGATCAAAAGTCCAGAAAAAGAACAAAACAAAATGGAGATAACTAACCTATAAGATGCAGAGTTCAAAACACTGGTGGTAAGGATGCTCAGAGAACTCACTGAGTACAACAAACGCATAAGGGGAAGAAATGAAGAGTACACTAGTGAAATAAAGAAAAATCCACAGGGAATCAATAGTGAAGGGAAGGAAGTTGGGGTTCAAATAAATGAATTGGAAGATAAGGAAGAAATAAAAAAATCAACCAGTACAGAATGAAGAAACAAGAATTTAAAAAACAAACAAATGAGGGGAGAATAAGAAGACTGAGACATCCTCAAAACTGCCAACATCTCAATCATAGGGATGCCAGAAGGAGAAGCAGAAGAGCAAAAAATTGAAAATTTATTTGAAAAAATAAAGAAAACTTCCCTAATTTGGTGAAGGAAATATACATACAAATCCAAGAAGCACAGAGTCCTAAACAAGTTGGACCCAAAGAGGACAACACCAAGACACATCATAATTAAAATGCCAAAGGTTAAAGATAAAAAGAGAATCTTAAAAGAAATGAGAAGAGAGTTACTTACAAAGAAATTCCCATAAGACTGTCAGCTGACTTCTCAAAAGAAACTTTGTAGTCAAGAAGGGGCTGGCAAGAAGTATTCAAAGTGATGCAAAGCAGGACCTACAAACAAAATTACTCCATCCAGAAAAGCTATCCTTTAGAATGGAAGGCAGATAAAGTGTTTCCCAGACAAGGTAAAGCTAACGGAGTCCATTATCACCAAATCTTTATCATAGGAAATGTTAAAGGGACTTATTTAAGAAAAAGAAGAAGGTCAGAACTATGAACAGTAAAATGACCAACAAACTCACAACTATCAACAACCGAATTTAAAAAACAAAAAAACAAACTAAGCAAACAACTAGAACAGAAACAGAATCATAGTTATAGATATCATTTGGAGGGTTATCAGCTGGGACAGAGAAGGGGAAGAATGGGGGAAAAGGCGCAGGAATTAAGAAGCATAATTGGTAGGTACAAAATGGAAAGTGGATGTTAAGAATAGTAAAGGAAAGCCCTGGCTGCTGTGGTTCAGTGGATTGAGCATCGGCCTGCGAGCCAAGTGTTGCTGGTTCAATTCCCAGTCAGGGCACATGACTACGTTGCACATCAGGTCCCCAGTTGGGAGCGCAAGTGAGAGGCAACCACACAGTGATGTTTCTCTCCCTCTCTTTCTCCTTTCCCCTCTCTCTAAAAATAAATAAGTATTTTTTTAAATTAAAAACAAAAAAGAATAGTAAAGGAAATGGAGATGCCAAGGAACTTATATGCACAATCCATGGACATGAACAAAGGGAGGGATTGCTGGAGGGAAGGAGGGTACTGGGTGGAGGTGGGGGAAGGGAAAAAAATTGGGATAACTGTAACAGAATAATCAATAAAATATACTTTAAAAAAGAAAGAAAAGTATACTATATTGTAAAATATATAATATGTAGAGGGTGCTCAGTATATGTGGGAAAGCTAGCTGAGGTCTGAACTACCTAGAACACTGTTTTTGTACATCACTCTCCCAAACCACACCTAACAATCTATACTCTCTCCCATGTAGTTACTTCCCACCAAGCATAAACTATGAGGAGAGTTTTATCTGTCTTCCCATCATATCCCCAATATGTAACCCAGTTTCCTGGAATATGGTAGGTGCTCAATAAATAGTGTTGAGTGGATAGACAGCTGGAAGACCTGCTGACATCTGAGGGACTGCCAAAGAGGAGAGCTGAGCTGAGGACAAAGCAATGAAAATCTGGCAGCCCCAAACTGTGGTAAGAGGGCCATACCCTGTCTCTCTCCCCAGTCCCGGCCAATACTGCAAGACAAGATCCCAAAGTGCCAGCTACAAATGGAAATACAGAAAAGCTTCAGAGGACCAGGGCGATGATCCCAGAGAGCAATGGTGCTGAGGAACTTACTAAACGGAGTCTATTTTTAGCTCTGGCACCTCCCAGGGCAAGAGAAGAACTGAGAGAGCAGAGTCCAGGAGACTAGGATCATTCTTCTAAAGCTGCCTTTAGAAGACACTGGTTTGAGTAGAAGTTTGTTTCTTTTCTTAAAACATTGTGTTCTGTAAAAACTGTTGACTTTTTTCATGAACTTAAAATTGTTCTACAAAGAACAGCAAATAACCTAAATGCTAAACAACAGTAAAATGATTAAATGCTCCATGCCAGGTAATAGCACATAGCCATTTAAAATCATCTTTGAATAATAGTTAATAATATATAGAAAACAGTCACAACAGTGTTAACTGACAGGGAAGAAGATGGTGGTGGAGCAGGTGGAAGTTACACTCACCTCTTCCTAGACCTGAACTGGAATTAAAGAACAATCAACAACCTGAATATCCAAGTGAAGACTAGCTGAACAGAAGTCTTACAACCAAGGATTTACAGAATCTAGATGGAGACTGATACGAAGGTCAGAGATGCAAAAAGGGCTGGCCCTGCATCCACATGTGGCAACTGAGAATCCAGAGAGATCTCTCAGATGCGAAGGACCCCCATTCAACCCAGGCTCCTCAGTCTGAAGCCACAAAGCCAGGAAGAGATGCTCACATAAAATCAGCAAGGAGTCTGTCCACCAGGGAAAGACTGGAGTCTGCTAGAAACCCAGAAGTCCTCTTAAAGGGCCAAGGTACAAAATCTCATTTGCAGCCACACAAGCTGGGCTCCAGCAGAGGGAGAGGGGTTTGCAGTGGACGGACTATAGTCAAGTGAGGACAGACTAGATTGTGTGGCTCTAGGAAGAGAGCTCAGGGGTCAGCCACCAAGGACCCTGTACTGAGACCCTCTCCCAGATGGCCCACAGATGCCATCTTTCCTGGGTCAAGCACTCCCCTCCAAATTACACTGACCTACGGGAACTAAACAAGCCCCACCCTCCCTGCCTCCTCACCCTGCCAGCTCTGCTCTACTGTACAGAAGAGTCCTTTCCTAAGGCTGTGGTATAAACTTTCTTAAAGAGATCTTGAGAGCAATCTCAGGGAGAATCAAAGACACCATTTCGTGGCTCTGGGGCAGAGGACATGTATCCCACCTCAGAGTGCTCCTGAGCAGCAGCGTCGCCTGCAGCATTCCAACACCCCCACTCCCTCCACCCCACCACCACCAGCTGGCCCAGAGTAGCTTCCCCATGCACATGTGGCACCAGAGAAGCTGCAAATCCATCCCATGCAGGCCAGAGTAGTATTTCTTGTCCCTCGTGCCCAGGAGAGATCCACTAACCCCAACAGGAAAGAACCATTTAGACCCACCCTCCTGACTCCCAGTAGCCCTGACCTGCTGAGCTTGTGCTTGGAAATACTGTCAGTGGGCTGTGGCCAGCTTGGTTATCCTCACCCCCTCAACCCCTCCCAATGCAGAAGACTCTCCAGGAGGTCTGGATAGACTCTGGGAAAAACTGAGTTGTGTGGCTCTTGGGCAGGAACACTTTTTTCCATCCCAGGCCAGACCAGTGCCACTTTACCTGTGCAGAACTCTCTCTTCAAACCACCAAATCTTGGTTGGTTTGGGCCTGATGAACATTGCTGACCTCACCCTGATAAATACATGAGACCCTGTTCCACCACATAGGTTTATGGGCATTTGGCAGGTGGCAGCTGACCTTGGTGTACCCTGAGACTGTTGCTGAGTGGCCTAAAACCCAGCACCAGCTCTGAGTTTGAATCTGTGCCAATCTGGTGAACACCACCCTTCCCTATATGGTGACTGAGTACCTCCCCTCCTGTAATTCGCACACCACCAGAAGCTCTTCCAGTGACTGAAACTAACAAGTGGCTAAGAGGTAAGGAAAGCCTGGGGCCTTTTGCAGAACTGCCCCTGGGCTCAGTGCTGGTAGAAATTGGTTGGTGTACAACCAGGCCCCTACCATGCATACACAGGCCCAGCAGAGGCAGCACAAACTGTGGATCACTTCATAGCTCCAAACAGGAAGCCCAGGGCCAGTCACAGGCAGCATTTGATATTGACAGGCACTGGATTCCCCTCCCAAGTGGTCCCAAAACCAACACACCCAGAGGTTGAGACCACATCAATATATGATCCAATTAACTCCACAAGCAACATATACAAAGGGAGAGCTCAGCAGACACCAGACCCTGTTGATGAAAATTCAGCTTTGTGGAGTCAGTCCCCACAAAGCAGCTCAAACACTGAACTTATGGCCAATGCTCATAGACAGTGAAGGGGCAACCCAACCCATTGAAAAAGCCAACAGCAATCAAGTCTCAACTACAGCTCACATAAACCACTCAAGGGACATTCCTGGAGCACCTACCTCAAGTGATCAGGGAGACTTGCTGCTCTGAGTCCCATAAGACACCTACTACAAAAGGCCACCACACAGAAACAAATACAGAGAGGCAGCCAAAATGAAGAGATGAAGAAACATTCCCCAAATAAAAGAATAGGAAAAATCCCCAAAAATACAACTAAATGAAATGGAGGCGAGCAAGCTACCAGATAGACAGTTCAAAACAATGGTTATAAGAATGCTCAATAAACTTTGTGAGAACTTTAAAAAAGAGATAGCAAGCAAAAATAAAGACATAAAACTATTTTTTTAAGTAAGATATGAAGAATATAGCCCTAGCCATGTGGCTGAGTTGATTGGAGCATTGTCCCATACACTAAAATGTCAAAAAAGTTGCAGGTTCCATCCCTGGTTGAGGCACATACAAGAGGCAACTGACCAATGTTTCTTTCTCATGATCTCTCTTTCTCCCCTTCCACTCTATAAAACCAATATTTGAAAAAACATATCCTCGGGTAAGGATTTTTAAAAAGGAGTAAAGAATATAATATCTGAAATGAAGAACACATTAGAAGGAATCAACAGTAGACTAAATGAAGTAGAGAACTGAATCACTGATTTGGAAGACAAGGTAGCAGAAAACACCCAATCAGAACAACAAAAAGAAAAAGACTTCTAAAAAATGATAGTCTAAGGGTTCTCTGGAACAACATGAAATGTAAAATCATCCACCTCTCAGGGGTACCAGAAAAAGAAGGGAGAGAGCAAGGAAGAATCAAGAACCTGTTTGAAACAAAAGTGGTTGAAAACTTCCCTAAACTGCTGGGCGGCGGGGGGCGGGGGGGGGACCACACACAACACACAGGTCTACGAAGTACAGATAGTCACAAACAAAATGAACCCAAAGTGGCCCATGGAGTGGACTGGAATGCACACACATGAACAATGACAATTTCACTGTACTAGTCAGTGGGGGGGTGATAGACGCCACTGAGTGAGCATGTATACTATGTGGCCATTACATTCAAAATGACTGAGTGAGTAAAGCAACAAACTGCATCAAATTTTGTATAAGCTTGAACATTCCTCCACGGAAACTATTCGGATGTTTCAGAAGGCTGCTGCAACTATGGGCAACTGGTGACTGGCAGCTTCAACACAGTGTGCCTATTCATACATAGTGTCTCATATAGAGTTCTTTCGCATCAAATCACCCACATGACTCAGCCCCCCTACAGCCCAGATTTGGCACCTGTGACTATGACTTTTCCCAAAACAAAAATCACCTTTGAAAAGGAAGAAATTTCAGACCATCGATGAGATTCAGGAAAATATGACAGGGCAGCTGATGGCAATTGGAACTGTAGTGAGGTTCCAAAGTGACTACTTTGAAGATGACTGAGGTATCATTGTCCTATGTACAATATTTCTTGTATCTTCTTCAATAAATGTCTCTATTTTTCATATTACATGACTGGATACCTTCTGGACAGACCTCATGTAGTCAATAATATTGCGATAACTATGAATGGTGTCAGTTGGGTGCTGGAAGTATCGAGGGGAACACTTTATAAAGTACGTATATGATTATATAACCACTAAGCTATACACCTGAAACTAATACAAAATGCAATTGAAAGTAACCTGTAAAAAAAAAAATGTTAACTGAAGAAATTGAGGATACAAAACTGCATATAGAGTGAAGCATCACACTGATTAATTTTTTTAAGACAAAGAAAACATTACTTTTATTGTTTGGATTTTAAGGGATTGTCTAACTCTGTACTTTACAAAATATCTACAGTTAAGGTATTTTATTTATAATAAGAAAGTTACTTATTATTAAAATAATAATAATGAGTATAACTAATGAACAATTTTGAAAAATTGTATAAAGTAACCATAAATACTGCCTATAGCAAAGAAGCAAGTTGTTAGTGGTTACATCTGGAGAGAGAAGCTGGAGGAAAGGGGATATAAAAAAAATTTCTTTTTCCCCATTGACCCTTTTGCTGTGTTGCATTTTGTACAATGTGCATTATTGCTTATCAAACAGTGAATATAATATAACACTTCTGAATTGCAAAGCAAAAAAAAGAATAAATGAGGTTAATTACTTTTCTGAAAAAGTAACTGCTGATGATGTCACATCGAAGGTCTCAAAGCTATAACCTCCTAAAGCCTTTCTGGAGGTATATACAGTTAAAAATTTTAGCTGAAAGCAAAATATACATTGGTATGCAATCAACCCTGTTTAGCTTTCTATAAATAGGATAGAGGTGTTAGTACAATACAATAGGTCCTGGAAAAAAAAATAACCTTTATATTTAAATCATACACCTATAAAAATGAGTGACCCTGGGTAAAATTTAATTATGGCCCTTTAAATTACACCTTACTAGTAAATGATGGCATTTTGGGGTTTAAATCTTCCCTTTCATATCTGTCCTGTGAAATATTCTGGGAAACCAGATTAGAATTCCAAGGCCTTGGATACTAATATTTTTCCTTGAGAACAATGCATAAATTATACATGACATGAGGTTGCACTGTGTTCAAAGAGTCTACAAAAGATAAAAAGCTTTTATTTTGGTAAAAAGCAGGATAAAAGGAATAAAAATATGTGAGTTGCTAGACTGTACTAAGGGTTGCCAACCTTCAATTTCCTTTGTCCTTTGTCCTGTGTCCTCTATCTCCTTCAGATAATCTCCTATTTGATTAACAGCACTCCCATCCATTCAATTCTTCAAGCTAAAAACTTTGGAGTCTTCCTTGATTTCACCAACTGCCTCACACCCCACATCCAATCCAATACTCCCACTAGTTCCACCTTCCAGATACATCCTGAAAATCTCTCCGCCAACAGCCACCTGATCCATACCACCATCTCTGCTCATCTTACGCAACAGCCTAAAAATCGGTTTCACTTGCACACCAGCTCCACCATTGCAGCCATACTAGCTTCTTTTCCAAACCCACAAGGCTCCTCAGAGCCTTTGTATAGGCTAAGTCCCTCCCTGCCTAAAATGCTCTTTTTGACAAAGCTAACTGCCTGGAATCCTGCACCTTAACTCTCAAGTCCTCAAGAAAGCTTTTCCTGGCCATCTTATCTGTTGTAAAGTCCAATTATCCTCAACTTCTGCACCATTTGGTAAATATTGATGTATGCTTTATCCATTAAACTATAAACTCTATGCCCTGACCTGCATGGCTCAGTTGGTTGGGCGTCATCCTGAAAAGGAAAGTGTCAATGGTTTCATTCCCAGTCAGAGCACATGCCAGGATTGCAGGTTCAGTACCTGGTCAGGGCGCCATAGGTGAGAAAGCCCATTGATATTTCTCTCTCACATCGATGTTTCGCTCCCTCTCTTTCTCCCTCCTTTCCCCTATCTCTAAAAATAAATAAATAAAATCTTTTAAAAAATTATAAACTCCATGAGGGAAGGCACCATTTTAATCTTGTTCACTGTTGGATTGCTAGCAGCTAAACACAAGAATACTTTTAATACTTAATTAAAAAATTCTTTGTTTCATCTGTAATTTGTAGTATTTCTACAAGTATATAAATGCTCTAGCAGGACAGGGAAAATAAATCCCTAACTTCCAAGATCATTGTTTAAGTCATTTTTTAACTTCTATATGAGGGAGGACCCCAAAACCCAGAATTTATTTATAAAAAAATTGTATATTTATTCGTACATGTTTAAACTTCAGTCACCTTCAAAGTACTGTCCATTAGATTCAATACACCTATCGAGACATTTTTTTCTACTGCTCAAAACTGTTTTTGAACTCGTCAGTTTTGGTGCCTTTTAGCGCTTCTGCCATTTTTTGTTTCACCTCTTCCACATCAGCAAAAATTTCACTTTGAGGACTTTTTTCATCTGGAGAAACAAAAAGAAAAGTTGCTCGGGGCAAGATCGAGTGAATAGGGAGGGTGAGGCACAGGGTCATACCATTTTGAGTCAAAAACTGCCAAACACTCAGCACAGTGTGGGCTGGTGTGCTCGTAAATCACCCATCATGTAACAGGCAAACGCATTCAAAGAATCTTAAAAAAAAAATTCACTGAAGCCGAATGCAGCCTCTCACAAACAAAACCAACTGGTACACTGATAACAGCTGTGTTCCTAGAACATACACCTAGCAAGGGAAGCGTGTACGACAAAGGGCCCACCCTCCAGACAATAATTCTGTTTTTTGTGTGGGGTCCTCCCTCATATTTATTTTCTCAGCATGCCCTCTCAGGCCAATTTCAAGGAAAAACATTTGGCACAGAGACTTATAACCACAAAATACATTCCCAGCCTCCAAACACCTGGTATTAAGGTGGCTAACCTACTTTGAGATGTCACAGACTTCATATTACATCTATTTAAACCAAATACTTTAATATTGCAACCCTAGGAAGTTTTCTGACAACGCACAAAGAGTATAAAATGCCAGACATTAAATCAATGTAAAATCATATTGCAACTGGCAGTTTTATAATGTTCATAGAGGACATTCTAAACGTAATTCTAATATATGAACACCAAATCACAGGGCCTGCCACAGAGATTCTGGGCAAGTTTCAGTTCTTGCAATCAAATGTTCTAATACTTGGTAAAACTTCTCCCTAACCCACTTCACAAACAATGCTAAGACTGTCATATGCTTGTGATTAAATTGTTCTAATGAAACAAAACTCTCAGGTTCCAACTGTTTTCCTTATAATAATGATCATTTCTAAACCTTCTTCATTTAAATGTTTAAAAAACTCAACTTATTACTTCAAATGAAAATTCGATATACAAAAAAAAAAGATGAGAATCAGAAATAGTTCTGAAGGATGAACCCACAATGTAACATAAAAAAACAAGTGGCTTTCTTTTTTTATGACCAATGTCCTAAGTTTAGTATTTTACTATATCTATTCAATGTAACTTAAATCTAAGACCTTGTAATAAAAATATTAACTTCTCCAGAAAGCTTTGCTGTAATTATATTTACTTATTTAATGCTTAACATATATGGCAGTCTCTTTATATTCATTGACATTAAATCCCCCAATGAACACTTAGATAGCCATCAATATTATTCCCTATTTTGTAGATCAGAAAGGTTCAGAGAGATAAGTAACTTGTCAAGGTTAAGCCTGAAGTAAAAGACAGGACTAGATGTAAAACCCATTAAGTCATGCACTTATAACTACCCTATACCAATAAATGCATATATTAGTATTTTAGCCACAGAGCATTTCTGAGATGTCTTCCAGACTTTTCTCAGATTATCACTGTCAGTCTGTTTTTAAATTCAAAATCCCTAGGTGTTTGTTTTACCAATTATAGTTCATATCTTTATCAGGGGACTGAAGAAAAACATTTACATAGTATATGGTAAATTCTAGGCCCTATCCTAAGTACTGGTAAAACAAAGAATAGAAGAAAGTTTCATTCCTAGGAGACTAGCTAGAATATAATGTCAAGGACAGATAATCCCCTTCCCACCTGATATGTGGAATTCTGGGAGCAGTATGCAGTGACCAACTACTTCCCCAAGAGAAGCTAAAAAAAGTTTCATGGAGGAAGTAAACATGATCTGGGATTCTAAGAACCAACAGAGATTCCCCAGACAGAAAAGGGAAGAAAAGGCATTTCAGTTAGTGGAAAAATACTTTGCAGAGGTGTGAAATTACCAGCATATGACCTATTAGGTAAAAAGCAAGACTTTAAAGACAAGCTGAAGTTGGCAATGCCCAAGAAGAAAGAGAAAAACTAAGGCTCACATGACAGGCTGAATACAGATTGAAAGGATCTTTTTTAAAAAAATGTTATCTTTATTGTATCTTTTCCCATTACCATTTAGTCCCCTTATATCCCCCTCCCCCCAGCAATCACCACAATGTTGTCCATACCTATGAGTCCTTTTTCCTTTTTGCTCAATCCCTCCACACCCTTACCCCACTCCACTACCTGTATCCAGTTCTCCATCTATGAGTCTGTATCCATTTCCTTTGTTAGTTCAGTTTGTTCAATAGATTCCACATATGAGTGAAATCATATGGCATTTACCTATCTCTGATTCACTTATTTCACTTAGCATAATGTTTAACCAAGAATGTAAAACAACCTGTACTCTGAAAATTACAAGACACTAAAGAAAGAAATAGAAGAAGATACAAATAAGTGGAAGCACATACAGTGTTCACAGATAGAAGAATAACATCATGAATATGTCCATTCTACTCAAAGAAATCTACAAATTCAATGCAATTCCTATCAAGATTCCAATGATGTATTTCACAGAACTAGGACAATATTTCAAAAATTTATAATGGAACTACAAAAAGCTGTGCATGCATAGCAACAGTGATTCTGAGGAAGAAGAACAAAGTTGGAGAAATCATGCTACCTAATGTCAAACTATACTATAGGGCCACAGTAATCAAAATAGCATGGTACTGGCATAAAAACAGACACATAGATTAATGGAACAGAATAGAGAGCCCAAAAATAAACCCACACCTTTACAGTCAATTAATATTCAACAGAGGAAACAAGCACATACAATGGGCTAAAGATGGTTTACTCAATAAATGGTGTTGGGAAAATTGGACAGATAAGTGCAGAAAAATGAAACTAGACCACCTTCTTACACCACACACAGGAATAAATTCAAAACAGATCAAAAACTTAAATATTAAACCTGAAACCATAAAAATACTAGGAAAAAACATAGGCACCAAAAGCTCAGACATTACAAGTAGCAATATTTTATCAGATATATTTCCCCAGGCAAGAGAAGTAAAAGAAAAAATAAACAAACAGGACTACATCAAACTAAAAAGTTTTTGCAGAGCAAGGGAAATCATCAACAAAATAGAAAGACAAACCACAGAATGGGAGAACATATTCACCAGTCTATCTGATAAGGGGTTAATATCCAAAATTTTTTAAAATTTATTTAGTTTTTTTTTTCTATTACAGTTGTCTCACTTTTTCTCCCATTGCTCCCCCCTATCCTGCCCACCCCTTCTCCCACAGTCCATCCCCACCCTATTACCCCATTGTCCATGTCTATGGGTCATTTATACTAGTTCCTTGACTAGACCCTTCTCCTTTTTCCCCTCCTTCTCCTCTCCCTTATCTCCCCTGGTCACTGTCAGTCTGCTCCTTGTTTACATACCTCTGGTTCTATTTTGCTCATTTGTTTGTGTTGTTCATCAGTGTCCTGTGTTAGGTGATATCATATGTTATTTGTCTTTCACTGCCTGGCTTATTTCGCTAAGCATAATACTCTCCAGTTCCATCCATGTTGTTGCAAATGGTAGGAGTTCCTTCTTTCTTTCTGCTGCATAGTATTCCACTGTGTAAATGTACCACAGTTTTTGGATCCATTCATCTAGAGATGGGCACTTAGGCTGTTTCCAGCACTTGGTTATTGTAAATAGTGCTGATATGAACATATGGGTACCTAGGTTCTTTTGAACTGGTGTTTCAGGATTCTCCAGGTACAATCCTAGCAATGGAATTGCTGGATCAAAAGGCAGTTCCATTTTTAGTTTTCCGAGGAAATTCCATACTGTTTTTCATAGTGGCTGCACCAGTCAGTGTTACCCCTAACAGTACACTAAGGTTCCCTTTTCTCCACATCCTTGCCAGAACTTGTTGTTTGTTGACTTGTTGATGATGGCCATTCTGACCGGTATGAGGTGGTATCTCACTGTGACTTTAATTTGCATCTCTCTGATGGCTAGTGATGTTGAGCATTCTTTCATATGCCGTTGGACCCTCTGTATGTCCTCTTTGGTGAGGTGTTTGTTGAGGTCCTTTGCCCATTTTTAAATTGGATTGTCTGTCTTCTTGGTGTTGAGTCATATAAGTTCTTTATATATTTGGAGATCAAACACTCGTCTGAGTAAATGGATTAAATGCTTCAATAAAATATCCAAATTTTTAAAGAATTTACAAAACTCAACACCAAAAGGACAACTCAATTAAAAAATGGGTAAAGGACCTGAGTAGACACTTCTCCAAAGAGGACATACCAATGGCCAATAGACATATGAAAGGATACTCAACATCACTAATCATCAGAGAAATGCAAATTAAAACCACAAAGATATACTATCTCACACCTGTCAGAATGTCATCAATAAATCAACAAACAACAAGTGCTGTCAAGGATGTGGAGACAAGGGAAGCATTTTGCACTATTAGTGGGAATGCAGACTTGTGCAGCCACTGTGGAAAGCAGTATGGAGACATCTCTAAAAATTAAAAATGGATGTTCCTTTTGACCCAGCGATTCCATTTCTGGGAATATCTGAAGGAACCCAAAACACTAATTCAAAAGAATATAAGCACGTCTATGGTTCATTGCAGCATTATTTACGATTTCCAAAATATGGAGGCAGCCCACTGTCCATCAGCAGACGAGTGGATAAAACAACTCTGGGACATTTACACAATGGAATACTACTTGGCCATAAAAAAGAAGAAAATTTTACCCTTTGAGAAAGCATGCATGAAAGGGTCTTATGTGGCATGCTTAGGAAATGGGGGTCACCCCACAGGTGATGGGGGGCTGTTAGGGAGGCAGTGTGCAGAGCAGGAAAAGCACAGACAGAAAGACATGGCTTTGACTCTTCCTTATGTCACTTAATGGGTTTTCAGTAAGGTGAATAATATCCCTGAACCACACTTTACTACAAAACACACATAACATCCCTCATAAGGTTGCTTTAAGGTGTAAATAAATGCATCTTATCTATATGAAACATCTGATACAAACTGACTGCTGAACACATGCTGGTTCCTTTCATCTTGATTTACCTTTAACTAAAAGGTAAAACTCCTGAGAGTGGAATCAATTAAAAGCTTGAGAACCAGAGATGGCCTCTAGATTCCTCACTCTAAGCAGCGCTTGATAAAGGTTTGTGAATAAATGTACTCACCCCACAGATTTCATTAATCACCAACAATGTGCCAGACCTTGACATAATTGCTAGGCAAACAAAACCAAAAGAAAAAAACAGAAAAAAATAATCCCTGCCTTCATGGAGCTTACAGTTGGTGGTGAAAGAGTAAATGGTGGGGGAGATAGGCAATAAGCACTAATGAATAAATTATTTAATCTACTAGATGGTGATAAATGGAATGGAGGAAATTTAAACAGGGTAAAGAGATGGGGGTGTGCCAGCAAGTGGAGTGGTCAGGATATCATTTGACAAAGATCTGAAGAAAATGAGGGAGTGAGTATTGCAGGTACCTGGAGAGAGAGCATTTCAGGAAGAAGGAACATAAAGTGCAAACACCCTAAGGCAGCTATGTGTCTGGTGTGTTAAAGGAATAGCAAAAAGGCCTATGAAGCTAGAGTGGGTTGGCAAGAGGGAATATAAGAAAAGGTAAATCTGAGAGGTAACAGACCAGATTCTGTAGGGATTTAATTCTGAGGGTGAAGAAAAGCTTTTGGAGGATTTGAGGAAAGGATGAGAAATTAGAATGAAGTCTGAAAAGGGTCCCGCTAGCTGATGTGTTTAGACTACTTATTAGGAAGCAAAGGTGGAAGCAAGTTCACCATTAAGGAGACCTTTGCAGTGATCCAGGCAGAAAATGGCATCTAGAACCAAGGAGGCAATAGTTGACATAGTTTGAAAGCAAAGCCAATGAGATTTCCTAACAGAGTGCAGGTGGAGTCATCAACGACTTTAAGGGATCTGTGCCCTGAGCAACTGTAATCATGGAATAGTTACAACCTGGGAAGATAATGAATGGGTGGAATAGTAGGTTGAGGAGGCATTTAGAAATCAGGGGTTTGGGGCTATATTGAGTTTCATGTATTAATTAAGATGTTGAGTAGGTCACTGGATGAACAGGTCTGGAGTTCAGAGGAGAGGTCTAGTCTAGAGCGGTCCATACCAGGTTTAGAGGTCTAGAGATATAAATTTGGGAGAGAGCTGCATAAAAATGGTATTTAGAGCTATAAGAAATAGATGAATAAACAAACATTAACTTTAAAGTCATAAAGTTCTGAGTTTGATTCATGACTCAAGACACTGTATGACCTAAAACAAGCTTCTTTACTACTCTTCCGAATTAATTTCCTCTTGGTTGGTGTTGAGTGCTCAAATGGTACTGGGTTTAACAGGTTTTTAAGCAAATGAATAATATTATACAATATGTTTTGTTAGAAAAATAAGGTTCCTCTTTCCCTTTCTCCTACCTCCCTAATGCTTGCTTGTTCCTTCCCCTAAAAAAGAAAGTCCCAATCAGATGCGCAGATAAAAATTGCAACAATTGCCTTTGCTTTCTTTATGAAGCCATGGAAAGAAGACACCTGAGAGAGAAGGAAGGGAAAAGGGGGGCATTAAATACCCATCAGGGCTGTGTACTTTGAAAGAATAATGCATGTTGAAACCTAATAATGACAAGAGGCAGGAATGGACTAAGAGGCAGAATATCAAAAACTACTTCCTTCAGAGTTGTTGCCATCACTGAAAAGAGTATGTTTCCTATTATCTTCACAAAAGCTCTTTGACCCTGAGAAAAGCTGACTCTGATAAATGCAAATGTAATTAAGGAAAACTGTCTAGAAAGTTAAGAAACACAGATTGGCACCTTCATCCTCAAACTAAGCAGGCACTAATACTCAACTGGAATCTCTGCAACTAGGAACAAAGATATTACTTGCTATCTTACAAGAATGTGTTGGTGTTATTTTACAAGTCTGAACTTCAAAAATAATAGCACTGTCCTAGCTGTTGTGGCACAGTGAATTGAGTGCTGGCCTGCCAACCAAAGGGTCACTGGTTCAATTCCCAGTCAGGGCACGTGCCTGGGTTGCAGGCCAGGTCTCCAGTCGGGGGCGCAGGAGAGGCAACCACACTTTGACGTTTCTCTCCCTCTTTCTCTCTTCCTTCTCTTCTCTCTAAAAAATAAAAAAAAAATAAAAAAAAAAAAAAGAAAGAAAGAAATGCCTACCAAAGTAGTTAAAATTGTGTTCTCTTAAAAACAAAACCACGAATGATAAAATCTAAAGAACTGAAAATTTATGGAATATTCTGAGAGACTTCACTGAATAGCAACATTTATGTATCATGATGATGTAGACAATCACTTCCTCATCTTGGGAGGTGAGGTCAGTCTCCTTTTAGACACCCTTCATGACAACACTACATTGAAAAAAGGCAATTAAATACAGGAAATTCCCTGACCTCCTCTGGGAGGTCCTATTAATCAGAAAAACAAAGCAGTTACTACAGAAGTCATACATACTTAATCAAGAAAATATTTCTTAACCTAAAATTTTAATTTGCCTCAAACACATGATTTCTTCATATAGAATAGAATATTGTTAGGCCACAATGAAAAAGTTGAAAAGGAATAGTCTCAATCACACCAGCAATACATATAATATCAATGCTTGCTTCATTAGTCACTATTTTTATCAACAAATTTGAAACAACAATTCTAAGACTATAAAGCATAAATAATTCATCTTTATTTCCCTACTGAGAGGCTCAAGTCAAAATAAAAAAAATTACTAAAACTGAATATATTTTTCAGACCCAAACGACTGTAATCAGACATAAGAAAGCAGAGCTAGATAACAGCAAGTTGTTTCAAAGATTAATTATTAATAGCATGTGTTTTGTGATGCTTCAATAACTCATTCTTGACTATAAATTCTTTGTGGGCTACTATGATAATTCTAAAACAAAAAGGTAAGTTGTTGACTTCCGGCCAAGATGGAGGCCTAGTCAAACGCACTGGGTCTCCCTCCACAACTAAGAAGGAATATAACTACCTCAAAACTAGAGACAACCAGAAGCTCCAGAAAACTGAGCTGCATGGAAGTCCAACAAAGAAATAAAGAAGAAATACTCATCCAGACAGGTAGGAGGGGCGGAGTCAGTGCAGACAAGATGCAGTGTGCCGCTGGCAGTCGCAGGCCGGCAGAAGGCAGAGTCACACATTATAAAAAGTCGGGAGGAACATCTAGAGAGCGTTCCCAGCTCCTGACCAGACCGCGCAGCTCACGGTCCCAGCACCAGGGAACATCAAACCTCATTGCTTCAGACTGTGCAAATCAGTGGGGGTTGGGGTGGAGGGAGAAACTACCAGTCTCTCAGCAGAGTCCACTTGTTTAAAGGGCCCCTACAGTCCTAGAACATCTGCAGACCCACCCACTCTGGGCAACAGCTAGAGAGGCACCAGTCCCATAAAAAAGTGGGAGAAGTGCCTGGAAAAGGGGCAAGTGTTGAGCAAGCGGCATTGTTCCCTCTATGACCCCTCCCCACATACAGCGCCACAACGTGGTGAAACAGGTTGCCCTGTACTGAGGAATACCTAAGGCTCCGCCCCTTACAATGTAACAAGAGCAACAGCTCTACCTAAGACACAGAGGCAAACAAACACAGGAGCCTGTTAAGAAGAGGAGATAGAGAAGTATGGCCCAAAAGGGGAAATGGATCAAGGTTCCGGTGGGAGAACTAAGCGATGATGAGACAGCCAACCTAACAGATGCAGAATTCAAAACACTGGTGATAAAGATGCTCACAGGCTTGACAGATATGCTTAAGTACAGCAAACGCATAAGGGAAGAAGTGAAGGTTCTGCTAAGTGAAACGAAGAAAAATCCACACAAAACCAATGGTGAAGGGAAGGAAACCAGGGTCCCAATCAATGATTTGGAACATAAGGAAGAAATAAACAGTCAACCAGTACAGAATGAGGAAACAAGAATTGAAAAAAAAATGAGGAGAAGCTTAGGAACCTCTGGGACAACTTTAAACATGCCAACATCCAAATCATAGGGGTGCCAGAGAGAGAAGAGGAAGAGCAAGAAACTGCAAGCTTATGTGAAAAAATAATGAAGAAAAGCTTCCCAAATTTGGTGAAGGAAATAGATATTCAAGTCCAGGAAACACAGAGAGTCTCAAACAAGCTAGACCCAAAGAGGACCACACCAAGACCACACCATAATTAAAATGTCAAAAGATAAAGAACAAGAAAGAATCTTAAAAGCAGCAAGAAAAAAGAAGAGAGTCACCTACAAAGGAATTCCCATAAGAGTATCAGCTGATTTCTCAAAAGAAACTGCATGCAAGAAGGGGCTGGCAAGAAGTATTCAAGATAATGAAAAGCAAGGACCTACAACCAAGATTACTCTATCCAGCAAAGCTATCATTTAGAATGGAAGAGAAGATGAAGTGCTTCCCAGACAAGGTAAAGCTAAAAGTTCATTATCAACAAGTCATATTGTATGAAAGGTTAACGAGACTTACTTAAGAAAAAGAAGATCAAAACTATGAACACTAAAATAATAACAAATTCACAACTATCAACAACTGAATCTAAAAAGTAAAAGCAAAATCCAACTGAGCAATCCAGAATAGGAACAGAATCATAGGTATAGGGATCATTTGGAGGGTTATCAGCTGGGAGAGAGGAGGGGGAGAAAAGGGGAAATGGTGCAGGGACTAAGAAGCATAATCGGTTGGTACAAAATAGACAGGGGGAAGTTAAGAATAATATAGGAAAGGGTGGAGTCAGAGAACTTATATGCACGACCCATGGACATGAACTAAGGGGGATAGGATTGCTGGGGGAAGGGAGGTACTGAGCGGAGGGGAGCAAAGGGGAAAAAATTGGAACTACTGTAACAACATAATCAATAAAATATACTTAAAAAATGATTAAATAAATAGGTAAGTTGTTTCATGTGTTGCAATGACTGTGCAAACATTATTTATTCTATCTTTAAACAGTTATACTGAAAATCTCAAAAGTAGAAAAATTATTAACTCCCATAAATCATGAAATAAATAAATAAATAAAACCACTCTGCTAAAATATATTATATGTTTAACATAAAGACCCTATAAATTGTGCCAAATCTCATATTTAATTGTATGATTTTTTTTCCTTGGAAAGAGATAAATAATCCATTAGTAGATCAAAGATTCAAAAGTAAAGGAGTGTAAAAATCCTTGAAAGACATATAGGAGATTTCAATAATTTCTTTTAATCCTGGAAAAGAGAAGGCCTTTGTAGGAAAGACACAAAAGACAAACAAAAAAATTTATAAATCTGACTACATAAGTATTAAAAATATCTGCACGAGAGAAGAATGCCATAAATAAGTACAAAAGACAAATGACAAAAATTTTTTAAGTTATTTGCACAATATAGAGCAGACAAAAATTAACCTTCTTAATATAAAATAAGGAATTCTACATCAATAAATTAATTTGCATACATATTGAACAATGTTCAACCTCATTCATAATTAAACAGTTAAATATTATTTCTACCCATGAGACTAACAAAGTTGTTTTTTCATTTTTTTATTATTGTTCTATTACAGTTGTCCCACTTTGCCCTCATTGCTCTCCCCTTCTCCGCCCACCTCCCCACTCTCCCACAGTCAATCCCCACTCTGTTTTCCATGTTCATGGGTCCTTCATACTAGTTCCTTGACTAGACCTTTCCTCTTCTTTCACCCCTTTTCCCCTTCCCCCTCCCCTCTGGTCACTGTCAGTCTGTTCCTTGTTTACATGCCTCCGGTTCTATTTTGCTCATTTGTTTGTTTTGTCCATTAAGTTCCTGTATTAGGTGAGATCATATGGTATTTGTCTTTCACCACCTGGCTTATTTCACTAAGCATAATACTCTCCAGTTACATCCATGCTGTCGCAAAAGGTAGGAGTTCCTTCTTTCTGCTGCATAGTATTCCATTGTGTAAATGTACCAGTTTTTTGATCCACTCATCTACAGACGGACACTTAGGCTGTTTCCAGCACTAGGCTATGGTAAACAGAACTGCTATGAACATAGGGGTGCATAAGTTCTTTTGAATTGGGGTTTCAGGATTCTTCAGGTATAATCCCAGCAGTGGAATCACTGGATCAAAAGGCCGTTTCATTTTCAGTTTTTTGAAGAAATTCCTAATATCACAAAGCTAGGAAGTAGTAGAATTGTCATTTTTTTAAAGTTGAGGTGAGTAGCTCTTTTCATACATTATTGCTGATAATATCTTATGGAAGACTTCTGGAGAAAAATATCCTATACCCCATGCCCATGGCCTCTGAAACTGCTCTGTGATTTTTTCCTTCTCATGATGCCAACATCTTATCTGTCCTTGAAAAATTAAGATATGCCAAAATCTTGTGCCCCTCATAGAGACAGGCTACATATTTCCAAAACAAAAGAACTATATGCAGGAATCATGTTCACTATATAAATATTGTGTTCCTATGTCCATCAGTATCCCAAATAAGGAAAACAACAAGGTTGGATGCCACACTGCTGCCCCTCCCCGATGTTGGAATTTTTACTGTCAACCCACAGGAACTATGCTGTAGGACATGGCACTCCAATTGCAACCTGCTCTCAACACTGCCAAAGTAACCACACTGGCTCTAAGACCAAGATCATCCTGACAACCAAAAAACAATGTCTGGCATTGTATTTAACAGGTAATAAAGAGAGTGACACTCTATCTGATCTCTGTCCCTTAGTGTATTGCACTTTCTACTTCATTTTGACTAAAATAAATGCATTCTAATTTAGCCCAGACATTGGCTCTAAAACAGAGTGGACATTGGATGGCCTCTTTGGAGAGTAATTTGGCAATAACCATCAAAAATTTAATATTATGAATATCCACCCACACAACTTTTAGTAATTTATGCTGCAAATATGCTTGTCACAAAGACCTGTGTCGTAGACTGAATGTTTGTGTCCCCACAAAATTCATGTTGAATCCTAAACCCCAAAATGATGGTATTTGGAGGTAAGTCTTTTGGGACATGACTAGGACAAGAGGAACGAGCCCTCATGAATGAGATTAGTGCCTTCTAAAAGAGACCCCAGAGAGCTCTCTTGCATTTCTGCCACTTTAGGATAGAGCAAGAATACAGAATCTATGAACTAGGAAGTGGGCTCTCACCAGAATCCAAGCAGGCCAGTACCTCCTTAATCTTGGATCTTGATCTTCCCATCCTGCAGAACTGGTAGAAATAAATTTCTATTGTTTACAAGCCACCCAGTCTATGCTATTTTGTTATAGCAGCCTGAATGAACTAAGACAACTTGTAATAGCCAAAACTGAAAACAACCTAATAGTCCATCAATAGAGGACTATTTATATTAATTATGGTAGTCATATAAAAGAATACTATAAAGCTGTTTTCTAAAAAGAATGCAATCAATCTCATTGATAAGTCTCTACATCTAATTTGGCTTAGAAAGCAAAAAAGACTCAAAGAATTTAAAAATATTGGATGAAAAGCTCCCGTTTATGTAAAATAAAAAGAGGAAAACTACACATGCATTTATTATGCAAAAATATTTCTGGAAGGTTATATATGGCCACCCAAGTCCCTTGGCCTATAGCACTTCCCCCATTCATCTTCAAAACCAGCAACAGAAGGTTGAGTTCTTGTCACATCACATTATTTTGGCCTCTTCTTCTGCCTCCCTCTTCCACATTTAAAGACCCTTGTGACTGCACTGGGTGCACCTAGATAATTCAGGATTATCTCTATATTTTAAAGTCAGCTCATTATCAACATTAATTCTATTTGATACTTTAATTTCCTACTGCCACTTGATGTAACATATCCATAGGTTCCAGGGCTTAGGACGTGGATATCTTTGGAGGCCATTATTCTGCTTAGCATGGATACAGGCATGCAGTTTAGGGAAAAGGAATTTCTTATTTTAAATCAAAATATACTTTGCTGAAATTGCCTATACAGCTATTTTAGAGAAAATGGAACATATGCATGCAGACAGAATAGGCATTTATGTATAAGAAAAGTAATCTTTTTAAAAGATATATATAAATGCACAGTAACAATGCAATGAGAAACAATATATAAGAAGATGTATGGAAAAGAGGGAGACAATCCAGTTAGCAACAAGCATTAACTAAACTTTCCCAGTAGCTACTGCTTTGTGATCTTTATTCTTTGCTAATATTAAGTCTTTAAAAGTATTCATACCACTGTCTTACAGCTCTGGCTAATTTAGTGACTGTAACATGAATCCTTGGCACATAAACATCTCTATTTAGGCTTCACTGGAGGAGAAACACAGAACACTCCAGCAACAGGAGAATCTGCAATGAAAAACCAATCTACTTGCTCACTTACTAAAGTTACACTCTCAGTGTAGAAGAAATGAATATGCAGTAAAAATTCAACCTTGCTCAGGATGACATATTTCTAAGTCCCTTAAACAGAAATCAGCTAACACACTTGCACAGACATCACCCAGGCTTTCTTGCTCATGTACAGAGCCTTCACACAAGGCAGATACAGCCCCTGAACACTGTTTTCCCAGAAAAATCCTTGAACATTCCCAAAAGCATCTTCTATGAAGGTAACTAATTCAGTAATTCAATGCAAAAAAAAAAGGAAAAGGGTGGGTACATAGTGGAAGGAGGTGGGAAGAAGAGAGGCAAAAAAGAAAGGTTTGATGGTGTATGTGTGTATGTGTAATTCTTTAAACTAAGTTCTATAGACTGAAACTAGAGAAAAATATTCTTCGAGACACTGGATTAATTCAGAGTTAATTTTAGATCCTTTTGGCAATGATGCTGTGTATTAATATCTTATATATTAACTATAAATATGAAAGTCTAAATACATTAGCAACTTTTCCAACCAATCACAGTTTCCCAAAAGGAACTGGCACTTATCAGCACTCCACTGTAACAAACAGGAACACCCAGGCCCATTGGTAAAGAAATGAACTGGAACAACAGATTAAGACACCAGTCTTTAAAGTGAAGTTAACTAAAACCATCCCCTAGAGACATATTATGAGGCAACCTGCTAAGTTTAAATTGCCACCCAGGGCGGGGGGGAATTTACAATGCATAGAGTAAATACATACTTACTCACCAAATAACTGTGTCTAAATTTCTTATAATGAACTGTTTTTCATTTGCAGGATGTTGTCAATGAAACATCTTGGGCTCTTCTTGCTCCCATGACAGATTATTAGGTACCACTGTGTCCTAGGTTTGCAAGAAGATGGCTGGGCTAGGCAGTGAGGTCTGTAACTACATAAAAGTTAGCAAACTGGCCCAAACTGAGCTCAAGTCAGACTCACCAGGATCATAGCCTAACCAAAAGTCCAAACTGCCCCTGAGAACTGCTCAGGTGCAGAGTGGGGAGGAGGAATTAATTTCAGCCACCTTTCTTTTGCACAAAAACAAAAGTTAAAAGCTATAATTAAAAGCATTCTTCCATGACCTTATACCTTTTGAGCGTCCACAAAGATACTTTAAAATATATACCAAAGAAGTACAAATTCTCAGGGTATTTTGGTAACAGAAACCAAGTATTTTAAATTTTTGCATGCCTTCTCCAAATCTATTTCTAGAAATTTATCCTAAGGATAATAACATGGCTCTGTGCAAAGATAACCACAAGAATGTTTACCACATCTGTTTACAGGAGGAAAAAAAATGGAAAAAAATTAGTAAAGAATTAGGTAAATGTGTTTCAAGCTACAACAACTACTCTGTAGCTGTTAAGTTTAGCATTGTGGCAAAATATTTATAGAATATTATTAAATTTTTAAAAATCGAATTGTAAAGTACTATCTATAAAATACATACCGCTCAAAGGCTAGTTTATGTTAAGACACATTAAATTATCACCAGGTATAAAGATTTGGGATATTATTAATAATCATAAAATCTCTCATTTAATGAGGGCGGCTCTACAGAAAGAGCTGGAGATGGTCACTAGATTTTATATACACACACACAGCTTTGTATACTGTAAGTCATTCAGTACACTGCCCTACAAGCACTCAAAATACATTTATGCTTGTATAACTACATAGTCAACACTTATTAAATGTGTATCAGAACATGGCGGCAGCTGGACTGCCGGGCAAGACTTTTGACATATGCAAATGAACTGTATGCAAATTAACCTGGTCTTCGCTCCTCCAATAGGAAATGAAAATGGACTTTGCTCATTCCCAGAGGAGGTGTTGATGGACCTAGCCCGATGTGTTGACTGGCGTGGTGAGAGAAAAGCGGGGGGATGTAAATGACCTGTTGAAGGCGTTGATGGGTAAACTCACCCTAACCAAAATGTATGTTTGGAAAAATGTGGAGACAGTGCCTGCAGCCAGACAGGCAGGTGATTCCTACAGATCCGCTTGGGTGATCAGGAGTCTCCACTCCTACTCCCTTCCCTCTTTCCCATCCCTATTCCTCTTCCCTCACTCCCACTCCCTTCCCCCTTTCCCCAGCCCTATTCCCCTTCCCTTTTCCCTTTTCCCTTGCTCTTACGGGTCCTCAAGTTGAGTCAGTCTGGGAGTTTCCTCTTCCCTCCAACCCCCTTCTCCCTCTTCCCTCGATAAACCTGCTGTAAAATCCTAGACTGTTCTCTGGGGGATTTCTCAGAGCAAGGCTACCTGCAAATGTGGAACAGTTTTAAGTCATTTACATATACTCTTTCATTAACCCTTTCAACATGGGCTGGATATTGTCCTCTATTGAAAGATTATAAAATTACCAAAGATCATTTGTCCAAAAAAAGGCAGACCAACATTCAATCCCAACTCTGTCTGGCTCCAAAGCACAGAGACTTCTACTCCTTCTTCATCCCTTTTTTCATTATTTGTGTTATTCAAGATTTCTACATTGAAAATGAACTCTGGTGTGTTAAGAAAACAATATGGTATTTTAGGTGTATACCAAAAGGATTAAAGTTTTGTGTTTTAAAAATAGCTCCCACCTTAGCCTTGAGAAATAAAAATGTCATTAGGTTATCAATCAATACTCACCAGGGAAAATCTTATTTATAAGGAAGACTAAAACTGGCCCACATAGGTTATTACAAGAACTAAAGTGAACAAGCCTTTCCCAGAAGTAGAAACTGCCCAACTCTGCCATTCACTGTGGTCCCCTTTAGTTAGCATACTGGGATTTTTCCACTTAGCTTAGGAATGACCCTTAACAATGAAGAGGACTCCAGATAAATTACAGAAAATAATTCTTTAAAAAAGTTATCACATTAGATCTACCTATAATTATCCCTTTAAAGAGTTATCACTTTAGACTACCTTTTTAGCACATAGCATTTTTTATCAAATATTTTTCAGTTAAGGTTGTAGTGACAGAAAGTCTAGCCTCCTCCCCTCTCATCATTAACCCCTAAAGAACATAGAGCACTAAGAGTTTATATCAAAAAAATCTCACCTCAATATCTCCACGGGTTGGGCATAGTATCTGAAACAACTATTTCAATGTAGTCTGAAGTTGCTCTTTCTCCTATACAGACTAACACTAATATCCCCAGAACCTTACTGCAGTAAATTATTTTCCGAAGTATACATTTACTATTAACTAGACAGCTTAAATGCTGAAAGTCATCAGCTAAACTATAATAATAGATATTGGATTCAACTCTATCTAGAAATAATTTGACAAAATTCAGGATTATGGTATTTGTCCTATAATTAAAAGTCTCATTTGATCCCTCCACACATTCAGAAGCATAGGCCAGCAGTAAAAACCTATAGGGAACATAAGAGCAATAAAAACAATTTTTAATTAAGTGTAATACAACATGCTTAATTGCAACATGGATAATTTTAAGTTTCACAAAAACTGAATAAAATATTCTCTCCATCTCCAATAGGAGAATTTGAAAAGATCATAGCACGAAATTATCTTGATTCGGGGTATGGGGGAGGCACAAAAAAAAGTGTTTTACTGGTAACTCAGGTCCAACCAATGTGAGAGATGATGGTCAGAGGCTGGGTTCAAACTTTTGGATCTGTCTTTTTTATCATAGGCTTATCTGTTTTCAGCTCATTCTAACTAACTACATTTGAGTGCCTTGCTCAATTTAAATCTCTTCCTCTTCAGCTTGAAATTGGCTCTCTTCAGGAAGCTTCTGTGACAGGCTGTACATTAAGGACATAACATAAAAATGCAATGCTGTGCATGCTCATACAAAATATAAGGTCACGGGACCTTGCTTCCAAATGTCAAATTCTTCTAATCACCAGCATAAAATACTAATGGTTAAGTGGAAGGGTGCCTCACAAAACATGGCACACACAATTGTTCTCACTGCCCACAAGGCGTCCATGACAACTGTTCAAGGCAGAGCTGATCTCTCCTTTTGTATTAACAATATTCCTAGGGCTAGCTTGCTGGGTCCAACCAACAACTTTTAAATCTGGTTAGAGAGAAGAGGAAATTTATTATGAAGTGAGTCAGTGGATTCTGTAAAAGTATAACGGGCTTTTAGGCTGAAGTGCTTAACAATAGTATGGAGAAAAAGAAAAGTCTGACACTACTATTATGCCTACTCCTCCCCAGGAAAGGATTTTTTGTTTAAACATATTATTTATTTATTTTTAGAGAGATAGGAAAGACAGGAGAAAGAGAGGGAGAGAAACATCAATGTGGTAGAGATACAGGACCTCTAGTTGGCCCCAATCAGGGACCTGGCCAGCAACCCAGGCATGTGCCAACTGGGAATCACATTGGTGACCTGACACACAACCCACTGAGCCACACCAGTCAGGGCTATGAAAGGATTTTAAACTGAGATTGGATTAGGAGATCCAAGCAATTGGTTTGTCTACCAAATGTAGGTTGTTCTATTATTATGAAACTACTTTTTCAAAATACAAAATGGGCAGCCAAACCCTAAAGTATATAAATCTGATACATGGTTGCCCTAGGGAAAGACATAATTGCCACCTGTTCCACAGGGTTCTCTCAAAAGGCAGCTTAAATGATTATGTCTTATTTTCATAGTGGCTGAGAAGAAAACTAAGTATAAAAGCTAGCACAGCTGAAACTTTATTTAGCCTTCTTTCTGATATCAATTTTCAAAACCAAAAATAAAGTCCAGTCACCCAAATGAGTAAAATACCAAGCAATTTCCTATCCAGATTCTACTGATTCGTGATATTTGTCATGCTGCCCCTTATTCCAGATGTGATTTTGGTAGCCCTACACAATACAAATGATAAAATAATATAAGCTGTATCATTTGGGCTGACAGCCAGTCATTGACAACAGTGACTTGATTGGTGCAAAGCACTGTTTACAATTAGGGAGGGGGTTCAACTGAACTTTAGTGCTTTAGAAATAAGGAACTCTAGCAAAACACTGGAAAGTTGAGTCTAAATGCATGGAATGAGGTTCCCAAACAATAACAAACATTTCCCAGACAGATTTATTAAACAAAAAGTAACTATTATACTTCTCAGCCTGGGACCTCTACAAATGCAGTACAGGTCAGAAAATGAAAAATCACTATCTCAGGCTTACAACGCTAATATCCCAAGAAACCTCTAGATTGACTTGTAAAATAAGCATAAAACTACATTTACTTTCTTTGTATGCTTCTCAAGAATTCCCAGTCAACTGGTTGTTCATATTAGTTAGCAGAAAATACTGATTCATATTAGATCCTGAACTAACAAATTCTTTGAGATTGTCTATTCTACAAAGAATGACTAAGAAGAAAAAAAGGACTAACCCTACTGTTTTGAAGTTACAAATTAGAGTACTACATTCAACATCAAAGAAAAGGAGAAATTAACTCTGTAAACATAATTCAGTTTTATCATCTTAAAAATGTCAGGTAAGAGAAAATCTTGAAAATATTTATGAAAAAGAAACCGTTCTCCTGCTGGCAACAATAATTGGAATGAACATGTTTCCTTTATTTATTAAAAATGAAAAAGCCTAGAAAATAATAATCAATAATCAAGTTGCTATGAAGAGAAACAGTCCAACAACTATGAAATTGAAAGACTCAGTTAAAATTTCTAATACATATGTGTCTTACTTTGTCAATTAATGTACTAAATAAAAATTAAAATTGCAGATGAAATATTTGCTTTTAAAAGAAGTCTACCTACCACACACAAAAAAACAGAAATCTTAAAAATAGAAAATGTTGTTTTCATTCATTTGAAATATCCTACTGACAAAAGAAATCAATGCACAATTTCAGGAAACAAAGGCAAGGCATACTCAGCATCCCTGAATTATTGTTCCATTCTGACACCACACACAGCTGGTGTCATGCAGACTCCCACTTCCTCAACAAGTAGCCTGGAAAAGGCCAATTTAATATTAAAAACAAACAGACTATAGTCAGGTGTGCAGATGGTGATTACCCAGCAGATGAAGACCCAAGGGACCTGGGTATTCTATACCTTAAAAAACCCAGCTCTCCAGTCCTCAGCATGGAATCAAATGTAAGCACAGAGTGCCTTTGCTTAGTAAAAGCTTGAAGGGAAACTAGACATATTGCAGCACCACAGTAAAAGTCTTTTATAATATGCACAAATACTTGATAGAGTAGCAATGCTGCTGGCTGTTACCTTTTACATAGCCAACAAAAATATTTCTAATACATGCTACTATAAAACCTAAATGAAACAAACTAAATTGTAAACACATAGGTCTTTTCTTTCCTTATTATTCCTCCTTAAATTGTGATAATTCTTCCTATTCTAATTAAGAATCAAGAGTAGTTTACCAAATCCCTTAGAGGAAAAAATGTCACTCAATCAATTTAAATGGAGATTAAACAATGCAAAGCATGCTGCAGCATCTGTATCAAAGTATCATAAAGCTTTTTAAAAAAATTATAGACATGCATAACTTGAAGAAAATTTAACAAACAAAAAGACAAACATATAATCCAGATAGATTAGGGACTAATATTTGTATTTAAAAGATTCCCCTGGCCCTGGCTGGTGTGGCTCAGTGGATTGAGCACCATCTGTGAATCAAAGAGTCACTGGTTCAATTCCCAGTCAGGGCACATGCCTGGGTTGCAAGCCACGTCCCCCGTTGGGGGCATGCAAGAGACAAACACACATTGACATTTCATTCCCTCACTTTCTCCCTCCCTTCCCCATCTCTAAAAATAAATAAATAAAATATTTTTAAAATAAAAAATAAATAAAAGATTCTCCTTAAATATCAGGCTTGAGATAAGTTAAATATGCTACACTACAAAGGTATGAATTCCATTCACATTTTCCTTAATAAAAAGGATACTGACATTATTTTGTTTACTATAAAATATCCCCATTTTACAGATGAACAAACTGAGGCTAAGACACAAGATGCCCAAGGCAACATAATAGACTAGGCCTCTGTGTCTGCCTATCTCAAAGTCAAGGTTCTTAAGCGCTGTGCTACATATACCAAAAATAACTAACAAAGTAGGGGTACCTGGAACTAACTCAGAAAAAGGGTGAAAAATTAAGTACAAATGAACTCATAATCTATTAAGTATATACATTCATCTCCATAGTTTTCGACACTACATTAGTTAATTACTCTTTTATAAGCTGCCTAAAACAAGGATGGCAGGATTTAACATTAATTGCTTTATGCATTAGATAAATGTTCGTGAATTTATATTTATAATAACACATACATAATATGCTATGTCAGATCAATATGCTATCAGACCGGGCTTTGTGAAATTTGAAGACTTTGGAAATTATCACAACTAATGTCTATTAATTAGAAAAACTTCTTAAAAAATAGTCAATTCAAGTTCAATTTAATTTTTAAAGGTGACAAATATCATCCTGAATCTATTTTTAGAGTGATTGGCTTCAAATCTCTAGAAATCATAAATCTGTAGACTTACCAGGTTTTTAAAAAAAGCTTATACCCTAACAGGACTATAGAATCAGTTTCATAAAAAGGGAGATCCTATATACAAATATAAAAATTCATAAATTCACAACCTTCTAATTAAAGAAAAGTGAATATTTAGGCAAAAACTGGAGTGAAGTTAGTTCTCAAGTATAATAAAGTGATTTCCTAAGATATAACAAACAAGAGGAAGAATTAGTTCATCTTGCTGAGAGAACAAATGTTTTAATGACCATAAAAAGCAGCATTTTACGTGAACATAATTTTAAGTGTTCTGCTTATAAACCGTTCTTATCTATTTGTTAAAACATATCCCAAAAAAACTTCTTCATGGAAACATTTTTTAGTGAAGTATCATTTTTCAGGCTATTTAAAACTTTTCGTAAATTCAAACAAGTCCTCCAAATCCAAAATAATAAAATTTTACCAATACCACCACTTTTATATTTTATTGTACTTCCCCTAGGAACCAACAATCTCAATAGGTGAAGTAAGTTACTCTACTACAGAAAAATATTCTTTTACCAATGAAAAAATCCTAACTATATTTTTAATTTCATAACTCATTTTACTATGTCTGGGAAAAATTTAAAGAAGATCTAAATGAAAAAAACAGATATACCATGTTCATGAATTGAAAGACTCAATATTGTTAAAACGTCAACTCTCCCCAAACTGCTTTATAGATTAAACACATTCTCAATCACAATCGCAGCAGGGCTTTTTATAGAAATTGGCAAGCAAATTTAAAACATTTTATGGATATGAAAGGATCAAGTGTAGCCAAAACTATTTTGAAGAACAGATCTGGAAGACTTACACACCTGATTTCAAAGGTGATCATAAAGCTATAGCAATCAAGACAATAGTATCCACCTAAGGATAAACACACAAATCTCTGGAATAAAAAAACCAGAAACATAAGGTTGATAGATGTTTGATAGACTTGCCAATTCAGTGGGGAAAGGATTGTCTTTTCCAGAAATGCTTCTGGAACAACTGGATTTTGGTGTTAAAATGAATATCCTTCATTACCTCACACTATAAACAAAAATTTATTCCAGATGAATCATAATACCCAGAAAAGCAAAACACATAAAACATTTGTAAGAAAATATAGGAAAAAATCTTTATGACCTTATGGTAAGCAAAAATTTCTTACATAGGACACAAGAAACAGAAAATTGAACTTTATCGAAATTAAAAACTTAACATCATTTAAAAAATGAAAAGCTACAAACTATAAGAAAATATTGTCAATACTTTTATATCCAAGAACTTGTATCTATATAAAGAACTCTCAAAATTCAATAATGAGACAAACCACCCAATTTTAAAAATGGACAAAGTGTCTGAGATATACCAATGGCACCCTGGCCAGTGTGGCTCTATTGGTTGGAGCATCGTCCTGTAAACCGAAAGGTTGGAGGTTCTAAACCCCGTCAGGGCACATGCCTAGGTGTGGGCTTAGTCTGCAATTGATAGTTCTCTTTCACATCGATATTTCTCTCCCTCCTTTCCTCTTTCTCTGGAATCAATAAATGTATCCTTGGGTGAGAATTAAATAAAAAATAAAAAATAGATATCTGGATGGCTAAAAAGCACATGAAAAGATGTCCAACATCTTTTTCTTCTTTTGAATATATGGCATAATTTGTATTTTGAAATTACAATCCGCATGAATACAAAGCAAATAAATACTGAAAGCTCAAATATTTAAAAAGCTCAAAAATTGTGACATGATGTTCTTTGTATTCAAATGTTGACAGGAGGAAATTGTATCTATGGTAGTCCATCTGCTTTAACCCTTATACTGTTATTCTTTTTTTTTTCTATTACAGTTTACATGTTCAACATCTTTAGAATAAGGGAAATACAAATTAAAATCACAATATACAACTACATAACCATTAAATTAGCTAAAGTTAAAAAGACTGACAATACCAAGTGTTGACAAGGATATGAAGCAACTGACTCCCATACATTCTTGATGGGAATGTAGAAAAGTTTAACCATTTTGGAAAACAGTTTGGCAGTTAGTTCCTCAACAACTGCATTGCTAGGTCTTTAACCAAGATAAATGAAAACTTGTGTCCACCCAGAGAATTATATGTAAATAAATATAGCAGCTTTATTCATAAACCTGAAAACAAGAAATAACTCAGTATGAATGGGCAAGTGGCTGAGCCAATTACTTCTACTACTCAGTAATTTTTTTAAAAAAAATGAACTACCAATAACCACCACAACATGGCTAAAAACATGTTGAACAGAAGAAGTAATACACAAAAGTAGTGTATATTGTATGATCCTATTTATATGAAATTCTAGAGACATGGAGATTGACTGCAAAGCAGCACAAGGGAACTTTTTTGGGATGATAAAAATGTTCTATATCTTGATTGCAATGACGATGATTATACATATGTATACATTTGCCAAAATTCATCAAACTTTACCTTTTCTTAAAAGATTTTATTTATTTTTAGAGACATGGGAAGGGAGGGAGAAAGAGAGGGAGCAAAATATCAATGTGAGAAACATGCATTGGTTTCCTCTTGTATGTGTCCAACTGGGACAGAACCATGACGGGGAATTGAATTGACAACCTTTTGCGTTATAGAACCCAACCAACTGAACCACACCAGTCAGGGCCAAACTACTTTATTTAAAAATATATTTTATTTATTTATTTTTAGAGAGAGGGGAAGGAAGGGAGAAAGAGAGGGAGAGAAACATCAATGTGTGGTTGCCTCTTGCATGCCCCCAACTGGGGACCTGGCCTGCATCACAGGAAAGTGCCCTGACTGGGAATCAAACTAGGGACCCTTTGTTTCATAGGCCGGTGCTCAAGCCACTGAGCCACACCAGCCAGGGCCCAAACTGTACCTTTGAAATGGATACACTTCATCATATGTAAACTGTTATTTAATAAAATTATTTAAAGAAAAAATTGGTTTTCTCTGCTATGTTCTGCAAATTATATACCACCAATTCCAAAGGAAGCGAATTTTTACTTTGAGTCCTGACACTGGTGTTAAAAACAATCTCATCTGTTCTGCTTTAACTGAATAAGAAACGTATAGTTTTAATATAATTACCTTCTTCGTTCTTCCTCTCTCACTGCCACACTCCTATATCAATGTGAACTGTAAATATCTTGGAAGTGTTTTCCTTTCTCATCTCTTATCACATGCTACTTCTCTGCATCAATAATTATTTGTGAAAGTGAATCAAACATATCCTGTCTTGCTGTTGTCACCTGGTGTTATGAGAACACACTAGAATTAGAGACTTCATCAAATGTCCTAGGATTTTGTTTAATCTCTTCTTTCATTTTTAACACAACTTTTTCAAACAAAATATTTCACAAGAGCCCAATATGTAAAGCAGATACACTTTTATAAGTTCAAATTTATAACATTTAATAATAAAGCCAACCAATAAGAACATAAGTTCATGTATCGGTAGTACCCAATATATCAAAATTAGTTACGTTTAATATGTGGATTTATCTGTTGTTTTAGTTTCTTAGTAATTAAAAACAAAATTGAAAGCAAATATCAAGAGCGGACATCAGCAAACTACAGCCAATGAGCCAAAGCCTGCCCACCATCTGGTTTTGCATGGTCCTTGATCTAAGATTTTTATTTTCTACATTTTCAAATGGATGGAAAAAAATAGAATATTTTTGATATGTGAAAATTATATAAAATTCAAATTTCCATGTCCATAAATAAAGTTTGGATGGAACACAGCCATACACTCTTTTGTCTATGGCTGCTTTTGTGCAAGCTACAACAGCACAGTTAAGTAGTTACAAAGTGACTGTATGTTCCACAGGTCTAAAATATTCACCATGTGGACCTTTACAGAAAGTTTGCAAACACCTGTTTAGATAATCCCCACAGCACCAAGTTCATGAAGTAGAGTTTGGAAACCACTATGGCAAACTGTATTTTTAAAGTTGGCCACTACAATATTTTCCATCCTACTTGTTCTTCTGCAATATAACCTTACCACTCCCTCATCAAAAGGAATCTAATTCTCTTTCCTTTGAATCTGGGCTCATCTTAGTAATTTTGTTGGCCAATATAATATGATGGAAGTGACTTCTGACACTTTCAAGACTAGGTCATAAGAAACCTTGCAACTTCTTCCTAGGACTCTTGTAATGCTTCATAGGATGCTTCCTCTGAGAGCCAGACATCATGCTGTAAGAAGTTTGAACTTCAAGAAGTAGCCAAATACAGGCATTCCTGCCCACAACCCCAGCAGAGTCCCAAAGCCAGCCTCAACTAACATTCATGTAAGAGGATTATCCTGGACTTCCAGCTCAGGTGAGCCTTTGGATGACTACAGCCTCGACAGACATCTGACTGCAACTGAATTGAAGATCCTACGTGAGAACCACCAGTGGGTCCAGTCAATCCACAAGACTGGGAAATATAATAATAAACACTTATTTGAAGCCTCTATCTTTGGAGGTGGATTGTTATATAGCAATAGATAACTGAAACACCATTATACTAAAATAAATCTAAGAATGTTTCAGATAAGAAATTCCGCACTTCTGAGTCAAGCCCTGGCTTGGACTATTCATGCATATCACCGGACCAAACTCTTCCAAAGCCTCCCACTATCTCTAGGTATACTAGAAGTTGCCAGTGATGAAGAAAGTGGTAAATAATACTCTAATAGAACACTGTGATTTTCTAATCTATAGGCATTCCAATCAGGCTCACTATCCCCCAAAATATGTTAATAAGCCTGAATCTCAGCAGTCTGAAATTCTCACAGAGCAATGGAAAATAATTTTTCCAATTACTTAAATTTTATCAAGATTGGTAAAGAAACAATTCTCAGTTCTTATGCTGTAAATAAATGGGTGATTAGAATACCTCAATAGTTTTACTTAATAATCTTAAAAAATTATACATGAATTTAATGAGACGTAGTCAAGTTATTAGTATACAGCAAAGTATCAGTATCTAGCAGTTTGCCACTAACACATTTGGACTTAGTAATAAAAGTTCATCACAGCTGTGTTTCTGTCACCTGCTCCAGCTCCAAAGGGTGATAGGTAAGAGTTATTTACTGACATGTTTCTGATATATGACAGTTATGTGTGATAAACTCCTTAGCCTAGAAAATTTAATTAATCTCAATATTAACCCCCTATAAAGCCCACTCATCATACTACCTTAAAGCACAGCAGTTTCAAATTTGAGAAGAATGAGTGCTTAGTATATGTTTGGTTACCCTGCTATACTATGGGGATACGTCTTCAATTTCATTCAGTGGTATCTTGAGTTATTAACCCACTGACATTACTAAGAACTACAATGTAACACAGAATAGTGTGTTTATTTCACATCTTAAACAGATGTTACTGAAACACTTAAGATCCCTAACTCTTTTTCTTAAGTTTTACAAATTTATTTAAATATTTATTTATGTGACTATTATTATTCACACTAATGTGGGAAACATTTGCACAGATAGTGTTTTAGGTAGAAAACACTGCAACCTTCGGTGGCTTAAGTCCATCCTACAAGAGTGCTGTGGCCACAGAGGCACCAGCAGTGAGAAATGCTCTGGGTACTTGCCAGCCCTGACCCAGTACATCCAGGTCCATGCAGTCTTCTCCCCCTCAGAGCTCCTGCTGAATCCCTTCAAAGATCCCATGATGGACTGCTTCCCAGTCTTAGAAAGTGACATTTCCCTTTCTTCAGCCAGTCATTCCCAATGCTGGGGTCTACCCTCCACAGCTGATCCCGGAAAAGTTCGACCCTGGTGCAAATGTGCTGGCCCAAAAAAGGCAGATTCCCCTAATACCAAGAGGTCAATGGAAAGCAACAATTTGGGCCAGAAGGGCTTAGATGGCGGATGGCCAAACCCTCATAAAATGTGGTAGAGATCTTATCTGAATCCAGGTAACTGAGTACCAGAACCTCTGCACCTAGTCACAGTACCTGGCATGTGGTTGCTACCATTTCTACATGTATTACACTGCATCTTTGTCTTTCAGTTCATAATCATGTGTATCTACTGTTGATACAAATAAAATCTCTATGAAGAAAATATTACTATTTATTATTCTAGCACAGCAAATGTGAATATATTACAGGACTTTTAAATAACTAAAAATATAACTGCTAATTTAAAACACATTAATAAGTAGGTTAATAAGTGCTTTATACTTACTAGAAAATAAAGAAGGGATATCAATACTCTCCTAAAACCATACACTTCCTATTCTTGCATTTCGTATGGTCTTGTATTAAAATTGTAATAGCATTTGAGCATAATTCAATGCAGTGACTATTACGAATGTTAAAAATACACATTATCAGTGACTTTTCTGACTCAGAATCCATAACAAAAATGAATCCTATTCACATCCTCTGTAATTCCATGGGGATTCTATATGGAAAGTTTCCATATATGGTAATTTTCCCCCATAGACTCCCCACAGTTTATACAGGATATGAATCTGCTCCATTATGACAATGAAAACAAGAGATCACTGAAAACTCAGGTGTAATTTCTGATGAATAAACTACAGAATAACAATTACAGAAACCAATACGCAAGTGAAAATCAGTAATCTGAGAATTTAAAATTACCCACTGGGTATTACTATTCTATTTCTGGAGTGAAAGAATAAGTATATAAATATTAAGAAGAAAATAAGTTTCCTATCTTATTTAGTTTAAAATATTCTCTTAATAAAAATTATGATGTCAACTATTAATAGGCAAGAAACACAAAAGTAATTTCACATAAAAACATATGTTGTCAGAAGGAAAGAAAACAAGACACAGTAAGACAAGTCAAAATGTTACACATGCTTTAGCTTTCCAGGCTCCTACATGACCATGCCCCAACATAAATCTCTATGACCTATAATTATTTTTCCATAACTGTGATTTTAGCAATCTGTAGTACTCTACTTATCTAAACTCATGTAATAATTTTTTTTACATTCAGTGCTTTCAGTGGAAACTTTCGAGTTTTTTTATCTTTGTGTATATACTTATATATTTGTATTTTTGCTTTAAGTAATGTGAAAGCATTTAAAATCCAACACAGCTAAATACTAATAGGCAGATTAAAGTGGTAAAATTGCTGTGTTCCTAAATTACCTAGTTTCATTTGAAACTAATAAAAGGTAAAACAAAATACAGTGCTAACATGTCAAACATACTAAGAAAAGCATACAATTATGAATACAATTACTTAATAAGAACGAGGGCTTATACTGAAAAGTTGTCCAGTACTTCTAGTCAAGATGGAGGCATAGGTAAACATGCTACAGAAAAAATTACAACCAGGCCTCAAAACAAATAACACCAAGAACCATCAGAAAATCAAGCTGTATGGAAGTACAACAGCTAAGGATTTAAAGAAGCCAATTCATCCAGACAGATAGGAGGGGTGGAGGAGAGGGGCATGGAGACATGGCGTGGTGTGGAGAAGCAGTGGCAGCAGAACAGGCAGTTCCACATTCATGAGTAGTGGACTAAAATTGGGAAGGATACTTCGGGAGCAAGCAATTACAGACCCTGGTCAGACTGCACAGCCGAGTGTTCCAGCACCATGAAGATAAATCCCCATAACTTCTAGCTGTCAAAACCAGTAGGGGTTGGGGCTGGGGTGGTTAAAGAAACTGCTATATTTTTAGGAGACTCTGCTTAAAGGACCCACATGGCCTTACACGTACACAGACCCACCTACTCTGGGATTCAGTACCAGGGCAATGGCTGGAGGGGCACCAGTCACATATGGGAAGTGAAGTGACTAGAAACAAGGCCAGTGCCAGGTGAATCTCCAGAAGCCAGGCAGTGGCTATGTCCCCTCTCCGAGCCCTCCAACCACACTGAGCCACAAAGCAGTGAAGTGGGTTGCCCTACCCTGGCAATTACCTAAGGCTCTATCCTATACAATTTACCATATGCCTTTTCTACAATAGGCCACGCTACTAAGACAGGGAGTCAAAGCAGCTATAGCTAATACACGAAAACAAACACATGTAGGCTGCCAAATTGAGGACACAAAGAAATATGGCCCAAATGAAAGCACAGAACAAAACCCCAGAAAAAGAACTAAATGAAATGGAGATAGCCAACCTATCACAGGAAGAGTTCAAAACACTGGTTATCAGGATGCCCAAAGAACTCATTGAGTACGGCAACAACATAAAAAAGACCCAGGAAGAAATGAAGGTTACACTAAGTGAAATAAAGAAGAATCTACAGGAAACCACAGTGGAGGGAATAAAGCCAAGATTCAAAGCAATGATTTGGAACATAAGGAAGAAATAAGCATTCAGCCAGAACAAGCAGAAACAAGGATTCAAACAACAAAGATAGTGTAAGAAATCTCTGGAACATCTCCAAATGTACCAACATGTGACTCATAGGGATGCCAGAAGAAGAGGAAGAGCGAGAAATTGAAAACTTATTTGAAAAAATAATTAAAGAAAACTTCCCTAATGTGGTGAAGGAAATAGACATACAAGTCCAGGAAGCACACTGAGTCCCAAACAAGTTGGACCCAAAGACAATAACACAATTAAAACGCCAAAAGTTAAAGATAAAAACAGAATCTTAAAAGGAGCAAGAGAAAAGCAGAGAGTTACCTACAAAGGAGTTCCCATAAAACTCAGCTGATTTCTCAAAAGAAACTTTGCAGGCAAGAAGGGGCTGGCAAGAAGTATTCAATGTGATGAACAGCAAGGACCTACAACTAAAATTACTCTATCCAGCAAAGCTATCATTTAGAATGCAAAGGCAGATAAAGTGCTTCCCAGCAAGGTAAAGCTAAAGGAGTTCATCATCACCGAGGCCTTATTATATGAAATGTTAAAGGGACTTATTTAAGAAAAAGAAGATCAAAACTATGAACATTAAAATGGCAACAAAGTCACAACTATCAACAACTGAATCTAAAAAAAAAAAAAACCTAAAAAACATCTAGAACAAAAACAGAATCATAGGAATGGAGGTCATTTGGAGGGTTATCAGTTGAAAGTGGGAAGGGGGAGAATGGGAGAAAAGGTGCAGGTATTATGAAGTACACTTGGTAGGCACTAAATAGATAGGGGGATACTAAGAGTGGTATAGGAAATGCAGAAGCCAAAGAACTTACATGCACGACCCATGGACATGAACTAAGGGGGGTATTGTTGGAGGGAATGGGGGTACCAGGCAGAGGGGGGAAAAGGGGGAAAACCGAAAAAACAGTAATAGCATAATCCAGCAAACATGTATTAAAAAAGAAGATGATATAATGTAATATCCAGGCTATTGCAAATTCTTGACCTCCAAGTTCTGAAACATAAAGTCAATTCAATCTATCCAGTGTTTAAAAATGAAGACACTGACATTTCTTACTCTTACAGACAAAGAGCAAGTAGGAAAGAAAATTTAAAAGAGGCAGTTATACATGACTCTATGGCAGCAGAAGTCAGAATAGTGAGTACCTTTTAATGAAAAGTAATGTTCACTGGGAACAGTCACCAAAAATGAACTTTCTGCAGTAACAGAAATGTTCTGTATCTTGATCTGGGTAGTGGTTCCATGAGTGTAAATACAGGCAAAAATTAACTAAGCTGCACAGTTTGACTTAATGCATTTTATTTTATGTAAACCATATCTTAATTTAAAAAGTAAAAGTATCCAATACAAGCAAAGTACTGCAATTACATTGAATTACTCAGAATTAAGGATAAGAATCATGACATCAAATGTTAGAAAATAATTCACCTTTCCAGGATCTAGTACAGCAGGGAATACAGTTACCAAGAATTTATTATAAAAATTTAGTAAAACTATCCCAGATAGTTTGGAAGATCCTTTCTGAACTTAAAAAAAAAAAAAAAACTTGTATGACAATATTCTGTCTTCTGAACAATATTCTGTCTTTGGTAGTCCGGTAGCTATGCAGACCAAAAGCAAACCAGTTTTCCACATAGCACATGGTGATATTAACAAAACATCAGGTTTAATGATCAAGAAAGGCTATGTTGTGCCCTGGCTAGTATGGCTCCGTGGGATTAGGCACCTGCCTGTGAACTGAAGGGTCAGGGCACATGCCTGGGCTGTGGGCTAGGTCCCTGGTTGGGGGCGTACAAGAGGCAACCTATTGATATATCTCTCGTGTCGATGTTTCTCTTCCTTTCTCCCTCCCTTCCCCTCTCCAAAAATAAAAATAAAATCTTTAAAAAGTAAAATAAAGGGAAAGCCTACGTTGCCCTGGCCAAGTGGCTTAGTTGGTTGGAACATCATTCCAGTACACCAAAGGTCGCAGGTTCAATCCCTGGTAAGGGCATATACCTAGGTTGTATGTTCGATCCCCTATAGGGGCACAAACAGAAGGCAGCCCATGGATGTTCCTCTCTCATGAGCATCGATTTTCTCTTTCCCTCTCTCTATTCGCCATTCTCTAAAATCAACAAAAATATATCCTTAGGTATCCTCGGGTGAGGAAGGAAGGAAGGAAGGAAGGAAGGAAGGAAGGAAGGAAGGAAGGAAGGAAGGAAGAAAGAAAGGAAGAAAGAAAGGAAGAAAAGCTGTGTCTGCTTGGTAAACCTGGCCAGACTAGAGTCCCTAGTCCAAGAACCCAAAGATCCCCCACACTGAGTTTCAGATTCCACTTTCAGCTACACAAATAATAATATTAGTTTCCCTTTAGTAGATAAATATTTCTGTTCATACCTAGGTTCCTACATAAACAAAATTCCATGACTGAAATGAAACCATGAAGGTCTTTGCCTCTTAATAAGCTGTTTCTATTTCTGGGATGAGAATGAAGAAGATCAAAAGTTTATTTAGCCTTATGGTATACTGATTTTTAAGGTGGTTATTAAGAAATAGAAGAACCTTTTGACCCTCCCCCTTTTCCTGCCTATGAAATTCAGACGGAAAACTTATTCCAGGAAGGAAGTCTTAGGATGTTCGCCTTAGCAGCCTAGTTTGAATTGAGTATGGTGGATGGGAGGGCATCAAACAGAGGCCTGTTTTATTAGATTACCCCGTGTCTCATTGTTTCTGGGTTGCCTAACAAAAAATTACCTGCCATGTGTGTTCTGCTTTTCCTCAATTACTTGTAAATCTCCCATTCTCACTTGTGAAATCTAAAATCCCATTCCCAGCCCCCCAATTTTTCTCCTTTGTCCAAAATGTCATATATAGCTAATTTTACCTCACTGTCTTTGGAATTTTCATGCTTATGTGAATTCCCCATGAGCATGTATTAAAATCTGATTTCCTCCTGTTAATCTGGCTCTGTTACTTTGACAATTAGCCCAGCTAGAAGAACTTAGAAGGTGGGAGAAAAAGTATTACATATATTTTTAGCCCCCACAACAATTCCAAATGTACCATTACGTAAATTCAAAAAATATTTTTAAATTATTAGAAAATAACATTGTCACATGCTGAATGAGACACTGCATCTTATTGTTAATGTATCTTGACCTTGATTAGGCAATGTGGTAATTTCAGAAATGGGAAGCTACCATGTGAAACAGCAAAAATAATTAACCCTTTGAAAAAGCCAATCAAGAAACAGAAGAACTGAGGATTATATAGTCTCTTGAAATATTAGAAATACTAGAATAATCATCAGCTGTGCACAAATAGTCACACTGATCACTTGAAATCAGAAAGAAAAGGTCAAAGTACAAATTCTTATGAAACGTGTTTCTTAAATTTCTTCCCTAGTCCCCTACACCTCTCAAAGATAGTGTCTTGCCAATTTTTAATGTTCTAGGCTAGCATATTGAGTCTCTTTAGAAATTCTTAACTGTCATCTTTGCTTATAGATATGACCAAATGTTCTGCAGAGCCTATACAACTGCATTACGATTTTATATATTTATTATATATTGTATTTTACAGTAAACTAGAGAAAACTTTAAAATCATAAGGAAAGTACATTTACAGTAGTGTGATTGACAAGCTATATTACTCAACATCCAACATTAAATAATCCTCAAATTACTTAGGCCGGTCATTATTTTATAAATAATCAATTTTAGCTGTCTCCAAGTGCTGTCCAGCCCAGTTCATTGTGCAGGGCCTGCTTCTGCACCAAAACAATTTCATTGCATAAGTTTTAAGACAAATATGATGCTGCTGGACTGTAATGCTAGCCAGCATATCAAAATTGAAGCCATTGTGCAAATTTAAAAATCCATCTTCAAAAATGAAGCATATTTCTTATTCTTTCTTAACCCATATGAAATGTCTATTCCTATGTTTTTATAAAAATATGGAGGAAGAGGTTATAGTGATACCTTTATCCTTTTAGATGAAAAAAAAGTAAGCTCTTTTTTCCTTTCTAATAAACACTATCATCATTGATCCTCCCCAGTATCTCTTTTAAGGTTAAAGAACCATTACAGAACCCATAACAAGAGATCAGTGACAGACTTGATCCTATCAATTAACACATTCTAGTGAGGCTAACTGGATTCCTGTGCTCCTTCCTTCTTTCTGAAGGCCTGGTTTTGACCACATTGACCTCCCTGGCCTTAGGATAAATAACCCAGTTAAGGGACAGTCCCTTCTCTGAGACCAATTCCTTTGTAATTAGAGCAAAAATACAAAGGCTGTTAATGCCCTAAGGCAAAGTGATATGCACTCCAAGCCAATGTAACCCTGACAGCAAGCAGATTTCTAAACAGCAAATAAGTGGGATCCATTTACTTACATGAAGATTCAGTGCCAAACATGGCTGGCTCCAAAGGCTGCTTTAAAAAAAAAAAAAAGATTTGAAGAAAGGGGAAAAAAGAGAAGGAAGAAAAATCAAGGAGAATGTATGTGTAAGAATGAAGAGATGAGCCTCTACACAGCAGGGGTTTTGAAGACAGACAATGCAGTCCAAGCTGTGTCCAGCTGCCAGATTCTCCTCTTAGAAGCTTCAGTGTTCTTCCGTGTGACTAAAAAACAAGGTTTCCTATAGCACCAAAAACCAGAACCGAAGAGCTGCTTTTGGAAATCCAATAGGGAAAGGCAGGCCAACGTGGCTCTTCTGGGATGCGGTGAGGCAGGACTAAGTAGCAGCAGAGGCAGAACTGGGAGCAGCAGCAACAGAGGATACTGCAATCCTCAGCCCTGCTGTAGCAGTAAGACAATAGCAGGGCTCATGCATACACTGATGACGTCAGAGACACTGCACAGACCAACTGTGCTGCTGAGCCAGAGGCTCCAGGGCCTTCAGGGAAAACAGCAATTCAAAGGGGAATTCTTTTGTCACAAAATGCACAAGACCAAGAGGCACATATATATTTCCCCTCCTGACAAGATCTTCATCCTGTGATACCTGGCACGAAAAAAGAACTCAGTGAAATTTAAGTATTGGCTTTATAACAACTAACCACAAGAATATCATGCAGAGCAGCATTCTTGGTTTTGTGCAGCAAGTAGAACTTTGCAAGGGAATTAAGAATATAAAAACTGAGAAAAATAATCTACCTTTAAAAATAACTATAGAACTCATTCGTTTTTTTTCTATAGGCTGATGGTAGACTGATAGATCAAGGGAAGTATACTCAATCACAAAAATGTGAAAATATGTGTACTATTGAACACACATTCTGGGCATATAAATAAACACAAATGTAATAGTAAAAGAACAGTGTAAGTGCTTAGAACACTGCTTGGCACACAGTGAGCACTCAAATGTTAGTGATTACATCATTAGTTATTTTGCAACTATTATTCAAATGTGAAAACACTGCTCTGAATATAGTTATGTACATGTATTTCTCCTATCCTATCCCTTTCAACTTATTTTTTCCTAATGAGAATTCCTGTCATTTTCCATAGTAACTCAGTTACTTTAAGGCTACATGCACACACCTGTGTATACCTGTTTGTAAGTGGTCAATTATGACCAACAAACATAGTTCTTTTTGACCTACCCACGCAAAGAAATAATTGAAGATGTTAATGTTTTGTCTCTTAACTCACTTAACAAATAAAGGCATTCACACATTATCTTTACTCTTAGAAATCTGTTTTTTAAAAAAAAGCTAAAGGTGTATAAACTTTCATTAGAATCAACACAAAGAAACTTTGTTTTAATGTTTTTAAAATATTGAAATGATAAAAAATGACAAGAAAAAAATACTGAAATGTACAAAGTGTATGTGTGTATACGTGTGTGTATATGTAGTCCCATAATTCCACTTTTTAAATCATATAAAGTAGGAAGTTCAAGAGCTCATTTCCTCTCCACTCATTCATCCAAAGTATATACTTTTTCCAATATTATCTTATGTTTACACAAAGATGTTTTTATATAATTACAGCTTTTAAACATTAAATTCTGGTATAAATGTGGAACTGAAAATTATCACCTAAAATATCATTAATAGCTTTTCTGGTCAGTATAAGCAAATCCATCCCATCCTTTCAATGGCTGTATAATATTGCATTACATGGAGCATAATTTATTCAAGGTAATTTGACCTTTATCTTACTGAAAATTAAGAAAATGCAATGATGCTAAATATAAGATAAAGGGCAAATATTCTGTTGTAGAAAAGAAAAACAATAACTAGTATTTATTGAATGTCTACTATGTGCCAGATACTATCCTGGGAACTTAACATGTATTAACTTATTTAATCTTCATAATATTCCTACGAGGTAGATACCATTATTACCCACAATGGATATATGGTGAAATAATTTGCCAAGGCTACTAAGGGTAGTAAATGATAAGCTAAGATTCAACCCTACACAATCTGCTTCCAAAACACATGCTTTTAACTATACTTCCATAAGGCCTTTTGAGATATAAATACATAATTACCAAAATTATATTTTAAAAATTCAACTAAAATTAAAGAAAAATATAAATTAATTTTAAATGTCGAGAAAAAAATCCTTAAAAGAGAAAAGAAAATGACAGAAAGGACTATGCCAAAAATTGCAAGAATTAACAAAAATGCATCCCTCCCAAAATAATCATTCAGGTCAACAACCAGGAGAGAATTTAAATAATGGTGTTGAGATACACCTATAGGAAGTGAGAGAGGGCAATATACTTCTGAAGAGTTGAAACCAGAATATTATCTTACATAAGATATATTTTAAATGCATACCAGATGTTGAACACGAATAAGTCACACAAATAATGGATGGATGTGGCCTTCAGAAAGGCAAGAGGAAAAGTAGAATGAGAAAATGATCCCTGGGTAAGAGAGGTTTTCAACCAGAAGCCACAGTCTATACACAATAATTGTCTTGCTTACTCATTGATATAACTCCTTTTCTCAGCTCATATGCAAGGAAGTATATCTGCTCATATTAATGCATTTTTCTGAGTGCCTATACTTATTTCTTGGAACAGACATTTAAAAGAAGCAAAAGGCGCAATATTTTTCAAAAAGGCTGCTTTTTAGAAAACTATAACTATGTTAAAAGACATTAGGTGTCTCACTTGCCAACACAACTGGACACGAATGACAGTATCTGACTCCTATTAAGTTTTCTATAATCTCTGAAGGCCTGAGGTATTTCTAAACACTTTAGACTTGGGATACATATTTGACAAAATAGATTCCAAAAATTTAGCTTGCTCCAATTCTTTCCTTTAGTTAGCTGTCATGAGCTCAGAGAATGAAGACAAATTTTAATGCATTGCCTAAGGAAAAAAAAATGGAACAAATAAAACTGATATGATATGCCTGACAACACTCCAAAAAAAAAAAAATCACATTAATACATTCCAAAAGAAAAATGATCTGTAAATTATCAGTTCTAATTTTGTCAGCCCGCCTGCCTGCCACTTTTCCCTTCCACTAGTTAAGAGAGTATTATTAATTTCAGGATAAAATTAGCAATGAAAGAAAAGATCAATATTCAAAATAATCAGTGCTGAGAATAACTACTGTTGAATTAGAATATGGTTGATAAAGAAAAATAATGGTGAAATCTTCAAGTAAATTAATAGTCACTATTAGAGGAAACCCATTCATAAATCTAGTCAACAACTATCTCCAGGCAGCCTACTGTTCTGCAGTGTAGGGGCACAGCCAAACTCCCTCCTCTACCTCTTCTATATAGCTTATATTCTAGTGGGTGAGATAGAAGAACAAATATGTAATACGTCGAGTGGTAGTATGTGTTATAAAGAAAGATAACGGGAATTAAAGGATGAAGAGTGATTGAATGGAAGGGTAGTTTAGATAAAATTGTCAGGTAATGCCATCCTTTTAAAGAGATGACATTTCAACAGAGACTAGAAAAACACTGAGGGAAAACCACACAAATAACATGGAAATCAGATGGGAGAAAAAGCATTCCAGAAAAAAATAATTAAAATAAATCTATTCTTGAATCATTAGGAATGATTGTTCCCTACTACATTAGGCCACACTACCAAGATAAGCATCTCTCTACCTAGTACACAGAAACAAACACAGGGAGGCTGTCAAAATGAGGAAACAAAGAAACATCGCCCAAATAAAAGAACAGATCAGAATTCCTGAAAAAAAGAGCAAGATTAAATGGAAATAAGCACTCTATCAGATGCAGAGTTCAAAACACTGGTTATAAGTATGCTTAAGGAACTTAGTGAGGACCTCAACAGCATAAAAAAGATCCAGTCAGAAACCAAGGATACACTAATTGAAATAAAGAACAATTTACAGTGAAATAACAGTAGAGTGGATGAAGCCGAGAACCAAATCAATGATTTGGAACATATGGAAGCAAAAAAACAACCACACAGAACAACAAGAAGGAAAAAAGAATAAAAAAAAATGAGGATGGTATAAGCAGCCTCTGGGACAACTTCAAGAGGTCCAACATTCACATGATTGGGGTACCAGAAGAAGAGAAAGAGCAAGATTGGAAATCTATTTAAAAAAATAATGAAAGAAAATTTCCCTAATTTGGTGAAAGAAACAGACATGCACGTCCAGGAAACAGAGAAAGTCCCAAACAAGATGGATGTCAAGAGGCCCACTCCAAGACACATCATAATTAGAATGTTGAAGGTTAAAGATAAAGAGAGAATCTTAAAAGCAGCAATAGAAAAGCAGATAATTACCTACAAAAGAGTTCCCATAAGACAGCCAGCTGATTTCTCAAGAAAAATTTTGCAGGCTAGAAGGAATTGGCAAGAAATATTCAAAGTCATGAAAAGCAGGGACCTAAAGTCAAGTTTGCTTTACCCAGCAAAGCTATTGTTTAGAACTGAAGGGCAGAGAGAGATTCCCAGACAACAAAAAGCTAAAGGAGTTCATCATCACCAAGGCCATATTATAGGAAAAGTTAAAGGGACTTATTTAAGAAAAAAGAGGAACATCAAAACTATGAAAAATAAAATGGCAAAAATACATATCTTTCAACAATTGAATCTAAAAAACAAACTAAGCAAACAAGAAGAACAGAAAACAGAATCATGGATACGAAGAGCCTTTTGATGGTTGCCAGATGGGAAGGGGGTGTGGGGGAATGCATGAAGAGGTGAGGGGATCAAGAAGTACAAATATGTAGTTAAAGAATAGCCATGGGGGACTTCCGGCCAAGATGGAGGCTTAGACCGACACACTCTGTCTCCCTCCACATCTAAGAAGGACTACAACTACTGCAAAACCAAAAATAACCAGAAGTTCCAAAAAATAAAACTACATAGAAGTCCAATGTATGAAGTTATAAACAAGTGGTGCTTGTCCGGACAGGTAGGAGGGGTGAAACCAGGGTGGATAGGTCAAGCTGTGCTGTCAGCGGCAGCAGTGGCTACAGCGGCGGGACTGCGAGAAACATCAGGGGAGCAGTCCTGGCTGCAGTCGAGACCGTCAGCTCACGATTCTAACATTGAGGAAGGGAGACCCGCATTGCCTCAGACTGTGAGGCCCAGAGGTCGTGGGGATGGAGGAAGAGGCTCCCAGTCTGTCAGCAGAGTAACGGCAGGAATCCATCTTGGACCCCCGCCCCCACACGAAGCGTCACAGTGTGGTGAGAAGGGTCACCGGGTTGTGAGAAGTGCTCAGGGCTCTGCACCCGATAGCGTAGGAGGTGTGACAGCCCTGCCCAAGAAGGAAAGATAAATGAAAATGGTCAGGATGGCAGGAATAATGATTGAAATACCAATCATGCAGCTAACCAAAAAGCAAATAAGGGACTTAACCGATGAACAAATAGAACATCTTTCTGAGGCTCAGTTCAGAGCCATAGTCATAAGGCAGCTTACAGAATTAACAAAAGATATTGAACAAGATCGGGAAGGAATGAAGGCTAGTCATGCTGAAATGATCGAAAACACATACGAGACATGTGGTGAGGAAACGAAAACCAGAGATCAAATCAACAAATCTGAACATAGGGAAAGAATAAACAGACAACCAGTGCAAAAAGAGGATACAAAAAGTGAGGAATATGAGGAGAGGCTCAGAAACCTCTGGGACAGCTATAAGCAAACAAACATTAGAATAATAGGGTTGCCAGAAGGTGAAGAAGAACTAGAAATTGAAAAATTATGTGAAAAAATAATGAAGCAGAATTTCCCTAATTTGGGGAAGGAAATAGACTTACAGGTCCAGGAAGCACAGAGAGTTCCAGAAAAACTGGACCCAGGGAGAACCACTCCAAGACACATTATAATCAAAATGTCAAAAATTAAAGATAAAGAGAGAACCTTAAAAGCAGCGAGAGAGAAGAGAAGAATTATGTACAAAGGAGTCCCAGTTAAACTATCAGCTGATTTCTCAAAGGAAACCCTGAAGGCGAGAAGGGACTGGCAAGAGATATTCAAAGTAATGAAAATCAAAAACCTACAGCCACAAATACTCTATCCAGCGAAGCTGTCATTCAGAATAGAAGGACAGAGAAAGTGCTTCCAGGACAAAGTAAAACTGAACGAGTTCATTAGATCCAAACCACTGTTATATGAGATGTTAAAGGGACTTGTTTAGGAGAAGAAGGATCAAAACTATTAACGTTAAAATGAAAACTGTATCACAACAACCAACAACAGAAGCTAGGGAATCGAAACAAAGGCAAACTAAGTAGGCAACAAGAGTGGAAAAAGAATTATAGGCATGGGGAACACATTGGGGAGTGGTCAGAGGAGAGGGGGAGGGGGGAAAAGAGAGGGAGATGATGCAGGAATTAAGAAGCATAGTAGGAGGAAATGAAGTAGACAGGAAGAGATTGAGAAGAACTATATGCACAACCAATGGGCATGGACTAAAAGGGGGGAACAACTGGAGGGAGAGGGGGTCACTGGGTGGAGGGGAGCAGAGGGAAAAGAAATTGGGACAACTGTAACAGCATCATCAATAAAACATATTAAAAAAAAAAAAAAAAAGGAATAGCCATGGGGATATCAGTACAGTATAGGAAATGGAGTACCCAAAGAACTTATGCACAAACCCCATGGACATTAACAATGGTTGGGGATTGTTTGTGTGTGTGTGTGTTGGGGGGTTGCTGGAGGTGGGAGGTAGAATCAGGACAACTGTAATAGCATAATTAATAAAATATAATTAAAAATTAAAAAATAATGGTAAAAAAGAATCATTGTTCCATGGAAGATATCCCCTTCAGTGCTATGATGATGTCAAATGTGGTTGTGCTGAACTATGCTTGATAGCAAAAATATCATCTTTTCTAACCTAAAGAATTTACTCTCCAATGAACTGAAAACATGTGTTCTTCCCTTTAAGGTTTAATAGACTAAATATATCTATATATGCAAATACACAAATGTTTATAAAAATCACCATAGAATCAACATTCAAAGTAGCTTCCTACCACAGACAACTAATTTAATTAACATGTTATTAATGTGGTAAAAACTTAAACCACATATTTTCTCTAGAGTAGACACAGTAACTAATTTTGAAAGCGTCATATCTGGACTTTCTCTGAAGCCATCTCCTTTGTTCACATTAGTTTTATTGTTTTAGTATTCTTCCTGATGTCTATTTAGCATGTTAAAGTTGTGTCTTTTAGAATACCACCTAACATTTATAAAGCATTATTTAAAAAACAGAAAAAAGTGTTTTAATAATATATAAACTACAAAAAAAATGAAAGAATCAATTATTCTGTTCTTTGATTTAAAAAAAAAGAAGTACAAATTTAAAATTAAAAGCATATTCATTGTAAAGCTCCCAGGTATTTTAGAAATTTGATTTCTTTGTATATGGCCATAAAGTGTGTTCCTTCCTGCTTCAACACAGTACCACAGATATAGTAAGCCTTCTAAAAAGTAAGTATATTTTATTCCTGAGCCCTAGAGCAAAAATTCTGGTATACTAATCTTACGAGGAAATGAATTCAAAATACACACACAAGAGAGAGAGAGACAGAGAGAGAGGTGGGTACTAGTATACTTGCTTTAAAGTAACTCTAAAATAGGAAACATAAACTATTTTTTAAAGTGTATGGCAATTACTTTAAGATGTTTTATCTTCAAAAAGTATTCACCACAAAAGTACTACATAGCAAGCTCCTATAAGCTGTATTTTAAACGACTAATTTCACAAAAATCTGATTTGTAAACCATAATTAGCTCTTGCCAAAGGTCCATCCACTGGGATTTTGTCATTATACTGGGTATGGAAAGTGACTCTCTGCCCTGGTGAAAAATTTTCCAAAAGCCTTTGTTCTTTAGTTGTCACCTGTCAGATAACTGTGTTACCATTACTGAAAAGTTCAAATTCAGGGTAATATAATTTTGCATTAGCTGTACACATTTTGTGCAAAGACTCTTACTTCCTCATAAGCACCTCACCTCACACCCCACTTTCACCCCATCCAATCTAAGGGAGTCACCCACTTACCAAGCAACCACCACCCATGGTTAGTCTAACCTTAATTTTATTCTGAAACCTGTACCAATTTACTATTCAGTGAAACTAGAAATTAAGAAAAAGGCTGTGTGGTTTTTTAAAAAGGCTAGTTATCCATCAGAAAAAAAATCTGAACATGTTAACCCTCAGAGGATTAAGGATAAAAATTGAAATTCTCCAATTCACTTCATTACATTAATTCCACCTATAAGATCAGGCCACACACATGCACAAAATAACCACCACAATGGCAAAAATGTTTTACAGAAACCACAAGTTCTCTGTAGACTATGTGTATATTTTATTTTCTCTGTGGCATAATCTGAACTCAGATATTTGTACTCTAAGCCTTCTGGCCCAGAGGGGAGAAATGTGGATGAATATAGGTTGTAGTATAAGATTGTTTGAGTATGACCCAAACTGAAATAGAAGAAACAAGGGTACATCTGAGCAATTCCCATAAGTGCTTATCCTAAATTATCACAATTTATATACAACAAACTCATACATACTCAGGAATAAGTTCATGCACAATATTTTAAAAATAAAAATCCAGCTAGCATAATTTTTAAATATAAATTTAAAATATCATATTTTAAGCAATTCTACATGGCTGGAAAATATTTTAATTTTACCTGTATAATCCATAATGAAGCAATAGGCAGGAAACCAGGTATTTTCCAAAGTACAACTCTATCAGACATGAAATGAAACAGCTCCCCAGACAGCCAAAGTGCTCTGGGGAAAGCCTTGCCATGTGACAGAGTACATGCATACTTCTGCTTATCTCAACTAAAGCTGCAAAAGCCATGGCTTTGCTCTCCTTTGCCTGTTCTTTCAAAGTCATCATAGAAAAGACTCTCTTAGAAAAGAATTGCTATTTCTTTCCATTTATTTCCTAAAATATTAGTTTAAAACTAGGAAAAAGTAATCCTCTTCTCTCTCTTAAATGAAAACACAAGATATCTACACTTCTACCTGGTACCCAGTCTTACAAACCCACATAACCTGAAAGGATTTAGTGTCCAAAGTTTTAAAAAGAATATAATTTTGTCATTACAGAAAGCAAGGATCACAATAAAGAGGGTCACATGATTTTTTTGGTTTCCCAGTCCATATCAAAGTTATGTTTATACTATAATCTATTACACATGCAATAGCATTCTGTTAAAAAAAAACTGTACATACCTGAATTTAAAAATATTTTATTGCTAAAAAATACTAACCAACAACTGAGCCTTTAGCAAGTCAAAATCTTTCTGCTGGTGGAAGGTCTCACTTCAATGTTGATGGCTGCTGCTGATCAGGATGTTGGTTGTTGAAGGCTGGGGTGGCTATGGCAATTTCTTAAAATAAGACAATGAAGTCTGCCTCATCAACTGATTTCCTCTCATAAACAATATTCCTGTAGCAAGGGGGAGGAGGGGGAAGAGAAGCAACTCCTCCCATGTTTTATCATGAGATTCCAGCAATTCAGTCACATCTTCAGGCTCCACTTCTAATTCTGGGTCTTCTGCCATTTCCTCCACTTAAGTCTTGAACCCTTCACAGTCATCCACAAGGGCTGGAATCAACTTCTTCCAAGCTCCTCTTAATGTTGATATTTTGACCTTTTCCCATGTATCACAAATGTTCTTAATGGTGTCTAGAATGATTAATTCTTTCGAGAAGATTTTCAATTTACTTTGCCCAGATCCATCAGAGAAATCGCTAACTATGGCAGCTATAGCCTTATGTGATGTGTTTCTTAAATAACAGGAATTGAAACTCCAAATCCATGGGCTGCAGATTGATGCTAATGTTGGCAGGTATGAGAACAACATTAATCTCCAATCTCTTTGGGTGACTAAATGCGTTGTCAATAAGCAGTGACATTTTGAAAACAATCTTCTTTCTGAGTCGTTGGTCTCAACAGCGGGCTTAAAATATTTAGTAAACTATGTTCTAAACTGATGTCCTTTCATCCAGGCTTTGTTGTTTCATTTATAGAGCACAGGTAGATTTAGCGTAATTCTTAAAGGCCTCAGGATTTTTGGAATAGTAAATGAGCACTGGCTTCAACTTAAAACAACCAGCTGCATTAGCCCCTAACAAGAGAGTCATCCTGTCCTTTGAAGCTTTGAAGCCACCTATGAATGTCCAAAATGGCATTTTCTTCCAATATACGGCTCTTTCATCTGCATGGAAAGTCTTCAGTTTAGTGTAACCATCTTCATTAATTATCTTAGCCAGATCTTCTGGATAATTATCCTGTAGCTTCTACATCAGCACTTGCTGATTCATGCTGTACATATATGTTATGGAGATGGCTTCTTTTCTTAAACCTTGTAAACCAAGTTCTGCTAGTCAAACTTTTCTTTGGCAGCTTCCTTACCTCTCCTCAGCCTTCACAGAATTGAAGAGAGTCAGTCAACTTTGCTCTGGATTAGGTTTTGGCTTAAAAGAACAATGTGGCTAGTTTGATCTTTTATCCACTATAATTTTCTCCTATAGCAGCAACAGGCAGTTTCATTAAATTAGTATTCATGTGTTTGGTTAAGTAACACTTTTAATTTCCTTCAAAAACTTTTCCTTTGCATTTACAACTTGGCTAACTGGCACAAGAGGTCTAGATTTAGGCCTCTCTAGGCTTTCAACATGCCTCACTAAGTAAGCTTAGTCCTTTTTTTTTTTTTAAAGATCTTATTTATTTATTTATTTATTTATTTATTTATTTATTTATTTTAATAATTTCTTTTATTTTTTGGTTTTTCAATTACAGTTGTCCCATTTTTTTCCCCCTCTTATTTATTTTTAGAGAGAGGAGGAAGGAGGGAGAACGAGAGGGAGAGAAACATGTGTGAGAGATACATCAACCATTATCTCTCACATGCCCCCAAATGGGGACTTGGCCTGCAACCCAGGCATGTGCCCTGACTGGAAATTGAACCAGCGACCTTTCATTTCATAGGATGGCACGAATCCACTGAATCACACTGGCCAGGGCTATAGCTTTTGATTTAAAGTGAGACATGACTCTTTCTTTCACTCGAACACTTTGAGGCCATGTGGAGTTATTAGTTGGCCTAATTTCAATATTGTTGTGTCTCGGGAATAGGGAGACTGAAGGAAAGGGAAAGAGACAAGAAAGAGTAGGTTGGTGGAGCAGTCAGAACACACACGCAGTCAGAACACATACATTATTAACGTAGCCATCTTATATGGCCACAGTGTGTGATGCCCAGAAACAATTACAAAAGTGAAGAGGACCAGTTTTGCCATCCTGAAGCTGCATTTTGGGATACTTATTTTAAGCTATTTATTAAGAAACAAAGGACTCAGAAAGAACCTTTGACCCACTCCCTTCCTGCCTAAGAGATTCAGATGAAAAGGCCTATTCCACAAAAGAAATCTTAGGATATTCACTTTAATTTAATGAAATATAGTAAATAGGAGAGCTTCCAGCAAGGGCCTGTAAGCTAGGCACCCACTGTGTTCCATTGTTTCTGGGTTGCCTAGCAAAAAATTGCCTGCCATGTATGTTCCACTCTTCCTCAACTACTGATAATTCACTTATTCTCACTTCTTAAATCTAGGACTCCCATTCCCCCCTTTTCTTCTTTGTTCAAAGTGTCATACATACCCAACGTTACCTCACTCTCTTCCGAATTTTCATGCTTATGTGAATTCCCCATGCACAGGTCTTAAAATTTTGATTTTCTTCTGTTAATCTGACTCTGTTAATTTATTAACCCAGCAAGAAAAATTTAGAAGATGGGAGGAAAAGTACTATATATTTTTAGTCCCACAATAGTAACTTGAAAGATCACTGATCATAGAGAACTTTAACAAGTATAACAATAAAAAAGTTGGCAATATTGCAGTAAATAAGAAAATGTGATACAGACACAAAAAGAGTGAATGCTTTTGAAAAAAATGGCACCAATAGACTTGCTCTACATGGGATTGCCATAAACTTTCAATTTGTAAAAAACACAATATCTGTGAAGCACAATAAAGCAAATTAAAATGAGTTATGCCTATGCCTGAATATTCATTCATTTCATAGTATGCATATTTGATCCATTTAAATCTGATTAATTTGTAAACACACCAAATAAAGGTAATTAAAAGACAATCATTTAACACATATCTAAAACTTTCAACATATTTGTCTGAGTCCTGAAACAGACATCTGATGGAAAAAATATATGGTCATTTCTGAGACACTATCTGATACAGTCTTTAAAGTCACATTACGATGTATGCTGAGCCATCATTTCCTTAATTGCCAAATGTTTTGATATCGTGTGTGTCCTGGCTGAAACTTTAAATAAACTTTCACAATGGCCACCTCTATTTCATCTTGATACAATTCTATACCTTACCCAAAGACAGATATAATTTTTTTTAATTTTAACAGCATTTTTCCCCCAAGCAACCTGAACTGTTGAACAATTTTTAATTTAGAGATATATTAAATACTCCCCCAAATTGCAACTACTTTGAGGAAGATATGGTATTAGTTGTCTAGAATGGTTTTGGAATAGTGGGATGTTTTGTTTTTCTTCTTTTTTTCTTTTTCTTTTTCTTTTTTTTTTTTTTTTTTTGCTACTTTGCTTTCTACTGAATGAGTTTCTCTATAATTACAAAGTTGACAATACTATAAGATATGATTTCTAATTTTCAATACAATACCAAAAGTATAGTACAGAAATCTAAAAATTCTGGGCTCAATATCATCACTTAACAGATCTCCCCAATAATTTTATAAAATAAATGAGAAAGCATCATTTTATTCAGCCATCTAGTCAATGCTTCATTACCAGACCTTAATTCTCTTTATCTTAATCTAGAGTACTGGTTGGAAAGCTTTCCATGAGCTATAAAAATTTGATATAGTAACTTCTTTCTAGTAATCAAGATGTGCAAATGGCTAACACATAAATGGCATGACTGTTTTAAAATGGTAAGCTCAAAAGGCCTAATAACAACTGTCTTAATTTCCAAACAACCTACAAGTTTGTGCAAACACTGACAGGCATTATCAGATGTCACATGAAATAATATTTTATGTCTTTCACAATTTAGCACTGTTAGCATGGATTTTTAAGGTTATCTAATTATTTTAACCGTTTCATTTTTATCCTTTATATTTTATAATTCTTAAGTTACAGATACTTTAAGAAAATTTATTTTTAAAAATAATTTTTAATATGTTTATTGATTTGAGAGAGAGGAAGGGGGAGAGAGAGAAAGAAACATGGATGTGAGAGAAAAACATCGATCCACTGCCTCCCACATGCACCACGACCTGTGATCAAACCCACAACCTAGGTATGTGCCCTGCCTGGGAATTGAACCCCCAACCTTTTAGTGTATGAGACAATGCTCCAACCAACTAAGCCACACCAGCCAGGGCTTAAGGAAATGCATTTTATTAACCAAATGAGAAAAACTAAATTAGAACGTATAATAGGTGAATAAATACATGGATACCTATAAAACCTGCAATCTACAGTTAAGTGATCACACCTCAGAAATCCAGTAGAGTGGTTAAGAGCCAGGCTTTGAGTCAGATAGAAAAGGTTCAAGTTGCACCTTAGCCATTTATTAGATAGATGATCCTAAGCAAGTTTTTAAATCTCTTTAAGCCTCAGTTTGCTCATAAATTAAGTGACAAAGGTCCTAGATGAATTCCTGGAACTTGATAACAACTAACATGTAAATAGCATTTAATGTGTACCAGATATTGTTCTAACTCATGCATAAACTTATTTAACCCTCACAACAACTCTATGAATTATTATCCTCATTTTATAAATGAAAAAACCGAGGCATGGAGGGTAAATAACCTACCTAATGTCATACACTATACATACCAAATCCAGGACTCAACACGAGTAGCCTATCTCAGAGTCCTTATGCTTAACCACTAAAAAGAAGGCGATCAATAAATGGAAGCAAAAAAATAAAAATCATTTCAAAAAAAACAGGTTCATTCTTTCCAATAAAACCAATACTGCAGTTTGCCAAATATTTTAGTTCAGTTTTTGAAAAAATCTCTTTCTATATTCTATGTTCAATTTCAATAAATGGAAAACTTAGAGAAACAGAATGAAAGAGATAATGTTTAAAGTCATTGTGATAGCTTACAATAGGGATGCATTAGCCAGTTAAGCAGAAGTACTCAAGTGCAGAAAGTTATAACTCTAAAAGGACCTATATTACACTGCCTCCCACTCCCAGCAACCGCTAAGTCCCTCCCTCTCTACTTTTCAGTTCTCTAAATGTCACAGTATATACTACTTGCCTGGTTTCTAAAGAGTTTGAACAGTTTCGCCCTGACTGGTGTGGCTGAGTTGGCTGGGCATAGTTCTGCAAAGCAAAAGGTCGCTGGTTCAACTCCTAGTCAGAGCATATGCCTGGGTGGCGGGTTCAGTCCCCAGTTGGGGTGGAATGCATACAAGAGGCAGCCTATTGCTGTTTCTCTTCCTCTCTTTTTCCCTCCCTTCCCCTCTCTCTAAAAATAAAATAAAATCTTTTTTTTAAAAAGAAGTTTTAACTGTTTCCTCTAACTTCAAAACTCACTCAGTAGGAGAGCTTCCAACTAATCTCCCTACGTTTCTCCCCAAGAATCTTCTGTACCCCCAACTCACCCTCAGCAAAGGAAACTTGCTCCAATGCCTGGATATACCCTCCACAGCAACAATCACATCACTGCCCACTATGCAGTAACAAGTCACCAGAGTCAGAGTTTCTTCTAGGGTCACTTGTTGGAGCCTATCGCCCAGAGACCACTCAACTTACTAACTCAGCAGCAGCCCAAACTGCACCCCAAAAACCCCATCCCAGATTCCTGCTACAATTTAACCCTTCATGGTGCAGGCTAGAAGAAGCATAGTTACTGAATCAAAAGACCTGGGCTTTAGTATCAACACTGCCACTAACTATCTCTATAGTCTGATAAGTCCTGGAACCTCTGTAGGTGTCCATTCCCTCACTGGTAAAATAAGGAGGTTAAACTGGATCATCCCTAAAATCTCATCTAACTCTAATGATCTAGGATTTGACTTTTAACCAACTACAGCTGGAGGAGAAAGCCCAAGAAACTCCCTTCAGGTAACTGTTCCTCCTCTAGCCCACGCCTTCCCCTCTTCCATTCTGCTGGAGCTTTGAGAACACCCCACCTCAGGTGTGGGAAACCAGGGTCAGGGTACACTGTCCAAATCCAGTGCATTTACACTGAGTGGCTGACACTCCCAGGAAGCCTCCAACTTGTTCACAAGCCCACTGTTCCTCTCTTGACTGGCCCCTAACCCAGAAATGAGTAAACAAATACAAACAACAAAGCACATAGAAATAATTTTTGGAGGTCCTGCCTACTGGAAGTTTCATAGTCTGGTGAATCACATCTTTATAACGACAAGGCCTGTGTGCCAGCAGTAAAGCTTCTGTGGGAGAGCAGGACATGATTGAGAGAGCCTGGGCATGGAGAGCCAAATTTTCTGTAGATGATAGCTCAGGGGCTGAGACAAAGCTCTCCTCTCTCTCCCTTTCTTGGCTTTCTTACTTGGTGTAGTTCTTGCTCTTTAGGTCCATAGCCCCTCCCCCTCCCAAAGAAGGACAATGACCATGGCTCCACTTCACTCTTCCTTCTTAAACCCTAAAGCCATAATCTTACCATTATATCTCACAACATATTTCCGACCCATATAATAAACTCACTTTATTGCACATGTTAAAACTTTAGGATCAGATTATAAACACACACCCTGATTTTCCACATTTAAGAAATACAGTAATATGGGTTTTCCCTCCAGTCTCTATTCTCACCCTCCTCATAAACAAGTCAGAGTTAAATCAAATTGCAATTTCCCCTTACTCCAGGTGAGAAGCAACTTTACCTAAGATGTTGCTGCTCTCCCAAGCTTCTTACCACCTACCCCAGCTCCATCTACCTCAGCATTTCCTTTTCATGTTCTGTCGTCCTTTACTGGCTTTGCTTATGATGCCCCAAGACTACCTCAAAATATTAGAAGACTCTATTGCAAAAAGGATTCTTTGAAAAAATATTTGAACAAAGTGAGCCCAACTTCTCCTGTGAGTGAGCTCTATTCCACATACCGCAAAATTTTTAAGTAAGCTAGGACAGAGGAAAATCAAGCACCAACCAGGTAACAAAATACTTCTATGAAATAAGAAAGGAACTCAATTGCTCAACTCAGACCAGTACTATAAATTCTCCAAGGCAAAGTTAAGAATCATCTTCAGCAAGCAGAAAATCACAGTTGTAACCAAAGTCATGGTGAAATCTCACAGAAGATCTGCTTGACCAAACCTTCAGGTAAGGGTTCCTTCTGGATAGGCAACACCTATTATTGGTTATGCTTTAAAAGAATGGTGGCAATGGTAGCAAAATGCAAAGTTCTCCAGTGGCCACAAAACTCAGACTCTTAGAAAACAGCAGGGCCACTCCTTTCTTACATGACACCAAGAGAACTCATATCAAGTAACCAGAGCTGGATAAAAAGGGGAAGTAACTTTTATGAGAGGTAGAGTATAGTCTCCCAGCTACTGATACTTTTATTTTTTAACTCCATCAGAAGATTGTAAAAAGAGATATGAGTTTAAAATAGTAAAGCTAACCAAAAAAAAAAAAAAATTATATACACAGATATCAATTAATCTTGATGTAAAATTAAGTCATAAGAAACATGACTATAATTATAAAATTCCTGAAAAAACATGAAAGATTAAGGTGTTCTTCCCACAAATATGGATCCAACAATAAATATGTTTATTTTACACTTTGAAAGCGAGGGTCATTTTCTATAATTTGAATCAAAGCTTTAGTGGGAATACCACAATCAAAGTCCAGGTCCTCTACAAGAAGCAAAGAGGTACCCAAGCCAGACATAATCCCTCTGTAGATGCTTCTTTAAGCAAACTGCATACCTTCCTGTGTGGTTTTGGTCTGTCCACCTAGCTGTCAAAAGGAACCACTGGAAAATAGCAAAGAAAGTCAAGGAAAATAGTCATGAATGGATTATTGTGGGTTTTCCCTGAGGCAAAAGTGGAGAAATTCAAGAAATATGGTAGTATTGAGCTAGTTTTTTGTAAGCTAAGAAAGTCACAAATTTCCATGGCACTCCAAACCATAAATCATTCTTTATGCTTTATATCAAAGGTCGGCACACTCTTTCTATATAGGACCAAACAGTAAATATTTTAGATTTTGTAGAAGCATCCAGTCTGTCACAACTACTCAACTCTGCAATTTTAGTGCAAAAGTAACCATAAACAATACATAAATGAACAAGTATAGCTATATTCCAATAAAACTCTATTTACAGACTGTGAAATTGGATTTCTTATCATTTTCATGTATCATATTAATCTTTTGAATTTTTTCCAACCATTTGAAAATACTTTTTAAAAAACATTAGCTTGCAAACCATACAAAAATAGGTAACTTTTAGACTATACTTTGCCAACCCCTGTTCTATAACTTTTAATATAGTTTGATTTGACCTTTCTCTGAAAGACCTCTGATCTTCAATTAGATCTCTGCCATTGACAAGATTCAAAAAGGTTTCCATCAACAACTGCTTGATGGATCAGATCAAGAAAACTGTCACCCCATGCCAGAAGGAGAAGAAAAGCAAGAAACTGAAAACCTATTTGAAAAATTAATGAAAGAAAACTTTTCTAATTTAGTGAAGAAAATAGACATATAAGTCCAGGAAGGACACAGAGTCCCAAACAAGCTAGACCCAAAGAAGACCACACCAAGACACACCACAATTAAAATGCCAAAAGATAAAGATAAAGAGAGAATCTTAAAAGCAACAAGAAAAAAGAAGAGAGTCACCTACAAAGAAATTCTCATAAGAGTAACAGCTCATTTCTCAAAAGAAACTTTGCAGGCAAGAAGGGGCTGGCAAGAAGTATTCAAAGTGATGAAAAGCAAGGACCTACAAACAAGATTACTCTATCCAGAAAAGCTATTATTTAGAATGAAAAGGCAGATAAAGTGCTTCCCAGACAAGGTAAAGCTAAAGGAATTCATCATCACCGAGCCATTACTACATGAAATGTTAAAGGGACTTATTTAAGAAAAAGAATATCAAAACATGAACATTAACATGGCAATAGATTCACAACTATGAACAACTGAATCTAAAAAACAAACTAAGCAAATAACTAGAATAGGAACAGAATCATAGGTATAGGGGTCATTTACAAGGTTATCACCTATAACAGGGAAGGGGGAGAAAGTGGGAAATGGTGCAGGGATCAAGAAGCATACTGGTAGGAACAAAATAGACCAGGGGATGTAAAGACTAGTATAGGAAAGGGTGAAGCTATAAGAACTTACATACACAATCCAAGGACATGAACGGGATGGGGGGATGAGGGTTTCTTGTTGGAGGGAAGAGAAGTACTGGGAAGAGGGGAGCAAAGGGAAGAAATTTGGGACAACTGTAACACCATAATCAATAACATATACCTTTAAAAAAAAAAAGAGAAAAGAAAACTGTCACCCCAATTCCCTTCATCTCTTTTTTTTTTGAGACTTTTTTTAAAAGTATATTTTATTGAATATATTGTTACAATAGTTCCAATTTTTTCCCCTTTGCTTCCCTCTTCCCAGCAACTCCCTCCCCAGCAATCCGACGACCCCCAGTCCATACCCATGGGTCGTGCATACAACTTCTCTGGCTTCACCCTTTCCTATATTATTCTTTAAAATTTTTTTTAATTAATTAATTTTTTATAACAATAAAAAATAACAATCCCCCCCCACTCAGATTTACAACCCTTTATAATCTTATAAAGGACAATGGGTGAAGGTCTTGTGCTCTGTTGGCTGCTTCAAGCTGCACATGGTTGTTGTCCTACCTACCCTTCGGTCCAGAAATCCCTAATAACAGAGAGGGTGTGGAGGGAAGGGTGGTCTTCCCATATGAAGAAGGATCTTACAGATTCCAGTTCAGTTGGCTGTCCCCGGACAACAGCGTGCTTGGTTTAACAGGCTGGCAGCCTTGTTGTATTCTGGGGGCAACAGATCTGACAACAGGGTTAAAAGGCATCATTCAATCCACAGTCAATAGATGACAAAAGGCAAGTACTAATTTTTCAATGTTCCACATTAGAAAAAAAAGGGCTTCTTTGGAGGAAGGTGTGCAAGGCACGTCACACTTGTCCAAAACCCTTTTGCCCAATATACTTAGTTTGGGCTGAGGAAAATATTTTAGGTTTCCCCCCTATCAGACCTCTGGGCCCTTTCTGTCCAAGCCATTAGAATAGAAAAGAGAAATCAGTTTTGAAGTGAAGACCACAGACCATCCCATTTTTCACCAACCCAGCCACTTAGTTCTGCCAAACTGTTGAGTCTCAGGAGGCAGCAATGCAGACAGGATTAAGTGAGGCCTATGCATATAGACAATCACTCAGGTAATGAGATCATAGGCTTATGCCCTTTGAAAACAGAAAACACATGATAATTTATGCAACATAACCCACAAACCAGTCTCTAAATCTGTAAGACTGTCTTACTGGAAAGACATCCAGTTGCAAGGCATTTGACATTCTTCTTGCCTGTACATTAAGCATCTTTGATGATGCCACAGACCTAGTTTAACTTACAAATGAAAAGAAACTTTAAAGACAGTTAGCTGCACTACTTTATAGTCTACCACAGAGCATTGTGATTTTCCTCGAATCACGATTTTTCTCCTTAAGATTCCGTCGTCGTCGGCAGCCGTCCGTCTCGAGAGACGATGGTGTAGCTTCTTAAGAGTCTATCTGCACCGCCGAGAATGGCTGTGCAGTCCAACTCGGGAGTGACACGGTATCTGTCTCCTCCCATGTTGAATCGACATCTTGCGATGATGCTGGAGTGTCCTCTCCAGTGAAGCTGAAGCTACAGAGCCTGGGCAGGGTGATATGGAGGATCTGCTGTTGCCCATGCAGCAGACCCCCCCTCTCTTCGCAGCTGAAGGATCCAAGGGAAAGACGGAGTCAATACAGCTTGGCTTCAGGTGCGCCGCAGGAGTTGCCGGTGTTGACTACAACATCAAACCGCCTTAGGGACTCCGGCTCCGGATTTTCTGTCGGGGTTTACTCCCTTAGCCTTTCCCCTGAAGAGGTATGCCGCAAGGCAGCGGAGGTTTTTTGGAATCAGAGTTTTCCTTCTCTGTCCTTAAGATTAACCTCCTTGTAATTAAAGGGACTGCATTAAGTCCAGTTTTAACTTATCCTGTTTGTTTGCATAAACACAAGAGCAGCCAATGATCACTTATGATCCTTAAGTCTGCTTTGCTGGAACTTACACGAGGAACACTTAGGGTCACCTTCAGTCTGCCCTTCAGGGCACGAAAGCTGAGCCACGTACCTGCCATTCAACCTTGCCTGTAAACACCAGTCTTTTCCAAGTCCTTCAGGTTTTCCATTGTGCCTTAAGGTCCCTTCTAGCCATCTTTCAGGAAAGCAGCCTTCATTCCTTCCCTGGAGAGGTTGCCATGGACCGCACATCCAACCAAGGTACCAGGACTTTTATCTCTAGGGTTTTAATACCTTTGAAAGTCAATCCTAGTTCCTCAGGGCTTTTTGGTAACAACCAGAGCCCAAGCATGTCTCCTTTAGATATAACATTCCAGTCAAAGTCTTGGTCAACAAAGCCTCTATTAATTACTGGTCTTATTTGTTTATGCAAAGAACCTTGTCATTGCTTACTTCTTCAGAACGCGAAATTCTGGAGGGATCAGGCAGGGAGAAAAATATACAGTGTGGAGGAAAACTTTTGTCCTTCTAATATTGACTAGAATTGCATTTCCATTCTTTATATTCTTTTTTTCCCCTGCCTAATATTTTTGTTTGTTTGTTTGTTTTTCTATTACATTTGTCCCTCTTTTTTCCCTATTGCTTCGCTTCACCCTGCCCACCCTTTCTCCCACCATCAGTCCCCACCCAGTTGTCCATGTTCATGGGTCATTATACATGTTCTTTGACTAGACCCTTCCCCCTCTTTCCCCCTTCTCTCCCTAACCCGTCCCCCCTTGTCACTGTTAGTCTACTCCTTGTTTACATACCTCTGGTTCTATTTTGCTCATTTGCGTTGTTCATTAGTCTCCTGTAATAGGTGATACCATAAGGTATTTTTCTTTTGTTGCCTGGCTTATTTCACTAAGATAATTCTCTCTAGTTCCATCCATGTTGTTGCAAATGGTAGAAGTTCCTTCTTTCTTTCTGCTACATGGTACTCCATTGTGTTTTTTGATCCATTCATCTACAGATGGGCACTTAGGTTGTTTCCAGCACTTGGCTATTGTAAATAGTGCTGTTATGAACACAGGAGTGCACAGGTTCTTTTTAATTGGTGTTTCAGAATTCTTTGGATATAATCTTAGCAATGAAATTGCTGGTTCAAAAGGCAGCTCCATTTTTAGTTTTTGGAGGAAACTCCATACTGTTTTCCATAGTCACTGCACTAGTCTGCATTATCACCAGCAGTGTACCAGGGTTCCTTTTTCTTTGCATACTCGTCAGTACAAGTTGTTCGTTGATTTGTTGATGATGGCCATTCTGACTGGTGTGAAGTGGTATCTCATTGCGGTTTTTATTTGCATCTCTCTGATGGCTAGTGGTGTTGAGCATTCTTTCATATGTCTATGGACCCTCTGTATGTCCTCTTTGGAGAAGTGTTTGTTCAGGTCCTTTGCCCAGTTTTTAATTGGGTTGTCTGTCTTCTTGGTGTTGAGTCGTATGAGTTCTTTATATATTTTGGAGATAAATGACTTGTCTGAGGGATCATTGGCAAATATGTTTTCCCATACGGTTGGTTCCCTTTTCATCTTGCTGGTGTTTTCTTTTGCTGAGCAGAAACTCTTTAGTTTGATGTAGTCCCATTTGTTTATTCTCTCCTTTATTTCCCTTGCTTTCAGAGATATAGCAGTGAAAATGTTGCTATACAGGATCTCTGAAATTTTCCTGCCTATGTTTTCCTCTAGGACTTTTAGAGTGCCACGGCTTACATTTAAGTCTTTGATCCATCTTGAGTTTATTCTGGTGTATGGTGTAAGTTGGTGATCCAATTTCATTTTTTTGCAAGTCCATGTCCAGTTTTCCCAACATCATTTGTTAAAGAGGCTCTTTTCACTTTATTTTATATTCCTTCCCCCTTTGTCAAATATTAGTTGACTATATCGATCTGGGTTTATTTCTGGGCTCTATATTCTGTTCCATTGATCTATATGTCTGTTCTTATGCCAATAGAGACTGTTTTGATTACCATGACCTTGTAATATAGTTTGATATCAGGTATTGTGATTCCTCCTACTGTATTCTTCTTCCCCAAGATTGCTGTGGCTATTCGGGCTCTTTTTTGGTTCCATATAAATTTTTGAGTATTTGTTCTAGGTCTGTGAAATATGTCATTGGTATTTTAATAGAAATTCCATTGAATCTATAAATTGCTTTGGACAGTATGGACATTTTAATGATGTTGATTCTTCCCATCCATTAACATGGTATATGCTTCCATTTTTTTGTATGTTCCTTAATTTCTTTCTTCAGTGTTATGTAGTTTCCTGAATACAGGTCTTTTACCTAGGTACTTTATTTTTCTTATTGCTTTGATAAATGGGATTTTTCTTTTAATTTCTATCTCTGATATTTCATTGTTGGTGTACAGAAATACCTTCAATTTCTGAATATTGACTTGTACCCTGCTGTTTAGCCAAATTCACTTATTAGGTCGAGTAATTTTTTCGTGGAGTCTGTAGGGTTTTCGGTGTACACTATCATGTCGTCTGCAAAAAAATGACAGTTTTACTTCCTCCTTTCCAATTTGGATGCCTTTTATTTCTCTTTCTTCTGATTGCTGTGGCTAGAACTTCCAATACTATGTTGAATAGGAGTGGAGAGAGTTGACATCCTTGTCTTGTTCCTGATCTCAGGGGAAATGCTTTCAGTTTTTGCCCATTGAGTATGATGTTGGCTACAGGTTTCTCGTATATGGCCTTTATTATGTTGAGGTATGTTCCCTCTATTCCCAATTTGCTGAGAGTTTTCATCATAAATGGGTGTTATACTTTATCAAATGCTTTTTCTGAATCTATTGATATTATATATGTTTTTTGTCATTCGTTATTTAAATGTGGTGTTTTACTTTTATTGATTTGCGAATATTAAACCATCCTGCATTCCTGGGGTGAATCCCACTTGATTGTGGTGTATGATCTTTCTAATGTGTTGCTGGATCCAGTTTGCCAATGTTTTGTTGAGGATTTTAGCATCTATGTTCATCAGCGATATTGGCATGCAGTTTTCTTTCTTTGTTGTGTATTGACCTGGTTTTGGAATTACAGTAATACTGGCTTCATCGTATGAGTTTGGGAGTCTTCCCTCTTCTTGGGTTTTTTGGAATAGTCTGAGAAGGAGAGGAGTTAGTTCTTTCCTAAATGCTTTATAAAATTCAGCTGTGTAGCCATCTGGTCCAGGACTTTTGTGTGCCGGGAGTTTTTTGATTACTGCTTCAATTTCACTAGTTGTTATCGATCTGTTCAGCCTTTCTGCTTCTTCTTGATTCAGTTTTGGAAGATTTTATGTTTCCAGAAATTTGTCCATTTCTTCTAGGTGGTCAAATTTCTTGTGATACAGTTGTTCGTAATAATTTCTTACAATCCTTTGTATTTCTGTGGTATCAGTCATGATTTCTCCTTTTTCGTTTCTGATTTTGTTTATTTGGGTCCTCTCTCTCTCTTTTTTTTTTTTTTTTTTTTTTTTTGATGAGCCTGGTTAAAGGCTTGTTGATTTTGTTTATCTTTTCAAAGAACCAGGTCCTACTTTTGTTGATCTTTTGAATTGTTTGTTTAGTCTCTATGTCATTTAATTCTGCTCTGATCTTGACGATTTCCTTCCTTCTACTCACTCTGGACTTTGTTGTTCTTCCTCTAGTTCTTGTAGCTATAGGGTTAGATTTTTTATTAGAGATTCTTCTATCATTTTTAGGTAGGCCTGTATTGCTATAAACTTTCCTCTCAGGACCACTTTCACTGTATCCCATAGGTTTGGAGGTTTTGTGTGTTCATTATCATTTGTTTCCAGGAATTTTTTTATTTGTTCCTTGATGTCATTGTTAACCCATTCATTATTGCATAGCATGTTATTCATTCTCCATTAGTTTGAATGTTCTTGAGTTTTTTTCCTTGAAGTTGATTTTCAGTTTTAAGCGATTGTGATCTGAGAAGATGGTTGATAAAATTTCACTTTTCTTGAATTTCTCGAGGCTTTTTTTGTGTTCTACCATGTGGTCTCTCTTTGAAAATGTTCCATGTGCACTTGAAAAGAATGTATATTTTGCTACTTTGGGGTGAAAAGTTCTATATATATAAGCTAAGTCCATTTGATCTAGAGTGTTGTTCAATGCCTCAATATTTTTGGTATTTCTTTGCTTCGAAAATCTGTCCATTGTTGACAATGGGGTGTTAAAGTCCCCTACTATGGGTGTGTTGCTTTCTATATCCTTCCTGAAGTCTTTCAGAGTTTTCCTTAAATATTTGGGTGCTCCTCTGTTGGGTGCATATATGTTTACAAGCATTATATTTCCTGGATGAAATTTTCCCTCACGTATTATGTAATGTCCTTCTTTGTCTCTTTTTATGGACTTTGCTGTGAAATCTGTTTTGTCTGATATAAGTATTGCTACCCCAGGTTTTTTTTCATATCCATTTTCTTGAAATATTTTTTTCTATCCCTTCACTTTCAGTCTGTGTAGATCATTTGTTCTAAGGTGGGTCTCTTGTAAACAGCATATATGTGGGTCATGCTTTCTAATGCATTCAGCTGCCCTATATTTTTGATTGGTGCACTTAATCCATTTATGTTTAGGGTTATTATCGATAGGTACTTATTCACTGTCTTTTCCCCCCTTTGTACTTGTGTTTCTCTCTTCTCTCTCTGCTTCTTCATCTTCTTAAAGCAGACCCTTTAGCATCTCTTGCAATGCTTGTTTGGTGGAGATGTATTCTTTTAGCCTTCTTTTGTCTTGGAAACTCCTTATTTCACCTTCCATTTTGAATGAGAGTCTTGCTGAGTAGAGTATTCTTGGTGGTAGGCCTTTGTTTTTTTCATTGCTTGGAATATTTTTTGCCATTCCCTTCTGTCTTGTAGTGTTTCTGCTGAGAAATCTGATGATAGTCTTATTGGAGCTCCCTTGTATGTTATTTGCTGTTTTCTCTTGCTCCTTTTAGGATTCACTCTTTGTCTTTGAATGTTGCCATTTTAATTATGATGTGTCTTGAAGTGGGCCTGTTGGGATTCATCTTCATTGGGACCCTCTGTGCTTCCTGGACTTGCATGACTCTTTCATCAAGTTAGGGAAGTTTTCTGTCATTAGTTTTTCAAACAGGTTTTCTAACCCTTGCTCCTCTTCTCCTTCTGGAATTGCTATGATATGGATATTATTACATTTCATGTTGTCCTGCAGCTGTCTTAAAACCTCTTCATTCTTTTTCAGTCTTTTTTTTTCATTTTGTTGCACTGTCTGGGTTTTTTTTTCTACATTGTCCTCCAGCTTGCTAATCCGATATTCTTCTTCCTCTTGTCTGCTTTTAATTCCTTCTACTGTATTCTTCAATTCAGAAATTGTATTCTTCATTTCCTCCTGCCTCTTATTCATACCTTCTATGTCCTTTTTCATGCTGGTGTAATCCCCAGTAAGTTCCTTGTAGTTTCCCTGGAGTTCCTTGTAGTTTGCCTGGAGTTCTTTGTAGTTTTCTTTGAGCTTGCTGATCTCATTGAGCTTCCTTATAATCCATCTTTTGAATTCTATATCTGATAGCTTGCTTCCCTCTATTTCACTTAGCACTCTTCCTGGGGATTCTTCCTTCCCTTTCGGTGGTTGGTTGTTTCTCTGTCTCCCCATTTTTGTGACTCTTCTTGTTTGTTTCTGCTTCTTAGATTAATCTGCACTTCTTGAATCTGGCCCTGGTGGCGCCAGATCATGTACCAGTCTGAGCCTAGGCAGCCTGTTGGAGACTACCAGAGATCTACTGCCTTTGTCTGTCTCCTTTAGTTGTTAATCTATTAAGTCTGTGATCATCCATCAGGCTTAACAACCGAGTGGTTTAGGACTGCCCTTCTCAGGGGGAACTCCCGGCTGCCGAGCTGTTTCTCAGTCCCTTCAACTGCCACCCCTGGGAGCCCTTTCGTGTCTCCGCACTTCCTACCGGTCATGTTGTGATGAAGCAGCCTTTTCTGTCTCTCCATGGTTATAAGACTTCTCTCCAACTAGTGTTCAGTTAGTTATTCCAGACGATTTCTCTACACTTAAGTTGTAAGTCCTGACTGGTCCTGGGAGGAGGTTAGTAGCTTCCACTTACTCCTCTGCCATCTTGGATCTCAGCCTTCTTTTCTAATGATACAATGAGCAACACCTAGTCTTGACAGTCCACACTATCATGTTCATTCCCTATCAATTAGAACTAGTGGTAAGTGCTGAATTGACTTTGAGAAATCCAGGGTAACAAATACATTTCCAACACACATATGTATATCTCCATCCCTCAAAGGTTTTATAAAAATGAAAACCATTCATTAAGATTTCTATCAAAAAACATATGAATGGCCCAAGGACATGGACAACAGTGTGGGGATTGACTGTGGGAGCAGGAGGAGGGCTGGGCAGAGGAGGACAAATGGGGGGGGAGAATTGGGACAACTGTAATAGAATAACAATAAGAAAGTAAAATAAATTTAAAACTTTTTAAAAAGACTTCTAACAGTCCTTAGTTATACCATAAGCCAGGAAATATTCAAAGTACACTCATAGTATAAAATGCAAGTGAGAGCAAATATGGCCCTGTTCACCAATAGCTAAAAAGAATTCTTGAGAAATAAGAAACTTGGATTTTAATCCTAACTGTACAGTTAACCACTTGGTTAGCCATTTCAAAACAATACCTCGTTTATGAAATTAAAAAGTAGGTTTAGATTATTTCTGTGGTCTTTTCTAGCTCTAAAGCATTTGCAAGTGAGTTACACTAATCATTCTATCTGGCCTAAACCACTGAGTATTTCAGCGTTTTTCACTTTTCAGTACCCTTCAGATAAGAGGCAGGTAATTCCTCTCTGTGCTTTTATCTCTGGTTTTTTGAAAGGCCATTGAAAACATATTTCTGATCAGGACAACTGCTGCCCTCTCAAAAGTAATCCAGTCTTAACACAGATATGAGTAAAACAAGAGAAAATGTAATGCAATATAATATTTGAAAGCTGTTTCCAGAAACAGGCATTTGTGCCTGCTGAAATTATAATATTCAAGTTGTTGAGCTTCCCATAACAAAAGCATACAATCAGGTCTTTTAACTACCAGAGAAATCTGTCTTTAGAATTGCTTCATTTTTCCACAATAATCATATCATTGCCCTACAGAAACCATACTACAGTCTGACTCTGGAATCAAGCACATTGCTACTTATAAACTCAAAGTTATTCACCTCCAAGCCTCATTTTCCCCATCTGTGGAACAAGAATGCTAGCCTAGTAGCAATGGGTGTTAAAGTATTGGTGTCTTTGGGAAGACACCTTGTTGGGTTTGAAAAAATAATTTACAAAGCAACAAAAATAATATGATAGAATTTTGGAGGTTCTTTTTCTTTTTTAAAAAAGCATACAGTGGAAAAAGGAAGGAAATTCTGACACCTGCTACAATATGGAAGAACGTTGAGGATATTATGCTAAGTGAAATAAGCCAGTCGCAGAAAGACAAATACTATATAATTCCACTTACATGAGATACCAAGAGTGGCCAAATTCATAAAGAAAGGTTCCCAGAGGAAGGAGGGAAAGGGGGAATTGTTGTTTAATGGTTATAGTACTTTAGCACAATGAAAATAATTCTGAAGATTCGTTTCACAAGTGTGACTAAACACTATTGAACTGTACAATTAAAAACTAGTTATGATGACAAATCTTATGTTATGTATACTTAACCAGAATTTTAAAAATTTAAATGCATTTTTAAATAAAACAATATAAATTTTAAAACACTTTTTAAAGCATACAGTGTATATATCTGGCAGTACAATTACTGGTGATTTTCACTTTCTTTCATACTTTGTTTTATCACTGTTCAAAAGCAGAACAAGCTCACTATGGAAAATATTCAACCCAGAAAAAAATGGCATTTCATTTTATGTGTGAAGTAAGCCTAAAAGCCTGAAAGTTGTGATATCTAGCAGGTTAGGGTCCAATAAGTCTTCAGATACATTAAAAGTAAATACTATAATCAGGAACTATACATATAATTCGGGCAAGAACAAATGGCTGAAAGAATTATAAAGGATTGGCAAAAATGAATTATATTTCTGTTCTTAAATTTGTAAAGAAATATTAATTACAAATGACATTATGCAAAGTTTATTTAAATTTTTATTTGAAATACAAAGGCATCATAAAAATACAAATAAAGAATTAAAACTTCATTGTTAATTCTAGTGCCTACCAATGCTTATTGAATAAATAAATGAACAAATGAGTAAAAAGCAACTTTTGACTCTCAGAAAATGCATAGACCATTCAGAATAATTATATTATTCTATTAGCCACTGGTGGCAGCATCCCTAAAATACAAGGGCTGAAACGTTAAAAGAAGAGGGTGACAGACTTGTAACAACTTTTCTCCTTTTAAAGCTATATTATTTCAATAAAATATGGACACTGTCTCTTAAAAAGTCACATTGACTCTGCTATAAATGAATAATAAAAAAGGTGTAAGGTGGGAAAATTACTGTAATTAGAGCAAGATCCACTTTGAGATCCTGCTTTTAGTCAACAGTGTGCCTCAGTTTTCACAGACATGAAATATGGGTAATGGCTTGCTGTGAAGTACACATAAGATTTGGGTGAAAGCACCTTATAAATGGTAAAATGTCAGGAGTTAGTATTACTTTTTATTAAATTACGATTATTAACTTTTCTACTGAAATAATAACATCTCTGAAACATTTCTATTCATGACCTATGTAATTTTTAAGTTTAACAGACAAAATGCATCAGCTTTTGAATATGTTAAATGCCTAATTAAAGATAAAAGAATAACAAATATCTGTCTTTTGACTGAGTCATTCTTTATATGGTACTCCCATTCTTGCAATTCAAGTCACATTTTTCCCAGGACGTTTTTTTCCTTTTTCTTTTTTTATCTTTTTTTTTTAGCAGAAACATGACCTACATACTTTTCATAAGTATAATTTATTTTTAAATTGCTGTCTGAAAATTCAGCATACTGAATCTTAAAACAGCACTCCATGTTCGTCACTGTTTCCACAGTCCACTAGCACTTAGGCAGGAAGTGTGATATGCAAACAAGGAACTGAATCTCAGGGGTCTATTAGTACTGTCCTCAAATATTTCATAAAAATCTGACACACATAACTACTCATGAAAACTGGAAATGTCTTAAAATTAATGGTGACAATCAATGTAAAGACTGAGGAAAAACAAAGACCATTTATGACTCATTACCACAAGAAATAACAAGGTGAAGCAAATTGAAACAAGGCTAGACTTAGGATCAACAGCTTTGTACAACATTAAAACAATACTATATTTTACTTTTTACATAATATGAATTACTAAAATAAAAAAAAAGTCCTCGTAATAAATCATAGGTAAAATTCGATTCAACAGACTGATGTCTTGGCATTTCATCAAGAATGTAAAATATTCTAGAAATGTATGTTTCTTTAAAAAAAAACAACTATAACTATTATATCTCGAGGACAGTTCCTATAACAATGAACAAAATACAGAGGCTAGTAAACTTCCAAGCTTATGCAGTAGCAATACACTTAAATATAGCCATATTTTGAAATATCTGAGGAAATCAAAAGATAAAAATATATTAGGTACCCACACACTCTTTAACTGTACTTGAAACAAGTCTTTATAGAAATATAGATTAAAGTATCATAAATGTCTTCTCCCACCCAAAATAGTCCATGAAAGATATGTCATCTTTTTAATTGTTTACTGTAACCCATTTTTTAAATTAGATACCATTTTTAAGCTATACTAAATTAAAGCACTTATCTCTAAAGCTTTATAAGATAAAAATAATGGTTCAAAGACATTCTTTAACACTAGATATAAAGTATAAGTACACTAAATGTAAAATATAAGTATGAAAGAAAAATAAGTTTTATTTCAATAATGAATGGAGATTATCATCTAGAATCAATGCTTATTTGGAAACGGTTTTCCTAAAGGTGACTATTAAGGTTATTTGGGAGACAGTTCAATGATAGCTTCTTCATTTTTCTCCCGGAGCACAGAACAAGAACTTGGTTGCACAAGTCCCCTAAATCCACTCAAAATATTAGGTTGATAAAGTATGTGGGAGGCACGGAGCTTTTGAATTTGGATTCAATGCCTTCAGAGTGACGCATTCTTTTCTGACAGTTCATTTCAGTATCAGAATGTAATTATATTTTCAGAAAGTATATATTATCCTAGAAATGCTTGCTTTATATTTTTAACAGAAAATGTTTTCAAAGGAAAAGAAAGATAAAAACTAACATTTAGTGAGTTCTTTAGTATGTGTTATACAAATAGAAATACTATGAAAGAAACTTTCATATATTACATTATAACAATCATTTTCTTCATCTTTACCATAAAATGATGGACTCTATGTTAAAAGGCATAAAAGAGTCAATCAAGGACTCTAAATTATTAAAATGCCTATCTATAAACTATTAATTTCTTTCAACATTTTTGAAATAAGAGCTTCACCAAGCTGAATATTTCATCCTTTCTCTCCAGACATGGTCAACATGATGAAGTGGTAAAATTCTGAATCAAGTTGATAATACAAAAACAAAGCCAAAGAACTGTTTTGCTATCCCCCTAGATCTCTAATTATCATTGTCTAAGAAATTGGTTTTAGGACATTGAGTGTTTACCTCCTTAATTTATCAATTTTACTGCTCGATATCCAAAAGGCAATCGTCATCCATCTGGATCAAGTGATTCTGTCAAGATATATTACCTATACAATATTAATCCATATAATTGTAAAGAAACTAAAAACCTAAATAGAATTTATAGTGGGATACCACAAAAGTCAGTTTTCTCATTTAAAAAAATAAACAAAATATAATGGATGGTAGCATCATTTTTGAAAGAACCTGACTTCAGATGTGTAGAAACAACTGAAAGTGGAAGAGAGATCTCTAAAACAGAGATTGCAGTCACCATGCAAAGACACCCTCCAAGTGACATGAATCAGATAAGCAGCAATGATGACCTACAGACAATTCATTCAGAACCGTTTCCTAAAGGAAGGGGGAAAGTCCTACAAGTGGGGAGGAGAAGTACATTCTTTAAAAAAAACTAATTTAGTAAACGCATCTGACAAATTTGATTTTATTATTGATTTGCACAATTTTTTTCACTTAATGGTTCATAATGAGGGGATTCCAGCACGTACACACACACACACACACACAACAACAACAACAACCCTTACGGAAGCTGGCAGAGATTCCCTGTACTTAATCAATTTGAAAGCGATACAATCTCTTTCAACTATCAACTAACAGTAATTTAAAAAGCTTGTAAACATATCCAAATACTGTATAAAAACAATATTGTTTCAGAAACTTGCAATTTCTCCCCAAAAATAGATTTTCTTGATCTACAGCTAAAATTACTTCGCTATACTTCAATGTTTAAGAAAGTGTGCTCATAAAATATGATATCTTTTTAGGTTTCCATTCACTTTTATTATAATTTGTCTTTCAGCAAGAGAAATATCAGGTTATATTTTGCTAAAACAAAATAGGATCCTGCCACTAGTATGTACTGAGAGGGAAAGTAAAGAAAATTGGTCATCTTTTCCTTTTTAAATCTACTAACTATATTGATACAAATGTAATTATCAATCTACCCTCCCGTAGTTACAAAAAAAGCATAGTAAAAGCAAACTATATAAAAAATGGTCTCCAGTTACTATGACAGTTACACAAGATGTACTTTCTCACAAGTTTGGCCCAGGAAAAATTTTAAAGGTTTGTCCACTCTGTTAAACTACATGGATTGCTTTTGAAAATATTATTACCTGACCCCTACAATTTTACCACCTTTACTAACTACAAAGTAGTTCTGTAACTCACACAGACAAAAGAAACATGTCTTTCCAGTTCATTTCTCAAGTGAAAAGTTCCTTTCCAGGAAAACAAACACCTGAGCACAAAGGACTCTAACAGAAAACAGCAGTACAACCCTTCAACTGCATGTTGCATTGGTAGTTTCTTTCCTACTACATTCTTCAGGAAGAAAGTGGCCTTTAAATTTGGAAATATCTTCTATAAATACATGCCTTCTTCTACATAATGCCACAAGTAGTTTCATTTGTCCTTTAACACAAAGACAGGTGAATACTGTTTGGGCAAGGTTTCAGCTAACAATGATGTGACCGCTGCTTTCTTCCATTCATTCACGGCAGAACAGTATTTAATCATCCCTGTGGATTTTGATGCATACAGGATAGGGTGACAGGTTCAACTGCTTCTGCTCCAAACAAAGTCAAATATATTGCTTCTTCAGTGTTTTCCAACATCAACATTCACATGTTCTATTAATTGGTTGGTGCTAAAAACTAGTCCTTGATTCACACCAGAGGCTATAGAACATAAAAACCTCATGGCCAGGAGCTTTAAAGAATATCTTCCAAACATCTTAATTTTACAGATAAGATATAACCCTTTGTTTTGGATGATAAGATTTTTAAACTTTAATATAACTCTTACTATCAAAAAGATCCAAGTGTTTCTCAATGAGTGTGCTACGGGTATTTTAAGCAGGATAATATTACAATTAACACCCCTGGCCCGCAGGCATTAAAGGCCAGTAACAATGACCTGTCATTATAATAATAGGAAGCCCACATACACATTTCCACATTGTCCCTAGTGGGAGAGCACTATCCTCCAACCTTAACAGTGTATTTCCCTGTAGGGGCATCAGCTACTCTCTGTAACAAGTTGCAAAGGTCTGCTAAGAAGTCTTGTTACGGGACTAGAAGGAAGGAATGTTAGAGCCGCTCGATGATTTACAAGCTGAGAGACCCCAGCTCAGCTCCTTCATATAGCCCTTACCTCCTTCCATTTGCTTGTGACTTGTTTATAACCCTTGTAAAGTTATATTTTACAGGATATCTAGTCTTTTGAAGATAGTTGCTTCACAAAGAATTTGACCCTGACTGAAAAGCTGCAACCAGAGATAACCTTGTGGCCCTGCAAACTTTTGTTCCTGTTACGATGCCCCTGCAGCACTGTCCTGCTTTCCAAGGCTGCTTCTCACCGAAGAAGAAGCAAAACCCTATATAAGCCTTGCCCTAAACCCCATTCCGGGTCGGAGCTTTGTTTGAGACTCAGGTCTCGGCCCGACCCCTGGCAATAAACCTTTGCCTGCTTTATACACTGCCTCAGTGTTCAGTCTCGCTTGTGTAGCCGCAACATCCCTATCATTTTTTTTCTTATTTTTCATCCCTTTTTTAGTTTAATCTTTACTGTATTTTTTCCAATACCATTTAGTCCCCTTATACCTCCCTCTCCAAACTATATTAAACAAGTCAAACAAAGCTCAAAAAAAGCTTTTCTCAGTAACTCAGTTATTTAGATACACCACAGAAGTAACTGGAGATGCAAAAGAAGGTGATGTGGGACATGGGACTAAACCCGAAAGGAACTCCTAACATGCTGCTTGAAGATGTCCCAAAATTCACTTTGCTTTGTGGTCACTTGTTTTTCCCTCATAAAAGTAGTTAAGTTACCTCTAAGCCTGTGTTGTCCAATATGGTACCCACTAGTTATATAGAACTATTTAAATTTAAATTAATAATTCAGGTCTAAGTCACACCAGCAACATATGGTCTACAGACACTTTATTATAGAAAACTTCCATTATCACAGAAAGTTGTATTAGACAGCACTGCTCTAAGGTTTCCTAGGCATACGATGAGGCACTTCACTGCCATTTTCAGGTTAGTTTACAGAAAAGATGTAGAATTCTTCAGTGGCAGTATCAAAAAAGTCACCATTCATTCTCTTTTTAACATTTGGCTTTGGAAAAAAATTCCAAATATGAGCAACATTAAAAACAGAAACTTCGGGAGGAACGGAGAAGATGGCGGTGGAGTAGGTAGCGGTGCTGTTCACTCCCATCACGGAAGGACTTGGGGTGCAAACACGGAGAAGAGTAAGTGAGTGAGTGCAGATTTCAGACAGCACGAACAGGGAAGGGAGTGTGGGAGCAGTGTGAAGGAGGGCAGAAAGTTCAGCCTCGCAGTCCAGGCTGAGTCGCTGGGCCTCCAGGACTGACGCACCACCCATACCGCACTGAGGGGGGCAGCTAGGGACCAGCTAGTTAGCCAGGAGCAGCTTGGAGGCTTCCCCCTGCCAGGGGTGCACCGACCAGCGAGAGGAGGAGTGCAGGGAGTCAGCGAGAGGGTTTGGCTGAAAAGGCTGGAGGCGTGGGAGGAAAGTGAACAACTCAGACTAGGAGAAACTGTATGAACTGAGTCTAGGTGGGGACCCACTTGGCTGCAACCCGGAACTGAAAGCCCTGCACTCTGGGTGCCCGCGGCACTCACATCAGGGCCCCATTGAGCAAAGGGGCAGCTTGGAGCCACAGAGAGGGGCCCATACGGGAAAGCCGCAGCGGAACTTCGGACTCGGTGGGGACCCCTCGCAAGCAGGAGGCGCACGCCCCAGCGCTTTGAACTATCACACCGGGGCCCTAATGAACAAAGGGGCAGTTTTGAGGCAAGGAGAGGGGCCCATACGGGAAAGCTGCAGCGGAACTGCAGACTCACTGGGGACCCCAGGCCGGCAGGTGGTGCGTGCAGGCGCATATGCAAGGACGTGAGCAGATGCTGTATTTCGGGAATAGAGAGACAGGACTGGTGGCAGAGCAGAGATTACTGGCAGGCGCAAGCTGGCCCACAAGCAGACCAACGTTCCTAGACAAGCCTGAGGAGGGCTGAGGGTGCCGCAGGAGGGGACTCAACTAAGTGCGGCTCACAGCAGAACAGCAGTAGGCCCCCAAGTAAGAGACTAGCAAACCCACAATCAAGCTGGATCTCCCCACAGTCAGCCAACCAACCAGAAAAGATTTGAAACCCATGGAATTTTGACCAGGGTGGATCCAGGAAAAAGGAGACAGTGCCTAAAAGTTGAACTAAGTAAAAACTCTTTCTTCCTTCCTTTTTTCCCCCTCTTTCTTTTCCTTCCCTTTCCTTTCTTTTTTTTCCCTTCCGTTCCTCTTATTTTCTTTCTCTCTCTCTTTTAATTCTCTTTTTTAAAAAAAAACTCTTCCTTTAATCTGTTCTCTACCTTCTATCCCTCCTATCCTTCTCCTTCAATTTTTGTCTATTTGTCTACTTTGTTTATCCTCCCTCTCACACTAAACACATAGCAAACAACTGCTATATAAACCTAATACTACACACTTCCACTCTCTCACTTCATTCTGCATTCTTCCCTTCCTTTTTAAAAATAGATTGTAAATATTACTTACTTTCTCGCATAGCCTTGACCCTACTTGCTGCTATTATTATTCTATCACCTTCCCTCTCAAAAATCATCGTTCTTTCATTTTTTTTTTCAGGTTTCCTATCGCTTTTTTCTCCTCTTCTTCTTCTTGTATCCCTATGATTCTAATGATGTTTTGTCTCATGTTTTCCTACAGTTCTCTTAAACTCTCTTCATTCTTTTTAAATCTTTTTTCATTTTGTTGTATTGTCTGGGAATTTTTTTCTACATTATCCTCTAACTCACTGATTTGATCTTCTGCTTCGTTTAGCCTGCTTCTGATTGTTTCTACTGTGTTCTTCAACTCAGAGATTGTATTTTTCATTTCTTCCTGGTTCTTATTAATAGTTTCTATGTCCTTTTTTTATGCTGGTGTAGTTCTCCGTAAGTTCCTTGTAGCTTCCCTGCAATTCTTTGTAGTTTCCTTTGAGTTGTTGATAATTTTCTTGGAGTTTGTCATAGTTTTCTTTGAGGTTGTCAAGGTCATTGAGCTTCATAATAACCTTTTTTTTTTTAAATTCCATGTCTGATATTTTGCTTATGTCTATTCCATCTATCTCTCTTTCTGGGGATTCCTCTTTTCCTTTCATTGGGAGATTGTTTGTGTGTCTACCCATGTTGAATTCTTTTTGTTTGCTTTTGTTTATTAGATTTGTCTGCTTTGATTTCCCACTTCTGTGACATGAGATTCTTTACAGGAGACCTGGGGAGTTCAGTGTGCAGTCTCTTTGATCTTCTGAACCTAATGCTCTTGTGTGGCCCTTTATGTCATTTGTTTAATCTGTCTGGTTGTATTTCATTTAAAACAACTCCTATCTGTTTTTCCTATAATATGAGTCTTAATATCTGTACATTTATATTAATACGGGCTCGTTTGCTGCTGATAGTGGGATTGTGGGTGGGGGATATTTTGGAGGGTGTGGGTTTCTTGCCTGGGTTGTGTGCCTATGTTTTAACAGCATCTCCACAAAAGTACTCAAGTCAAGGTTGGCAGAGTGACTCTCAATCAACTAGCCAGAGTGAAGGATCCACCAAAGAGTAACTGAAATACAACCAGACACCTTAAACAAATGGCATAAAGGGCAACACAAGAGCATTAGGCTCAGAAAATCAAAGAGACTACACCACTGAATCCCCCAGGTCTCCTGTAAAGAATCTCATATCACGAAAGCAGGAAATCAAAGCAGAAAAATCTAATAAACAAAAACAAACAAGAATTCAACACAGGGAGACACAGAAACAACCTCTGAATGAAAGGAAAAGAGGAATCCCCAGAAAGAGAGATAGATGGAATAGACATAAGCCAACTATCATACATGGAACTGAAAAGAATGGTTATAAAGAAGCTCAATAACCTTGACAACCTCAAAGAAAACTACGACAAACTCCAGAGAAATAACCAGCAACTCCAAGAAAACTACAAAGAATTGCAGGGAAGCTACAAGTAACTTACAGAGAACTACACCAACATAAAAAAGGACATAGAAACTATTAATAAGGACCAAGAAGAATTGAAGAATACAATTTCTGAACTGAAGAACACAGTAGAATTAATCAATCTAAATGAAGCAGAAGACTGGATCAGTGAGTTAGAGAACAAAGTAGAAAAAAATTCCCAGACAATACAACAAAATGAAAAAAAATATTAAAAAGAATGAAGACAGTTTAAGAGAACTGCAAAACAACATGAAACTAAACAACATTAGAATCATAAAGATACAAGAAGAACAAGAGGAAAAAAAGATAGAAAACCTGATGGAAAAAGGACAGAAAATTTTCCTAACCTGTGAGAGAAAAAGTCATGCAAATCCAGGAAGCACAAAGGGTCTAAATGAAAATAAACCCAAAAAGGCCCACTCCAAGGCACATCATAATTAAAATGGCACCATTCAAAGACAAAGAGAGAATCCTAAAAGTATCAAGAGAAAAACAGCAAATAACATACAAGTGAGCTCCAATAAGGCTATCAACTGACTTCTCAACAAAAACACTACAAGCCGAAAGGGAATGGCAAAATATTTCAAGCAATGAAAAACAAAGGCCTACAACGAAGACTACTCTACCCAGCAAGGCTCTCATTCAATGAAAGGTGAAATAAGAAGTTTCCTGACAAAGGAAGACTGAAAGAATACATCTCCAGCAAACCAGCATTGCAAGAGATGCTAAAGAGAATGCTTTAAGAAAAAGAAGAAAAAAAGAGGAGAGGAACACAAGTACAAAGTGAAATGAATAATACCTATCAATAATAACCTTAAATGTAAATGGATTAAATGATCAAATTAAAAAACATAGGGTAGCAGAATGGATACAAAAACATGACCCAAATATATGCTGTCTACAAGAGACACACCTCAAAACAAAAGATTTACACAGGCTGAAAGTGATGGGATAGAAAAAAGTATTTCGAGCAAATGGATATTAAAAAAAAGCTGGGGTAGCAATACTTATATCAGACAAAACAGATTTCACAACGAAGGCCATAAAGAGAGACAAAGAAGGATATTACATAATACTTAAGGGTAAAATCCATCAACAAGATATAATGCTGGTAAACATATATGCACCCAACAGAGGAGCACCAAAATATGCAAGGAAAATTTTGAAAGACTTCAGGAAGAATATAGACAGCAACACACTCATAGTAGGGGACGTCAACACCCCATTGTCAACAATGGACAGATCTTCAAAGCAAAGAAACACCAAAGATATTGAGGCATTGAACAACACTCTAGATCAAATGGACTTAGTTGATATATATAGAACTTTTCACCTCAAAGAAGCAAATATATATTCTTTTCAAGTGCACATGGAACATTTTCAAAGAGAGACCACATGGTAGAACACAAAAAAAGCCTCGAGAAATTCAAGAAAATTGAAATTTTATCAACCATCTTCTCAGATCACAATCGCTTAAAACTGAAAATCAACTTCAAGGAAAAAAATCAAGAACATTCAAACTCACGGAGAATGAATAATATGCTATTAAATAATAAATGGGTTAACAATGACATCAAGGAACAAATAAAAAAATTCCTGGAAACAAATGATAATGAACACACAAAACCTCCAAACCTATGGGATACAGTGAAAGTGGTCCTGAGAGGAAAGTTTATAGCAATACAGGCCTACCTAAAAAATGAGAGAAGAATCTCTAATAAAAAATCTAACCCTATAGCTACAAGAACTAGAGGAACAACAACAAAGTCCAGAGTGAGTAGAAGGAAGGAAATCATCAAGATCAGAGCAGAATTAAATGACATAGAGACTAAACAAACAATTCAAAAGATCAACAAAAGTAGGACCTGGTTCTTTGAAAAGATAAACAAAATCAACAAGCCTTTAACCAGGCTCATCAAAAAAAAAAAAAAAAAAAAAAAAAAGAGAGAGAGGACCCAAATAAACAAAATCAGAAACGAAAAAGGAGAAATCATGACTGATACCACAGAAATACAAAGGATTGTAAGAAATTATTACGAACAACTGTATCACAAGAAATTTGACCACCTAGAAGAAATGGACAAATTTCTGGAAACATAAAATCTTCCAAAACTGAATCAAGAAGAAGCAGAAAGGCTGAACAGATTGATAACAACTAGTGAAATTGAAGCAGTAATCAAAAAACTCCCGGCACACAAAAGTCCTGGACCAGATGGCTACACAGCTGAATTTTATAAAGCATTTAGGAAAGAACTAACTCCTCTCCTTCTCAGACTATTCCACAAAACCCAAGAAGAGGGAAGACTCCAAAACTCATTCGATGAAGCCAGTATTACTGTAATTCCAAAACCAGGTCAATACACAACAAAGAAGAAATACTACAGACCATTATCGCTGATGAGCATAGATGCTAAAATGTTCAACAAAATATTGGAAAACCGGATCCAACAACACATTAGAAGATTATACACCACAATCAAGTGGGATTCATCCCAGGGACGCAAGGATGTTTAATATTCGCAAATCAATAAACGTAATACACCACATAAACAAAAGGAAAGACAAAAACCACATGACAATATCAATAGATGCAGAGAAAGCATTTGATAAAGCACAACACCAATTTATGATGAAAACAGCAAAATGGGAATAGAGGGAACATACCTCAACATAATAAAGGCCATATATGAGAAGCCTGAAGCCGACATCATACTCAATGGGCAAAAACTGAAAGCATTTCCCCTGAGATCAGGAACAACACAAGGATGTCCACTCTCTCCACTCCTATTCAACATAGTCTTGGAAGTTCTAGCCACAGCAATCAGAAGAAAGAGAAATAAAAGGCATCCAAATTGGAAAGGAGGAAGTAAAACTGTCATTTTTTGCAGACAACATGATAGTGTACATCAAAAACCCTACAGACTCCATGAAAAAACTACTTGACCTAATAAGTGAATTTGGCTAAAGAGAGGGTACAAAGTCAATACTCAGAAATTGAAGACATTTCTGTAACCAAAAATGAAATATCAGAGAAAGAATCTAAAAGAAAAATCCCATTTACCAAAACAACAAGAAAAATAAAGTACCTAGGAATAAACATAATCAAGGAGGTAAAAGACCTGCACTCAGGAAACTACATAACACTGAAGAAAGAAATTAAGGAACATACAAATAAATGGAAGCATAAACCATGTTCATGGATGGGAAGAATCAACATCATTAAAATGTCCATACTACCCAAAGCAGTTTATAGATTCAATGCAATCCCTATTAAAATACCAATGACATATTTCACCTACCTAGAACAAAAACTTCAAAAATTTATATGGAACCAAAAAAGACCAAATAGCCACAGCAATCTTGAGGAAGAAGAACACAGTAGGAGGAATCACAATACCATATATCAAACTAAACTGTAAGGACACGGTAATCAAAACAGTCTGGTACTGGCATAAGAACAGACATATAGATCAATGGAACACAATAGAGAGCCTAGAAATAAACCTAGGTCTATATGGTCAACTAGCATTTGATAAAAGAAGAACATAAAATGGAGTGTAAAGAGCCTCTTTAACAAACGGTGCTGGGAGAACTGGAGAGGGACATGCAAAAAAAATGAAAGAGACCACCAACTTACACTGCATACCACAATAAACTCAAGATGGATCAAGGATTTAATGTAAACCGTGGCACCATAAAAGTTCTAGAGGAAAACATAGGCAGGAAAATTTCAGATATCCTGCATAGCAACATTTTCACTGATATATCTATCTCCTAAGGCAAGGGAAATAAGAAAAGAATAAACAAATAGGACTACATCAAACTAAATAGTTTCTGCTCAGCAAAAGAAAACATCAGCAAGATCAAAAGGAAACCAACCATTGGGAAAATATATTTGCCAATGATACCTCAGACAAGTCATTTATCTCCAAAATATATAAAGAACTTATACAACTCAAGAACAAGAACAGACGACTCAATTCAAAAATCGGCAAAGGACCTGAACAATCACTTCTCCAAAGAGGACATACAGAGGGTCCATAGACATATAAAATAATGCTCAACATCAGTACCATCAGAGAGATGCAGATAAAAACTACAATGAGATAACACCTCATACCAGTCAGAATGGCCATCATCAAATCAACAAACAACTTGTGCGCGAGGATGTGGAGAAAAGGGATCCCTGGTGCACTGGTGAAGGGAATGCAGACTGGTAAAGCCACTATGGAAAACAGTTTGGAATTTCCTCAAAAAACTAAAAATGGAATTTCCTTTTGAACCAACAATTCCACTGCTAGAATTATACCCAAAAAATCCTGAAACACCAATTAAAAAGAATCTATGCATCCCTATGTTCATAGCAGCACTATTTACAATAGCCAAGTGCTGGAAACAACCTAAGTGCCCATCTGTAGATGAGTGGATCAAAAAACACAATGGAGTACCATGTAGCAGAAAGAAGGAACTTCTACCATTTGCAACAACATGGATGGAACTAGAGAGAATTATCTTAGTGAAATAAGCCAGGCAACAAAAGAAAAATACCTTATGGTATCACCTATTACAGGAGACTAATGAACAACGCAAATGAGCAAAATAGAACCAGAGGTATGTAAACAAGGAGTAGACTAACAGTGACAAGGGGGGACGGGTTAGGGAGAGAAGGGGGAAAGAGGGGGAAGGGTCTAGTCAAAGAACATGTATAATGACCCATGAACATGGACAACTGGGTGGGGACTGATGGTGGGAGAAAGGGTGGGCAGGGTGAAGCGAAGCAATAGGGAAAAAAGAGGGACAAATGTAATAGAAAAACAAACAAACAAACAAAAATATTAGGCAGGGGAAAAAAAGAAAATATAAAGAATGGAAATGCAATTCTAGTCAATATTAGAAGGACAAAAGTTTTCCTCCACACTGTATATTTTTCTCCCTGCCTGATCCCTCCAGAATTTCGCGTTCTGAAGAAGTAAGCAATGACAAGGTTCTTTGCATAAACAAATAAGACCAGTAATTAATAGAGGCTTTGTTGACCAAGACTTTGACTGGAATGTTATATCTAAAGGAGACATGCTTGGGCTCTGGTTGTTACCAAAAAGCCCTGAGGAACTAGGATTGACTTTCAAAGGTATTAAAACCCTAGAGATAAAAGTCCTGGTACCTTGGTTGGATGTGCGGTCCATGGCAACCTCTCCAGGGAAGGAATGAAGGCTGCTTTCCTGAAAGATGGCTAGAAGGGACCTTAAGGCACAATGGAAAACCTGAAGGACTTGGAAAAGACTGGTGTTTACAGGCAAGGTTGAATGGCAGGTACGTGGCTCAGCTTTCGTGCCCTGAAGGGCAGACTGAAGGTGACCCTAAGTGTTCCTCGTGTAAGTTCCAGCAAAGCAGACTTAAGGATCATAAGTGATCATTGGCTGCTCTTGTGTTTATGCAAACAAACAGGATAAATTAAAACTGGACTTAATGCAGTCCCTTTAATGACAAGGAGGGTAATCTTAAGGAGAAAAATCATGATTCGAGGAAAATCACAATGCTCTGTGGTAGACTATAAAGTAGTGCAGCTAACTGTCTTTAAAGTTTCTTTCATTTGTAAGTTAAACTAGGTCTGTGGCATCATCAAAGATGCTTAATGTACAGGCAAGAAGAATGTCAAATGCCTTGCAACTGGATGTCTTTCCAATAAGACAGTCTTACAGATTTAGAGACTGGTTTGTGGGTTATGTTGCATAAATTATCATGTGTTTTCTGTTTTCAAAGGGCATAAGCCTATGATCTCATTACCTGAGTGATTGTCTATATGCATAGGCCTCACTTAATCCTGTCTGCATTGCTGCCTCCTGAGACTCAACAGTTTGGCAGAACTAAGTGGCTGGGTTGGTGAAAAATGGGGTGATCTGTGGGCTTCACTTCAAAACTGATTTCTCTTTTCTATTCTAATGGCTTGGACAGAAAGGGCCCAGAGTTCTGATAGGGGGGAAATCTAAAATATTTCCTTCAGCCCAAGCTAAGTATAGTGGACAAAAAGGTTTTGGACTGGTATGATGTGCCTGACACACCTTCTTCCAAAGAAGCCCTTTTTTTCCCTAATGTGGAACACTGAAAAATTAATTACCTGTCTTTTGTCATCTAGTGGTTATTGATTGAATGATGCCTTTTAACCTGTTGCCAAATCTGTTGCCACCAGAATACAACAAGGCTGCCAGCCTGTTAAACCAAGCACGCCATTGTCTGGTGACAGCCAACCTACTTAGAGTATGCAAGATCCTTCCCCATGTGGGAAGGCCACCCTCCCCTCCACACCCCGACTCTTATTAGGAATTTCTGGACCCAAGGGTAGATAGGATGACAACCATGCCCAGCTTGAAGCAGCTAGAGGAGCATGGACGGTCGTCCATTGTCCTCTATAAGATTATAAAGGGTCTTAAGTCTGAGGGGGGGAGTTGTTATTCTTTATTGTTATAAAAAAATAATTAATTAATTTAAACATTAATAATAATATAGGAAAGGGAGAAACCGGATAGCTTGTGTATGCATGACACACGGGCAAGGACTGGGGCAAGGAGGGAATTCCTGGGACAGCAGGGTGCTGGGCACAGGGGAGCAAAGGGGAAAAAATTGCAACTATTGTGACAATATAATCAATAAAATATACTTAAAAAAAAACAAACAGAAACTTCAATATTAGACCAAGTTAATTAGAATCCACAGATGGATCAGTTCTTTTATATATCCTGAACAAACTGTTTAGGAGATGATGCTGATCAGTGAAATAATACTAGGAAAGTAGGAAGGTGCCTAAACTTTCTTCTCCAAACATTATTCACTAAGCACCAAACTTTATTTTATTAACAACAACAACAAAAAACAAAAAACTGTCCAGTGGCTAGCATGCCCTTCACAGGGCTCTGTGTAGCTCTTTGGGGCCAGAGAGGTGTAGTAGTCTCCCCTCATCTGCAGTTTCACTTCCCATAGTTTCAGGTACCAGCAATCAACTGGCATCCCAAAATATTAAGTGGAAAATTCCAGAAGTAAACAATTCTTGTACGCCCTGGCTGGTATGGCTTAGTGGATTGAGTGCCAGCCTGGGAACTGTAAGGTCACCAGTTCAATTCCCAGTCAGGGCACATGCCAGGGCTGCAGGCTAGGTCCCCATTTGGAGGGGTATGAGAGGCAACCAATCAATGTTTCTCTCACACATAAATGTTTCTGTTCCTCTTTTTTCCCCTCCCTTCCCCTCTCTCTAAAAATAAATAAATAAAATCTTTAAATAAATGAATAAACAAACAAAACAATTCATGTTTTAAATTAAGTGCTGTTCTGAGTAGCATGATGACACCTAGCTCCATTCAGTCCGGGACATGAATCATCCCCTTATTGTCTGTATGTTGTATACGCTCCAGCCAGTTAGTCACTTAGTAGCCATCTCAGTTATCAGATACAGTATGGCAGTGCTTGTGTTCCATTTATCCTTATTTTACTTAATGGTCCCAAAGTGCAAGAGTAGTGATGCTGGCAATTTCGATATATCAAAGAGAAGCCAGAAAGTGCTTCCTTTAAGTGAGAAAGTACAAGTTCCCATCTTAGTGAAGAAAGAAAAAAAAAATTGTATGCTTAAGTTGTTAAGATCTATGATAAGAATGAATCTTCTGTCCATGAAATTGTAAAGAAAGAAAAAGAAATTTGTGAAAGTTCTGCTGTTGCATCTCATATTGCAAAAATTATGGCCACAGAGCATGATAAGTACTAAGTTAAGATGGAAAAGGTACTAAATTAGTGGGTGGAAAACACTAACAGAATGTTGTACCAATAGATTGCAATGAGTTGCACCAGAAAGTATTGATTCTATGCAAAAATTTTGGCAAGGGATCCCCTGAAATAAGTGATACTGAGCCAATTATTGCAAGTAAGGGATGGTTCTACAGATTCATGACGAGGTCTGGCAGTTGGTCATCTCACATCATCACAAGAAGTGTGAGTACAGTACAATTAGACATTTTGAGAATGAGGGACCACATTGTTATATATTGTTATAATTGTTCTATTTTATTATTCATTATTGTGAATCTGTGCCTAACTTATAAAGTTTATCACGCTATGTATGTATAGGAAAAATACAAGCATATATAGAGGTTTATCTGCGGTTTCAGACATCCACTGGGAGATAATGTATAGATGTCTATTTGCTCTTCCCAAATTCAGACACCTACCTTTTCATTTATCTGTCACTCTTTCTCACAGGGCTTGTAGTTTCCACACTTACATCTTGGAATTGTGCCCAAGAAGGAGCTCAGAAGGCTAGACTCGCAAGATTCTACAATATTTAGTATGAAAAATTTTGGGCCCTATTATTATTATTTTTAATAGTTTTTCTATTACAGTTGTCCCACATTCTCCCCCCATTACGTCACCCCACCCCACCCATCCCTTCTCCCACAATTAATCCCCACCCTGTTGTCCATGTCCATGGGTAATTTATACTAGTTCCTTGACTACAGCCTTCCCCTTCTTACCTGCTTTCCCTCCCCCCCCCACCCCCGTCACTCTTAGTCTGCTCCTTGATTACACGTCTCTGGTTCAACTTTGCTCTTTTGTTTCTGTTGTTCATTAGTTTCCTGTATTAGGTGATATCATATGGTATTTGTCTTTCACTACCTGGCTTACTTCACTAAGCATAATTATATCTATTTCCATCAATGTTATCGCAAATGGTAGGCATTCCTTCTTTCTTTCTGCGACATAGAACTCCATTGTGTAAATGTATCACAGTTTTTTGATCCACTCATCTACAGTTGGGCACTTAAGGTTGTTTCCAGCACTTGGCTATTGTAAATAGTACTGCTATGAACATTGGGATGCATAGATTCTTTTGAATAGGTGTTTCAGGATTTTTTGGGTATAATACTAGCCATGAAATCACTGGATCAAAAGGCAGTTCCATTTTTAGTTTTCTGAGGGAATTCCACACTGTTTCCCATAGTGGTTGCACCAATCTGCATTCCCACCAACAGCGCATTGGGATTCCCTTTTCTCCACATCCTCGCCGGGACTTGTTTGTTGATTTGTTGATGATGGCCATTCTGATCTGTGCAAAGTGATATCTTACTGTGGATTTAATTTGAATCTCTCTGATGGCTAATGATATTGAGCATTCTTTCATATGCCTTTGGAGCCTCTGTATGTCCTCTTTGGAGAAGTGTAAGATCTTTATACATTTTGGAGATCAATCCCTTGTCTGAGGTATCATTGGCAAATATGTTTTCCCATATGGTTGGTTCCCTTTTCATCTTGCTGATGTTTTCTTTTGCTGAGCAGAAACTCTTTAGTTTGATGTACTTCTATTTCTTTGTTCTTTACTTTATTTCCCTTGCCTTAGGAGATACATCAGTGAAAATATTTCTGCGTGGGATATCTGAAATTTTCCTGCCTATGATTACCTCTAGGAATTTTATGGTGTCACAGCTTACATTTAAGTCTTTGATCCATCTTTAGTTTATTCTGGTGTATGGTTTAAGTTGTTGGTCTAGTTTCATTTTTTTGCATGTCCCTGTCCAGTTCTCCCAGCACCATTTGTTAAAGAGGCTCTTTTCACTCCATTTTATGTTCCTTCTCCTTTTGTCAAATATTAGTTGACCATATAGACCTAGGTTTATTTCTAGGCTTTCTATTCTGTTCCACTGATCTATATGTCTGTTCTTATGCCAGTACCAGACTATTTTGATTACAGTGGTCTTGTAGTATAGTTTGATATCAGATATTGTGATTCCTCCTACTGTGTTCTTCTTCCTCAAGATTGCTGTGACTATTTGGGGTCTTTTTTGGTTCCATATCAATTGTTTTATTTCCAAGGTTATTTTATTATGTTGCTACAGTAGTCCCAATTTTTTTCCCTTTGCTCCCCTCTGCCCACTATCCCACTTCTCTCCAGCAATCTCTCCCCACTTAGTTCTTGTCCATGGGTCGTGCATATAAGTGCTTTGTCTTTGGCCTCTTCTATCTTATTCTTAACTTGCCCCTGTCTATTTTGTACCAACAATTATGCTTCCTAATCCCTGCACCATTTCCCCATTTCTCCCCTATCCCTTCCCAGTTGATAACCCTCCCAATGAATCCCATACCTATGATTCTGTTCCTATTCTGGTTTGGTTAGTTGGATTTTGTTTTCATTTTTTAGATTCAGTTGTTGATAGTTGTGAGTTTGTTGTCATTTTCGTGTTCATAATTTTGATCTTATTTTTCTTAAATAAGTCCTTTTAACATTTCATGTAATAATGGCTTGGTGATGATGAATTCCTTTAGCTTTACCTTGTCTGGGAAGCACTTTATCTGCCCTTCCATTCTAAATGATAGCTTTGCTGGATACAGTAATCTTGGTTGTAAGTCCTTGCTTTTCATCATTTTGAATACTCCTTGCCAGTCCCTTCTGGCCTGCAAATTTTCTTCTGAGAAATCAGCTGATAGTCTTATAGGCACCCCTTTGTAGGTAACTCTCTGCTTCTCTCTTGCTGCTTTTAAGATTCTCTTTTTATCTTGAACCTTTAGCATTTTAATTATGATGTGTCTTGGTGTGGTCCTCTTTGGGTCTAGCTTGTTTGGGACGCTCTGTGTTTTCTGGACTTGTATGCCTATTTCCTTCACCAAATTTGGGAAGTTCTTTTTCATTATTTCCTCATATACGTTTTCAATTTCTTGCTCTTCCTCTTCTCCTTCTGGCACTCATATGGTTTGGATGTTGACATGTTTAAAGTTGTCCCAGAGGTTCCTAAGCCTCTCCTCATTTTTTTCAGTCTTGTTTCCTCATTCTGTACTGGTTGACTGTTTTTTTCTTCCTTATATTCCAGATCATTGATTTGAACCCGTTTCCTTCCCTTCACCACTGGTTTTGTGGATTTTCCTTCGTTTCACTTAGTATAGCCTTTGCTTCTTCCCTTATGCATTTACCATACTTAAGCATATTTGTCAAGCCTGTAAGCATCTTTAACACCAGTGTTTTGAACACTGCATCTGTTAGGTTGGCTATCTCCTTGTTGCTTAGTTCTCCCACTGGAACCTTGATCAGTTCCCTCTTTTGGGCTATACTTCTCTGTCTCCTCATCCTGACTGACTCCTATGTTTGTTTGCCTCTGTGTCTTAGGTAGAGCTGTCGCACCTGTTATGCCGTAAGGGGTGGGGCCTTAGGTACTCGTCAGTTCAGGCAACCTGTTTCACCAAATTGTGGTGCCGTATGAGAAGGAGGGGTCTGAGAGGGAACAATGCCACTTGCTCAGAACTCATCCCTTTTCCAGGCACTTCTCCCATTTCCAAATGGGACCAGGACCTCGAATATTGTTGCCCTGTCCATCGTTCCCAGAGTGGGTGTGTCTGCAGATGTTCTAGGACCGTGGGGGCCATTTAAAGAGGCGGACTCTACTGAGAAACCGCAGCTTCCTCCTCCACCCCAACTCCCACTGGTTTGCACAGTCAGAAGCAATGAGGCTTTATTTTAGTCGGCCCTAGAAGTGTGAGCTCTGCCGTCTGGTCTGGTGCTGGGAGCGCTCCTCAGGTGTCCCTCCTGACTTTTTATAATGTGTGACTGCGCTTTTTGTCAGCCGGCCACAGTTGCCACCACACCAAATCCTCTCTGCCCTGGCTCCGCCCCTCCTGTCTGGATAAGTATTTCTTCTTTATATTTTTGTTTCTTGGACTTCCATGCAGTTTGGTTTTCTGAAACTTCTGGTTGTCTCTAGTTTTGAGATAGTTGTATTCCTTCTTAGTTGTGGAGGGAGATGCAGCCTGTCAGTCTAGGCCTCCGGCTTGGCCTGAAGTCAGTTTCATATAAATTTTTGAAGGATTTGTTCTAGGTGTGTGAAATATGTCTTTGGTATTTTATTAGGGATTGCGTTGAATCTATAAATTGCTTGGGGAAGTATGCACATTTTAATGATGTTGATTCTTTCTATCCATGAACATGGTATATGTTTCGACTTCTTTATATCTTCGTTAATTTCTTTCTTCACTGTTAACACAGTTTTCCGAGTACAGGTCTTTCATGTCCTTGGTTAAGTTTATTCCTAGGTACTTTATTTTTCTTGTTGCTATAGTAAATGGGATTTTTTTTTCTAGTTTCTATCTCTGATATTTTATTGTTGGTGTGCAGAAATGCCTTCAGTTTCTGAATATTGACTTTGTACCCTGCTGTTTAGCCAAATTCATTTATTAGGTCGAGTATTTTCTTTTTCGTGGATTTTATAGGGTTTTTTATGTACACTATCATGTCGTCTGCAAATAATGACAGTTTTACTTCCTTTTTTCCAATTTGGATGCCTTTTATTTCTTTTCTTCTCTGATTGCTGTGGCTAGGACTATGTTGAATAATAGTGGAGAGAGTGGATATCCTTGTCTTGTTCCTGACCTCAGGAGGAATGCTTTCAGTTCTTACCCATTGAGTATGATGTTGGCTTCAGGTGTCTCACAATGGCCTTTATTATGTTGAGGTATACTCCCTCTATTCCCATTTTGCTGAGAGTTTTCATCATAAATGGGTGTTGTACTTTATCAAATGCTTTTTTCTGCATCTATAGATATGATCATGTGATTTTTGTCTTTCATTTTGTTTATGTTGTATATTACATTTATTGATTTGCAAATATTAAAAGCATCCTTGCATCCCTGGGATGAATCCCTATTAATCGTAGTGTATGATCTTTTAAATGTGTTGCTGGATCTGGTTTGCCAATATTTTGTTCAGGATTTTAGCATCTATGTTCATCACCGATATTTGCCTGTAGTTTTCCTTCTTTGCTGTGTCTTGGGCTGGTTTTGGAATTAGGGTAATACTGGCTTCATAGAAAGAGTTTGGGAGTCTTCTCTCTTCTTGGATTTCTTGGAATAGTTTGAGAAGGGTAAGAGTTAGTTCTTACATGTTTTGTAAAATTCATCTTGTGAAGCCATCAGGTCCAGTGCTTTTGCGTGCCAGGAGTTTTTTGATTGCTCCTTCAATTTCACTAGTTGTTATCAGTCTATTCAGGCCTTCTGCTTCTTCTTGATTCAGTTTTGGAAGATTATATGTTTCCATAAATGTGTCCATTTCATCTATGTTGTCAAATTTCTTGTCATAGTTGTTCGTAGTAATTTCTTATAATCCTTTGCATTTCTGTGGTATCAGTTCTGATTTCTCCCTTTTGCTTTTGATTTTGTTTATTTGAATCCTCTCTCTTTTCTTCCTGATGAACCTGGCTAAAGGCTTGTCAATTTTGTTTATCTTTTCTAAGAACCAGCTCCTCATTTTACTGATCTTTTTAATTGTTTGTTTAGTCTCTATGTCATTTAATTCAGCTCTGACCTTGATGATTTTCTTCCTTCTACTCGCTCTGGGCTTTGTTTGTTGTTGTTCCACTAGTTCTTGTAACTGTTGTATTCAATTTTTTATTTGAGATTCTTGTATCCTTTTAGGTAGCCCTGTATTACTATGAACTGTCCTCTCAGTTCTGCTTTCGCTGTGTCCCATAGGTTTGGGGCTGTTGGGTGTTCATTATCTTTGTTTCCAGAAACTTTTTTATTTCTTCCTTGACATCATTATTAACCCATTCATTATTTAATAGTATGTTGTTCATATTCCATGAGTTTGAATGTTTTTGAGTTTTTTCCTTGAGGCTGAATTCCAGTTTCAAGCCATTGTGGTCTGAGAAGGTGCTTGATAAAATTTCAGTTTTCTTGAATTTGTTGAGGCTTGTTTTGTGTCCTACCATGTGATCTATATTTGAAAATGTTCCATGTGCACTTGAAAAGAATATATATTTGCTTCTTTGGGGTGAAAAGTTCTATATGTACCAATTAAGTCCATTTGATCTAGAGTGCTGTTCAATGCCTCAATATCCTTGGTGTTTCTTTGCTTCAAAGATCTATCCATTGTTTACAATCACGTGTTAAAGTCCCCTACTATGAGTGTGTTGCTGTCAATATCCTTCTTAAAGTCCTTCTAGGTTTTCCTTATATATTTGGGTGCTCCTATGTTGGGTGCATATATACTTACAAGTGTTATATCTTCTTGATGGATTGTTCCTTAAGTATTATGAAATGTCATTCTTTATTTCTTTTTATGTCCTTTGCTGTGAAATCTCTTTTGTCTGATATAAGTATTGCTACCCTATCTTATTTTCATGTTTGTTTGCTTGAAATACTTTTTCCTATCCCTTCATTTTCAGTCTGTGTAGATCTTTTGTTCTAAGGTGGGTCTCTTGTAGACAGCATATATGTGGGTCACGCTTTCTAATGCATTCAGCTGCCCTATGTCTTTTTATTGGTGCATTTAATCCATTTACATTTAAGGTTATTATTGATAGGTATTTATTCATTGTCATTTTTCCCCTTTGTATCTGTGTTCCTCTCTATCTCTCCCTGTTTCTTCATCTTCTTAAAGCAGACCCTTTAGTATCTCTTGTAATGATGGTTTGGTGGAGATGTATTCTTTTAGCCTTCTTTTGTCTGGCAAACTCCTTATTTCATCTCCCATTTTGAATGAGACCTTCGCTGGGTAATCTTGGTTGTAGGCCCCTGTTTTTCATTGCTTGGAATAATTTTTTGCCATTCCCTTCTGGCTTGTAATGTTTCTGTTGAAAAATATGATGATAGCCTTATTGGAGTTCCCTTGTATGTTATTAGCTGTTTCTCTCTTGCTGCTTTTAGGATTCTCTCTTTGTCTTTGAATGTTGCCACTTTAATTATGATGTATCTTGGAGTGGGCCTGTTTGGGTTCATCTTCATTGGGACCCTCTGTGCTTCCTGGATTTACGTGACTTTTTCTCTCATCTAGTTAGGGAAGCTGTCTGTCATTAGTTTTTCAAACAGGTTTTCTATCCCTTGCTCCTCTTCTCCTTCTGGTATCCCTATGATATGGATATTATTAAATTTCATGTTGTCCTACAGCTCTCTTAAAACCCTTCATTCTTTTTCAGTCTTTTTTCATTTTGTTGCACTATCTGGGAATGTTTTTCTATGCTGTCCTCCAGTTCACTAAAAACGCTCTTCTGCTTCCTCCAGCCTGCCCTTGATTCCTTCTACTGTGTTCTTCAATTCAGAAATTGTATTCTTCATTTCCTCCTAGCTCTTTTTGATAGCTTCTGTGTCATTTTTCATCCTGGTATAATTCTCAGTAAGTTCCTTTTAATTTGCCTGGAGTTCTTTGTAGTTTTCTTTGAGCTCGCTGATCTCATTGAGCTCCCTATAATCCATATTTTGAATTCCATGTCTGATAGTTTGCTTACCTCTATTTCATTTAGCACTCTTTCTGGGTATTCCTCCTTTGTGTTCAATGGAGGTTATTTGTCTCCCTGTTTCTTGTGACTCTTCTTGTTTGTTTCTGCTTCTTAGACTGACCTGCACTTCCTGGATCTTTCCCTGATGGCATCAGATCATGTCCCAGTCTGGGCCTAGGCAGCCTGTCTAGATATCTACTGCCTTTGTCTGTCTCCTTTAGTTGTTAATCTATTCAATCTGTGATCAGCTGTCGGGCTTAAGCACCAAGTGGGGGGCAGATTAATTCCTGAGTGTGAGGCTATTGCTTCCCTTCAGGCTGACGCCACTTGGAGGGAAGCGCTTTGCCTTCAGTATGGGGACCCGGTTGGCTGCTCCCTCAGTTCTCTCCTCAAAGCCACCACCCCAAACTCTCCTTAAACGCCTCCAGTCCTCTCTGCCCTCCCTCTGATGGAGCCCAGGATAAGCAGGTCCCAATAAATTTTTGTGTTATCCCTTTAAGAGCTCTTTGTCTCCAGCTATTTCTTTCAGGCCAGAAAAAAAAAAATCTGCTGCTTTTCACTTTTTGAAGCTGGATGCCTTCTTACTTTCTGCCTCTGTTGCTGTAGGCTGGGAATCCCAGCCAGGCATTTACACTCTGCCCTTCTCAGGGGTAGTCCCTGGCTTCTGAGCTGTTTCTCAGACCCTTCAGCTGCCACCCATGGGAGCCCAGCCAGCCCTTTTGCATCTCCGCACTTCCTACCAGTCACGTTCTGATGAAGCGAACTTTTCTCTCTATCGTGGTTATAAGGCTTCTCTCCAGCTAGTGTTCAGTTGGTTATTCCAGATGATTTCTCCACAATGAAGTTGTAATTCCAGATTGGTCCTGGGAGGATGTTAGTGTAGCTTCCACTTACTCCTCCACCTTCTTGGATCTAGGTAAGTATGTAAATTCTTGAAAAAGCATTTGATAAGACTATAAAATTATTTTTCTTCCTCTCTACTATTTGATACCCTAAAACCAGGACACTAATTCTGTTATAATTCCTTATAAAACAGTTTTCCAAATTGGTAAAAGTTTATCAATAGGCCTACTTTTAAAGGGGTGGGGGGAGGATTTTTTAATCTCAACTAATTTGTAAGACAGTATACCACAGGCATGCCTGAATTCCATCCCTCTTCCACCACAAATTGCTAGGCTCTGAAACCTCAGGAAGATTGCATGGTAAACTGAAGTTCTCATCTGAGAAATGGTTAAAAGATTAGCATGCAAAGTGCTTAGCACACAGTAAGGGCACAAGGTATTGTGTTAATAATACTTTTGCCTATGCTGTTCCTTCTTCGTGGAACATTTTTTTTCCTGGTAGTTCAGAGAGCCAGGTCCTTCTTATTCTTTAAGTCTCAGTTTAAATATCATGTTCTTAGAGAGGCCCTGTCTACACATCAAGTTTGGCATATGCCCCTCTTATTTTCTATCATAGTTCCTGTTTACTTCTCTCTTGATACAATCTATGAAGAATTTATGTTAGTTCTTCACTATCAGTTTCTATCATGAGAATTTAAGTTCCATGAGGACAGTATATCCTGAAAGAATAACTTTGTGTGCCTATCAGTAAACAGTTGACAGATGAATGAATGAATATCTGGAATAAACAAAGTTTACTGTTCCCTTAATACCAGACAAGTATTGTGAGACCTTTTATGTTAGGTTCCTAGAGTGTTCAAATCTGTAGAGACAGAAAGTAGAACAGTGGTTCCCAGGGGCTGGGAAGCAGGGGAAGAGGGAATTTTAGTATTTAACAGATACAGTGTTTCAGTTGGGGAAGATGAAAAAGTTCTGGAGATGGATGGTATTGATCACTGCACAACAATGTGAATATACTTAATGCCACAGGACTGTACACTAAAAAATGGTTGAAATCATAAATTCTATGTTATGTTTATTTTACCACTTTAAAAAAAAGAAAATTTAGGATAGGACATCTACCTCCTGACAAGTACCTTACATTAAGGCCAAAAAAAAAAAAAAATTCATTTAGTATTTCTGTTCTCTACTTTTCCTATCTGAAAATGCCTTTTACAACTGATTCCTTAGCCAAATTTGTGTCTTCAATGTATTTAGAACTCCTGTTATTTTGAGGCTTAACTTATCTATACAATAAGACTCAATTTCATCCCTAATTCTTCTACACAAACTATTTCCCCTAGCCCTAGTACCCATTCTGAGGATAAAGCTTATATAATTCTTCAGAAGCAATCTTCAAACTACTATCTGGCTCATGCTAGACACTGAAGTTCCAAAGATAATTAAGGCAGGATTTCTGTTGTCAAAGAGGCCAGTTAGTGGAGGACACAAACATGGCTGGATACTACTTCCTCTTTCCCCAGTTTCAAGCAAATAAGTAGTCAGCCCTGCATATTGCCTCATAGGAAGGACATGACCTAGTGGGAAAATTAGTAACCTGGGAGCTTTTCAGGCTTTTTCAAAACAAAAGACTAACTACCTGTAATAGCCCCAGGTGGAAACCACCCACATATATGTCAACAGAGGATTGGATAGATAAATCATGGTCATACAGTGGAGTATTACACAGCAATGAACAACTATAAATACAATGCCATACATGAAACTCACAAATATAATGTTGGGGGGTAAGCCAGACAAAAAACAATACATACAATAGTATTATGTAAATTCCATTTACATAAAATTAAAAACAGATAAAACTACTACATGGCCAAAGAACGCCATAGAGTGGAAACCTCTGAGCAAGGGATTTAGATCAGTGTTAGCAATGCAAAGGGGCATGATAATGTTCTATCTCAATCTGGGAGTGACATGTGTCTGTCCTTTTATGAAAATTCACTGAGTTGTGACCTTCTAATTTTTTTATGAGTGCTACAGTCAATTAAAATTTTAGTTTCTGCTCTCATTTGGGGGAGACAGACAGGAATAAAGTATATAGTATGTCAGATGGTGATAAAGTGCAATAAAGAAAATACAAAACAAGAAAAGAGAATAGGTTGCCAAGGTATGTAGATGGGAATGGAAAGGGGTTTACAATTTTAAAGTGTCAAGGAAGGCAGGACTGAGAAGGTAACATTTGACCGAAAAATGAAGGTGTGAGCCATGCAGCTCTCTAAGGAATAGTATGTAAAACAGTTCAACCTGTGCTTTTATTTGGCAATTTATGTAATACAGAGAAAACTGTCCACCTATTTTCTACCTTCTGTTCTTATTTTAGTGGAATTATAACAACCTAGATCATACTATTTTTTAAAAGGTTGTTTCCCATGTGTATACATATAAAACAAAACAAAACAAACAATAAAGAAAAAAAACTAAACCCTTAGAGGAAGGGGATTCTCAGGCACAGACACAGCTAGCATGCTGAACAAAACTCAAAGGGATGAATTTACCCAGACTGTAAAGAAACTGGTCCAAACTGGAGGGGGAAAAAAGAAATTGAAAGAGAAATTACTCATTTTCACTCACTCAACAGTGAAGTCACAGGGTAAACAATCACCAACCTCCATACTCCTGAAGATACCACACCCACAGTTTTCTACCAGTCAAATATCACCAGACATATGAGGAAAATTTCCAACAGAATACATAGTGACAAAACAAAAAACCGAACACCTTTTTTTAAATAAGGCATATGAGAGAAACAGAGACAATAAATAGAAAAAGAAATCTTAAATATACAGTGTGTGTGTATATATATCCTCAGAGAGATAAGATATTAGGTCCTTAGACAAAAACAGATGCTATTCTTAAAAGGAGATGACAGAATTTTATACATACAATGGGTGGATTTCTTGGTATATAGATAGCTCCACAATGATAGTGAGGCCATAACCTAAATTCTCAGGATGTAGCCTAATGAGAATGCTGGGAACAGGAGCTGAGCCATCCAAAAAGGGAGCCTCTAGCTGTATGTGTCTACTGAACACTTGAATTGTGGTCAAATGAGTTAAGATGAGTGAAAAATATAAAATATGAACTGTATTTCTAAATCCCAGTACAAAAAACAATATTGTAATTATCTCTTCAATAATTCTTTATATTTAGTACATGTTGAAATGATAGCATTTTGAATATGTTGGATTATATAAAATGTTACCAAAATTAATTTTATTGGTTTATTTTTACTATTTTAATGTTGCTTCTAAAAATTTTTAATTTTATATGTGGCTCATATGTGGCTGGTAAATTATATTTCTGCTAGATTGTACTGTTCTACATTATACACATTCATTGAGGACAAGGACTGTACCTAACTAAGTGTTGTGTCCTCTAGAGAGCACAAAGCAGATTAGACTCCAAGTAAGTATTTACTGAATAAACAAATAATGCATGTTTTCATAGCATTAGTCTCCAAGCATGTCGTTTTGGAAGTGTATCCTAAGGAAAGGTAAGTAACTTGAATTGTCTGTCTATTCTTATCTTTTATTTACTACTTACAAATATTTTGGTATACTTTATAAATCATGATTTATTCCTACCATACTTTATTAGATACAATGATCATTTTAATCACTAGTCTGAATTATTTCAATAGTTATGATCACAGAGATTTCTAAGAATAAATGAAATCTGCCTTACTTTAAAGCCTGCCCTCTAGTGTTCATAATATTATTAGCATAAATACATTTGTTCACAACGATCAATTTGCTTTACAAAATTTTTAAAATAAATTTAACTATGAAATCTGTACCTATGTTTAAAAACTCAGAAAAACATAGTAAAAACATAATATTGCATATAATATACTGGCCTTGAGTAAACCAACATAACAAATGGAAGGTGAAGAGAAAATATCCTTTAGTGTCATTTTAAAAATATCAATAAAAATTCAATTTTATTAAAGTAGCCAACTTGCAACGTAATTTGCCACCACTATCACTCCAAATACTGCCAAATAAACACTCTATCAGATTTATCAAAGCAAGAAATGGAGTTTGGAGATGGACTGCTTCAAGAAAATACCTGAGGCCCTCTACAAAATTATAAAACTGTCTCAAGCACTTTGGATTCTTACAGGTCAGAACAGGGATATGTGAAAGGGCTCAAAGGATAAAAACACACACCAGAATTCTCCGTAAAAGGTCCAACTGCAGAAGAATATTTTAAACATCCTTCTCAGTCTCCTTTGCAGGCTCCTCTTCTTCCCAAACTCTTTGAGTTGGAAAGCCACAGACCTCAATCTAGGGCCTCTTCTCTGTTTATATTCATTCTTTCGGTAATGTTATCTAATCTCATGGCTTTAAATGCTACCTATAGAGAGTGTGTAAAAATATGTCTCTGATTATCTCCAGACTAATGTATTCAACTATCTACTGACATGTCCATTTGAACATCTGAATATCCCTAAATTAACAAATCCAAAACTAGTCTTCCCCCTAAAACCTGCTCCTCTCAAAGTGGCCTTCCCCATCTTATTTGATGCCAACTGGGATGGGTGCATAAAGTCTCTCTCCAAAAAATCTGATAATTAACAATGATTTTTTAAAAATTGAAGTAACTGGAATTCATTCATTCTGACAGTGGCATTTGAGAAAACTATCCATTAGTTCCTGCTACTAGATCCCTGTAGATGTTATACATTTTGCCCTTTCTAGAATCTAATTCTTCAGCTTTTCATTAGATTCTGAAATTTTTCACCTTTCCTTTAATTGGCCAGGGTCAATTTCTGTTGCTTGCAACTAAAACCCCTTACTCGGTACAACCACTAGCCCTCAGCTGGCTGACTCTGCTTTACCACCACCAGCTCCCATTGATCACTAAACCTTGCCCCCTCTCTCCTCCTTTCAACCAATAGTTAAGGTGAACATACAATTTTCCTACTTCCAATTATAAAAAACTCTAATCACAATGCCCAAGACTGATTTTTATGACATGAGAAACTCTTAAGAACTAAAATTATCTTTCACCAAAGTATTTGTTCCCAAACTGGTTACGTCCAGCTATTCATGGAAAACACAATGAGTAGGAAATCTCTCACAAAATTCGCCCTGCAGCTCATCTAAAATAGTCCCATACCATAAATTGTGATACAGTACTCTATCACTTATCGCAGGTATTACACCCCCGTGATAGGTGAAAATCTGCGAAGTAGAAACCTTACGTTTATTTTAGTATTTATATATATTTTAAGGCTTTATAAATCCTTCCCACACACTTATAAACTGTTCCCACTCCCTTATTAACCTTTTCCACACTTTTATAAACACTACTTATGTTCTTACATATTCTACACTCTTAAACCTATGTAACTTTAACAGCATACGTATACAGTACCGCAAAGTCCCGCAATATAGCGAAAAATCCGTGATAATTAAATATAATATTTTTAAAACTCCCGTGATACAGTGAGGCTACTGTATCGCGATATAGAGAGGGACTACTGTAATACCTTCCTCTGATCCCACACAATCTCTATTAAGCAGCTAACCTCAGTAAAACAATTAATTACGTATGCCTTCATAAAAGGGAAAGACCGTGTACCCTAATCTCTGTGTCCCCATGCTTCACATTTTAAAACAATCACCATACTTCAAATTATATGCACTCTGAGTTTAATATAATGTTGATTATCCACTTCTAATATATATGAGTATCGACTGGCTGTTAAGCCTTTCTGACCATATTGAAAAATCAAGATAGAATTATACATGGGCCTCCAAAGTACTTCTTTATTATCTTGATATTTCTAACTAATTCATGATTTAGCCTAGGTCAAATTTTGTGCACATCCCAAGAAAATGAATACCGATTCACTGACGTTAGTCTTCCCATCTCACTCTTTCTTTAGTAAGTATCTTATGCATAAACTTGGAAGTTGGGAATTATAGTGATAAACAGAATAATCTAAAAGGTACTTTAAAGTCCCATCTAATTTCTGCCTCTACCTTCCAGTTTAACCTTAAAACTTCTAATCAACAGATTGAGCATGAGTATCAACACCACATAGAGAATTCTCAAAGGTCAACATGACGTGATTTTCCACAAACAATATAACTTTATATAGGAGAGCCTCAGAAATGCAGAGACAAGCACCACTTAGTGGCAAAAAGACTTAACTCCAGAAAAAGGTACCACTAAGGGTACAAGGTCTGTCTGGAAAAAGTCCAACCATTGTTAATATAACAAGAACAGTTACAAAAATATTGATGTAATCTGGCAGCCAAGGAGAGTTGACTGGAATGCACATGCATGAACAATGATAACTTCACTGTACTAGCCAGTGAGGGTGGTAGACTCTGTTGAGTGAGCATGCGTGCCGTGTGGCCATAGCATTCAAAATAACTGAATAGAGCAATGAATCTGCATCAAATTTTGTGTTAAGCTTGAACGTTCTTCCACAGGAACTATTCAGGTGATTCAGAAGGCTGCAGCTATGGGCAACTGGTGACTGGCAGCTTCATCATGACAACATACCCACTCATGCATCATATCTCATGCAGAGTGTTTTTGAGAAACATCAAATCACCCATGTGACTCAGCCCCCCTATAACCCAGATTTGACGCCTTGAGACTTTAGGCTTTTCCCAAAACTAAAATCACCTTTGAAGGGAAAGAGATTTCAGACCATTAATGAGATTCAAGAAAATACGGTGGGGCAGCTGATGGCGATTGGGAGAACTGTGTGAGGTCCCAAGGTGGCTACTTTGAAGGGGACTGAGGGAGCATTGTCCCATGTACAATGTTTCTTGTATCTTGTATCTTCTTCAATAAATGTCTCCATTTTTCATAGCACATGGCTGGATACTTTCTGGGCGGGCCACATATATCTGAATTTACCTACCAAAATCTAAACCATGGACAGTTTGTTATTCAGGATGCAATTTTGTTAAAACAATAACCATTTGGCTACTAAATCAAAAGTAATACCAGTTTTAAGATAAATATTAAGACTAAATGGTCATTAGGACAATCTAGGTTGAGCTGTTTTAAAGTTCTCAATTGAATCTCTTAAAATTAAAATGGAAGAAAGTGAACTAATACACTGAGCACTCACTCTGCCATGTGTTGGGCACATTCACATATGCTACATTTCATTTAAGCCCAAAACAACCCAGAAAGAAATTTACTAGAATCCCAACTGTACAAATGAGGAAACTGACCATCAGATATTAAATAATTTATATTAAATCATATAAACATTAAGTGATAAAGTCACCTCCCCATCTACTGCTCATTTAACTACTCCTGGGTCCTTGGGAAAAATAAATACAATAAGCAAAGTGTATACAACCTCACTAAGCACTTAGTTTGGGCCATATATAACTGACTAATCCAATATGGACAAGAGAGATATGCTGTTGGATAACAGATATTCCCTCAGACTTTGAAACTAATCAGGCAGCTAGCTAGCTAAAAGAGGACAGAGCTCATCTTTGTCCTGAACATAGTGAGGTATAGCAGAAAAGATCATGGACTTCGGTCTCAGGCCTAAGTTCAAACCAGTGTTAGCAAATTAATATTAACTCAGTTTTAGCAAAGCACAGCCATGCAGACACACCTCCTCTCACAGAACCTACATTCCTGCCCCTGAATAATTTTCAGTCTAGTAGAGAAGATGACAGACAAGGAAGTCTTCTGGCACACTGACAGAGATCACTTAATCCATAACCTCATTTAAGGCAAAAAGGATTTTTAATTGTGTAAGGATTATTACCTTCACAAGAGAATCCTTTATAAATTATTCCTCCCAATTTTCAAAACTTTCTTCTTGCTCCATCTCCCTCTCCGCCTGTTTACAAGAACTCACTATCTCTCTCTCCCTCTCCCTGTCCCCCTCCCCCTCACCTCACTCTCTCACTCTCCTCTCTCTCTCACACACACACACACAACACATGCAACTGAGATGAATATGGAATATGTGCAAATTGGGATTTCACTTACTTTACTTCACCAACTTTACTTTAAACTTCTGCTTTTCAGCAGACATGCCCTTTACAATAAGGCTCAATTCTTCAAGTCCTTTCATCTTCACAGATTTAGATCAATTCCATTTTAAGAACTGAATGATATAACCAACAGATAGTGGCAAAGCTTAATCAGAAAGTCAAGATCTTGGAGCCAGGTCTAGTGAAATTCCAGTTCTACAGTAATACAGTTGCCAGATATTAGGAGGGTTGGGGGGCTGGGTGACAAAGGTAAAAGGGATTAAGAAGTACAAATTACCAATTATAAAAACATTCATGGGATGTACAGCATAAGGAATATAGTCAATAATATTGTAATAACATTGTATAATGTCAGAGGGGTTCCAGACTTATCACAGTGATCACTTTGTGAGCTATATAAATGCATAATTATTATGTTATATGCCTGAAACTAATATATGTCAATGATAATTGAAAAATAAGTTTTTAAAAATATAATTAACATTCCATAAAATTCAAAAAGTAAAAATATTAAAATTAAACCTAGCTTTTAAAACGCTGAAAAATACATTATTTGGATTTTTTTTTTTTTTAAGAAAGAAGGTTGAGGGGGGACAATCCTAAATAATTCAGTTCTAAAGTAAGGCAGGGCAACTACACTGGGGTGGTAATACACAGTAGGGGATAGAGGCAGCACAGAGGCCCAAAGCAGGGTGAGGAGAGCGTTCATACATGCGAGAAATCCTGTTGGGGTGTCCAACCCCAAGTGAGTAAGAAGGATCTAAGAACAGGAAGTGACCCCGCATATGGTGTAAGAGCTGAGTAGTGTGAGGAGGGCATCCTCCTGGGGGAAGAGGGAAGTCATGTGTAGTGTATTGGGTGTAGGAGCCAAAACAGCATAAGCAAGACCTCTGAGGAGGGCTGCTCAGCATGTGGTTTAGAACATAAGTATGTCAGATCCAGAATCAGGTGAGAGGGGATGTTAAGATATTCTGGTCACATACAGGTATATTAAACAAATAAGTAGACATGTTAAGGATAATAGGACCCAGGTTCTCACTGTCAGTGAATGAAAATATATTGAAAGGAAAACAATTATAATGAACCCTGGAGCAGCGGTCCCTAATCTTTTTGGCACCAGGAACCAAGACAGGGGAAGGGGAAAGTCAGGAGCATGGCGCTCAGGAGGTCAGCTGCAAGTGAATCTGCTCTACCACCGCCACTCACCTCCTGCTGTGTGGTCCAGTTTCTAACAGGCCACTGACTGGTACTAGTCTGGAGGTTGGGGACCCCTGCCCTGGAAGGACTAGGCTGTAATTTTAGGTATCAACATGAATTTATGATTTCAAAAGAGGCAGGGAATGGATAGATATAAAGAAATATACATGTAAATGTGCACATACTCTTCCCTTCTCTGTCCTCAGAGAAGACTGGGATCAGCGACACCCAATAGCAATAAAATACCTTGTACCCAGATCTTGGTTTCTAAATATTTTCTCCAGTAAAATGAAAAGGAGATTATTAGAAAAATCACTGATTCCAAGGTTGTAGCAAGTAAAGCACAAGTTGAGACGAAACATCTTAGAAAGTAATCGAAGTCCTCAAAGAATGACAGGGGCATGTAAAAAGAATACAGAAGCCAGCTTAAAAAGTCCTTAACACTAGCCAAATCTGGAACAATCTGAGTACGAAAACAGTAAAGATAGTAACAAATTATAGCCTACTGAATAAAACAGAAAACCAGGAGTCTACACTGGTATAAAGAAATAAATAAATACCTTAAAAGTCTGATGAAGAATTTACAGTTCCACAATTCTTACTACAAAAGGACTCAGAATGACTTAAGGAATCTTTGCAGACACCACCTTAATCGGGTGATTAAAATGAGCACCATCAGTAATGGGACAAATAAAAATCATATACTACCTGATACAATGCAATGAGGAAAAACATAGAATCACTACTGTGATATTGTGGCCAAGGATGTATATGTAACCTGAACTTAATCACAAAAAACCAATGGCCAAACCCAAATTGAAGGGCATTCTACAAATGTATTATCAAAAGTATCTAAGTCATAAAAGTCAAGGAAAGACTGAGGAACTATTCCAAATTAAAGAAAACTGGAGGCAGAGCAACAAAATGCAGTGCACAACTGCAAACTGGCTCCTTTTGCTATCAAGACTCACATAGGGACTGAAACTAGGTGGTGGTACTGTGTAATTTCTAATTTTGGTGGTTTTGTTACAGAACCCCTGGGCTGCTCCAGTTGAAAACAAACCCACGGGCTCTTTAGTTAGGGGCCCGATTGCCCGCCGCCAAAATTATAACTCTCAATACCAGAGTTTGGTGAAAAGAAAAAGAATTGTTTATTTAACAGTTATATAGATTTAGTTATTTGCGGATTTCTGTTGTTAAGTCTTATGCTCTTTAAAATACCCACAAACACATATCCTTGCCTCCCCCCTTCCAAACCAGGCTAGTTTTAGGAAAGTCAGAGAAACCGTTTCCCTACTTTCCAAACACAGTTCAGCTTTACCAGCAGCTGCCAATCATTCAATCTGATTGGGGAGGTCCTTTCTGTGCTGTGGTGCCCTCCAGCTCTCAATGCAGAACCACCTGGATTCTCAGCCTCCTTGCAAACTGCCTTCTTCCTGCAAACTGCGCGGATCTCCTCTCCTTCTCAAAACCGCATGGCGAGAGCCTCTTAACGCAGCCTGGAGACCCCTTCTCCAAGCCACATGGAGAAGGCCCCTTCACCAAGCCACGTGGAGGGAGCACACAAGAGAGCGAGAGCGAGCGCGCCAGAGAGAGAGTCAGAGCGCCAGAGCCAGAGCTCGAGTGAGAGCCCGAGTCAGAGAGCGAGAGAGTCTCAGAGTGAGAGCACGAGCGAGAGCCAGAGAGAGTCCCCGAGCGAGAGTCTGAGAGAGTCTGAGTCAGAGCGCCAGAGCGAGAGCGCCAGAGCGAGAGCGCAAGTGAGAGCCCGAGTCCGAGAGCGAGAGAGTCAGAGAGAGAGTCTCAGCTAAAATGTCTGCAGCTGCTTATATATCCCTGACTGCATCATCTGACGCAGTGGGCGTTGCAAACAGTTCTGATCATTCACAGAACCTTACGTAGGCTCTGTGTGCTTTCCATACCGTCCCCTGGTTCAAGACTCCTCCCATCTGCCTGAGGCTTTGGATGCATTAAAGCCATTTGCATAAGAAAGACAGTAGCCACCAGCCTCAGGCATGTGGAAGCATTTGAAAAGCTGCTTACTTCTCCCCATCCCCCAGCAGCAAACTCTGGGGATTTTTGGACTCCCCTGTTTCTGTAACAGTTTTACTGTGGTTATGTAGAACATTCTTGTTTATAGAAAATACATACAAAAGTCAAGTGTAAGATAATACATCAGCAATGTGCTCCCCAATGGTCCTAAAAGAAAAACTGTACTGTCCTTTCAACTTTTCTGTAACTTTGAAATTATTTTACAAAAGAATTTTACTTTAAAAAAAAGTGAGTCAGGACTGCTAGAGGAGCCTCCACATAGACTGTCATTTGTCCCTGGACCAGCATCAAATAGAAGGGCTTAGCTTCTGAAGGAACATGCACTGAAGGGAGAACACCAGGGCCCCAGGGCCCAGAGCCCAGGGGCTGATAGTCCTGAACACACCATGCTGTAGGACTCTGGAAGGACAGATCACAGTCCTCAGGAATCTTGGCTCAGGACAAGGAGATTGGGAGCTAATGAGATAAATAAATTATGTGCGGCATTTAGAATTTGGGGTACTTGGAAACATTTGAATTCAGGTAAACCTGAAGGTGAATCATATGGCCTCCATAATGAGAAAAGTGAGTGATTTTTAAGATGTTTGAAAGTATGAGCATGATGAAATTGTACATGAAGTAAACTTTGAGTAGAGCACAGACCATCATGCAAGAAAGGTTCACTGAAGCCAATGGAAGTAGGTTTAGAATGTTAGGTTTAGATGTCCCTATAGACAATATTTCTATTGAGACAATAGGCAATAGAAAGATACTAAAGGATTTGAAAGCAAAGTCCCAGTATGTAGGATAGATTAGCTGAGATTAGAGGCAGGAAGATTAGTTGGAAGATTATTGTAGTAAGATTATAAAGTCTGAAATACAGACAGAAGTAGGAATTAAAGAGAGACTCTTAAGGCACTAAAATTTGACAGGTTTTGCCAACTGAACATATGTAAAGCAAAGCACAGATGAAAATAATTACGAGACTTGAAACTGGTGGAATCCTTAAGAGAAACTGAGCTCTGTCGGGAGGAGAAGAGATGGATTTAGTGATCTGTAGCTCAATAAAATCTAACAGGCAGTTGAAAATGCAAACCTTGAAGTTAGGAGAAGTTCAGAGATAAAATACAGATCTTTCATCTATATGAGATTACTGAAGGATACAGCATAAGAAAAGAAGTTGCTGAAACATAACCTTGAGAAATGTCTCTTGTTAGGAAAAAGAGACCATTTTTTTAAATGGTTCAAGGAATCAGAGAAAAATGCCTTATGCTAGGTATTTTCCATTTGCCCCTCCAGGTCTACTTCCCACCTTTCCCCAACCCTACTTGCCCTCTGGCTTCTGGTTGGGTTCAGCCAATGACAGTCCCCAACAAGGAATTAAGATGGTGGGAGGGTAATAGGGACAAAACATTTTTCCTTTGGCTCTCCATGTAATGTAATCTCAGAGTCACAGATCAGCCATCTCTCTAGTGAAGGCCACAGCCCTTCTGTACAGCTACCTCTCCAGGTTCCATTAACTGCTGCTTCCCCTTGTCCCTTCAGACCTGAGATGGTAATGGTGACTACTACTGCTAGCTCCATGGTATTGAACCCTTATATTATTAGTAAAATATCCTTTATTATTACCCTGCCCACATTTGAAATTCTTCTCAATTAGCAATTTGAACGTATGATCTGTTTCCTGCTGAAACTTTCATTAATATAGTGCCCTATCTTTTTCAGCAACTATTCTCCATAACATATATCAAAACATTTCATTTCCCCCACTCAAAAATCTTTATATAGTCATACCAAGGTACTCATCAGCTCGTCAAACCCTGTACTTGTTGCATTTTGATGAGAAAAAAATGTTTCAGCACTCAGCACTTGCTCAGAACTCATTGCACTTGTTAAACTTGTATGAGTCACCACACCACCCCACAAGAAAAAGTGCTTCATCATTCATCACATGCTCGCCACTCAGCACCCCTGTCTCGGAATGAAACTGAGGTCAATGTGTCAGTCTCACAGTAGCTTGCAAACAGAGCAGAATCCCCACATATTCATCATTACTGTCTTGTATTTTTGTGCATTTTAAATGCTAACCATGGGTTGCAAAAAGGTTAAGAGTGATACCACTAAAGCCTACCAGAAAAGAAAGGGGAGATCATAACTAAGTATGAGAGGGGTGTAGATGTGACTGATATCGCTCTTACTGAGGATAGTGAGAAACAGAAAGCAATTAAAGCAGCCAGTGTTGCTAAAGGTGTAAAGTCTGTGCATAAGCACCATTTACAGACATTAGAAGTTGAAAACTTGCTTTATACCTGTGTTAATGAAAAACAGCAGGTGGCAGCATTTCTGAGAAAATAATTTGCCAGAAAGCTGGGCAATTGCATGCTCATCTGTTAAAAGACACGCCAAGAGCACGTGGTGAGAGCACTGAAATGTTTAAAGCCAATCATGGATAGTTCAATAAGTTTAAAGAGTGAACTGGCATTCATAATACGGTGAGGCACGAAAAGACAGACAGTGCCAACAACAAATCTGCCAAAAGCTATGTCACCAAGTTTAGGGAGTATGTAGAGGCTGAGGATTTTGTCCCCTGACAAGTGTTTAACTGCGACGAGACTGGTTTGTTCTGGAAGAAAATGCCCAACAGAACCTACATCACTCAAGAGGAGAAGGCATTGCCAGGGCACAAGTTTATGAAGGACAGGCTAACTCTGCTGTTGTATGGGAATGCTAGTGGGGATTTAAAATAAGCCTTCACTAGTGTATCACAGTGAAAACCCACAATTTGTTGTTGTTAAGACTTTGTATTTATTTATTTTTAAGGAGAGGGGAAAGAAGGGAGAAAGAGAGGAGAGAAACATCACTGTGTGGTTGCCTCACACGCATCCCCAACTGGGGACCAGGCCCACAACCCAGGCATGTGCAGTGACTCTTTGGTTCGCAAGCCGGCACTCAATCCACTGAGTCACACCAGCCAGGGCCGCAAGTTTTCCAGACAGAGAATGTGATGAAAAGCAAGTTAAGTGTGTTGTGGAGGACCAACATTAAAGCTTGGGTGACAAGGCTGTCCTTTATAGAGCGGATGAATGAAGTTTTGGGCCCAGTGTGGAAAAATATTTGCAGGAAGATGAACCACCTATAAGGGCTTTGTTAATTATGGACAATGCTCCTGCTCACCCTCCAGGCTTGGAGGAAGACTTACTGGAGTTCAGTTTCACAGCCATGAAATTCTTGTTCCCTAACACAACTCCTCTGCTCCAGCCCATGAATCAGCACATCATTTCCAACTTCAAAAAACTCTATACAAAGGTCCTTTTCCAGAAGTGTTTTGAAGTAAACTCAGACACAGAACTGACACTCTGAGAGTTCTGGAAGGACCATTTTAATATCTTCCATTGTGTTACTCTCATAGGAGAAGCCTAATGTGAAGTCTTTTACAAGACCATGAACTCTCTCTGGAAGAAATTGTAGCCAGAATCTATAACTCCAAGGGACTTTGAAGGCTTTGAGAATGATCCTGGTACCCCAATAAAGGAGCATATTGTGCCATTGGGGAAGTACATGGGCCTGGAGGTCAATGGTGAAGATGTTGAAGAGTTAGTGAAGGAGTACAGAGCAGAGCTCAGCACTGAGGACCTGCAGAAACTTCCGAAGGAGCAGCAACAGATAGCAGTTGAGGAAATTTCTACAAGTGACTAAGAGAGAAGGGAGGAAGCCTCTACTGCACTGATAAAAGAAATGTGCAAGTAAATGGGTTGAAGTTCAAAATTGTGGAAAAGTATCACCCAAAGCTCTAGCAAGCTGAAATGTGGACCTGTTTAATGAACACACAACGTCACACTTTAGAAACACTTTGAAAACAAAAACAAGTTTCTCTTGATAGGTTTTTAGTGAAACTCCCTAAATCTGAGTCTCCAACAGTATTCAGTGAAGCCAAGAGACAGAAAACAGAAGAAACTCCTGAGAAATCTTAAATTTTCTTGGAAGAGGATTCCTCTTTCAACAATTAACCCTGCTCCTCCTTCTCCTCCATCTCGCCACCATCCCATTATGCAAGGAATTCCTCTCAGTACAGGTTAAGTGAAGTTAAATTATATTTTACTTTTATGTAATTAATTGATTTTTATCCATGTCTGTTTAGTTTTAAGGTTCTGTATTACAAAACAACATCATTAACTAATATTAGCCCAGTAAAATGTGAAAGTTCGGGGGAAGTTTCATAAATTATTTCGCATTACATTATTTCTTAGGGAAAAATTCATTCAGTACTTGGTTTTGGCATTTGTCATGAGTTCTGGACTGAATTAACGAGTACCAAGGTACCACTGTACTTCAAAAAAAAGAAAATCCTTATACTAAGTTCTAGTCAACAGCCTTTTTCAAATTAGTCCATTCTATCTCTGGTCTCCTCTGTTACCTTCAGGATGCTGGGCTCCAGGACATCAGAAATAGGATTCATCCTTACTAACCCTGGAAGGATCAGAAACTCTGGAGGCATCAGAAAAGCTTACTTCTGCAGATCAGAAAGCAGCCTCTCTTTCCCTGGAAAAAGACATGTTCTACATAGACTGGACTCCTATCCATATTCTTCTTTTTGAAGGATGGCTCCTGACCAGAGTCTGCTGGGTACCAGGAAGAACTGGACGTACTCTTACAGCCAGAAGTCACCCTTTCCTTCCTTGTGTGACAGCACAGCAGGTATTAATGTTAGCATGTGCATACAGGTAATCACCCTTTCCACGGCCTGCAAAAAAGATTTCAAATTGATACTCTACCAAAACCTTCACTCAATAGACTCACCAATCCAACAGACTCTGCTAGTCCATGGTTCCTAGGCTTTTTGTGACACAGAATTAAAAAAGAAAAAAAAAGGTAGAAAAGGACTAGACCTGAGAAGCAAGAGGGGGACCTCAGAGAATAGGAGGAAGAGAAAGGCTTATTGGAAAGATGTTGAATCAATGTCTACAATTAAGTTCTGAGGATAAAAGCCCAGCTAACTGGAACAGGAAAGAGAACCAAGAAGGGCAGTAAAATATGAAAAACAGGAGACAAAGGGGATACACCTACAAACACTACTAGGGTTAATGAATTGTATCTCCTTCAAGATACATCCAAAAGAATGAAATTCCTTTCCAACCATCTTCTTACTATTGTTGGTATGAACTGTGCTTCTTTAAAAATACCACCATCCCCTGTCTATGTGGTTCAGTTGATTGGAGCTTCATCCGGTACACCAAAAGGTTGCATGTTTGATCCCAGTCGTGGCACATATGGAAGGCAATGGACTCTCTCCCTCTCTCCTTCTCTCCCTCTCTCTCTCTCTCTCTCCCCCACCCTCCCTCTCTTTCTTTCTCTCCCATTCTCCTCCTCCTCCTCCCCTTAACCCCCCATCCCTTCCTCTCTCTCTAAAATCAATAAACATATCCTCAGGTGAGGATTTTTTTTTTAAATACCACCATTCTGGGACTAACTGGTCTGATCTTGCAAAAATGAGATTATATTTACAAAGTAGAAGCTCTGTAGATGTCTTTCTTCCTTTCCACCCCTCTCTCATCTGGATGGATGAATTCTCCCACAAAAACTGCCTCTACAAAATAAGAATGCCAATAAACAGGAAACTCTATTCCCAGAGAAATACACCAGAAATCCATTTATTAAAACTCACAACATCTGCATTTTTTGGAATACAGTCACATTTTCAGAAGAGTCATTTGGAATACAGAGCCTATGCCTTACTTATTAAATGGGTTCAACAGAATTAGATTGCAGAGTGGAAGGAAAATTGTGAATGCACAATGTCTACAGAATCAGAATGCTAGAACTACAAGGGCCTTTCAGAAAGAGTCTAGACATTTTTAATGTTCCTCAGACTACTGGACAACATGGAAACAAAAGAGAAACAGAAATTAGTTGGTAGCTGAAGCTTGTATCTAATTATAACTATTACAATCTCAGATTCCAAATTTTTGTTTTAATTGCCAAAAGTCTTATTATTCTCACTAGTTTATAGAAGAGGAAAAACCAACCCTTTAAAACAAATATGTAGTAAATATTTTGAATAGATGTATACAATTGGAAATGCAAATTAAAATAACAATATATTATTTAGCACTCATCAAACTAGCAAAAACAGTCAAGACTTTGTGAAGATGTTAAGAAATAGTAGCTTGCATACATTAATAGTAGAGTATATAATGATACAACCATTGTGCTAAACTGAATCATTCATTGTTTTCTAATTTTTCACACCCTCCCTTTATTAAAATTATAATCCACATACTTGTCAGATCACTTTGCAGTACTACTTACTAGAATGAATATTTTACTACCCCCACAGATGTTTGGCATGGCCATGTGACTTGCTCTGGCCAATGGAAAGTGAGCAGAAGTTCTATATATGACCCATGTGAAGTTTTATATATTTCCACTTGCCTTCTTTTTGCTCCCTCCATTTCCCATGAGAAAAATGGGTAGTTGCTTGTCCAAGAGAATGAAAGGCATCAACCCAACCTGCAGCCTACAGAGTAGAATCCAGAGTCTGAAGTCTGGAATCCTGCATAGCTTATGTGAGACTGAAAGGGAAAATATAAGTACTTATTATTTTAAGCCACTAAGTTTCAAAGCATTTTTGTTTGGTTGGTTTTGTTTTATGTAGCATTATTACAGCAATCACTGACTAATACAACCATCTGTAAAGTAATTGGCAATATCCAATCAAGTTGAAGATGCTCATATGGCCCAAAAATGGACAATTCCAAGTATGTTCCCTAAAGTAGTGGTTCTCAGCCCAATCAATTCTAACACCTCCTTTTTAAAACGAATAATGTTAAATATCCTCTTTCTATCCTGTAACAAACATAATAATCTATCTACTCTTCCATATAAATTTCCCCAAAAAATTAGCATAATGTTCTAACTATAACATAAAGAAGAAATTTACAGAACATAATTTTTAATCAGCATTAGGATGAGGCAAGTTGCCTAAGGGGGGAAATTTGAGGAGGCAAAGTTGTGCAAGGGCTGAAGCTGTTACTTGCAGGACACTGAGAGTATCTCCTTAAGTTTGGCAGCTAGGCACCTCACTTGCCTCACCCTGCCTAGTTCTGGCCCTGTTTAAAATAACACAATAGGATTCAGAAAACAAGTGTATTCACGACTTTTTTAAAAGACTTAATGAAATAAGATACCTACACCCTCACAGCATCAGCATGGACGCAAAACCTACAAATATAGATTGATACTGTGTGTTAGTGACTCAGATACTATGAATGGTATTGCTATTGAAGGTAGGTTTCTAATAGTGAAAAATTTTTGGTAAATTTCTGAAAAACATAAAGTCTTCAGTCAGTTTATATGGTTGCTTAAATTCTTAAAAACAATAGCACATGATAAAACCATGACAAAAATACTTCAGGTTTACATGCAAAATGAAGGTTCTAGAGTCAGATCATTATAAACAGAATTTTTGCCTAAATGAATACCTGAGAGGGGTATTTAAAAAGTATGTGTGACACAGGCAAACACACACATTGCAGATCATCAAGCATCTTTTGTCCTCACCCCCTCAATACCAATCATGTGATAACTGAAAATGTCTCCCCAACATATTCCCAGACTTTCCCTATTTCATCCCATCACCACTGATGACCCCATTCCCTGGATAAACAGAATACAAGAACAAGGAGGTCCATGCACCATTCATTGTCTGGTTGTTGTAGAATGGCTATGCCACGGTATATTCACACAACGGAATACAATATAATTAAAATAAACAAAGTTGTGCCCTCTCCCTCTTGGGAGCACATGTGGGCCTTTCCCTTCTCCCTCTTCTTCCTCACAAGCACCTTACCTTCGCCGTTCTCTCTCCTAAACTCCAAGGGCTCTGCTTTTGTTTCTGTAACTTGTTTCTTAAGCCTACAGAGCCCAGCTGGCCCACTTGTACTTACTCTGTAACTTTCTAAATAAATGTTCTCTTATAACTTAAAAATAAATAAATAAATAAAATGAAGTAGATCTACAATATGAAAAAGTCTCATAAACATAATGTCTGATAACAGAAACATGCAAAAAGGTTTGTGCAGTAGTCCATTCATGTATACTTTTTAACCTCACAAAAATTACTATATATTGTTTGTGAATACATTTAATAGAAGGCATCAATACCAACTTCAGGAAAATAGTTACGAACAGAGAGAGGAAAGGGGAAAACAATTTTGGTGTAGCTTTACCTGTATGGGTAAGAGTTTTGTGGGGGGTTTTTTTAAGAGGGAAATGGGCCACAAAATACACAAAATGAGCCTGAAGCATCTTGTAATGCTACAGAGGAAAGAAGTACTCAAAAACAAACCAAAAAAATGCCAAAGGGATGCAGAGCCAACAGAAAGAGCTCCCAGTGTCCAAAACTGAAATAATATAAGTAACAAAATGAATAAAGCAGTATGAGCAACAAAATAATAAAGCAGTATTGGATTATAACCAAAAATAGAAAATAAATAAAACAGGTTCCATACTGAAGTAAAGGGAGATGAGATAAATCAATGCAGAATTCCCAATTATTGTTGTAGATACTCCACCTTAAAAACGGGTGAAAGGTTGAGCATACAAACAGGCAATGACCAAACCATATGTAAAAACAGAACTCTGACCCACAGCCTGCAACACCAGTCCTAAAGTTCAAACTACAATTTCTATAGTAATCAGCCCGAACAGTCACAACTTGATCAATTACTGACAGTTTTCCTAATTTTTGTCTCCACTTCTGATTTAGGATTAACCCAAAAAAGCCAAATATGCTCCCCTAACCAATGGCATAGGATATTCTGCTTCCAGTTGCCACATGCTTCCCCACGCCACAACCTCCAATCAGGGCGTATCTGAAGCATGCCCTTTTTTCGGTCAAGCTTTCCCACTTCTCTGCTTGCCTTTGAGTCTCTGCCAAAAACAAGTGATGATGGCTGACTCCCCTGCTACAGCAAGCTCTGAATAGAATTTAATTATTTTTATTTGGGTGGCCTTTGTTTATTTCCACAAAAAGAGGCAAAATTCTTCACTCCTCAAGTGCAGACTGTGCAAAGTGACCTCTATTCTAAGAATACAGTGTAAAGGGTGGGAAGGAGTAACTTTACAGTGTAGAACCTGACAAACACCACTTCAGCAAACTAATCAAGGTCCAACATCAACAGTGGTAAGTCAAGTTGATAGTTTGTACCCTTGATATGGCATTTTACCTGTGTGGTCTACTTCCCCAAAATTCATAACCCCAGAAAAATCAAGAGGGGAAAAGAAAAAGAAAAAAAAAGAAACAAACCAGACATCCCAACTGAGGAACAGTCCACAAAACACCTAATCATTACTTCTTAAAACTATCGAGGTCATCAAAAATGACAAAAGTATGAAAACCTGTCACATCCAAGAAAAATATAAGGAGACATGACTATTAAATGCAATGTGATATCCTGGATGAAATCCTGAAATGTAAAAGGACATTCAAGGAAAAACTGAATAAAGTGTGCACTTCAACTACTAATTATGTGTCAATATTGGTTCATTAATTGTAACAAATACAGTGGGTTCTCGAACTTAATTAGTTCCGGAAGACTGTTCCAGAACTAATTTGTTTGAAAACCAAATCATGAAGGTGAGTGATCATACATGAACGGGTTGTTGGGTCAAGAACTGAAGTTTTGTTCGACCACCAAAAGACATTTTGTCTGTGAACAACATGATCAGGAACCCAATAGTTCAAGATGGGAGACATTTGAGAACCAAGGTTTGACTGCATATCATACAAATATAAGATACTAATAATAGGGGAAAATGTGTGTGAGGTATAAGGGAACTCCATATACTATCAGTAATTTTTCTGTAAATCTAAAAGTGTTCTACAAAATATAATTTATACAGCTTATAGTAAAAAGAGAGAAAGGAAAAGCAATATGCATACTTATGGAAAAAAGTTAACATAATGTTTAAATATGGGTAATAGATTACCCCATTAAATTCCTGTCCTTTTCTGTATGTGTAAAATATATCATAATTAGAATTTTTCAATTGTTTTAATCCTTCAGAATGAACTGCAATTTAACCCCAGCAGATTCTAATTTTTCTCCCTTTTTTGCCCTCCCTTCAGCCACACTTGCCTTCTCGGAAGTTATCCAGTCATATGACACTCCTTCGCTAATACGGTTCCACTAGCCAACGGTTCTGTGACCAAGGCCCAACTCAGGAACTACCAACAGGAATGTAAAACCTCCTTTCATTCCCTTGTATGGTACTTGTTTGCTTCTTTGTACTGGACACATTTTATTTTGGATTCATGTTGTGTTTCTCTTTCCCTCTCTGCACTAGGTAATCGAGGAAAAGGACAACTTGGTCATCCTTCTATTCCTCTATACCTACAGCACATACAGTAATTTGCTAACAGTATGATTCAATGAATATTATTTTATGGCAAAAGACTAAAGAGTCAACATAAAACATCCTTTTCTGCAGTGCAACATAGCAATAAGAACAAGATCTGGAAAAAGATTAGTGAATTTGGCTTTGAAATTACCCATGAGTAGTAATCATTGCAGCAAAATTATGAAAATGGATACAAAGAGTACAAAGTGTTAAGAGTAAAGGTAAGATACAGAAAATAAAAAGTTTATTCATTTTGACCAGGAATGAAGCCCCTATTGCTACTGTTATAAATGTCTCCTCAAAATTGAAGGGGAACAGAAAACATGCAGAGGACAAATAATATAAGTAACAAGAAGAGGAGATAAATTTAAAGAAAGAAAGAAAAAGAAGCAGGGGAGGGAGGATGGGAGGGAGGGAGCATGGGAGGGAGGGAGGATGGGAGGGAGGAACAGACGGACAAAAGAGAACTACCAGTCTAGAGGCTGACTCAAAAGAAAATGCTGATTGAGTCAGGCACTGAGAATTACAGAACAAGGTCAATATTATAGTAGTAGCAGAAACAGTAGCTACAACTAAATGTCTAAAATGTATTCACTTAAGGTACTGTACTGAGGCTTTACTTATTTCATTTAATCCTCCTAACAATCCTATTATCCTCAGTTACAGATAAAGAGCAACCAGTGTTAAGATCTCAGAAATGGTAAATGACTTAAACCCACGATGACTTTGTGCTAAAATGTGGTAAGGTACCAACACATTTTACTGCAATCAGTAATTCAGGAATGGCAAGGCCAGATACAATTAACAGGAAAAAAGGTCCCATAGGCCTTCCAGAACACTGTCTGGACCAACTAGACCTGCAGACCTACCCCTGGGACCATGATTTGCACAGGCTGCTTGACCAAAGCCACTCTTTAATGTCCCGAACAATGGGAACCAGGGAGAGGGGAAATGGGACAGTGGTCCTGAGCACCAAGAGCTAGAAATGACAACAGTGCAGACTGAACACTCACAGGCAGCAGTGGGAATTACTAGCTGTCAGTAGGGGCATTGGAGCACTGGTGGCTATTCCTGGCAGAATTGTTACTACTATTTATTCATACCAACATATCCTTAGTCTTCCACCCCTCCACTGAGTATAGTCTGACAAATCCAGATTTATTTGAGTTACCTTGTGATCAGTACAAAAAATGAAGCAGAAATTACAGAAACCCACAAACAGAAAAGTGAATCCCTTGATATTTTACAACACTTCATCACATCATGTGTGATTTGATTTACTAACAGCCATCTTACTTCTAAAGTAACATATGATACATTAATTTTTATTGATCTGAGAACTTTAGCATTCCATTTGTGATAATTTGCTATATCCCATGGTAAGAAAACTAGGACAGGGAATCATGGGGATACAACGTTGTGCTGCAAGAAGCAATGGTTACTTATTCATTGATACCTCTAAGAAAAGGAGATTGAAAGCAATATAGCAGAACTGGGAGAGAACAATTTTCATTTAAATGCAAAATGAAAATAATGCCATTTCACAAATACAGTTGGGCTTTCTGTCTAGGACAATATGTGAACTTTGCCTAAACTATGTAAAATCCCCTGTAAGTAAAACTATTTGAAAGGACTGACACTGTCTAGCTGCCCCTTTGTTACCTTTGGGTTGCTAGTCAATGCTAAAAAGAGATTTCTATAAAGCTAAATATCAATAGCATTCACATATCAACAGAATTTTTTAAAAGATTTTATTTATTTTCTTTCAGAAGGAGGGGAAGGGAGTGAGAAAGAGGTAAAGAAACATCAATGTGTGGTTTGCCTCTCTTCACCCCCAACCAGGGAACGGGCCCACAACCCAGGCAAGGGCCCTGACTGAGAATAGAACCCAGGACCCTTTGGTTTGCAGGCCGGCACTCAATCCACTGAACCACACCAGCCAGGGCTCAATAGCATATTTTTAAGGAAATATAACACCTTATCAAAATAATAAATGATTGCAACAAAGCAGTGTAATCCATTAATAAGATACCATCTTAATGTCTAAATATTTGTATATCTTCTTTTGTTCTTGCAGGCATTACAAACATAAGAATATACATTAAAAAGACTTTACATTTTAATTCTAAATCATGTTTATTCCTAGAAAGAGAGCTAGACATGAAACAATGGATGGCCATTATAATGTTCAAGACATAGCAGGGGAAAAAAACACTTGCTTGTGACCATTGATTGTTACATAATTCTATTTCCCTGGCTAGTTCCAGCCTGCTAATCACTATATTTACTAATATCATTTAAGTTTTCCCTTTGGCTGAGTAGTAATAAATCTTTGTTTTCTCTTAGAAGCTGGAGACAGTTTTCATGCAAGCTTTGAATTTTCATCCTCTCCAGCCTGAGCAGAAACATGTCTTATATTTTTTCAGTATCTTATTTCTCTTCTCTATCACATATACTCTCATAGTTAAAACTAAAACTGCTCCTCTTCAGGAATTATAATTCCTTTGTTTTAAAAAATTACCAGATATTGTTACATTATTTTCTGTAGGCAAGCAATAAAAAAATAACTATTCATGCAAAAAACAAACATTTTTAGGAATACTTTTATAGCCAAAACTAATTAATGTCTGCATCTTCGCTCAAACATAATTGATGCTATGTTGTCATCACTTCTGTATCTCCCTCCAAGACTGATTGTTCAAATAATGTAAAAGAAAGAAAAGTTTATTCTGAAAATGGCTTTTCCAATTGATTGGATTTGCTATTAGATTTTTTATATTACAGTTTCAGACTTTTACCTAATGATAATGCATATATACAACTTACAGCTTAGAGAGAAAAAGAAAACAATTGAGAATCAAGTTTCTAATACTTAAAAACAACAATTTAGCCTCTCACTGTATCCCTCAAATGTAAATGTAACAATTGAAGACACTCTCTTTGCTAAAAGGGCCAAGTAAGCTAAGAAAAAAATTTCTCTCTAACCTCAATGTCAAGTACTCTGAGCCTGAACTGAGAAAAGAATAATTTTTGTTTTATTTTAAATAAAAGATATAAATGAGGACAGGAATTCCCCTCCCCCTCCAGCAAAGCCCAAGGAAAAAAGTACAAATCAGATCACACCAGTTCTTAGTATGTGACACTATAGGAATCTAAATATATGTCACAGAAGGAAAACAATCAAGTCAAGTGGATGTGATAAATTGAGAAACACCTGAAGAGCACTACTTTATTAGTTCTATTAATAACGTTTAATAAACAAGACCTGTCAAATAAATGAAAAAGGTCAATTTGGTAAAGAAATAAATTTCATTCTCTTATTCCCAAAAAGAAATTAGAAAGTGGAAAAACTTAGCAGAGGGAAAAACTGTAAGCATTCTATTACCTATTGCTAATCTAATAACACTTTAGAATGGTATTACAACTGGCTTAAAAACAAAACAAAACCATAAAACCCCTTCTAATTCTAAATCACACATAAATCCAAACTGCTTTTTAAAAGCCACTTATTTTATAAAGACTATTTTATGCCTCAGAAAGTCTCATGTAACTGTGCTATTTTACATTGTTAAGATTTTTTATTAAAAAAAAAAAAAAAAGCCTTTCTCACTCACCTAAGAGATCCTTTTAAAATCCTTGACAGGCTTGCTCAAATTTTTATAAAGACTGACACTTACCCCAAATCCTATATTAGATTTGGAGGTCAACTTAACAAACAAAAAGTATGTTTATAACTAGTATATTTTTAGTTTCCTAAAATTCAGCGGGGGGAGCGGAATGCTCTCTCGGATAAATGCCTTATTTTGCTGAGAGTTTTAGCAGCCCCAATTAAACAGGGACTCCTCTGGCCACAGACACAGCCTAATATGAAAAACTGCTAGAGCTAACTGGGCCTGTCAAGTTTCTTATTTTAGCACAGTAGGTAGCCCAGAAATGCCTGTTTGAAGGACTGGTAACAGGAACACATGGGCAACTATCCTGCTCCACTGTAACATCAAAAATGAATTTCATTACAAATTCTCTCTTCCAGGAAACTCAAAACACTTTATAGATATCTACACAATGACATCGCAAATAGAATGAGGATATCAGGAGATATTCTTTCATGTTTACAACAAATAGACATTCAGTAGTGTGGTTACAAACAATCAGTTATCCTGTTTAGTGTAATTTTGGGATATTCTTTAGAAAGAATATGCAGGATAAATGAGATCCCATTGTATTTTAACCTGTCATTTCATTGTGAGAAACAAAGCCCTTAGAATACAAACTTCTACAGAAACAAGCTACTATAATGCCTTGGATTTAAATAGTAATTTGCAATCTATAAAGTGCTGTCCTTTCACTTTACCATCTCCTATGAAGTTGCATTCCAGTCCAGGGAGCCATTATTCACCAAGCTGGGAAGCCGAAGGCAACTATCTCAACCACACAAATATTCACAGAATGCCCAGGGTGGTGCCTATTACAGTTTATATACATAGGAACACTCCTTAAGTAGTATTTGTCCAGTTGTATACTTTCTATCAATCCTATTCCAGCCATCTAGACAATCACTAAGCTGTCCTGACCCATCTGAGCAGCCACACTTATACTATACTATCCCTTCTTGTCCACAGTGTTTTTCTGCTCTGAATTTCTCCCTCTAATACACCGGAACACTTTATTTCCTCCCTTTGCCTTCAAACTCTTGCCCTGGTTACTTCAGAAGTATCCTTTATCTCTGTGAGTTTCATTTGTGAGCCAAATAAACCCATCCTTGAAGGCAGAGTACTAGCAATAACCCTCTGAACCAAAGGAAAGAAAAACTTTAGTTGGTGAAGTAAAACAAGAACCACCAGTGCTATCAATCTTGGAAGGCCTTAAAAACACCCAAAGTATCCACGCATTCCTCTTTTCATGTATCATCACTGAGCAATAACCATATGACAGAAATACAAAAATTAAAAAGTCATAATCCCCATTCTCAAGTTCTTCTGAGTATACTAAGGAAATAGTCCCTTCCAAAAATCTCCACCAAGTTCTCATTCTCATCCATAAATTAAGCTGCTTTCCATTAAAACACATGTTTAAATGTGTTCACTTGTATGCTTCCTTTAATAGGACAACTAGTATTATAACAGTACTAGTTTTCCTTTGAACAATTTTCATTCCAAGGTAAAAAAATATCAGCTATATAGTTGTTTATATGGGGTATAAACACACTTGCGGACAAGCCCAGGGAGCCTAACGACCACTGATAAAGCAGGCAGCACAGTGCCTGGCTCATGTAAGAACTCAATATATGTTCATTTCTCATCCCTTCCTAGTTCCAATCTACAGATTTACACTCAATCTTATATTTAAGATCTAATTTCAACCAGATATAATCCTTGCTCATAGGGAGCAAAATATACTTGGAAGCATTAGTGAACTTGGCAACATATTAGGGGATATTAATTGTTTAGCACAGAAAACAAAGTAAAGAAACTAGAAGGAATACAAGTGACATGAGATTGTGTATCTCAAAAATAATTGACAGGAATGATGTAACTTCAATTTTACAATGCCTGCTTTTGCAAATGAATGAATAAACAAACCAATGGATGAATGAATTAACCAGTGAATGAACACAATTCAGAGTCAGTGAAATGGACTAGAACAACCAGGTATACAATATATGCTTGCTAATATTATTTATGTGCTCTGCTCAGGACTCAATGCTAAAGGTTATCTCATTTAGAGTTCAAATAAAACTATGAAAGAGATTATTGTCCTGGGATTTGAACTCAAATTCCTAAATCCAATGGTGCTTTTCATCACAACACAGCTGGTATTTCGTTCTTTCAATAAATATGGCACTACTTTATGGAGAAAGAAATATTCCAGTAAAATTGGCAATAAAGCAAGTTTCCATGATTCTAAAACTATTTTCACTATGGCTTCTCATATAAACCTAGAAATGGTTTCTATAGTTAGGGAAGGGATGTGTAAAAACATGAACTTAAAATTGTGTTTAAATATTTCTCATCACTTCAAATTATGTTTCCACATGTTAAGTTTCATAATGCTTGCCAATATTCTTCTGAAAATTTTCTCAGACATATCTTTCTTCTATTACCCCATCCTTCCCCAAAGACATTCAGTAGTGTGTTTACAACCAATCCATTATCCTGTTTAGTGTAATTTTTGGAAATTCTTTAGAAAAAATATGCACATTAGTAGAACCCCAAGCTCCATCCTTACAATTAATATGAGGTACTTAAATTTGCACATTTTTATGGTAAATGTGGTAAGTGTGCTACCTATTTTTGAAGTTCCAGATTATGCTACACAAATTGTATCCAATGCAATCAATTTTTGACTCAACATTTTTTGTATTAAATTTAATTTACAATAAGAACCAGAAGGATAAGCCTTCCTTAAATTCTACCCCTTAAGAATGGATCAAAACATTATTATTTTGGAACATCAGTTAATATTTGGGGGCAATCTTTATAACTTTGAGTCAGTAAACATAATTCTCAATCTCATAAGAAATGACTACAAGATAGATTTTAAAATCATTTCCTAAAGGACAGTATTACTGCTGAGTCACTACAACCAACTGACATAGTTTTTCATTCACTCAACAAATACATACTGAATATGTGTTAGGGCCAAATACTCATTGTTCGAGATCCTGGGGATACACAGCAAGACAGACAAAACAAGACAAACATATGGGAGACAACTGTTACCCTGGCACACAAAGTCTGATGATCTGACTCCTGCAATAAATAAATAAACATGAATTATATCAAACCATGCTCAGTGCTATGCAGAGAATTCAAATCCAGTGATATAACAATGACTGGATGGTCGTTTTTGAATGAATTGTAAAGGAAAATCCCTCAAAAGAAGTAAATTTAAGCAGGGGTGTGACTACTAAGAAGACTATGATGCAAACATCAAATGGAAAAGCATTCTGGTGGAAGAAATAGCTAGTGTAAAAGCCAGAAGGTCAAGCAGACATGTTTAAGAATAAGAGAGAATCAGAACATGTCTGGAGGTAGCGACCTTAACAAAGAATGGTAGGAATTCAGATGGAAGGAGTGGAAAGGGATCAGATCATGGGACTCTGTAAGCCAGGACAGTACATATAGAGTTTACTTTTAAGAAGGAAAGCCTTTGAAGGAAGCCACACAAAATGTGGAATTGTACTCAGTAAGATAGCCCTGGCTGGTGTGGCTCAGTGGATTGAGCGTTGGCCTGCGAGCTAAGTGTCGCTGGTTCGATCTTCCAGTCAGGGCACATCAGAGAAGGAAAACTCTGACTCCAAAAAACCTCTGCTGCCTTGCGGCATACCTCTTCAGGGGAAAGGCTAGGGGAGTAAACCCCGACAGAAAATCCGGAGCCGGAGTCCCTAAGGCGGTTTGACGTTGTAGTCAACACCGGCAACTCCTGCTGCGCACCTGAAGCCAAGCTGTATTGACTCCGTCTTTCCCTTGGATCCTTCAGCTGCGAAGAGAGGGGGGGTCTGCTGCATGGGCAACAGCAGACCCTCCATATCACCCTGCCCAGGCTCTGTAGCTTCAGCTTCACTTCAACACGGGAGGAGACAGATACCGTGTCACTCCCGAGTCGGACTGCACAACCATTCTCGGCAGTGCAGATAGACTCTTGAGAAGCTACACCATCGTCTCTCGAGACGGACGGCTGCCGACTCAGTAAGAATTAAGAGTCCAAACTGGAAAACATTTATTAAGTCCTTGCAATTGTTTGGTTCTATACTCTGGACTCAATGAAGTTAATCCCAAGAGACTGAAACTGAATCCTAGAGCTAGAAAGAGCCTTAAGGAATGTAAAGCCAGCATTGTATATTTATGGCAACTGAGGGTCTGACGGGAAAAAAGCATCATTCAGACCGCTTCATTAATGGCTGAGAAAAACGTCTCCCAAAATAAGAGCAACTAAGGTGTCTGGGATCCTCAACTCAAAGCTGACATTAATGAGAAAATTTTCTTTCTGTGTGTTCATACACTGGGCCACCATGAATTAGATGCACATGACCCATTAGAGAATATTTTAAGTTTTTGTGACAGCTCAATCTAAAGCTGAAAACCCAGATAATGCACAGTAATGTATTTGATCAATTCCACTGTTCCTATCCCAACTCACTGGGTACACAATAAATTAAAGATTCTTTCATGCAGTGAATGGTAAGAACCCACTATGCATAAAGAATTGTACTGGGAAACAAAGAACTAGTCTAGCAGAAGCTATGAAAAATGTATACAGAAAGAGACACCTACACACACTGACACACTTTTATATATAATGCAAGGTAAACAAACACTGCCAACATCCCTCTCAGATAATACTCTGTGAAAGTTGGAAGAAATATTTCCTTCAATTGAAACAATCAGAAGCCAGCATGTAAGCTAGTCCTTGAAGGATGGGTGGGATTTACAGATGGGATAAGATTTTAAACAGGCACAGCGGGAGCAAAAGATGTAGATAAACCAAAAACAGGCCCTCCAGATGAGAAGTCCAGTGTTAATTAAATTTAGAGCAACTATTTACAAATGAAAATACTCTAAACTGAGCTGTACATGAAATTATGTATTTATTGTATCACTTCAGTTCAGTAATATGAGAATTTTGCATCTGTATTTATCACCTTAAATGACACAAACGCACGTTTTATAATATAAATATAGCCTAGGTCAGACTATTACATTTGTTTCACAAATGGAATGAAATAGGATTTCAAAGATCTTTGAAAACTTGCGTTCCAGGAAACAGAAAAAAAAACTGAAAAATCACTTAAGTTGCATGGTACAAACAAAAATGGCAAAAGTGCACATGTTAATAAAAGGCATTATCATGCAAAGTGTTTTAAATTCAGCATCTAAAATCTCAGAACGTAAGGTAGATGAGAAAGTGCTATCAACATCACAGTACAAAGTAAGTTATGGTACTATTTTTTAAACTAATCTATTTTATTGTTCTTTGTGAGTAATATCCTGCATGGCTACTCCTATTAATTAAATTTCTGCCCTTTTGGAAAAGTATTGTTTTAGGATGTTAAAAATCACTTGAAAACTGACAAGTAATGATATAATTCAGAGGCTTTTAAAAATCTTGTTCATAGCAGAAAGAAAGAAGGAACTTCTACCATTTGCAACAACATGGATGGAACTAGAGAGAATTATGCTTAGCGAAATAAGCCAGGCAACGAAAGAAAAATACATTATGCTGTCACCTATTACAGGAAACTAATGAACAACACAAACAAATGAGCAAAATTGAACCAGAGGTATGTAAACAAGGAGTAGACTAACAGTAACAAGGGGGGAGGTGGGAGGGAGAAAAGGGGGTAAAAAGGGGAAGTGTCAAATCAAAGAACATGTATAAATGACCCACAGACATGGGCAACTGAGTGGGGACTGAATGTGGGGGAAGAGAGGGGCAGGATACAGGGAAGCAAGAGGGGAAAAAAAAGTGAGACAACTGTAATGGAAAAACAAACAAAAAAATTTTTTAGTGGGGGAAAATGAAAATATGAAGAATGGAAATGCCAGTTCAGTGAATATTAGGACAAAGATTTTCCTTCACGTTGTATATTTTTCTCCCTATTTGATCTCTCCAGAGTTTGGCATTCTAAACAAATAAGTAATGACTTAAGTTTCTTTGCATAGAACTAATAAGACCAGTTGTTAATAGAGGTTCCTTTTTCTGACCAAGCCTTTGACTGGAATGTCAAGCCTAAAGGAGACATGCTTGGGCTCAGGTTGTAACCAAAAAGCTCTGAGGAACTGGGAATGACTTTCAAAGGTAATAAAAGCCCGCGAAATAAAAGGCCTGCTGCCATGGTTGGTTGTGCGGTCCACAGCAATCTCTCCAGGGAAGGAACGAAGGTTGTTTTCCTGAAAGATGGCTAGAAGGGACCTTAAGGCACAATGGAAAACCAGAAAGACTTGGAAAGGACAGGTGTGTACAGGCAAGGATGAATGCCAGGTATGTGGCCCAGCTTCTGTGCCCTGAAGAGCAGACTGAGGGCCACCCTAAATGTTCCTTGGGTAAGTTCCAGCAAAACAGAACTAAAGATCATAGGTGATCATTTGCTGCTCTTGTTGTGTTTATGCAAACGAACAGGATAAATTAAAAATGAACTTAATGTAGTCCCTTTAAAGACAAGGAGAGTAATCTTAGGGAGAAAAATCATTATTCAAGGAAAATCACAATGATCAGTGGCAGACTGTAAAGTAGGGCAGCTAACCGTCTTAAAAGTTTCTTCTCATTTAAAAAATGGTTTCACTTGAAAATTAAACCATATCTGTGATATCACCAAAGAGATTCAAGTTGCAGGCAAGTAGAATGTCAAGTGCCTTGCAACTGGATGTCTTCCCAATAAGACAGTCTTACAGATTTAGAGACTTGTTTGTGGGTTCTGTTACATAAATTAACATGTGTTTTCTGTTTTCAATGGGCATAAGCCTATGACCGCATTACCTGAGTGATTGTCTGTACGCATAAGCCTCACTTAATCCTCTCTGCAGCACTGCCTCCTGAGATTCAACAGTTTGGCTGAACTAAATGGCTGGGTTGGTGAAGAATGGGGTGGTCTGTGGGCTTCACTTTAAAACTGAATTCTCTTTTCTATCCTAATGGCTTGGACAGAAAGGGCCCAGAGGTCTGAGAGGGGGGAAACATAAACTATTTCCCTCAGCCCAAACTAAATATAATGGGCAAAAGGGTTTTGGACAGGCGAGATGTGCCTAGCACACCTTCCTCCAAAGAAGCCCTTTTTTTTTTTTTTTTTCTCCTAATGTGGAACATTGAAAAATTAATCCCTGCCTTTTGTCACCTAGTAGTTATGGATTGAATGATGCTTTTTAACCCTTTTTGCCAAATCTGTGGCCCCCAGAACACAACAAGGATGCCAGCCTGCTAAACCAAGCACGCCGTTGTCCGGAGACAGCCAACTGACCTGGAGTCTGCACAATCCTTCCCCATGTGGGAAGGCCACCCTCCCCTCCACACCCCCACTATTATTAGGGATTTCTGGACCCAAGGGTAGGTAGGACGACGACCACGTCCAGCTTGAAGCAGCTAGAGGAGCTTGAGACCTTCGCCCATTGTCCTTTACAAGATTACAAAGGGTCTTAATATCTGAGAGGGAGGGATAGTTATTTTTTACGAACCATGGGTATGGACTTGGGGGGGGGATGCTGGGGGAGGGAGATACTGGGTGGAGGGGAGTAAAGGGGAAAAAATTGGAACTATTGTAACAACATAATCAATAAAATATACTTAAAAAAAAAGAGAAAGAAATTTCTACAGTGTACTAATCCATTTATTAAGAATATTAAGTGGGTACTTCCTATAGGCCAGGCATCAAGCAAGGTGGTAAGTAGATAATAAAGAGGAAGATGGTCTATATCTTGCTCATATGTGCAGGAAGGGCGTAACTCCTGTGCCCTGCTTCTAATCCCTTAACCCCATTACTGTGGTACAGCTTTGACCAGGTGTGAACAGTGCCCCACCTTATATCAACAGCCCAGACTTCTACTTCCCACTCCAACATTCCCTCCCAAGAGAATGAGACCCCATGAGGATTAACTCAGCATTTCTTTATTTGCACACCAGAAGACAGACAAATGTCATGGGCTACTCTTGACCAGTGAGGATGGAGCCAATGAATAAAAAAAAAAAAATCTTGTTCAAAGTTCATTGTATTTTCAGTAAATCATAAAATTACTTTAACTCTCCTATCCAACTCAAGGGCAGAGTATCAAAAAAGCAATTATCAAAGCTAACCGGTGTATGCTATTCCTAATATGTTTGCTTTCTCCACTTTCCTTAAAATTCATTTTTCATTATAAGATTTGGTTGCCTATATGAAGTTTTCTCTATGTGGTCTAACAGAATACTGTGGAATTCTTTGAACTCTATTCCTACCCTAAATGGCACAGGCTCAATGCAATGAAGGTCAAGCAAATCCACCGGTGGAAGTAGAGGAAAACTGAAACTAAGGCACAGCATGAAAAGAACCCTGAAGGTATTTTTCCTTGGAAAACTACACATGATGAGAGAACTGTAAAGTTTCATTGTCCACTAATCCTTTTCCTTTATTGTTTTAAATTCCACATGATTCACAGTTCCCTGAAACCAACTGGTACTTTCATATATTCATGCCTTTGTTTGGGAGGCCTATCATCTGTGTCCCCAACTCACAAGTGTGGAATTCTCATCCTCCAAAACTCAGTTCAAGAGAAGCTCCCATTTTGTATTATGGGAAGTTCTACCCACATTAGAAACTAGCCTGATTTTTACAAACTTGTATTATCTTTCCCATCATAGTACCTGTCACAATGCCATATGCATAGAAGGCATTCAAGAATTTTTTTAATGGGTTTAGCACATTTACCACAAAATATGATCAAAAGAGGTTAGAAATATTAAAGGTGCCACCAATAATGAAGATATTTAGAAAAACGAGCCAAAGAGACATCCAGAACAACTCGGGAACATTTTTACCAGATTTCACGACCTTAAAAGAGCAGAGCTGAGCCTGTGTCATGGAAGTCCTGGCTCCTGGCTGCCTCAGGGATCTACTGCCCCGCTGTGATGTCCTCCGGTTTCCAGAGAAAGAAGGCCTGCAACAACCACAGCTCCCTAAAAGCAGCTCTAGATTCAACTTCCTCTCCGGCGCCACTTGCCTTCACCTCACAGAAAGAGCAAGCACCACAGGGCTTAGGACCAGCAAAATGTGTCCCATTATAACTCCTTTAGATCTCTCTGCAAGAGCAAGTTCCACCCTTGGAGGGTCCAATGCCTGCCTCTCCCCCTACTTCTCATAGAAATAGCAGAGGTAGCTGCTCTCAGTGTGCTTCTCCTTTTACCTTCCTTTATGACTAAAATGTGCATAAAACCAATGTGAAAACAGAAGTCTAGCATCACTGGGGGAAATAGCCTCAGACTCATCTATCATGTGTCTGATGAGTTTCAAAACAGATGGCCTGCTCATCTTCATATTTTTTTTCTTAGAAGCTCAATGAGAAATGGACCTATTCAAATGAACAAAGGTACTTTTGAGAAATGCTAGCTTTAAAATTGCTGTAAGATACCCTGGAGTGGCTCTGTGGATTGAGTGCTGGCCTACAAACCCAAAGGTCACTGGTTCGATTCCCAGTCAGGGCACATGCCTCGACTGCAGGCCAGGTCCCCAGTTGGGGGCTGCAGGAGGCAACAGATTGATATATGTCTAATACATCAATGTTTATCTCCTTCCCCTTCTTCCTCCCTTCCCCTCTCTCTAAAAGTAAACAAATAAAATATTTAAAATTGCTGTAAGAAGACCTAACAACTTCTTTCTTAAAAATCGACACGTTCCCAACATGTACTTTGCTTTTCACCTGTTCTTCATAAAGCATTGGTATGTAGTATTTATGGGCACATACACACATATACACATCTGGATGATTATTTAACCTACTTTAAGAAAATGTAGCATACAGATATGTATTCTGAAATAAAAAAGTTTAAATGAGAACATTCGCATTTTTAAAACCCTACAATTACCTTTTTTGGGAGGAAAAACAATCAAACCTACTTACCCATAAATATAAGATCCTCTTACTACATGTATGCAAACAACTTCTTACAATTACAGGAGTTCGGGACTAGAAGTATCTTAAGAGATGTACTTACATAAGGCAAGGAAGACAGTATTGTGACAAGCAGCCACTCTAAAGATGAAAAGCCAGAAAACCATGGCCTGTGGTTTGACTGAATCCAAGGGTTGAGCAATGGCTATTAAAATGATTAAGTGATTCTAGGGTGCAGAATCCTATATGTTTGGCAGCGGTACTAACCCAAAGGATACTATGAAACCAATGTAAATATGAACATGAGTTCCAGTTAAAGCAATCAAGATGTCCAAGGTTTATATTTAAAAGCACAAGTACTAACTTAGTGAGTACATTATCTCAAATGTTCTAAAAATTGTGTCAGTACAGTTAACACCACACAGGAAAATGCATTTGCAGACCTAGACTCCCCAAGAATGTAAACCACACCCTTGGTAGAAAATATACATATACACAGACATATACATAGATATTACTTATACATAGATTCTGGACTGTAAGAATTTCCCAAAGTACTGGGATATTAAAAAACAAAAACAAATATATAATCTAACCAATCCCACAACTATTTGCAGACTTCAAGGACTGTAACCCTTCCTGCAAAATATCCTTTGCGTCGCTGGAGTTACTGTTGCTGTGAGTTTTCTTTGTGGTTGTTTTCTAAGGACTGGATTGGCTGACTGCAAGTTTATAAAGATCCTATTCTAATTACTTTCTGTACTTGGGACCTTGGATGACGCCTGCGGGCCCTGACTGGTTACCAGAGCCTTATGCGGGCCGAGAGAGGGGAGAGAGGAGAGTCGAGATCACTGGTTTAGCGTCTTTCTTTTCTTCCCTTCGACATTCCAACATTCCGTTTGGTAACCTGAGACGTCACCCATACCTTTAAGAGTACCTTCTGGAATCCCTCCCTCTCTCGGCCTCAGTTAAGAGCGATGTCCCTCTCCCCCACTCAAAAAAACGGGGGCTAAAACTTGGGCGGATGGAGGGCACCTTCGGACCGTCCCGGACCCAGGGTCCGGAGATAGCCCCTTTTGGGGGCTTAGCTGCTGGGCACCTCGGTCAGCACCCCAGGGGGCGCTCGAGGCCGGTTGTGTCCTGCCGGCGTTGGGGACAGACACCTCGCCCGACTACTCTTCGGGACGTTCAGCACAGAACAGCTGAGAGGGTGTGAGGAAGGGCACGGTCTAACGACAAGGAACTCTCGGAGCTCATGCGCAGACATCAAGGGGGTGTCCGCGGAAACTCCCTCGCTCCCCACATCCGTCCCCTACCGGCGCCGGTGACTAGCACCAAGGAGGGGGCTGGTTAGGGCCCAAGTGCCATCGCCGCCTGCCGGGCCCAGCACGGGCGTGTGCCCGGCACCTCGTCCCCGCAGTCCCCGCAGGCGCGGGGCCGGGAAGGCGGCCGGCTGCCCCTAAGCGCCCCGCGCGCCAGCCCGGCAGCTCGAGGCGCAGGGTCCTCAGCTGGTGGCCACGGGCGTCCGGAGCAAGGGCCCTGGAGCAGCCCCGACTGCGCCCCCAGTCGCCGCCTGTGCGGGCCTCGGCCCCGCTCGAGTGGCACTAACTTTCCAGGGCGGGGGAGGGGAGAGCGCCACAGGCCTGGCTGCCGGGGCCTTACCTGTGCTCAAGTTGTCGTTGAGTTTCAAGGGTACCCGCAAGATGTAGACCAGGAAGAGCACGATAAAGAACCACACGGTCCAGAGACAAGTCCAAGAACAAACTATACAGGACTTGAGCTGCTCCAGAAAGCCCGTGCCCGCTTCAGCCATTTTTCAGCGTTGCTCTCTGCTGCCACGGCTCTCTGTGTCTGTCGGGATGATTCACCAGCCCCGAGGCGCCGCTCGAGCTGCTCTAGCTGCCGCGGCCCCAGCGCCTCCGGAGCCCGCTCGACTGCCGCCCGCCCTGGTCGCGGGCGCGCTAGCCTTCCTTTTTCCAGCTTTAGTGCTAATTCTCAGAAGCCCATAGAAGTGGCTTTCGTGGAGGGGTCACGTGGCCCCTGCCCCCTCATGGTCTGATGCCATTTATATTTATTATGCCCACATTTAGATAATTCGAGGAGGCACTGAGGGAAACTTGACATAATAACAAATGCTGAGGGCTTCCTATATTTGAGGCACCACTCCAAGGTCTGTATAATTTCACTTCATCCTTCAATAACACCCATTATACAGGTAGGAAAACTGAGGCACAAAGCGATTGAGTACCGTTACCTTACACTTGAGCCAGAATTCGATTGCAGTAAGACGTGTGTCAGGGCACGAGGTCCTAAACCCTTCACTATTTTTTTCTCTCAGAATTAAGGCTCAGTTGGGTGAACAAGCCCTGGGCAACTAGAAAAAGATTAAGTGTGCTCCTGTCGCCGGTTAGTAGACCTGAAGAGAAATCACTCTTAAGATTTGGGTTGCACAAGCCGTTTACCTTTGGTTTGGGGGCAATCATAGTTCAAACAACTCTTCGCCTGTTTTTAATATAAACAATTCTCTGGGATAATTTTGGCTTACTCTGAAATGGCTACTTTAAACAGGAAGTAAATCATAAACGTCTAGTGTCAGTGATAAATAAAATGTTGCCTTTCCCAAATAAAATTTTAAAGTCTGTTTCTGTCTATAAATTATTTTACTTTCTATATGTTATATGGTAATGAAGTAATTGCAGGATATCCAATCTACAGTCAAGTCTTTTAGAATTCTGAGCGTTCAGCAGAATATTTTATTGTATATTTTGTTTAGCTTACTTGTAGTTTGCTCCATAATAAAACAAGCTCCTTTAACTTTTACATGTAGAACCTACTTATGGCATACATAATAGAACTACTCTCATATTTTCACTAATTCCAACCCCACAGCTATTTGTTTCTCTTTTTTTCTTTTATTTTTTAAAACAAGTAATATTCTCTTCTTTTGCCAATAATTTTTTTTTTTAATAAAGGTTTATTTTATTCTCACTCAAGAGAGAGGAGGAGGGAGAGAGAGAAACATCTATGTGAAAGAGAAACACCAATGTGTTGCCTCCTGCACATGACCCAGTGGGGGAATGGAGCCTGCAACTGGGATGTGTTCTCTGACTGGGAATTTAAGGAGCGACCTTTCACTTACCTGACAACTCTCCAACCAACTGAGCCACAGAAGTCAGGCAGGGCTCTTTTTTTTAACTGAGTTTATCAGATGTCATTGGTTCATAAAACCATACAGGTTTCAAGTGTACAAGTCAACAAACCATCTGCACACTGCATTTGTACCCATACCCTAAAGCAAATGCAAAGTCTCTTTCTGCCGTCATTTCTGCCCCCTTCCCCCACCTCCACCTACCTCTAGCCCCCTTTCCTCCTGGCTATCACCACACTATAGTCTCTCTCTGTGTGTGTGTGTGTGTGTGTGTGTGTGTGTGTGTGTGTGTGTGGTTGGTTTTTTTTTTTCTTTCTTTGTTTTGTTTTTTGCTTAATACCTTTATCTTTTTTCATCCAGCTCCCCAAACATACACTTCATCTATTACAGCAGTGAGGTACAGGCAAGGATAAGAGAAATTGACACACATATTTTATAGCTATTTGTGGCAGTACACTACCAAACAATTTTTGTATCTAATAACGATACCTCTATTCTCAGCAAAATAAAACTACATGAGCATATGACCAACTATTTTATGTGATAATTAAGTAACCCACAAGATTCTCTGTGATAGGATTCTCCACTTAATTTAAATGAACATCCCAAGACCTGGCTCTTAACTGTCAGTAAATCTCAAAGAAGGAACATAAATCTGACTCCACTGAACTACAATTTTCTGATGTCAACTAGGTGCTCCTGGAGGGTCAGCCCTGTCTTATTCATCCTTAGGTATGCAGCCAGGGCTGGAGTTTTGGGTTGGAAATGTGTCTATGTGCTTGGACACAGAAGTAAGAGAACATGATCTCTTGGGAATTGAGGTTCCTTCAGTATAGTTGGAGTGCAGATTCTATCTGGAGTAGTGTCAAGAGAGAGAAGACTGAAGATGATCTGAGTTTGAAGGGCCTTGTAAAGACACTAAAGTATTCACAGTTATTTGGCATTGCACACACTAATCCAAATGACCAATCCAGAGACTTAAGTGGTGATTAAAGAAATATTAGGGAGGGAGAATTAACAGGCCTTGGTGACTGATAGGACAGGCTGGGGAAAGATAAAGGGTAAAGGGTACCTCTTGAGTGGGACTTTAAATAAAATAGTGACAACCCAGATATATTCAGCTCTCTCTTGACCATCTACCAATGGAATGGCACACAGTCACCTCAAGCTCTTTACATCTAAAATCAAACACTTTACTTCCTCACTCCCAACTGCTCCTCCTTCCAGAGAGAGTTCCATTAGGGAATAGGCACAACCCTTTCAGCTCCCTAATTCAAAAATCTGAGGATAATTCCATCTATGTTCTCTCTCATTCACCTCCTTTCCTCTCCACATTCAAGAGGGCATCAAATTTTAAGGTATGTCTCAGATCTAACACTTCTCTCTATTCTCCTAAAATAGCCTCTGGTCTCTCATGGCCTGATCATCTCTCATGGAGAAAAAGGCATTGGGCTCCCTGGCTTCAGTTTCCCCACAACCAACACTACCACCATCATCACCACCACTAGCAACCCCCCTCACATACCTTCTAATTCACCTTCTTCTGTGCTTATTTGTCAGAGTTACCCTTAAAAGCATAAATCTGATCATTTACTCCCTGCTTAAAATTCTTCAAGGCTCAATCCACTTCACTCTTAACTCTACATCAATGCCTACCTAAAGGATAAAATCTAGATATTACACAATGCTCTATGCAGAGTGCTCCTACCAACCTATGCAGTCTCATACCCCACTCTAGACAATCTTTATGCCACCAGCATTTTGGCAAACATGCGATTCTCTTTCACATATTTGGATCTGCTGCCCATAGTATACTTCTCTGTGCTATACTTCTTACCCAACCTTCTCTTCCTGACATAGCTCCAGCTCCCTCCTGCTCCCACAGTTTACTGTGTCTTCCCTGAGATGCAGCCCAAGGAAGCTTATGGTGAACAGTTACAGCCCAGGCTTAAAGCCAGACAATGTTGGGCCCTGTTCCTGAGCTTGCTGTTCACTACCTGGGTGCTCTTTTCAAGTTTCTGAGTTTCCTGGAGCCAGTTTCTTCATCTGTACAACAGGTCACACTTGTACCTATTATCATACATGCAGTTGTTGGGAAGACTCAATGAGATATGTACTAAAAATGCTTAGCACAACTCCTAGTCAATATATTTCCTCTCTGTTAATAAATAGAGGTCTTTAATGGTAAATAATTTGTTGTTGTTTATTGTCATCCTCTGTACCTCCTCGTACAAATAGTGCTGTGTTTAACACATGGTACATGCTCAATAAGTATTTAGTGTATAAAGGAATAAAAAATCAATTATATCAAAAGAAACTCCAAAGCTTACCTTTCACAAAGAATACTACACTTGGATTTAATTCAGGGATAAAGTTAAGATTTGATCTTCCACTACATTGTGAGCTTCTTTGAAAATCTGCTTCCAGAGGTGTAACCAACTGTGGATTATATATTAGGAGTTAAATAACGATTAATTTATGAAAATTGTGCAAAAGAAATATACTTTTAAACTGGTTTATATGTTTGATTAAATGTATATCTTAGTCTGATAAAATATCTGAATTGAATAAGAAACCAACATATTAGGGAAGAACTTCACATTTTTTAAAAATTAATTCTCAATTGTTTCTTGTGTTTTAAGTGGAGTTTGGAAGTATATATGCACATATTGGCTTTCATAGTCTTTAGTTTTATACTTTGTTATAAGTTTAAAAATCTATTTTCTTAAATGGTTTTCAGAGTTCACCTGAGATTTAAATGCAAGGAGTAACTTCTGATTTTTGGTTAAAATTTTAAAATCTCACCCACATTTATTGGTTGAATTTGTGAATTAGTCAATATTATATGCTCATGGATAACATCCTAACTAACTGAATATCCATATTTAGTGACTCACCTAGACCTGGATAAGTACAAATCCAATCTAGTTTAGTTTTGAGAACCAGTAGAGCAGACAAACAAATTTGAAAAGGAATTTGCTGTTTCTTCTTCAAGGCAACACACTTTCTCATATTGTACTAAAAAGATGGAACTTCAACTATTTGTATATAGTTAAAAAGATGATATAGGTAGTAAAGTCTTGGGGAGAAGGTCCCCAAGATGTAATATTGCAGGTATAAGAAAGAATGCATTTCCATCACTGACATACACATACACTGTAATCTTTAGTGAAAGATTCACAATGACTAGATATATAAATTATATGATGAATTATAACCACATTTGCTTTTGTTCTCTATTCCATAAAAAAGATATCTTGATTTCTATGTAAAGCCTTTTATACGCTCAGTTCCTTAGCATCTCTGACTTGTTTAAAAAATCAAAATTATCTTAATAAGAAAAGATTGTTGACATATAGACTACTTCTGCTAGCAAGAGTGCAAGCTAAGACAATCAGAGCCTTGTATAAAGAATCTGAAGTCAACCTAACCCTATTATCCCCCTAAAAACCTGTTCCAGTCAATGGAGAATGGTTCCTCATTTCCAAAGGAAACGAAAATATAAAATTCCTTTGGAAAGAAGTAGCTAGTCAACACAGCCTCCCCTTTTACACTGTTGTTATATAATCATGAGAGAAGAGCAGAGGAAAGTGAATGAGACTTAAAAAACATTCTGAGAGCAGAAAATAGATGTATTCAACAAAAACAAGAATAGAAATATGTATTAATAAGGAACCTTCTGAAGTTCTGAGTGATCTTTGGATTCCTAGGCTAATCAATCATGAGAAGTAACAAAACTACCTACTGTCTTTATTCTTGATTATAGTGTTCAATATTTTTTACTCTTGGGAAGACACTCTAAGATGCATTAGTTTTTCAGTTGCACTTTAAATAGTATAGAAATAATAATAGGATAGTTTTCTTTTTATTCATGATACTCAAACCTAAGAGGTTTTTTCATTATGGCACTTTTAATCAAAATAAAAATCTATCGTCTGAAATGTTCTGTATATGTAAAACATCAGCAGCTATTCCTATACTATTATTTTATTTTAAATTGAATATTTTTGTCTATGACTGGCTAGAGTTTCAGGGAGTCGAGTCATATATATATATATATATAGTTTGTTTGTTTGTTTTTGCTAAAAATTATATTATTTCAAAAATACCCAGCACTAGTGGTAACCAGCATATAAAACAATTCTAAGACTAATAAAAAATAATATTCTATCTGTTTACTTGTTATGTACATAGCATGTTACTTTGTGGTTTTGGCTTCAAATTTCAAATTCATGCACACAAATCTCCAAAGCACCTGAAAAATTTAGACATATTAATTACATAATCTGTTGCTTTGAAAAATCCAGAAATAGGATTAGACTGATGTTATAGAATTATCGGTAGAACTAAGAAACATTTGATAGTCATACATAAGCTTAGATCTGTTTTTATTGACAGAGCACTTTCTTTTAAGTTCTGAGAATTGATTCCATTATTTAACCAAGACATATTCCCTTACATTTTATCAGTTATATTTCATTTCGATCTCATTTATTTATTTTTTTATCCTCACCCAAGGACATTTTTTTTCATTGCTTTTTTAGAGAGAGGAAGGAAGAGAGAGGAACATGTATGTGAGAGAGAAGCATTGACTGGTTGCCTCTTGCATGCACCCAGACCAGGGAACGAACCACAGCCTAGGTATGTGCCCTGGCCAGGAATCGAACCTGCAACCTTTCGGTTACCGGACGACACTCCAATTAACTGAGCCACACCAGCCAGGGCTGTTTTCATTTCTAATGTGCAAGACTATATAAATAGGCATGCAAATTAAAGTGGAAATTTCATAGTCATCTCCTATATTTGGCCTATGTCAAAACCTAATCTAAAAAAAGGGAAAGAAAGAATAATCAAATTATTTTTCTATTAGAGACATTTCGGGCTAGTATTAAGTAATGCAATTGCTGACTCCAGCTAAATTAATTATATTTCTAATATTACAGCAGGTCCCTGAATAACATCATTTCATCCAATGTCATTTCATTTCAACGTTAATGAGGAAAAAAATTGATTCCCATTTGAGGCCACTGTCTGTGGAGTTTGCACCTTCTCCCGTGTCTGTGTGGGTTCTCTCTGGGGCCTTGGGTTTCCTCGCACATCCCAAAGATGTGCTAATGAAATAAACTGGCGTGTCTACATCAGTCTGAGTAAGTGTAGGGGCAGGGGGAATGTCCCTGGGATGGAAAGGTGTCCTATTCAGGGTGGGTGCAGTCCTTGTGCGCTGAGCTGTTGGGAGAGGCTCCCACTACCCACAGACCCTGAACTGGTTGGAAAATCATCATCTTACTTGTTTTTATTAATCTTTATTAATGTATGTAAAGCTCACATTTATTTCAATGTTTAATATTAGAAGAGTTTGGGATCTTTATTTAGAAGTGTGAGGATGTTTTTGAGACCAGAATTATGCAGTTAAATCAGTTTAACTGGTTTATATCAATTAACCTATGGCAAAATTGGTATAATCTTTTCTCTTAAAGTCAGTTTTCAAGAACTTATCCAAAACATTAAGTAAGGACTTCCTGAAATTCTAAGCTCTATTCCTTACTTTGTCTTGCAAACATTATTTCAGGTTTTTCTTTAATTCTGCATTTCAATGCTATTGTACAGAAGCTACATTAAGCACCTTGTGCACATTCAACCATAATGGGATATATCTCCTTGTTAATGATGACAGTGAGTATAGATTATAATTATAGCTGTGGTTTCCCTTCAGTTTTTCCTCCTCCTCAAAATAATCTTTAAAATACTGTTTTTACAGTATTCTCTTGATCAAAGTTTCTCATTCAATCTGAAGATGTCCACATAATCAGTCAATATGAATTAACTTGTCAAATTTGGCTGATTGAACAAACTGTAGGAAATTACTTGCTATCGTGCATATTTAATTATCAGTACTTGTATTTCTCATATGCTTATCAGATTACACTTTTATTCCAAAAGAGACACTTATCTTAAGCTATTTAAATACATGTATTAACTATTTGTTATAGATTTACTCATTGGTCTATGTTCTTTTATCAGATTCCTTCCAGGACTATTTCATTGAATTGAAATGATTATGTGAAAGCTAGAGGATAAAAAGATAGGATTGTTTGATTTTTTTTGACACCTCAAACAATTTGTTTTCTAGAATTATAAGATTTAAGCTCTGTGTGATTTTCATGTAAGAAAGGACCAATGATATAAATGACTGGGAAAGTATTTAAGCCTCTAATAGACCCTACTTTTCAATTGCTGAGAATGTTCTAACAGAGATTTGGCCGCCTACCAGCCTCGCCTGTAAACCGAGAACAATAATAGCGTGTGTTTATCAGGTAGAAAGTGATCCCTGCGGACTCTGGGAGGTTGCATGAGGTTTGCAAAGACCTTCTCAATTTTAAAACTGAAAGTCCTGTGTCCTAGAACCCCCTTAGTCACAGCTGAGCTAAATGACTTTGAGTTTCATAAGATTCTAGGATGCAGGGCAAACCTCAGGCAAAAATGAGAGGTAGGAGAATGCTTGTTTTCCACATCTTTGAGTAGGCTTTCTTTCTTCCTCAGCTACCCAGCGCTTTCACTTCTTCACTTGTCTGTTCTCAATATCTGCTCTCCCAACTACTGGTTTATTTATGCATAAATAAAATATGTGTCCACTCAAAAAGTTACTCTTTCTACCCTGGCTGGTGTGGCTAAGTTGGTTGAAGTGTCCCATAACTTAAAGGTTGTGGGTTCGATTCTCGGTCAGGGCACATACCTAGGCTGCAGGTTCCCTGGTCCCCAGAAGTACAGGAAGCAAACCGATCAATGTTTATCTCTCATCAATGTTTCTATCTTTCCCTTTCTTTCTCTCTAAAAAAAAAAAAAAGCAATTAAAAAAATGTCCTCAGGTAAGAATTAAAAAAGTTACTCTTTCCAAGTGCTATTTACAGGTACTATATATCAAAACCATAAAATAAAATAATGCTTCTCAAGTGTTTGCAAGTATCAGCATATCTTGGGAGTCAGCAGGCCCTTACCTAACCATAACATGCTGTTAAGTTTAATTCCCTTATACATATTAAAATAAATATGGAGTATATTATACATTTGCAATTTTAAAAATCACTAGCTAAGAGCGTGGTTATCCATTAAAAATAAAAAAGAAGACAAGCTAAAAAAGCATCTATAGCTTACTGTTTCTTTTATTACTGATTAACTACTTACTCATCTGTTTTATGATTTTCTGGGACTGCAGAAAATAAATGATAATAAGAAAAGGTTTAATTAAAGAATGTATGGAAAAATTAATTTTGAGAAAAACTACCTCTTTTTCTTTCTGCAAGTTAAGGTAGTTATTTTAGTCTAGTTCACAAAACACCTGAATTATAAGAAATTATAGCTGGAGTAAACTGAGATAAGCAAATAAAACTCCAAATTTAGTCATTAACTAGCAGTGGTGGGAATTTAATCATACAATAGTAGAAGCAACATGGAATTCAGTAAATGAATATGTAGGGTTAGAGGAATGGTCTCCAAGGTTTGGCTAGCAGTTAAAAAAAAATATAAACCCACTCCAAAGGTATGTATATCTATTTATTTATGTTAGTATATTCTGCAATACCTATATACTATGTACAAAATAAAAACAAGTATATAGGCATTTCAAAGTTGGGGTGAATATAAATATGTTTTAACATCTCCTCCCTTAAACCCAACAGATTATCTATGTATTTCTGTACTGCTGGCACCCCACTTTAAGGATCAGTAGTTTGAAGAACTAGTATTTTGACTATTACTTCATTATTACCAGTTCCCTTAAATTACATAACAATGTTGCTGCTTACCACAGCTAATTCTACAATGAGTTTGGACGGAGATATCTTTTTGCTCACTCATCTGAGAGCCCCAAGCAGTATTACTTGCATCTAAGTCTCATCCTACTCTGCACAGCTTTCTTGCATGGCCCAGTTCATCAGTATATGACTGTTTATGTCTGAACCTCCACAGAGGCTATAAGTTTCCAGAAGTTTCCTTAGCCCATGTATAAATCAGCGGATAAAAATATTTAACAGGAGTGGCAAAGGTTGTTAGCAAATTCTACAAAAGTTTTATCTCAGCTCACACTCAACAGGGAATTTTTAATATTATTACTATTTTTAATCATCACCTGAAGATATGTTTATTGACTTTAGAGAGAGGAAGAGCGAGAGAGAGAGAGAGACAGAGAGAGAGAGAGAGAGAAGATCGATGCAAGAGAGAACATTGATCCATCGACTCCCATAGGCACCTGAACTGGGATGACCTGCAATCCAGGTATGTGCCCTGGCGAGGAATAGGACTTGCAACCTTTTTTGGTGTACAGGACTATGCTCCAACCAACTGAGCAACCTGACCAAGGCAGGAATTTTTTTCTAAATGTAACACTGTTATAATAATGGCAATGTATTTGGTTTTAGCATTTTTATTTTATTCTTTGTTTAGATTCCAGTTCTTAAAAATGTAGAAATTCTTTTTATCTATCTTTATCTTTTTCTCTTTATTCTTGAACATATTAGTCATAATTATTTTAAAGTCTATATCTGTTAACTTTAATATCTGGCTCATATACTGCTAGTATTTATCAGGGTTTTCTTTCTCTCTTGGCTTTATCTTGATATGTCTAAAAATTTTTTAAATGGATGTTCATGATTGTATATAAAAAGAATTATAGAGGCTGCTCCAGATGACATTTCCATGTACTAGAGAGGGTTTACCTTTTTCTCTGCTAGGCAATGCAGGGATGTTAAAAATAAGTTTTCTTCATGAAACTAGTGCAAGTCACAATATGAAACTGTCTAAAATATTTAAAGACACACAGCCCAGGATACCAAAAAGAAACAAAAGGGGGAGGATGGTGCAAAAAGCATTATTTCTAAACAATTCTGGGACCAGTTGGTAGTTGGAGGGTTTTGTGTTACCTCATGCCAACTGTATGGTTAACCATATTCTTCATTTCCAGGCAGTTTTTTCATGTAACAGTGGCAGAACACCAAAAATTTCAAAAAATGGGGACTTTACCTAGCTTACAAGTTATATAAACTCTTATACTGTCTATTTCTAATGCATGTCAGAATTTGGTCTAGAATTGTTTTCAGTTTAAGATATTATCTGGTAGCTAGGTTGTAGAGGCTACAAGGGAAGGAGGGGACAAAGACCTACAGCTACATATAACTCTTCGTAGCTGTTGATGTCAATCCCCCTTCAAAAAAAAAGCCAGTGGTTGCATAGGAGCCATTTGGCTTTGGTCAGTTCACAATAATATTTGGAAAATAAGAAAAATTAGATAAAAATAAAGGAAAACAATGACCCTATAAATATTCTGTTAATGTTTTAGTGTATTTCCCTCTACTGATTTTTCCATGCATAATTTTTACCCTGGTTTAATCATTCTCTATGTTCATTTTTGCAAGTTGCTCTTACATATTATTATTAAAATGTTTTCCATTACTATAAAGTTTTCAAAAGCATCATATTTAATGATTACATGATATTCCATAGGGTATAAAATTTGTAAATCATTCCATGACTATACTTATTAATATTTTATTATTTTAAATAATTCCATAATAAGTACTATTGCATTTTTAGCTTTTCATTTTTTAATTTATGGTTATTTTATTGGGCTAGATATGCAGAAGTGGATTTGGTGGTCAAAGTTAAGAACACTTTACTTACTTTTTATTATATTTTATTGATTATGCTATTACAGTTGTCCCAATTCTCCCCCATTTTCCCCCCACCCCAAAAAGCAACCCTCCCCACTCCCTCAGTAAATCTCCACACCATTGTCCATGTCCTTTAGTCAAACATATATGTTCTTTGGCTATTTTATTTCCTATACTGTACTTTGACTCCAAAAAACCTCCGCTGCCTTGCGGCATACCTCTTCAGGGGAAAGGCTAGGGGAGTAAACCCCGACAGAAAATCCGGAGCCGGAGTCCCTAAGGCGGTTTGACGTTGTAGTCAACACCGGCAACTCCTGCGGCACACCTGAAGCCAAGCTGTATCGACTCCGTCTTTCCCTTGGATCCTTCAGCTGCGAAGAGAGGGGGGTCTGCTGCATGGGCAACAGCAGACCCTCCATATCACCCCGCCCAGGCTCTGTAGCTTCAGCTTCACTGGAGAGGACACTCCAGCGTCATCGCAAGATGTCGATTCAACACGGGAGGAGACAGATACCGTGTCACTCCCGAGTCGGACTGCACTGTCATTCTCGGCGGTGCAGATAGACTCTTAAGAAGCTACACCATCGTCTCTCGAGACGGACGGCTGCCGACGACGACGACTTTACATCCCGTACTTTACATCTATCTTTAGATAAATTTTTGATAGCTATGTATTTATTGCCATATTAGTATTCATATGTTTTATCTTTTTTTTCTTAAATAAATCCCTTTAATGTTTTGCATAATAACGGTTTGATGATAATGAACTCCTTTAGTTTTTTCTTGTCTAAAAAACTCTTTACCTGCCCTTCTATTCTAAATGATAGCTTTACTAGGTAGAGTAATCTTTATTGGAGATCCTTGCTTTTCATTACTTTGAATATTTCTTGCCAATCCCTTCTAGCCTGCAAATTTGGTGTTGAGAAATCAGATGACAGTCTTATGGGAGCTCCTTTGTAGGTAACTAACTGCTTTTCTCTTGCTGCTTTTAAGATTCTCTCTCTGTTTTTAACCTTTGGCAATTTTATTATAATGTGTCTTGAAGTGGACCTCTTCGAGTGTCTCTTGTTTGGGACTCCCTGTGCTTCCTGAACTTCTATGTCTATTTTCTTCACCAGTTTAGGGAAGTTTTCTGTCATTATTTTTTCAAATAGGTTTCCAATTTCTTACGCTCTCTCTTCTCCTTCCAGCACCCACATGATGAGAATGTTGGTCCTAGAGACTTTTTACACTATCTTCATTTTTTTGGATTCTTTTTTTCTTCTTGCTGTCCTGATTGGTTGCTTTGTGCTTCCTTATATTCCAAATCACTAATGTGATTCTCAGCTTTATCCATTCTACTGTTGATTCCCTGTATACTTTATTTCAGTTAGTGTATCCTTCATTTCTGATTGGTTCTTTTTTATGGTTTCAATGTCCTTTTTCATGCTGCTGAATTTCTCACTAAGTTCCTTGAGCATTGTTATAACAATTGTTTTGAACTCTGCATCTAGTAGATTGCTTGTCTCCATTTTGTTTAGTTATTTTTCTGGAGTTTTGTTCTGTCCTTTCATTTGGGCCATGCTTCATTGTCTTCTCATTTTGGCAGCCTCCTTGTGTTTTTTTCTATGTATTAGGTAGAGCTGCTACATTTCCCAGGCTTGTTAGAGTGGCTTACTGTAAGGTCCAGTGGCACAGCCTCCCCTATTACCAAGCTGGGTACCCAAGGTGCATTCACTGTCTGGACTGTGTACACCCTCCTGTTGTACTTATGTCTCCATTGCTGTTGGCACCACTTCCCATATTCCATCAGGGTCATACAGCATAAGCTACAAAGCGATGTGCAGATGACTGCTACTTGTGCTGGGTTTGGAGGTGCACAGGAAAGACCAAGCTGTGAACCAAGGCTAGCTATTACTAGGGCCTGACCTGGAGCATCTTAGTGAGAGGTACAGGTGAGTGAGATGGAAAGTTGGGTTGGGAAGGGCCTCAGGGAATCTCCCATGTTGGCAAACAGTGTGAGCCAGGTTGATGGAGATTCAGATATAGCACCCACCAGCCAGCTCTGTTTGGGAAAGTTCAGCGAAGAAGCAGTTGGAAAGCAGCATTTCTGGCTGGGTAAAATGTGCTCCCCATCTCTTGCACTGATGCTGGACAATTCAGTTCCTCCAATCATATTTCTTGCCTTTTGATCTTCTGCCCCAGCACTGAAGCAAGAAGGAGTGAGTCTGAGTAAGTTTGTGTGCAGGCCTTTTAAGAGTAACTGCCAGGAAGAGTAGCAAGATAAAAACAACAAAAAGCATACAAGGGAGCTCCGATAAGGCTATCGACTGATTTCTCAACAGAAACTCTACAAGCCAGAAGGGAATGGTCAAAAATATTTCAAGCAATGAAAAACAAAGGCCTACAACCAAGAATACTCTACCCAACAAGGCTTTCATTCAAAATGGAAAGTAAAATAAGGAGTTTCTCAGACAAAAGAAGACTAAAAGAATACATCTCCAGCAAACCAGCATTGCAAGAGATGCTAAAGGGAATGCTTTAAGAAAAAGAAGAAAAAAAGAAGAGAGGAACACAGGTACAAAGGGAAATGAATAAATACCTGTCAATAATAACCTTAAACATAAATGGATTAAATGCTCCAATTTAAAAGACATAGGGTAATGGAATGGATAAGAAAACAGGACCCACATATTTGCTCTCTACAAGAAACACACCTCAAAACAAAAGATTTACACAGACTGAAAGTAAAGGGATATAAAAAAGTATTCCAAGCAAATAGACATAAAAAAAAAAAAAAAGCTGGAGTAGCAGTACTCATGTCAGACAAAACGGATTTCAAAGCAAGGGCCATAAAAAGAGACAAAGAAGGACATTTCATAATACTTAAGGGAACAATCCATCAAGAAGATATAACACCGATACACATATATGCACCCAACATAGGAGCACGCAAATACATAAAGAAAATACTAGAAGACCACAAGAAGGATATTAACAGCAACACACTCATAGTAGGGGACTTTAACACTCCATTATCAACAATAGACAGATCTTCGAAGCAAAGAAACACCAAGGATATACAGGCACTGAACAACACACTAAACCACATGGACTTAACTGATATATATAGAACTTTTCACCCCAAAGAAGCAAAATATACATTCTTTTCAAATGCACATGGGACATTTTCAAAGATAGACCACATAATAGGACATAAAACAAGCCTCAACAAATTCAAGAAAATTGAAATCATATCAACCATCTTTTCAGACCACAATGCCTTGAAACTAGAAATTAACCTCAGAAAAAAAAATTAAAGACATCCAAACTCATGGAGAATGAATAACGTGGTATTAAATAATGAATGAGTTAACAATGACATCAAAGAAGAAATCAAGAAGTTTCTGGAAATTAATTAATGATAATGAACACACAACAGCCCAAAGCCTATGAGACACAGCAAAAGCAGTCTTAAGAGGGAAGTTCATAGCAATACAGGCATATCTGAAAAGGATTGAAGAATCTCAAATAAAAAATCTAACCCTAAAGCTACAAGAACTAGAACAACAACAACAAACAAAGCCTAGGGCAAGAAGAAGGAAGGAAATCATCAAGATCAAAGAAGAATTAAACGACATAGAAACTAAACGAACAATCCAAAAAATCAACAAAACTAGGAGTTGGTTCTTTGAAAAAATAAACAAAATCAATAAGGCCTTAGCCAGGCTCATCAAGAAAAAAAGAGAGAAGACCCAAATAAACAAAATCAGAAACAAAAAAGGAGAAATGACGACTGATACCACAGATACACAAACAATTGTAAGAAATTACTACAAACAACTGTATGGCAAGAAATTTGACAACCTAGAAGAAATGGACAAATTTCTAGAAACATACAACCTTCCAAAACTGAATCAAGAAGAAGTAGAAAGTCTCAACAGACCAATAACAAAGAAGGAAATTGAAACAGCAATCAAAAATCTCCCTGCACACAAAAGCCCTGGACCGGATGGCTTCACAGGTGAATTTTACAAAACATTTAGGGAAGAACTAACTCCTACCCTCCTCAACTATTCCAAAATTTCCAAAAAAAAGGGAAAAATCCCAAACTCTTTCTATGAAACCAGTATTACTCTAATTCCAAAACTAGGTCAAGATGCAACAAAGAAAGAAAGTGACAGGCCAATATCACTGATGAACGTAGATGCTAAAAACCTCAATAAAATATTGGCAAACAGGATCCAGCAATACATTAAAAAGATCATACACCACGATCAAGTTGGATTCATCCCAGGGATGCAAGGATGCTTTAATATTCTCAAATCAATAAATATAATACATCACCTAAACAAAATGAAAGACAAAAATCACATGAACATATCAATAGATGCAGAAAAAGCATTTGATAAAGTACAACACCAATTTATGATGAAAAAACTCAGCAAAATGGGAATAAAGGGAGCATACCTTAACATAATTAAGGCTATATATGAGAAACCTGAAGCCAACATCATACTCAATGGACAAAAACTGAAAGCATTCCCCCTGAAATCAGGAACAAGACAAGGATGTCCACTCTCTCCACTCCTATTCAACATAATGTTGGAAGTCCTAGCCACAGCAATAAGACAAGAAAAAGAAATAAAAGGCATCCAGACTGGAAAAGAGGAAGTAAAACTATCATTATATGCAGATGACATGATAGTATACATAGAAAACCCTATAGACTCCACTAAAAACCTACTGGACATAATCCAATTTGGTAAAATAGCAGGGTACAAGATAAATATACAGAAATCTAAGGTATTTCTGTACACCAACAATAAAATATCAGAGACAGAGACAAAAAAGAAACCACAATTTACTATAGCAACAAGAAAAATGAAGTACCTAGGAATAAACTTAACCAAAGACATAAAAGACCTGTACTCTGAGAATTACGTAACATTGAAGAAAGAAATTAAGGAAGATACAAATAAATGGAAGCAAATACCATGTTCTTGGATGGGAAGAATCAACATCGTCAGAATGGCCATACTACCCAAAGCAATTTACAGATTCAATGCAACCCTATTAAAATGCCAATGACATATTTCACAGACCTAGAACAGATACTTTGAAAATTTATATGGAACCAAAAAAGATCCCGAATAGCCAAAGCAATCTTAAGACAGAAGAACACAGCAGGAGGAATCATAATACCAGACATCAAACAATACTACAAACCCACTGTGATCAAAACAGTCTGGTACTGGCATAAGAACAGACATACAGATCAATGGAACAGAATAGAGTCCAGAAATAAATCCAGAACTATACGGTCAACTAATATTGGATAAAGGAGGAAGGAACATAAAATGAAGTGAGAAGAGCCTCTTCAACAAATGGTGCTGGGAGAACTGGACAGGCACGTGCAAAAAAATGAAACTAGACCATCAACTTACACCACACATGAGAATACACTCAAGATGGACCAAAGACTTAAATGTAAGCTGTGACACCATAAAAGTCCTAGAGGAAAACATAGGCAGGAAAATTTCAGATATCCCACGTAACAATATTTTCATGGATACATCTCCTAAGGCAAGAGAAATAAAGGAAAAAAATAAACAAATGGGACTACATCAAACTAAAGAGTTTCTGCTCAGCAAAAGAAAACATCCGCAAGGTGAAAAGGAAAACAACCATATGGGAAATCATATTTGCCAATGATATTTCAGACAAGGGACTGATCTCCAAAATATATAGAGTTTATACGACTCAACATCAAGAAAACAGACAACTAAATTAAAAAATGAGCAAAGGACCTGAACAAACACTACTCCAAAAAGGACATACAGAAAGTCCGTAGACACATGAAAAATGCTCAGCATCACTAGCCGTCAGAGAGATGCAAATAAAAAGCACAGTGAGATACCACTTTACACCTGTCAGCATGGCTATCATCAACAAATCAACAAACAAGTGCTGGCGAGGATGTGGAGAAACGGGAACCCTACTGCACTGTTGGTGGAAATGCAGACTGGTGCAACCACTAAGGAAAACAGTATGGAATTACCTCAAAAAACTAAAATTGGACCTGCCTTTTGAACCACTGATTCCACTGCTAGGATTATACCCAAAAAATCCTAAAACCCTAATTCAAAAGAACTTACGCATGCCTATATTCATAGCAGCACTGTTTACAATAGCTAAATGCTGCCAACAGCCCATATGTGGATGAGTGGATCAAAAAACTGTGGTACATTTACACAATGGAATACTATGCAGCATAGAGAAAGAAGGAACTCCTGCCCTTTGCAACAACATGGATGGAACTATAGAGAATTATGCTTAGTGAAATAATCCAGGCAAAGAAAGAAAAATACCATATGATATCACTTAATAGAGGAAACTAAAGAACAACACAAACAAACAAACTAAATAGGACAAAGAGCAGAATAGCAGTCGATAGGGGTGAGGTGGGAGGGAGAGAAAGGGGATAAGTAAGGGAAGGGTTTAGTCAAGGAACATGTATAAATGACTCATGGACATGGACAATGGGGAGGAATGTGATTGTGGGAGAAGGGGTGGACTGGGTGGCGGGGGAGCAATAGAGAAAAAATGGGACAACTGTAATTGAAAAACCAAGAAATCAAATTAAAAAAGAAAAGATTTAATAAGAGTAACTGCCAGGGAGTTCAGCAGTTTCTGTCTTCCACAGCCTTAATCCCTGCTGGTTTTTACAGCCAGAAATTATGGAGACTTCTCCTCCTGGCACTGGAACCCTGGGCTCAGAGGCCTGGTATGGGGCTAGGACCCTTGTCTCCCAAGATATCCTTCCCAATTTTTATCTGCTACATGTTGGTGTGGGACCAGTCTGTTCCATGTCTCTGCTCCCCTACCAATCTGGATGTTTCTTCTTTAATTATGTAGTTGTAAGACTTCCATTCAGCTTGATGCTTGATGATTCTGAAAGATGGTTGTTTTATAGTTTACTTGTAATTTTAATGTTGTTTTATGAGGAGGTGAGCCATTTACCTACACCGCCATCTTTATTTGTCTCCAAAGTTAAGAACATTTTAAAGTTCCTTCACACATGTTTCCCAGTTGCTCTTCAAAAACAATCTTTAAAAACTCCACTCATCCTGACTGTATAAAATCCTAAATAACCACAAATTGAAGCTATAGCATGGTTGAAAATGGTTGTGCAACATGCATTAGGAGTTCTGCCTTGTGAATCAGCTAAATCATATCTGTGGTACAAGCAGTGCAGCTGGTGAGAAAATGCCTATTTTTATTGCAAATAATTTTATTTTCCACTTATTTACTCAAAGCTACGTAATTCATATTTTGGGTAAAATCTGTGGAAATTTGACTATGGACTTGATAAAATGAAAAACTTTCCCTTCTAAATTTTTCATGAACTACAATAGAAAATAACTTAATCCCCAGTGAACAACAGTTATCTTCTATCAGTTTATCGGAAAAATTCCAAATTTGCAAACTTAAACCACTGTACACTGCAAGCAACACTTAACACCGAGTCATTGGAATAATACATCACCCCCTTGGAAATTATATCTTATTCTCAAGAGTCTTCATCTATTCGTTGTCTAGAAAAGAGTCAATGAAAATTCACTCTGAGGAACAACCCTTCACGGACTGGTTAATACACTATCTGTATTAATTTTCTAGAGCTACTATAACAAGTGACTACAAACTTGGTGGGTTAAAACAACACAAATTTACTCTCTCACAATTCAGAAGCCAGAAATTTGAAATCAAGGTGACAGCATGGATATGCTCTTTCCAAAGGCTCTAAGGGAGACTCTTTCCTTGCCTCTGGTTGCTCTCCTTGGTGGCAGAGTAACTTCAATATCTGCCTCAGTCTTCACATGGTCTTTTCCTTTGTGTCTCTCAACCATCTTCCATCCCATGAGTTGTAATGCCAGTGGGGGTCAACATAGGGTAATGTCTCAGTTTCTGGCAGATAATGATTATTTTGCATGTGTGCTTTATTGACATAAGTTATTGCCTTTCCCATAATGCTCTCTCTCTCAGAGGTTGTTAGGGCCTCTTGAAAGATTAAATTAATATCCTTCCAGGACAGATCAAACGTCAAAACTATTTTTTTCCATTCATTTATAAATTTACTGAGATCATCTGTGAAGCTATCTAATATATCTTGAATGTCCATTAAATCCTGTATGGTGAATGAGGCCTAGACCCTTACTATCCCATCCAATCCTGAGGCTTCTTGTAGGGGAAAGAGCTAAGGGGATGCTGCCCTAGGTGATGGTCTATATTCCTTTCTAGGCCTAGTCACCTTGTCACTTTTACAGTCTAAGGACTCTGCATATGGTGATGCTAGTTCCAGAGCTGAAGGGGCTTCAGGCTCCTGGGATGTCACAGTGGGGGAACAGGATTTTCCTCTACCTCCCTAGGTTTTGGTTCCCTTTTATTCATAACTGCTAAGAGGGTGGGATCTACCTTAAGACTTTTACATAGCTCAATATCATTCTTTGATGCCATAAAAACCTGTATGTATGGTATCCCTGTCCATTTTCCTTACCTTCTACAAAATAAATCTGATTGTAAAATTGTGTTATAATTTACATTGTCATTCTCAGCCAAACCTCCCTGTCTCCTAATTTATATTGAGGCCATGCTGTATTACAGAAATATAGTAATCTCTTTTTCTTTAAAGTTTGGGGGTCAAATTTATCCCAATTCTAAAGCATGCATCTCAGAGCTGTATCTTCTGGTACTGAGCTTTGGTTTCCCATCTGAAAGAGAATAGAGGAGAACATGGGAGAAGCTTGGTGTCCCCGGCTTCTTCTCCCATGTTTGTATACCTTCAGGAGAGAGCATCTCCTCTCTGATGGTGAGTTTCTAGAATTAACTAGTCTTACTGTGTAACTCAGATGTGCCTGGCTGGAGAAAGTTTGTCTTCTCAGCCCTGGGTTTCCAGAATTAATAGATCTTACTGTGTAACCCAAAGCTGGCCTGCCATGTTTTATGAGACCCCTAATATATCTCTATTGTTGAGAAGTAACCTCATTCTTCTCAGTCTTCACCTTCCCTTGAGGGGATTTTGAAGGGAACTTCCACACCCTCTGGGTGTACCCTTCTTATGTAGGTGGTAGATCCCTAAATTATTAGCCCTGATTAAGTGCCAGATATCCTGCTTGTACAGAAAGCAAAGAAGGAATGTGTCTGCTAGCCATTGGAGTGAGAACACCTCCTGTATTTCTTATACAATTTCTGGATTTTTGGAAAAATTTTTTATTCAATAGATATAATCACTCAAATGCCTAAACACCTGACAGTATCTGGTCATTTCCCAATCTCATGGATTCTGAGGGGCTAAACACAGTAGATGTTTGAATATATGTGGTATTTCCTTCTTGGTCTACATCCATAGAGCCATTCCCCTTAGTCACCCAAACTTTGTAGAGTCCCTATGGGCAAAGTTGTCATTTTGGTTATTTTTATCAGCTTTTTCTATATATTTAACAAACCATAAATGTGTACTGTAACTTGGGATAAGTGCTCTTATAAAGTACATTTTAAAAGAGGTGCCCAGCCCTGGCTGCTGTGGCTCAGTGGATTGAGCGTCAACCTGCGAGCCAAGTGTCGCTGGTTCAATTCCCAGCCAGGGCACATGACGAGGTTGGACGTCGGGTCCCCAGTTGGGGGCGCAAGTGAGAGGCAACCACACAGTGATGTTTCTCTCCCTCTCTTTCTCCTTTCCCCCCTCTCTAAAAATAAAATAAACAAACAAATAAATAAATAATTTTTTAAAATAAAAGAATAAAAAATAAAAAAATAAAAAAAGGTGCCCTGGTCCAACTTGTTCCATAGCAGATGGGGAACCAGTTTCTGGATTAATGGGGTAGAGTGTAAAGCCCTAAACAATCTAAGAAAAAGCTTAAAACCTTCCCCTCTATTTGCCCCATTAAAGTCTTCCTAGGATGTTTCTGTCTACAGACTATTACCAGATGTGGACTAATGACCTGGGCCAATGCCTCTCATGACAATGCTTATACAGGCAGCCTAAGAGAGGGACATCCTCTGGACTTTTTGGATAGTCTCTCTGAAATGTGAGGGAGCCCCAACTAGTTCTCTTTTTGGCTGCCTGACCTACACAACATTGCCCCTCTTTGCAGCTCCTATAAGGGGAATAAAGTTGCAGATAGAAGTAACCTGGAGAGGATAGGTGCAGCAAACTTACAATAGGCCAATGATTTAAACTTATTTTTCCCCCAGCTATGTTTTAGAGGCATAAAAGACTAGGGAATTTGTGGAGTGGGTCTGAGTGTGTTACTTGTGAGTGGGGCTCCCAATGGCTATTACACCTTTGGTAATCTCCAACTATTTTATGTACCTTGGTTTCTCCCCTGGTTGTCTAAGGCAATCCAGGGGAGCTCAGAGTGCTGGGTGACCAACCCTTATTTTGGACATCCCCGGATGACCTGCATTTACATTACAGTGATGAGTCTCAGGGATTAAATCACAGACATCTCCACCAGGCCCCTATTCACATAGGGACACTCAAGAACCCAGACCAGAGGAAGGACGTGCCTCTTCAATTTTCAGAGCTTGGGCAATCCAGAGCACTCATTTTAGATTATACCCTTGTTTCTGCCTCCAAACAGAGGCCTGGCATGTTTGAATAACCTCCCTCCTACAGTTTTGCAACTTCTTTTTCAACTCCAAAGATGAAATAGGGAAAAGAACGAAAACAAACAAACAAATAAAACACCATCCCCAGAGAGACCAAACTTACTGCATTCTGAGCTGGAGACAAAGTGTGAGCAGCAATCCAAGTCATGGCGCCAAAAACGAAGTTACTGGGGAGACCCATGTTGGAGGGCTTTCCCTCTTCAGTTCTGTCTCCCTTGCAAGAAAGAATTCAGGTGAGAGACAAAAAAGGTACAGTGGAAATGAGGTAGCAAGTTTATTTATGAAATATACTTGAGCATGAACCTACTAGTGGGCACCCAGCTAGTCTGATTGCCCCACCCATTGGGGGTTTTAGGGATTTTATGCTTACATCCAGCCTCCAGACTCCCTCTCCTTTTCCTGGCCTTGGGATTAACATAGAGCTTCAAAGCCTTCCTTTCTCAAATAGTGGAAACAATGCACACAGAATTTCAAAGGTCTCTCTGCTCCTGCACTTATCATGGATTCTCCTGTGACCTTTGGAACATTTGGCAATCTTATATGACCAGGCTCAGGAATGCTGAGTTAATGGGTAAGACCTGAGTTAATAATCTGACCAGGCTTAGAACAGCAGAGTAATGAATGAAGCATGTCTTCCCCATTCCTGCCTTGGTTTGCTATCTATCCTGCCTAACAGTTCTCTTGGTCTTTATAAGTTGACTTATGGCTTTTTTGATAACTTTTTCCTACTGTTCTGTAGGGAACTGCTCCTCGTGGTTTAAGGAATTGTAGCCCAGGCCTGAGCATGACTGCAGCCGGCATTCCATTGTGCTTGTTTTTAAGTCTCAACATAAGACTGTGTGTGAAACATAACCGAAGACCAGTCAGAGGGTTGCCAGGGAAATTAGATTTAAAGAATGCTTATTGTGCTTTAGAACTTGCTCTGCTTTCTTTATCATTAATGTAACATAAACAATCTCTAGCAAGGAATGTATGAAACCTTGCACCTACTGCCAGTGTGGCATCAAGATGTTTGATAGACCCTGACACAGACTGGTCACTGTACCCTCTGTACTGGTACATGTAATCTGTTACTGTCAACTGTAATCCTAACACCTCCAAACTATTGATGATTCATGAATCTTGACCTTGTATCTCTCATGTGTATCCTCCTCAATAAAAGGCATGAGGGAAGAAGGTCTAATTACTGTTCTCCACTAAAGAGGCAGCCACCTTCTTTCCCCCAGACATAATAAAATGTCTTAGGTAAAAGTTTGTTCATCGGACATAATAAAGTGTCCTGGGTAAAAGTTTGTTCCGCCGTAGTCACAAAGACTCTGCTGGACAGAGCAGCTTCCAACAGAGCCTAGGGTGTGTGAGACACATCTACCTCACTGTTCTTTATTTTCACAGCTTCAGATTGTGAATTTGCCAAGGCTCTCAGTAATGCAGTTTAGACTAAGGATAAATAACAGAACTAGACAAGCAAATAGGGTATTCATTGGCTCAAAGCAGATACCTTGTGAAACAGCCTTCCCAGGAGATCTCCTCAGATATGCAAAGCCACCATCTCTCATCTAGTCAGCTTTTTCACTCTCCACTTACTCACCTGGAAGACAAATAGAGAAAAAGGACTCATCTGCCAAGGCCAATTCATTCAATTCGTTGTATATTAGACTATTTTACAACACATAATCTTAAAAGACTAATAAGTAGGGCTCTGGCTGGGTGTTCCAGTGGATTGGAGCATCATCACATGCACCAAAAGGTAGTGGGTTTGATTCTGGTCAAGGCACATACCTAGATTGCCAGTCCCTATGGGAGGCAACCAACTAATGTTTCTCTCTAACACTGATGTTTCTGTTTCTCTCTCTCCCTCTTTCTCTGAAAGCAACAAAAAACATATCCCCAGGTGAGGATTAGAAAAAGTAAATAACTAGAAGATGGAGGCCTAGACAGACATGCTGTGTCTCGCTCCACAGCTAAGAAGGAATACAACTACCTCAAAACTAGAAACAAACAGAAGTTCCAGAAAATTGAGCTGCATGGAAGTCCAACAAACAAAGATATAAAGAAGAAATACTCATCTAGACAGGTAGGAGCAGCGGACCCAGGGCAGAGAGTATGCGGTGTGGTGGTGGCAGGAGCAGCGGCAGCAGCTGGCTGGCGGAAAGCGCAGTCACATGTTTTAAAAAGTCAGGAGAGACACCTGGGGATCACTCCCAGCACCAGACCAGACCATGCAACTCACGGTTCCAGCGCCAGCAAAAATAAAATCTCATTGCTTCTGACTGAGCAAACCAGTGGGGGTTAGAGCAGAGGAAGAAACTGCCAGTTTCTCAGCAAAGTCTGCTTGTTTAGAGGGCCCCCACAGTCCTAGAACATCTGCAGACCCACCCACTCTTGGAACAACAGCCAGGGCAACAGCTAGAGAGGCACCAGTCCCATACAAAGTGGGAGAAGTGCCTGGAACAAGGGCGAGTGCTGAGCAAGTGGCATTGTTCCCTCTCAGAACCCCCCTCCATACACAGCACTACAACGTAGTGAAACATGTTGCCCTGTGCTGATGAACACCTAAGGTTCTGCCCCTTACAACATAACAGGAGTGACAGCTCTGCCTAAGACACAAAGGCAAACAAACACAGGAGCATGTCAGGATGAGGAGACAGAGAAGTATGGCCCTAAAAGGGGAATGGATCAAGGTTCCAGTGGGAAAACTAAGCAACAAGGAGATAGCCAACCTAACAGATGCAAAGCTTAAAACACTGGTGATAAAGATGCTCACAGGCTTGACAGATATGCTTAAGTATGGTAAATGCATAAGGGAAGAAGTGAAGGCTATGCTAAGTGAAACAAAGGAAATCCACACAAAACCAATGGTGAAGAGAAGAAAACCAGGGTTCCAATCAATGATTTGGAACATAAGGAAGAAATAAACAGTCAACCAGTACAGAATGAGGAAACAAGAATTGAAAAAAATGAAGAGAGGCTTAGGAACCTCTGGGACAACTTTATACATGTCAACATCCAAACCATATGGGTGCCAGAAGGAAAAGAGGAAGAGCAAGAAATTGAAAACTTATGTGAGAAAATAATGAAGGAAAACTCCCCAAATATGGTGAAGGAAATAGACATACAAGTCCAGGAAGCACAGAGAGTCCCAAACAAGCTAGGCCCAAAAAGGACCACACCAAGATACATCGTAATTATAATGCCAAAGGTTAAAGATAATGAGAGAATCTTAAAAGCAGCAAGAGAAAAGAAGAGAGTTACCTACAAAGGGGTGTCTTTAAGACTGTCAGCTGATTTCTCAAAAGAAACTTTGCAGGCAAGAAGGAACTGGCAAGAAGTATTCAAAATGATGAAAAGCAAGGACTTACAACCAAGATTACTCTATCCAGCTAAGCTATCATTTAGAATGGAAAGGCAGATGAAGTGCTTCCCAGACAAGGTAAAGCTAAAGGAGCTCCTCATCACCTCAAGCTATTATTATATGAAATGTCAAAGGGACTTACTTAAGAAAAAGAAGATCAAAATTATGAACATTAAAATGATAACAAAGTTACAACTATCAACAACTGAACTTAAAGAATAAAAACAAAATCCAACTAAGCAAACCAGAATAGGAACAGAATCATAGGTATGGGGAGCATTTGGAGGGTTATCAGGTGGGAGCGGGAAGGGGAGAAATGGGGAAATGTTGCAGGGATTAAGAAGCATAATCGGTTGGTAGAAAATAGGCAGGGGGAAGTTAAGTATAATATAGGAAAAGGTGAAGCCAAAGAACTTATATGCACAACCCATGGACAAGAACTAAGGCGGGTGGGATTGCTGGAGGGAAGCGGGGTACTTGGCAGATAGGAGCAAAGGGAAAAAATTGGAACTACTGTAACAACATAATCAATAAAATATACTTTTCAAAAAAGTGAATAAATAATATCTTAGCATAAAAAGATTATACTCTCAGGGGGGAAACCTGAAATATTCTCCTCAGCCCAAACTAAGTATAGTGGGCAAAAGGGCTTTGGACAGGTGTGACATGCCTTGCACACCTTCCTCCAAAGAAATCCCTTTTTTCCCTAATGTGGGACATTGAAAAATTAATCCCTGCCTTTTTTCATCTAGTGGTTATGAATTTATTGATGCTTGTTAACCCTGTTGCCAAATCTGTTGCCCCCAGAATACAAGAAGGATGCCAGCCTGCTAAACTGAGCGTGCTGCTGTCCAGGGATGGCCAACTGACCTGGAGTCTGCAAGATCCTTTCCCATGTGGGAAGGCCACCCTCCCCTCCACAACTCCACTCTTATTAGGGATTTATGGACCCAAGGGTAGGTAGGATAACAACCATGTTCAGCTTGAAGCAGTTAGAGGAGTGCAAGACCTTTTCCCATTGTTCATTATAAGATTATAAAGAGTCTTAAGTCTGAGAGGGGGGAGTTGTTAATTTAAAAAAACCACAATGAGATCCCACTTCACCCCCAGTGTGTGGTCTACAATCAGAAAGACACAGTGTTTGCAAGGATGTAGAGAAAATGGAACCCTTAGACATTGTTGGTGAGAATGTAAAATGTTGCAACTGCTTTGGAAACCATCTGGGTTCCTCAAAAGGTTAATACATAGAGTTACCATATGACCCAGAAATTCTATTCTTAGGTATCTAACCAAGAGAAATAAAAGCATATGTTCACACAAAATCTTATTTAAAAAAAAGAGAGATTATACTCGCAGACTAATAAGAAAGATGACTTAGGTACAAAAATACCTATAAAAGAATAACAATCTTAGAACAGTGCACTTACATTTTTCTCCTCCTGATCTTCATGTTATGATGTCATATATTTTACTTTGCATAAGTTATAAATCTGCTATATACCCTTCATACTATATTATTATTTTGGTTTAAATAGTCAATTATATTTTAAAGATGTAGAAATAATAAGACAAAAACAAAAGCCCCTGTGTATTGATCCATGTAGCTACCACTTCCAGTGTGCTCCATTCCTTTGGGAAGACCTGTATTTTCAACTGGAACCGTTTTCCTTCTGCCTGAAGAAAGTCCTTTAATGTTTTTTGTAGTGCAGGCTGACTGATGATAAATTCCTTTAGCTTTTTTAAGTCTAAAGAAATTCTTATTTCATTTTCATATTTGAAAGATTTTTGTACTAGATACATAGAAATATAGGCTAACAGATTTTTTTTTCAGTATTTTAAAGATGTTTTTCCACTGACTTCTCATTTGGATTGTTTCCAATGAGAAATTACATGTCATCCTTATCTTTGTTCTTTGACTATTTTTAAGATTTTCTCTTTTTCACTTTTTTAAAGAAGCTTGGTTATGATGTGACTTGGTATAGTTTTCTTCATGTTTCTTGTGCTTGGAGTTCATTAAAATTCTTTAAATTATGAATTTATAGTTTTCATTGAATTTGGAAAATACTTGGTCATTATTTCCTCAAATATTATTTCTGTTTTCCTCACTTTTCTTTCCTTTGGCCACTTGAAGTTATCCTATAGCTCCATTTAGTTCCATTTTGGATATTTTGTAGTGCTATGTCTTCAAGTTGACTGGTCTTATCCAGTGTATTTTTCATTTCAGATAGTATAGTTTTAATCTCTAGAGTCTGATTTAGCTCTTTATCAGATATGCCGTGTTTTTTTTAAATAATTTTTTAAAATCCTTGCCCAAGGATACCTTTATTGATTTCAGAGAGAGAGGAAGAGAGACAGAGAGATATGGATGTGAGAAACATCAATAAGGTGCCCTGAATGTGCCCTGAGTGGGACCAAACCTGCAGCCTAGTATGTGCCCTGGCCAGGAATCAAACCAGTGACATTTTGATTTTAGGACGATGCTCCCACCAATTGAGCCACACTGGCCAGTGCCAAGTATGTCATATCTTTGATTAACCTTTTTATCATATGGAGTAAAATTTTTTTTAAGATTTCATTTATTTACTTTTTTAGAGAGAGGGAAACATCAATGTGTAAAAGAAATATTAATCAGTTGCCTCTTGAACACTCTCAGCTGGGGGCCAGGCCCGCAACCCAAGTATGTGCCCTGACTAGAAATTGAACTGGTAACCTTTCGGTTTGCAGGACAACACCCAACTCATTGAGCTACACCAATCAGGGCATATGGAGTACAGTTGTAACAATTGTTGTAAAGTGTTTGTCTGTTTTTCTAACATATAGGTCAGTTTCAGGTCTGCTTTATTGATTAATCTTAATCATCATTATGAGTCACATTTTCCTGCTTCCTTCTATGCCTAATAAGTTTTTATTGGATGCTAGATATAGCAAATTTCACTTATTGGGTGCTGGATATTTTTTTATTCTTGAGCTTTGTTTGAGGATATAATCAGGCTACTTGAAAACAGCTTAATACTTTTGGGTCCTGCTTTTAAGATTTGTTAAATGAGACCAGAGCTGTGCATAGTTGAGGGCTAATTATTTATTACCCAGTACTGAGGAAAGACTCTTCTGAATAATTTACCCAATGCTCTGTGAATTATGAGGTCTTCTAGTTTGGCTGAGGGGAACAGGCAATATTCTAGACTTGTGTCAGCACTAAGTATTAATTAGTTCCTGTGATTCTTAGTTTAGGATGCCTTTCTCCAGCATTACGTAGTTTCCTCACACATGCACTGATCAGTACTCTGTCAAATATATGAGGAGGCCCCTCTGCAGATCTCCTGAGTTTTCTTAATGTGTAGCTCTCGTATCTCCAGCACTCTTTCCTGTGAATTCTAGCTGTCTGAGTTTCCCCACACTCTCAGCAGTATCTCCTTGATTCAGATTGTCAGGCTCTGCCGCAATCTCCCCTTCATGCACTGTGTCTGGAAACTCTCTCAAGGCAATAGGCTGGGACTCATTTCATTTTTTTCTCAAACCTTAGGGAATCACTGTCCTTTATTGCTTTATGTCCAGTGTCTTGAAAATTGTTTTATGTATTTTGTTTTGTTGTTGTTTTAGCCATGAGGGTAAATGGGCTCTCAATTCATTAAGATATCCCCCAATAAATGTAACAAATTTTTTAATAGAAAGTCTTGTTAAGAAAGGCACAAATCAAGTATTATAAGGATTCAAAAAGAGAGAGAAATCCATTTGTAAAAGGCTTTTTTAGAGGATCTATCCCTTGAATCAATCCTTAAGGTAAGGGCGAATTTGGACTTGTAGAAAGGGCATTGTGGAGAGCAGGACTGAACTAAGATGGCATCAGTCCTATCAACTAAGAAGCCATGTTTAGAACACGCACAGTAGAGCAATGACTCAGAGGGATGATGCAATTCTTCAAACATTCACAGTACAATGTGGTAGACAATATGTGTTTATCTGAAGGGTAACACTACCCTCTCAGAGCATGTGCAGTAGAACAACATAATCCCCATGAGCTTATTGAAGTGGCACAAAACTACATGTGTTAATCAAAGGCTGATGCAACACTGCATCACACAAAAATATGAAAGCAAAAGCCTTCAAACAGAGAGCTGAGGCAGCAGAGAGAAGCTGAGACTGTCCCACTGCTCTGATTGATCCTGCTCTAGCTCATTCTGAACCCACCATAGATTCTGCCTTGCCAGATGCTGACTGGCTGCCTCCTGGACCTGGACCTGATCTGGACTCTTGGGCCTAGGATTTGTAATCCCCTAATTCTCTTGTGTGATGTTATTACTGATTGTTTCTGAGTGATTGTTATTGCTATTAAGTTATTATAGATTTGGACTGAGCTTTCATTAATAAAAGCTGAGTGAATAGCATAGTCACCAGTGTTTACTCACTGTTATTCCTTGGTGCCAGTGTTGCCTATATGGCTGGTAGTTGTATAGGCAGCCCGTGCCTCTAGTCCATGGCAAAGGCTAGAGGCTGGCTTATAGGAAAGACTATAGCATGGATACATGTAATGTTAGAGTATCACTCACGACAGCCATACAGGTAGAAGGAAGAGAAACAGCAACAATAAAAAAAGGCAATTCAGCAAAGGGATAAGTATGGGTGAGAGTGAACCTTACAGTATAATAGTTTTATGAAAATGCTTCTAGGAATATTTCTATATCTTTCATAATTTATAATAGAAAGTATTCTTGTTCTGTGGATGAAATAATCTATTCTTATACTTCAAATACCAAACCTTTTGGGACTGCTGGCTCTACAATATGCAATTACACTAATTACAAATTGTTCCAGTTTGTTCATTCTTTCATCACAAATTATTCAATGCTGGTCGATGTTCTAGGTGTGTGGGCTACACTGAACAAAACATAGACCTCTGCCTCTGTGGAGCTTATATCCCAGATAGGTGGGCTACAGGAGGTCAGGAGGGCAGGAGGGAAGGAAGGATGAAAGACAATAAACAAAAGAAATCCCCATATTTCTTTCCCTAAATTTAAGATAAATGGTTTATTTGTTGAATGACTTATATACCTTTTGTTGTAGATATTCGTAGGTGCCCTGAGGGGGTAGAAAGCATTGCTGTAAAAAAAATTTCTTTTTAATCCTCAGCTGAAGATAATTCTACTGACTTTAAAGAGAGAGGAAGGGAGATAGAGTGAGAGAGGGAGAGAGAAACATTGATTGGTTGCCTCCTGTACGCACCTCAAATAAGGATCATACCCACAACCTAGAAATGTATCCTGACTAGGAATCAAACCCACAACCTTTTGGTGCACAGGATGATGCTCCAGTCACTGAGCCACCCAGACAGGGCAAAGGGGTGCTTTTAAAGAGTACCTAATAAAAGCAAGCTGTAATACTTGTATGCCTATGTTTAGAATTCAAAAACAGTTTACCTTAGGATGCAGATGAGAAGGGCTTTATGAATGAAGAATCTGCTGTGGTAATCAATAGGTATGTTGTAGCTGAAACAAAGTGTAGTCCCACCCTGTGCACTGAACTGTGCTGGTGTCTAACCAGGAAGTTGCAGAACATTTAGTAAGAGGAGGCACACATAGGCATTTTTTTTCCATCTCTTGAAGTTATACAAGTAGATCATGGCAAACAATGCCCACGGCAACCAACAAAAAATGTTCAAAGGAGGCACCTACCTTTCACACATAATGTGGCCACCTCTTTGTCCTGAAAACCTCGGAGCCACATTGCTCTTCTAGACATTATATCTCAGAGTAAAATATTCTTGGAGATCTGTGAGTTTTTAAAGAATCTTTAGAAGAACTTTTGAATTATGTTTTGTCATTTACATGATAATCATGAAAAGCTGAGGTACATGCATTTGGGATGACCTGGGCAGTGCCCCATATTGCATAATTTCTGAGGTGGTATTCACACTGTGCTAATTTGTACTCCAAGAGAGATGTTCACAAAGAGGGCAAGAAATTCTCTGGTTCCTGTCATCATCTTAAAACTGTTGGCAATAAAAGGGCACCAGGTGTTAGATCTTGGTCCTTGAGTTCTGGCTAAGAAATATTTGAGAGCCAAGACTCAAACTATCAGAGAAAGTTTACTTAGGAAGTCACAGAGATAGAAGAACTGAATCACAGAAGAAATAGGATCAGGAAACAAGTTAAAGCAAAAGAAGGGCCTTTGGAGCATAGGGAGGTGGAGGGTGGGGGGAGGGGGGAGAGAGAGAGAGAGAAAAGAGGGAGGAAAGACACAGATGTGCTGTGAAAAAAAGAGAGAAAGCATGTGTGGGATCTCTGTCTTAAGGGCTTTTATCTGGAGGTCTCAGGAGAGGATCTCAATAGATATTCTTCAGCTTTTCACTTGTGCCCACTCAGGGTTGTGGTCTCTACTGATTAGTTGGTGCAAGGGCAGGGGATCATCAGTCAATGCAGCTCGTCCAACTGATTTTGCTGTTTCATCGGACCTGGAGCTGAAACATAGCTGTGGCCCAGATGTCATCTCCAGGGATTATGCCTTAAGGAGGCATTCACATAAAGGCTTGCAGTTTTGCTTGTTGCTAGGCACCCACGGCTCTCTGCCCCAGTGACCCTCTGCACCTGGACTATTGTTCCTACTCTGCTCACACCTGTCTAACTACCTTCTACAAAATCATCTATTGCCATAAGGCTTGGCATTTGATTCATTCATTTTATAAATGATTATTGAGAATCTTCTCGTCGGCAGCCGTCCGTCTCGAGAGACGATGGTGTAGCTTCTTAAGAGTCTATCTGCACCGCCGAAAATGGCTGTGCAGTCCGACTCGGGAGTGACACGGTATCTGTCTCCTCCCGTGTTGAATCGACATCTTGCGATGACACTGGGGTGTCCTCTCCAGTGAAGCTGAAGCTACAGAGCCTGGGCAGGGTGATATGGAGGGTCTGCTGTTGCCCATGCAGCAGACCCCCCCTCTCTTCGCAGCTGAAGGGTCCAAGGGAAAGATGGAGTCAGTACAGCTTGGCTTCAGGTGCGCCGCAGGAGTTGCTGGTGTTGACTACAACGTCAAACCGCCTTAGGGACTCCGGCTCCGGATTTTCTGTCGGGGTTTACTCCCTTAGCCTTTCCCCTGAAGAGGTATGCCGCAAGGCAGCGGAGGTTTTTTGGAGTCAGAGTTTTCCTTCTCTGATGTGCCCTGACTGGAAGATCTTCTTCGATCTGAGAATCTTCTACAGCAGTACAATTTTAGGAGCGGGGGATTCAGATTTTCATCAAGACTGTGTTCAGTCGATGTACCAGAAAACTGAAATAAAGTAGTTTAACCAAACAAGGGGAGGTGAAAGGGGATCTCTTTTTCTCCTCACATAAAAAAAAAGTTTGGAGTCTAGGGCTCATGCAGCTGTTCAAGGAAGTCACCAAAGTCCAGGTTTCTTCTGCGGGGTGCTCTCCTCTGCTTCTGGTATAGTGAGCAGCTTTTACTCCCATGGCTGCGAGATGGCAACCACATCTCTAGGAAACAGGCCCACATCCCAGGGTGGAAGAAGGGCAGAGGACAAAAGGCCAAAGAGTTTGTTTCTTTCACAGACCATTTCACAAAGCCCAACCAAGCTACTTGTGTTTACATCTCATCACATGGCCAGCCCTGGCTGCAAAGGAAACTGGGTAAATATATGTTTTAACCAGGCATATTGCCACTCCCAGCATACTTTGAGGGCTGTGAGAGAAAAAAAAAAGAAGGGAGGGAGAGAGGAAAAGACAAAAGGCACCAAAAAGAGAAGGAAGAAGGAAGAAGGAAGGAGGGGAACGAAAGGAAGCATTTTGAGTTGGCAATCAGAAGTATCTGCCACAGTAGTGAATAAGACAAACAAGATATCTACCCCCATGCAGCTGACCTTATTATCTTTAACAGCTTAATTTCTATCATATCCAGATTAATTTCTAGTGATGTTCCAGATTAATTTGGTCACTTTCAGAGTTTTTCTCCTTTTTTAAAATTTTATTTCTTATTTACAGTTTATATTCAACATTATTTTTTATTAGTTTCAAGTGTATAGCATAGTAGACTCATTATCATATATTTCAAGTATCCAACTGGGACTGCAAATAGTCATCACAATATTTTTACTACATTCCTCATGCTGCATTCTACAATCCTGGGACTACTTTGTGACTGCTGATCTGTACTTGTTATCTCTGATGCCAGGTGGCACCTGGAGAGGCCAAGGGAGGCCTCAACCTAATCCACGTTCTTGTCACCACCCAAGAAGGAATTAGAGATTGTGACAGAAAGAGTTAGCCAAGCATGGTAAATTTATTAAAGTAACAGTATGCACTCAAGAAGAAAGAGGGTGACCTTGGAGAACAGATGCACCGATGGCGTCTGGGTGGAAGGTTTTTATTAAATGTTGTCAGGGTGATGGGAGGATAGGGTGGTCCTGCTGATAGGGCTCACTGTCATCCCTACTCCCCAGACAGCAATTTTTTTTCTTTTTTGGTCCTCTCAATTAAAGGAAACTGGGCAGGGGGAAGCAGGGAACAGGCAGTCAGTGAAGGTTGCATCCGTGATGTTCCAGCCAGGATGGAAAAGGGGAGGGACAGAGCTTGAGGCTTTTGTTCCATATTCTAACTTCCCTGCCTCACTCAGCCCCCGAACCCCTTCCCCCTCTGGCAACCATCAGTCTAGTCTGTTCTCTGTATCTATGAGTCTGTTTTAATTTTAGTTATTTTGCTCTTTAGATTCCACATATAAGTGATATCATATTTGGTTTTCTCTGATTTATTGCACTGAGCATAATAGCCTCTAGGTTCATCCATATTGCCACAAATGGTAAGATTTCATTCTTTTCTATGGTCAAGTAATATTCCATTGTATATATGTACCACCATTTTTTTATCCACTTGTCCATTGATGAGCACCTGACGCCTCCAGATCTTGGGTGTTGTAAATAATGCTGCAATGAAATTTGTACATGGGGGTGTACAAATTCTTTCAAATTAGTGTCTTGGGCCTTCAGATATGTTTCAAAAAGTGGAATCACTGGGTCATAAGGTAGTTTTGTTTTTTTATTTTTTGAGGAACCTACATACTGCTTTCCACAGTGGCTGCTCTACTTTGTATTCCACTAGTTCACAAGGGTTCCTTTCTCTCCACATCCTCATCAGTATTTGTTGTTTGTGGATTTATTAACCATAGCCATTCTGACAGGTATGAGGTGGTATCCCATTGTGGTTTTAATTTGCATTTTCCTAATGATTAGTGACCTTGAGCATCTTTTCATATGTCTATGGGCCATCCGTACATCCTCTTTGGAGAAGTGTCTGTTCAGCTTCTTTGCCCATTTTTAAATTGGGTTGTTTGTTATTTTGGTGTTGAGTTATATGCGTTTTGTATAAATTTTGGATATTATTGGATGTATCATTGGTGAATTTCTTCTCCCGTTCAGTAGGTTATATTTTTGTTTTGTTAATGGTTTCCTTTGCTGTGCAAAAACTTTTTAGTTTGGTGCAGTCCCATTTGTACTTAAATTATTTTAAAATTTATTTTTAGAGAGAAAGAGAGAGCTAGAGAGACAAACATCAATTTGTTGTTCCAGTTACCCATAATTCATTGGTTGATTCTTATATATGCCCTGACCAAGGATAAAACCCACAACCTTGGCATATCAAGATGATACCCTAACCAACTGAGCTACTCAGCCAGGGGTCCTTTGTGGCTTATTTTGTTTTGTTTAGTTTTGTTTTCTTTCCCCAAGGACATATATAAAAAAATATATTGCTAACAGAAATGTCAGCAAGTTTACTACCTATGTTTTCTTCTAGGAGTGTTATGGTTTTGAATCTTACACTTTTATTTATTTTTATTTTTAAAAAATATTTTATTTATTTATTTTTAGAGAGAAGAGAAGGAAAGAAGAGAGGGAGAGAAGCATCAATGTGTGGTTGCCTCTTGTGCACCTGCAACTGGGGACCTGGGCTGTAACCCAGGCATGTACCCTGACCAGGAATTGAACTGATGACTCTTTGGTTCACAGACCAGTGCTCAATCCACTGAGCCGCACCAGCCAGGGCCTTACATTTAAGTCTTTAATTCATTTTATGTTTATTCTTGCATATGGTGTAAGAAGGTGGTCTAGTTTAATTTTTTTTGCATGTATCTATCTGATTTTCCCAACACCATTTATTGAATATATCTTTACTCCACTGTATGTTCTTGCTTCCTTTGTCATATATTAATTGACCATATAGGTGTGGGTTTATTTCTGGGCTGTCTTATTCTATACCATTGATATATGTGTCTGTTTTTATGCCAGTACCATACTATTTCAATTATTAATCTTGTAGTATGGTTTGATGTCAGGTAATGTCATACCTTCAATGTTGTTCATTTCTCTCAAGATTGCTGTGCTATTCAAAGTCTTTTGTGGTACCATATAATTTTATATGTTCTAGATCTGTGTAAAATGCCATTAGTATTTTGATAGGAATTGCACTGATCTATAGGGAGTAGTATGAACATTTTCATGTTAATGCTTCCTATACATGAGCATGGTGTATGTTTTCATTAATTTATATCTTCCTCAATTTCTTCAGTGTCTTATAATTTTCTGAGTTAAATTTAGTCCTAGGCTGACTTTTATTTTTCTAGGTTGTAGGTCTTTGCTTTTCATCACTCTGAATATTTCTTGCCAGCCCCCTCTTTTTTAAAGTATATTTTATTGATTATGTTGTTACAGTAGTCCCAACTTTTTTCCCTTTGCTGCCCTCTGCCCAGTAACCCTCTTCCCTCCAGCATTCCCAGCCCCCTTAGTTCTTGTCCATGGGTCTTGCATTTAAGTTCTTTGGCTTCATCATTTCCTACATTATTAATTTCCCCCTGTCTATTTTGTACCAACCAATTATGTTTCTTAACCCCTGCAACATTTCCCCATTTTTCCCCTTCCCCTGCCCAGCTGATAACCCTCCAAATGATCCCCATAACTATGATTCTGTTCCTATTCTGGTTTGCTTAGTTTGAATGTGTTTGTATTTTTTAGATTCAGTTGTTGGCTGTTGCAAGTTTGTTGTCATTTTAATGTTCATAATTTTGATCTTCTTTTTCTTAAGTAAGTCCCTTTGACATTTCATACAATAATGGCTTGGTGATGATGAGCTCCTTTAACTTTAGCTTGTCTGGAAAGCACTTCTTTTGCCCTTCCACTCTAAATGATAGCTTTGCTGGATAGACTAATCTTGGTTGTAAGTCCTTGCTTTTCATCACCTTGAATACTTCTTGCCAGTTCCTTCTTGCCTGAAAAATTTCTTTTGAGAAATCAGCTGACAGTCTTATAGGCACCCCTTTGTAGGTAACTCTATGCTTTTCTCTTGCTGCTTTTAAGATTCTCTCTTTATCTTTAACCTTTAGCATTTTAATTATGATGTGTTTTGGTGTGGTATGCTCTGGGTCTAGCTTGTTTGGGACTTTCTGTGCTTCCTGGACTTGTATGTCTATTTTCTTCACCATATTTGGGGAGTTTTCCTTCATTATTTTCTCACATAAGCTTTCAATTTCTTGCTCTTCCCCTACTCCTTCTGGCACCCCAATGATTCGGATGTTGGTATGTTTAAAGTTGTCCCAGAAGTTCCTAAGCCTCTCCTCATTTTTTTCAATTCTTGTTTCCTCTTTCTGTACTGGTTGACTGTTTTTTCCTTCCTTATGTTCCAAATCATTGATTTGGACCCTGGTTTCCTTCCCTTCACCATTGGTTTTGTGCGGATTTTCCTTCTTTTTATTTAGCATAGCCATCACTTCTTCCCTTATGCATTTACCATACTTAAGCATATCTGTCAAGCCTGTGAACATCTTTATCACCAGTATTTGAAATTCTGCAACAATTAGGTTGGCTATCTCCTCTTCACTGAGTTCTCCCACTGGAACCTTAATCTTTTCCCTCTTTTTGGCCATACCTCTTTGTCTCCTCATCTTGACAGGCTCCTGTGTTTGTTTGCCTCTGTGTCTTAGGTAGAGCTGTCATACCTGTTACATTGTAAGGGGCGGAGCCTTAGGTACTCGTCAGTATGGGCAACCCATTTCACCACGTTGTGACGCTGTATGTGGGGGAGAGGTCTGAGAGGGAACAATGCCACTTACTCAACACTTGCCTCTTTTTCAGGCAATTTTCCCACTTCCTGTATGGAACTGGCACCTCTCTACCTGTTGCCTTGGCCGTCCTTCCCAGAGTATGTGGGTCTGAGGATGTTCTAGGACTGTGGGAGCCCTTTAAACAAGCGGACCCTACTGAAAGACTGGCAGTTTCTTCTTCTGCCCCAACCCGCACTGATTTGCACAGCCAGAAACAATGAGACTTTATTTTCCCCGGTGCTGAGACTGTGAGCTCTGTGGTCTGCTCTGGTGCTAGGAGCACTCACCAGGTGACCCCCCCCTGTGTGACTGTGCTTTCCACTGGCCTGCCACTGCCACCGTTACTGCTGCCACCATACCATGTCCTCTACACCCCGACTCTGCCACTCCTAGTTTTTTTTTTTTTAGTATATTTTATCGATTATGTTGTTACAGTAGTTCCAATTTTTTCCCCTTTGCTTCTCTCTTCCCAGTACCCCTTTTCCCTCCAGCAATTCCACCCCCCTTAGTTCATGTCCATGGGTCGTGTATATAAGTTCTTTGGCTTCACCCTTTCCTACATTATTCTTAACATTCTCCTGTCTATTTTGTACCAACCGATTATGCTTCTTAATCTCTGCATTATATCCCCATTACTCCCCCGCCCCCCTCGCAGCTGATAAACCTCCAAATGATCCCCATAACTATGATTCTGTTCCTATTCTGTTTGCCTAGGTGGATTTTGTTTTTATTTTTTAGATTTCATTGTTGATAGTTGTGAGTTTGTTGTCATTTTAGTGTTCAGTTTTGATCTTCTTTTTCTCAAGTAAGTCCTTTTGACATTTCATATAATAATAGCTTGGTGATGATGATCTCCTTTAGCTTTAGCTTTACCTTGTCTGGGAAGCACTTCATCTGCCCTTCCATTCCAAATAGCCTTGCTGGATAAAGTAATCCTGGTTGCAGGTTGCCTTTTATCACATTGAATACTGCTTGCCAGTCCCTTCTGCCTGCAAAGTGTCCTCTGAGAAATCAGCTGATAGTCCTATAGGCAGTCCCCTATAGACAACTCTCTGCCTCTCTCATGCTGCCTCTAGGCCTCTGTCTTTATCTTTCACCTTTGGCATCTCAATCATGATGCATCCTGCTGTGGTCCCCTCTGGGTCCAGCTCGCCCGAGACCCTCCATGCTTCCTGGACCTGTATGTCCATCTTTTCACAAAATTTTGGAAGTTTTCCTCATTTTTTTCAATTCTTGCTTCCTCACTCTGCACTGGTTGACTGTTTTTTTCTTCTTTATGTTCCAAATCATTGATTCGAACCCAGGTTTTCTTCCCTTCACCATTGGTTTTGTGTGGATTTTTCTTCATTTCACTTAGTATAGCCTTCTCTTATGCGTTTGCTGTACTCAAGCATATCTGTCATGCCTGTGAGCATCTTTATCACCAGTGTTTTGAATTCTGTGTCTGTTATGTTATCTCCTTGTCGCTTAGTTCTCCCACTGGAACCTTGATCCATTCCCTTTTTTGAATTAACTTCTCTGTCTCCTCATCCCAACAGACTCCTGTGTTTGTTTGCCTCTGCATCCCAGGTAGAGCTGTCACTCCTGGTACATTGTAAGGGGCGGAGCCTTAGGGATTCATCAGTACAGGGTGACCTGTTTCACCACGTTGTGGCACTCTATGTGGGGGAGGGGTCTGAGAGGGAGCAATGTTGCCAGCCCAGCACTCTCCCCTTTTCCAGGCACCTCTCCCACTTTCTCACCAGACTGGTGCCCCTCTAGCTGCTGCCCTGGCTGTCGTTCCCCAAGTGGGTCGGTCTGTGGATGTTCTAGGACTGTGGGGACCCTTTAAACAAGTGGACTCTGCTGAGACCAGCAGTTTCTGCCTCCACCCCAAACCCCAATGGTCTGCACAGTCAGAAGCAATGAGGCATGATCTTTCCCAGTGCTGTAACCATGAGCTGCGAGGTCGGTGAGGAGCTGGGAATGTCTATCCTGACTTTTTTAAACGTGTGACTGCACTTTACGCTGGCCCGCCACTGATGCTGCCACCACTCCGCATCTTCTCCGCCTCAGCTTCACCTCTCCTATCTGTCTGGATGAGTATTTCTTCTTTATATCTTTTTTTGCTGGACTTCCATGTAGTTTAATTTTCTGGAACTTCTGTTTGTTTCTAGTTTTGAGGTAGTTGTATTCCTTCTTAGTTGTGGAGGGAGACACAGCATGTCTGTCTATGCCTCCATCTTGGCCAGAAGTCTAGTTGTTGTTTTTTTTAATGCCGTTGTCAATGGTATTACTTTCTTAGTTTCCTTTCTGATAGTTTATTATTGAAGCATAAGAATGCATTCAATTTTTGAATATTTGTTATATATCCTACTACTTTACCAAATTCATTTGTCAGTTCTAGTAAGTAGTCTTTTGGTGGAATCTTTAGGGTTCTCTACATACACAATAGTATCCTGTCCTCTGCCCCTTGTTTTTTACCAGCTTAGTTCTAAGCCCTGGGCTTATGTTGTGCTTCACCATTGTATGAGGAGATCTTATCTACCTCTCAGTTTCTGTCCTGTCTATGCTGGCCTTGGCAGTATTGTGCAATTGTCTAATCCTGGTCTTTTGTTGTCCGTATCTGTTCCACACTGGCTGAAATGTCTCATTTCTAAATGAACAGTCTAAATTTATTTCCCTTTATCAGTTGCAAAGCTTGGGCTTCAACAGTCATTTTGTGACCATGGAAAGTTAAACAAACAAAAAAACACAAAATCCACATGTCATAAATTATGGAGCAAAGAAATATACAAAGGCTGTGTTCTTGATGTCCTTACTGAGTTGCTGAACTAACCCTGGAATTACCTGTAACCTGTGTTCCAGGTTACAGGTCTTATTTGGCATTGAGGGAGAGTAAAAATCTGACTCACCCAATATACTTTCAATATATTTGCTGTTATCATACAACTCTCAGATCCAGCCTTTGAATGTAAAATTCAAGACCATTTGTCCTTGTTCCCTGTTTGCTCTCTCTTTCCCCTTAGGCAGGTGTTGCTTTGCATCTCCTGGTCTAAATAAAATTTGGGGAAGGAGGGATGAAGAAACAATGTAATCAATACTTCAAATATCATCCCGCCAAAAAAATATACAAGATAATGAGAGATTACTGTAAGTAATGTGAATGGAATAAATTGCTTGATTGGCTAGGAAATAACTTGGGTGGGGGAAGCAGGGAAGACTACTTGAGATAGGTCATTTGGGAAAGACCTCAGGAGTTGATAATTGATCTGAGACTTGCAGAATAGAAAATGCAAGTCCTGTGAAGGGTGAAGTGGAAAAAGGAGATGAGGGGGAAAGGGAGCAGCATGTACAGTGCCCTGTGGTAGAGAGTACTTAATGCATTCCAGAACAGAAAGGAGATCAGTTCCAAGAAGCCAGAAGGGGAAGAAAAGAGAGGAATGATGTGAGACTTGGACAGGCAGAGGTCTTGTTTATTAATAAGAGGTGTTGAGAACTTTTAAGTAGGAAAGGGAAATGACAAAATATGCAGTATAGAAAGATCATTCTGCTGTGGCTATAGAAAATGGATTGGAAAGATACAAGAGTAGAAGCAGAAAACCAGTTTGTTTCCACAGTCTAGGTGTTTTGTTATAGGACGGACGATGACATTGTGATAGAGGGAAATGGACTTAAGGTATATTTTGGAAGTCAAATTGGTGGAGCTTGCTGTCAGCTAGATGTGGGGGTGAGAGAAAGGGAGGAATTGAGGAAAATGGCCATAGCCCTACCTATCCAGCCAAGTTAATCACCTATGAGGGGCCTTTGCAAGAGTAGTTCCCTTGCTACAAACTTTCTTACCTGAGTATTTTTTATTCCTCCTTTGTGGGCAACCATTCCTCGTGGTTTAGGGAATTGTAGCCCAGGCCTGAGCATGACTGCTGGCGGCAATCTTGGCCGTGCCTGTCTTTTAGTTTCAACATAAGGCTGCATGTGGAACATGACTGAAAACCACTCAGAGGGTTGCTATGAGAATTAGATTTGAAAAATGCATATTATGCTTTAGAACTCGCTCTGCTTTCTTTATCTGTAGTATAACATAAACAATCTCTAGATAGGAATGTATGAAACCTTGCACTTACTGTCAGTGTGGCATCAAAATGTTTGATAAACCATAACACAGACTGGTCACTGTGCCCCCTGTACTTGTACATGTAATCTGTTATTGTTAGCTGTAACCCTAACATCTCCAAACTATTAATGATTCATGACTCTTGACCTTGTATCTCTCATGTGTATCCTCCTCAATAAAAGGCATGAGGGAAGAAGGTCTAATTGCTGGTCTCCAATAGAGAGGCAGTCACCTTCCTTCCCCCAGACATAACAAATTGTCCTGGGTAAAAGTTTGTTCTGCCGTGGTCACAAAGCCTCTGCTGGACAGAGCAACATCCAACCGAGCCTAGGGTGTGTGAGGCACCTCTGCCATACTCCTTCTGTTACCAACATCAGAGTTCCAAGATAGGAATTGAGAGGAAACCCCAGAGAAATTTCTAGACATATTGTACTAAGCTTATGCTCAAGCACAAGGGAGTTAGCGCAGAAGAAAGTTGGGTTCTCTGAACTGGTTTGGGGCGGGCGGTGGGGGGCTGGCTCTGGTTGGCAGCTTTGTGGACTTTTCCATTTCAGGGTCCAGAGGTTTCCTTTCCCAACAATATTGCCTGGTAATTGTGTTTGTGCCTGAGATGTGGGGCAAGATGGCAGACCACTTATTACCACCACCCTAAGATCCTGTAGTGGCCAAACCTTGATCAACTGAGCCTGCAGGTCAGTAGTTTAAGCAGGCAGAAGGGAGGTAAAATCAACTACTTCTACATTTTTGTGTAGGGAGTGGTGGTGGTGGGGGTGTGTGTGTGCCATTTTTGCCTGAGTTCCTTCTGAGCACCTGGTATTTTCTATTCTAGGGCCTAGGTCCCTTTGCTGTCTCACTTATTAGTTCACATGACAACTCTTCAGAGAGGCCTTTTCTCTGTTATGTTTCCCTCATACACTTATCTCTATCTGGCATTTTCTTTTTCATTTTTTTTTCAGTTGGTTATTCAGGTTTATTCTTCTAAATTTTAGTTGTAATTCCAGTGTAATTCCATGCTGAGTACCTGTCTTTCCCTTAGCAAGTAAGGACTTTTCACTGTCTGATTTACAGCCATAGTCCTAAGTGCCTAAAACAGTATCTGGCACTGGGAAGAGTTGGAGGACAGTTTAGTAAAATAAATAAATCTTTATTTAAAATAATAATTTGCCCTGGTTGGTGTGGCTCAGTGGGTTGAGTGCTGGCCTGCATACAAAAAGGTTGCCAGGTCAATTCCCAGTCAGGTCACATGCCGAGTTGGGGGTGTGCAAGAGGCAACCAATCAATGTTTCTCTCCTTCTCTTACCCTCTATAAATAAATAAACAAACAAATAAACAAATAAATTAAATCTTTAAAAGAACAATTTAACCCCAACAGTGGGGTTCTGAAAAATAGTTTTTTCTATAAAATATGTCTGAATATTACTTAGATCAGGAGACATTAGGTTATAGGGACCAGTAACTCCATTAAACTCTTATGAAGTATGTGTGTGTTGGTAGATATGAATATGCAGATACATATGCATTTTCTTAAGAAGAATCATAGTAGTCTTCAGATTTCCAACTGACTCCTCAACTTCAAAAATAGTTAAGAAACACTGTACTATTGGCTTGAATATACCCAAAATTTTATACAACTGTAGTGGGAAGTACCCTAATTTTATTGCTAAATATTTCAGAAGGAGGTAGGGAGAGAGAGAGAATATTTCTATATCAAAAGGGCTTTCCTAGGATGCTATGAAAATTTTTTTCCCCAGAACCAGCAGTGTCCTTCTTTTACAGAGTGGGGGTCTCCAAAAATCCCTAGAGCCTGTGGGTTGGGGGATAGGGAAAAGGGAACAACTTTGCATGACTATGGCTAGTAGCTAGTGCCTTAGTTATGTAAATGGCTTTGGTTCTTCCAAGGCCCCAAGGAGATGGGAGGTGTTTTGACCATGGAATGGTGCAAGGTTCTGTGAATGGTCAGAACTGGTTACCACACCCACTGCATCACAGGATGCAGTCAGGGATTTAAAAATAAGGTAGTAACCATTTTAGAGAGGAAGAGAGAACTCCATGCTGCTTCGAAAGGGGGAATACCATGTGGCTTTGAAAGGGCAAAGCACATGTTTTCCTGGACGGTTATACAGAGGCTGATGACATTGTACCCCAGATCCTGGAGGAAACAGCTGACAGATAAGGGATGGGGAACTTCTGGGAATGTTTTTGGCTTCTAGCCTTTTGGGGAGCAAGGGAAGTGCTGGGCCTGTGGGAGAACAGGGCTCTGAGCTGAAGTGCTCACTCTCCTCCCCAGGTTGGAATATTGTAAATAAAGACCTGTTTTCCTCAACAGTAGTTGTTGGGTATTACACTAAGGCACCACATCATGTGAAAGAACCTCCTTTCTCTCTGTAACAGTTTTGGCGACCCCAGATGGGACTAATGGAACCTGTAGCCAGGTTCGCTCTATAACACTTCCACTGAGTAACCAACTGCCAAGTCATGACATGCCCAGGTACTCCACGTGGTCAGACATAGCCCATGGTGACCTCATTTTTTGCCTTTCAGTGTATCTGGAATGGCCATAAGCCTTAAGTGAAAACAGTGACACCTGCTGGCTTCTCTAAGGAACTGCCACGTGAACCATTTCTCTGGTAAAAATTTCAGAAATGTAACATCATCCTATTCAAACATATGCTCAGAAACACAAACTGCTTTTCCTTTTAGCAGAATTTTGAACTGCTCAATGAGACACGTAGTGATACCATTTCTGACCACAGAAGATGCCTAACACAAAAGATACCTAAGCACAGGATGTTTTGCCTTAGCTTCAGTGATATAAAAATGTTAGAAAAGCATGTTATCTGCCTTATTAAATATTCCTTGGAAAACAAAGCAATGCTGAAGAGAAAAAGATTGTAACCACTACCAACAGTTCCTTCTGTGGTCAAACATGTTAAATGTTTTCAGAGAAGAAATCTGTCAACCTTTTCCCTTATGACTTATTTTGAGTTTTGTCTGTTTTTTAGGACTTTTTTTTTTCTTTTTTAACCTCAAGATTATTAGTTCCAAAAACATTCACTCCTTAGTTTGGTTAGATCTTTAGGCCATTTGGATTTTGTTTTAATCAGATGGAATTGGGTAGGGAGTGGGTTTCTTTCTATCTTTTAGGATTAGGTTAAGTTGCAGGTGTGAGAAATGCTCACAATAAAAACCAGGATACAACACTTGAGCAGCAAAGCAAGTTATTTATTCACGAGTCTACAGTCAGGTGCACGACCAGCCAAGAGAATGTGTGTGCAAAGTAGACAAAGAAAATTGGTTTTATACTAATGCGATTAGCTCCCCTCCCTAATGCCATTAGCTCCCCCTCCCCTCTCCCGTTTCTCCATTACTGGTTAATCCAGCTTCACAATTTAATGCGATTAATTACTTAACTCAGGGTGTGATTAAGTAAGGGTATTCTAGTTATAGGTCTATCTACAACTTATTTGCAAAGTTATCTAGCTACATTTTCCCATTTCTCTGTGTTTGATGACAACAACCTTCCTCCTTTCTATCCCAGAGATATGTGTGAGGAGCTGCGGAATGTCATTTCCTCACCCCTTTTCCATGATTCATCTATTAATTATCTCCTACTGATTTGAGAGTCACCAGCTTGCTTCTTTATCCCTAACAATTCCCTCTGTCTCTTTTGAAAAATTGACTACTCAAACCTCTAATTTGTTCCTTCAAAACTCATGAGGATTTCTCAATTCTCTGCCTCATAGCAAGGATTTTCTTCAGCCTCTAGGAGGAGGACATTATTCTGTTGGTAAATTACTGGCATCTGTTTAGTTAGTGCAGTCTCAATTAATCTCTGAACTAAACCTCTGATGCAGGGAATAATACAGCAGCCTAAAGCAGTAAGGACGCCTGCTACTACAATGAGGGAGGGGAGACAAGAGCCGACATTATCATTCCTTTCCAATTGCCAAACCAGTTTTCTAACCATCCTGTTATAGGATTATTGATGCCTGAGTTTTATGCTAGTTCATTTGCTAGGGTGGTCAGTCCCTGTAGAGGCTTAGTGATAGTCCCATCAGGAGCTGTATTATTGGGGATAAAAGTGCAACACTGTCCCCTGAGCATTACACATACACCTCCTTTTTCTGCTAGCATCATACCTAGTGTCATCCTGTTACAGAAACAGGGGAGTCCAAAAATCCCCAGAGTTTGCTGCTGGGGGATGGGGAGAAGTAAGCAGCTTTTCAAATGCTTCCACATGCCTGAGGCTGGTGGCTACTGTCTTTCTTATGCAAATGGCTTTAATGCATCCAAAGCCTCAGGCAGATGGGAGGAGTCTTGAACCAGGGGACGGTATGGAAAGCACACAGAGCCTACGTAAGTGTCTGTGAATGGTCAGAACTGTTTGCAACGCCCACTGCGTCAGATGACGCAGTCAGGGATATATAAGCAGCTGCAGACATTTTAGCTGGGACTCTCTCTCAAGCTCTCGTTCAGGCTCTGGCTCTCACTGGCACTCTGAGACTCTCTCTCAGACTCTCTCTGGCTCTCGCTCGTGCTCTCACTCTGAGACTCTCTCAGACTCTCGCTCTCAGACTCTCTCTGGCACGCTCGGGCTCTCACTCGCGCTCTGGCTCTGGCGCTCGGACTCTCGCTCGTGCTCTCACTCTGACACTCTCGCTCTCTGACTCGGGTTCTCACTCGCGCTCTGGCTCTGGCGCTCTGACTCTCTCTCTGGCTCTCGCTCGTGCTCTCTGAGACTCTCAGACTCTCTCGCTCTCTGACTTGGGCTCTCTCGCGCTCTGGCTCTCGCTCATGCTCTCACTCTGGGACTCTCGCTCTCGAGCTCGCGCTCTCGCTCTCGGGCTCTCGCTCTCTCGCTCTCCCGTGTGCTCCCTCCACGTGGCTTGGTGAAGGGGCCTTCTCCATGTGGCTTGGAGAAGGGGTCTCCAGGCTGCTTTAAGAGGCTCTCGCCATGCGGTTTTGAGAAGGAAAGGAGATCCATGCAGTTTTCAGGAAGAAGACAGTTTGCAAGGAGGCTGAGAATCCAGGTGGTTCTGCATTGAGAGCTGGAGGGCACCACAGCACAGAAAGGACCTCCCCAATCAGATTGAATGATTGGCAGCTGCTGGTAAAGCTGAACTGTGTTTGGAAAGTAGGGAAACGGTTTCTCTGACTTTCCTAAAACTAGCCTGGTTTGGAAGGGGGGGGGAGGCAAGGATATGTGTTTGTGGGTATTTTAAAGAGCATAAGACTTAACAACAGAAATCCGCAAATAACTAAATCTATATAACTGTTAAATAAACAATTCTTTTTCTTTTCACCAAACTCTGGTATTGAGAGTTATAATTTTGGCGGCGGGCAATCGGGCCCCTAACTAAAGAGCCCGTGGGTTTGTTTTCAACTGGAGCAGCCCAGGGGTTCTGTAACAATCCTATTCTCCCAGGTCATTCGACTGGTGGCATTTAACTGTTGAGCTATTTCTTCTATAATATCCCTGGTATGATTAATAAATCTCTGCTCATTATAATAAATATAGTTTACCCAATCAACATTCTTATTAATTGTTGGCCACCAGAAGAGGACTGACTCAAACCCTGCCGTTATTTGATTCCTAGCCTTAAACTCTCTGGAGCTCCTTTAGGGACCCTAGTGGCATCGATATAGATGTGAGGATCGAACGATCCACCAGCGGCTGTTGACCTCTTTTTCATCACCATTTTATAGTCAAAATCCCTCCCATCTCCTTGGGGCCTTGGAAGAACCAAAACCATTTGTATAACTAAGATTCTAGCTACCAGCCATAGCTATACAAAGGCATCTTGAAGGCTGTCCTCTTCCCCCACCCTCCAACTACAGGCTCTGGGGAATTTAGGGGGAGCTTACTCTGTAACAATTCCCCTTCTTAGACTTAAGACCCTTTATAAGGACAGTGGGCAAATGTCTCGTGCTCCTTTAGCTGCTTCAAGCTGGACATGGCCGTCGTCCTACTACCATTGGATCTAGAAATCCCTAATAGAGTGGGAGTGAGGAAGGAAGGATGGCCTTCCCACATGGGGGAGGATTTTGTAAAGTCCAGGTCAGTTGGCTGTCCCCAGGCAGTGGCATGCTCAGTTTCCAGGGCTGGCACTACTGAACAAACTGGCATCCTTGTCATATTCTGGGGGCAACAGATTTGGCAACAGGATTAAAAGGCATAATTAAAACTATAACCACTAGATGACAATAGGCAGGGATTAATGTTTAATGTCCTACATTAGGAAAAAAATTGGCTTCTTTGGCAGAAGGTGTGCAAGGCATGTCACACCTGTTCAAAGCCCTTTTACATACTAAACTTAGTTTGGGCTGAGGGGAATATTTTAGGATTTTCCCCTTCTCAGAACTCTGGGCCCTTTCTGTCCAAGCTATGGGACAGAAAAAGAGAAACCACCTTTAAAGTGAAGCCCACAGACTGCCCCACACTTTACTAACCAATCACTTAGTTCAGCCAAAACATTGAGTCTCAGGAGGTGGCGATGCAGATGCGCTTCTTCAGTGAGGCCTATACATACAGATAATTACTCAGGTAATGATATTATAGGCTTATGCCCTATGCAAACAGAAGGAAGAATATACATGTTAATTCACACAACATAACCCACAAACCAGCCTCTGAATGTGTAAGACTGTAGAGACATCCAGCCACAGGGCCTTTGCTGGAATGATATTTAACAGTGTCAATTTGACAGGTCCTCCTTGCCTATAGATTGAACATTTTCAATGATTTTACAAACCTAGTTTTAACTTCTAAGTGAAAACAAACTTTTAAAGACAATTAGCTGCACCAGTTTATAGTCTACCACTGAGCATTGATTTTCTGAGGAAAAATCATGATTTTTCTCAAGATAACCCTCCTTGTTATTAAGGGGACTGCATTAAGTCCAGTTTTAATTTAGCCTATTCATTTGCATAAACACAACAAGAGGAGCAGTTGATCACATATAATCTTTTAAGTCTGCTTTGCTGGAACTCACACAAAGATGTTGCAGGAAGACAGATCTCTGGGTAGGGGCATTCTCATGCCCCACCACCCAGGTGGCATCCCGTGACTCAGGAGATGATGAGCAACTCTCGTCTCCGCCTTCGGCTTTAGGCTGTCGAGGCCACTGAGTCATGGAATCCTGGGTAAAACAGGTTCTGTTGTGTACTCCATCTGCTTCCTTGTTAATGAAGTCTTGATATGGAGCTGGCCTTGAGGATTAGTGGATCTGCCTTGCTTCCTTGATAGGTGCTAGATAAAACAGGAGTTACCCTGGCCGTATTTTACATATTAATGCTACTGTAAGAATTCTTTCACTTGTAAAATTCTCCTGTTGTTGGCTGGAATGTCACACCCCCTGTTCTATTTTTAGTAACTTTTGAAACCCTAATAAAAAGAGGATGAGGCTTCTCGCTCTCCGCTGATGGTCTGAGCGAGCCACAGCCCTCCGTTCGTTACTGGTCAATCATCCTGGCTGCCGGATTTATTTCAGTGTCCGAAATCACAACCAACGCAACACAAAGAACCTTCAGGTTGACCTTCAGTCTGTCCTCTGGGCACAGAAGTGAGCCACACACCTGCCATCTGGCCTTGCCTGTTTTACATGGGTTTTACCCATGCTTTTTACAAGTCCTTAAGGTTTTTCCATTGTGCCTTAAGGTTCTTCCTAGCCATCTATCAGGAAAGCAACCTTCGTTCTTTCCCTAGAAAGATTGCCATGAACCACACAACCAACTAGGGTATCAGGCTTTTTCCTCCTTGGCTTTCATTAACCTTGAAAGTCAACTTCCATTCCTCAGGGATTTCTGGTAACAACCAGAGCCTAGGCATGCCTTCTTCAGGCATGGAATCCCAGTCAAAGCCTCAGCTGACAAAAACCACCATTAGCAACTGGTCTTATTAGTTTTATGCAAAGGAACCTTATGTCATTTCTTACTTCTTTAGAATGCCAAATACTGAAGGGTTCAGACAGGGAGAAAAATATAAAGGTGTGAAGGAAAAACCTTGTCCTTCAAAACTGCATTTCCATGCATTATACCTTCCATTACTAAAACCGTACAATTTCTTTTCAAAACCTTTATAAACTTCTAACAAACCTTTCCATTTTCATATCTTACACATTCCCTGGTTCCTTGTGTTTCATGTGAAGTTTTAACTTTCCCTGGGAAACCTCAACTTTTCCTTTCAGAGCATAAACAGAGTAATAATTCAAAACATAGATAGCTAGGCCCTCTCTCTCCAGTATATCCACTGGCCTCCTAGAGAGACGTGACCTTGGCAGAGACATGTTCACTCGCCCAGGCTGGAGTACTCAGCAGCCGTGAATGACCCTTCCTGGGTCCTGGGTAGCAAAAGGAATTTTTGCCAACCGGTTTACCGAAAACCTTTCCTAGGTCTCATTGGTCAAAAACAAATAGAGAGAATGCCACAGCAGAACAGACCAAAGTATGCTTTCATAAAATCAGAACAAAAGCAGCTGAGGTTTCCTTTTCCCAGGTTTTAAACTTCCATAACTTTCCTTTTTATCATTACAATTTTCCACAGACCTTCTGCAACATTCACAGGCTTTCTAAATACCCTTTACTTCTTTAGATTTAATCATAACATGCTTCCAATCCTTGTTCTTTTCCACACTGTGAAGGACTATACTCGAACTCAGTATCTGGCAGCTAAAAGTGCCTGGATTTGCAGAGATATCCTGCAGCTTTTTGAAGTTCCTGCTTCTCCTCTTCTTTTCTAATGTATACTTTCTGAGCATTCTTGAGGAGTTTTTCAATTGTTCTATATGGTCCATTCATCTACTTTCTGCAATTTCTTACAAATATCTGGCCAGCTTCTATTACAATGGTGACTTTTAAGAATCCCTGCCCTAGAGCACTCTCTGGATTTAGACCAGAATACTTCCTCATCTGGTCCCTGAGCTTCTGTAGGAATGCTGATAAGGTGTATCTCAAATGCCTTGGAGACATTCTGTGCTTGGGGAATGGACTCCTTGATTTCCCTGATAATGAGGCTCCTAAGGTCTCTCATTTGAGCCCTATCCTCTGGCCTGTTATCCCATTCAGGGTCTATACTGGAAAACTTTTGTTCTGCCAGGACAATTCCCTGACCGGGAGGATGTTTCCTTTCCCATATCCTCATAGCAGCCCGTCTGATCATTCACCTCTCTTCCCCACTGAAGATGTCTAGCGTAGACATTAATTCTGTCCACATGTATATGCTGGGTCCAAAGAACTGATCTAATTGTTCTGCCAATCCAAAGGGGTCTCTACCAAATGCTTCATATTGCACTTGAAGTTTCTAACTTCAGTGCTTGTTGAAGGAGCGTTTGACATATCCAATATGTCCTGGGCCTATGGAGACCTCCCTAAGGGGAAACATTGGCTTCTCTGAGGGAATAGGAAAGTTTTTCAGGTCTTGCTTACATTGTTCTAATTCTTTCCTTAATCTAGAGTAAGTTCCTGCCAGTGCCGTAGGTGTCATGGGCACAGCTACCAGTTGGGCAGCTGTTAGGTGTCCCTGGCCTGATTTGTCTGTACTGTCTGTCTGCGGTGCTTGTGCCAAATTGGCCGCTGGCTGGCCAGGGCTGTAAGGTGGCAGGAGACAGGAAAGAGGGTCTCAGGCTTTGTCTTCTTTTTCTTTACAGAGAAGAGACCTGTAGACCTGCTGGTATGTTGTAACCAGCAGAGAGCATATTCCTTCTCTTCCCTAGAAGCTGATGCCTGATCACTCACATATACGATCAGGGCTTGACAAACCCAAGTTTCATCAGACCCAAATTGGGGCCAGAAAACAGATTGTCCCTTATTGGGTTCCTTTGGCCAAAGGAGATAGCAATATTTTACCATTTTCTTTTATTTTTATTAGTCTTGGTCTGAGGATCTTCTCCACAATGCTCTAACATTTTCCCTAATTCTTTAGTTTCCCTAGGCTTAGAATTTTTATTTCCCATCCTCAGTTGATTCCTGTGGCGGTGGCTGAATCTTGTTGTGTCCTCAACCTCCCATACTGGAGATTTCTTGAACACGAACCCATGAGCTCAACCCCCCGTATTGGAAGATTCTTGTTCACACATTGTATACTCAACCCCCCATACTGGAAGTTTCTTGTATACAGACCCCAAATACTCAACCCCCCTTACTGGAGATTTCTTGTATATGGAAATGCCATCAGCGCAACCCTCCATATTGGAGGTTTCTTGCCTATGGCCCGTGAACTCAACCCCCTTTATTGGAGGTTTCTTGTCCACAACTTGTGTGCTTAACCCCCTGTATCGGAGATTTCTTGCACACAAGTCTGTGAGCTCAACCCCCATATTGGGGGTTTCTTGCTTACAGCCCTCAGCCACACACACACATTTGATCTCCGAGGATGCAGAGGCAGTAATTAACCCAATTTTCTTACCTTGGCCCATGTATGAGGTTGCCTGGTTACCATGGTGTTTACTTTTGTTTCTCCCTTGTATCGGTTCTACTGCTGTCCCAACAAAAAGTCTCAGGTCTGTTTCCGGACACTGTGAGGTGGGTGGGCCCTGGGTCGAGCGGGCCACCCAAAAGCGGGTAGGACGCGTTTCCCTCCCTCAGCTCAGTGACCCTTCCCACACACAGGTAGAGGATCCCGGATGAGCCCCCAGATTGTGAGGAGTGCTCACAATAAAAAAGCAGGATACAGGACTTGAGCAGCAAAGTGAGGCATTTATTCATGAGTCTGCAGAGTCAGGCATACCACCAGCCGGAGAATGTGTACGCAAAGTAGACAAAGAAAACTGGTCTTATACTAATGGAATTAGCTCTCTCCCTAATGCCATTAGCTCCCCCTCCCCTATCTTTATCCCCCATTTCCCCATACTGGTTAATACGGGTTCTCAATCTAATGTGATTAACTATTTAACTCAGGGTGTAATTCGTCGTCGTAGGCAGCCGTCCGTCTCGAGAGACGATGGTGTAGCTTCTTAAGAGTCTATCTGCACCGCCGAGAATGGCTGTGCAGTCCGACTCGGGAGTGACATAGTATCTGTCTCCTCCCGTGTTGAATCGACATCTTGCGATGACGCTGAAGCTACAGAGCCTGGGCAGGGTAATATGGAGGGTCTGCTGTTGCCCATGCAGCAGACCCCCCCTCTCTTCGCAGCTGAAGGGTCCAAGGGAAAGACGGAGTCGATACAGCTTGGGTTCAGGTGCGCCGCAGGAGTTGCCAGTGTTGACTACAACATCAAACCGCCTTAGGGACTCCGGCTCCGGATTTTCTGTCGGGGTTTACTCCCTTAGCCTTTCCTCTGAAGAGGTATGCCGCAAGGCAGCGGAGGTTTTTTGGAGTCAGAGTTTTCCTTCTCTGATGTACCCTGACTGGAAGATCGAACCAGCGACACTTAGCTCGCAGGCCAACGCTCAATCCACTGAGCTAAACCAGCCAGGGCATAACTCAGGGTGTAATTAAGTAAGGGTAATCTAGTTATAGGTCTATCTCCAACTTATTTGCAAAGTTATCTAGCTACATCTTCCCATTTCTCTCTGTTTGGTGACAATCTTTCTCCTTTTGATCCCAGAGATATGTGTGAGGAGCTTCGGAATGTCATTTCCTGCCCCTTTTCCATGATTCATCGGTTAATTATCTCCTATTGGTTTGAGTCACTGGCTTTCTTCTTTATCCCTAACACAGGTGACAAGAAACAAAATAGCAGTGGCTTAAACAAGATAGAGGTTTATTACTCATGTAAAAGTCCAAGTAGACAGTTAAAGTTCAAGGTGGTATGGTGCTCAAAGGGTTCATGCACCACGTATGCCTGGACCTGATGGTCCAAGATGGTGGCATCCAAGTTCCTGGTCACAGGAAAAGAGGGAAACAAGAAGGGAGCACACAGGTTTGGAACTGTAGAAATGTTCTCAATTTACCCAACACTTTTGCTTATCTAGTTAGCCAGAATGTAGTCATATAGCCACTCCCAGCTTTCCTTAAATCTGGGAAATATAGTTTTTGTTCTTCAAAAGTAGATGAGTGGCTAAAACTGGATATAGGGGGGCAACTAGCTATTTCTGCCACAGATTACCCTTTAGCCTTTGTAAAGGTACCCTTCTTACCACACAGCAAACACTTCTCCCTTTATTGCAGTCAGCTCAAAGTCCAAGACATCTGGATGAATGTGTAGTTCTCTTCACCAGGAACAAATGTATCTCCTTATTATCCAGCAAACTATAAAAGATGTTATCTAACCCAAAACACTCAATATAAATGTAAGTGTAGGAACAGAATAACCCCAATTCAGAAATAAACAAAATGGAAATTACATATTATTATTATTTATCAAAAACCACTGTGACTTGGTAATTAGTACATGGCAATACTTGCAAGAGATTTGATGTTGAAAGTTCAACTGCGTTCATGTCTTCTCAAGCATCCCAGACGTGGGAAGGATTAAGTACAGGTATTAACTGCTTCCTTGCATCTCATCTTTCAGATTAGCTATCTTCTGCTTAAATGCACAGTCATCTTTCCTATTGTTACTCTACTCACTAAGGTATTAGAGGCAAGAATTTCAATGTCATGGCCTAACCAGGGCCAGTGGAGCAATATTTCTTTCCTTTAGGGGGTTATTTTTTATTGTCACAAGGATTAGGTGTTGCCATTGGCATTTGGTGCCTTGGGGCAGAAGTGATAAATGCACTAGAGTGCAAAGTTTACACATTGTATTTTATTCAAATGTTAGTGTGCATTGTTTTTAGCCAATGCAATATTTTAGGTCTTGTTACTCTTTTTTTTTTTTAAGTATATTTTATTGATTATGTTGTTACAGTAGTTGCAATTCTTTTCCCCTTTGCTCCCCTCTGCCCAGTAACCCCCTTCCCTCCAGCTATCCCACCCACCTTAGTTCATGTCCATGGGTCATGTCTCTAAGTTCTTTGGCTTCACCCTTTCCTATATTATTCTTAACTTCCCCCTGTCTATTTTGTACCAACCGATTATGCTTCTTAATCCCTGCACCATATCCCCATTTCTCCCCCTCCCCCCCTCCCAGCTGATAACCCTTCAAATGATCCCCATAACTATGATTCTGTTCTTATTCTGGTTTGCTTAGTTGGATTTTGTTTTTACTTTTTAGATTCAGTTGTTGACAGTTGTGAGTTTGTTGTCACTTTAGTGTTCATAGTTTTGATCTTCTTTTTCTTAAGTAAGTCCCTTTGACATTTCATATAATAATGGCTTGGTGATGATGAACTCCTTTAGCTTTACCTTGTCTGAGAAGCACTTTATGTGCCCGTCCATTCCAAATGGTAGCTTTGCTGGATAGAATAATCCTGGTTGCAGGTTGCCTTTCATCACATTGAATACTGCTTGCCAGTCCCTTCTGCCTGCGAAGTGTCCTCTGAGAAATCAGCTGATAGTCCTATAGGCACCCCCCTGTAGGCAACTCTCTGTGTCTCTCTTGCTGCCCCCAGGATTCTCTCTTTATCTTTCACCTTTGGCATCTCAATCATGATGCATCCTGGTGTGGTTCCCTCTGGGTTGAGCTTGCCCAGGACCCTCTGTTCTTCCTGGGCCTGTATGTCCATCTCCTTCGCAAAATTTGGGAAGTTTTTCTCATTTTTTTCAATTCTTGCTTCCTTATTCTGCACTGGTTAACTGTTTTTTCTTCTTTATGTTCCAAATCATTGATTCGAACCCAGGTTTCCTTCCCTTCACCATTGGTTTTGTGTGGATTTTCCTTTGTTTCATTTAGCATAGCCTTCACTTCTTCTCTTATGCGTTTGCCATACTCAAGCATATTTTTCACGTCTGTGAGCATCTTTATCACCAGTGTTTTGAATTCTGCATCTGTTAGGTTGTCTATCTCCTCATCTGTTAGGTTGACTATCTCCTTGTCACTTAGTTCTCCCACTGAAACCTTGATCTGTTCCCCCTTTTGGGCCATACTTCTCTGTCTCCTCATTCTGAAAGACTCCTGTGTTTGTTTGCCTCCATGTCCCACATAGAGCTGTTGCTTCTGTTACGTTGTAAGGGGAGGAGCCTTAGGGATTCATCAGTACAGGGCGACCTGTTTCACCACATTGTGGCGCTGTATGTGGGGGAGGGATGCGAGATGGAACAATGCCGCCAGCCCAGCACTCTCCCCTTTTCCAGGCACCTCTCCCACTTCTGAACCAGACTGGCACCCCTCTAGCTGCTGCCCTGGCTTTCATTCCCAGAGTGGGTGGGTCTTCGGACTTTCTAGGACTGTGGGGGCCCTTTAAACAAGAAGACTCTGCTAAGAGACCAGCAGTTTCTGCCTCCACCCCAATCCCCACTGGTCTGCACAGTCAGAAGCAATGAGACTTGATTTTCCCTGATTCTGGGACCATGAGCTGCGAGGTCCTTTGAGGAGCTGGAAACGCTCCCCAGGTGTCCCTCCTGACTTTTTAAAATGTGTGACTACGCTTTCCTGTGGCCTGCTGCTGCTGCCACTGCTGCCGCCGCCGCTGCCGCCGCCACCGCCACCACTGCACTGCATCCTCTCCACCCTGGCTCCAGCCCTCCTACCTGTCTGGATGAGTATTTCTTCTTTATATCTTTGTTTGCCGGACTTCCATGCAGTTTGATTTTCTGGAACTTCTGATTGTTTCTAGTTTTGTGGTAGTTGTATTCCTTCTTAGTTGTGGAGGGAGATGCAGCATGTCTGTCTACACCTCCATCTTGGCCGGAGTGTCTTGTTACTCTTAGGACCACATCTCTGGTACCAAATTCTATGTAGGATGAGAGGCAAAAGTGAGCGTTTCAAATGGGAGGAAAAAGCCAAAACAGCAGTGGCTTAAACAAGATACAAGTTTATTCTCAAAATTTGATTAGGCAGTTCAAGACAGGTAAGGCTCTCCATCATGTCAGGTACTCAAGCTTCATAACATCTGCTTTTCAATTTTCAATTAGAATCTAAATTATTGTGTTGTAGGTGCTCAATATGAAACCAGAAATGTTGGTGTTTGTGCTGCTTGTTACTACCAGAACCAATAAATAGAGACAAGGATTGAATCTTTATGGGTGTTTTACAGTAGTTCCTCTCTATATCATGGTTCACTTATCACGGCCTCACTGTGTCACAGAATTTTTAAAAATATTATATTTAATTATTTATCACGGATTTTTTGCTATATTGCAGAATTTCGGGGTACTGTATACGTATTTATATGCGTAGTATTTATGATTTTAATGATTTTTTCTATAATTTTTCAAAAAATATATATATAATAAATGATTCTAACATTAAAAGAATATTAAATCAAAATAAAATACTGCATACTGTTTACAGTATGTATTTTTTTTGCAGACAAACAATATATTACACTGAAAACTAGATGTACGCTCAAGCTCCTTTGCCTATATGAGATTGTTCACGGCACATGATTGGCTGATTGATGGAAGGGGACCAACCAGAGCATTGTCTTGTGTATCCTGGGCGCTGATTGGCTCGGTAACCATAGCATCACTCTGTCTGCTATCCCACACTGTGTGCATACGTTCAACATCTCGCCTTGTCCATTTCACTTCTACCTCCGATCGCTGTGTGTAGTTTTGCTCTGCGGTGTTATGTTTTGTGAAATTTTCCTTAAAGACTGAATTTATTGCAAGCCCTATGATGCCACCCAAACGTTCTGCATCTTCTAGGGATTCTGGCAGTGAACCTAAGCGCCAGAGGAAGATGCTTATTATAAAAGAGAAGGTGGAACTTCTCGACATGTTGAAGGAAAGGAGAAGCTATGCATCTGTTGGGATCAACGAGTCTACGGTTTGCTATATAAAGAAGGACAAGAAGAATATCAGGTCTATGGCATCAGTGATTTTCAACAAAATAGCAAAGAGGGTGGTTACTTCCCACAATAAGGTCATTGTGAAGATGGAGTCAGCATTAGCTGTGTAGATAAATGATTGCAGAAAAAAGAATGTCTCGTTGGATACAAACACCATCTAGATGAAGGCCAAGCAACTGTATGATCATTTAGCAGCAAAAAGGGATGATCATGATGGTGATGAGAATGAAGAGGGCAACAACGACGACGATGGTGAAGCAGGACCTTCAAGTGCTTCTCCAACCAGACCAACCCCATTCAGTGCCAGCAAGGGCTAGTTTGACAAATTTCAGAAATACTTTGAACTCAAGAGCATTCCTCTGCAAGGAGAGGCTGCCTCTGTGGATAAAGCCAGAGCCGAGGAGTACATGAACAACATGTTCAAAGACATCATTGAAGAAGGAGGCTATAAGCCTGAACAAGTTTTCAACATGGATGAAATGGGCTTATTCTGGAAACGAATGCCATCTTGCACTTTCATTATGAAGGAAGAAGCAAAAGCCCCTGGTTTCAAGGTCCGAAAAGATAGGGTAGCTTTAATCAGGTGCGGGAATGCTGCAGGCTTTATGATAACGCCAGGGCTTATTTATAAGTCCAAGAACCCAAGGGCCCTAAAAAACAAAAATAAGAATGTGTTGCCTGCGTACTGGATGCACAACCCTAAGGTTTGGATCACGAAACTCCTCACAACTGATTGGTTTCATCAATGTTTTATCCCAAATGTCAATGTTTATCTGGCAGGAAAAGGCCTTGATTTCAAAGTGCTTCTGATAATGGGCAATGCTGGAGGCCATGCTGTCGACCTGACATATGGATGGTGTCCAGATAAGACTTCTTGCCACTGAACACCACATTCCTCATTCAGCCAGTGGATCAAGGTGTTATTCACGCTTTTAAGGCACTCTGCACCAGAAATACCCTGCAAAACCTCATTGAAGCTATGGACTCAGATGAAGACTTCTCACTAAAGGCATCCTGGCATGAGTACACAATTGCATCGTGTCTGCAAAATATTCAAAAGGCCACAAAGGACATGAAGAATAAGACTTTGAATGTCAGCTGGAAAAAATTGTGGCCATAAATGGTCCATGATTACAAGGGATTCGCTCCTGATGAAATCCATCACTCTGCGGTGGATAAGGCCATGAAGCTGGCAAAAATGCTGGGAGGAGAGGGCTTCAGTGACATGAGTACTGAAGACATAAATATCCTGATTGGTGTGCACTCTCAACCGTTGATGGACGAAGACCTGAAGGAGCTAACTAAGTCAGCAAGTGAAGAAGAGGATGAGGAACAAGACGAACAACGGGTTGAAGAAGAAGAGGAGGTTGGCCTAACACTTGATCGTCTTGCAACCATAGTCAGAATGGCTAAAGAACTTCAACTAGTGGCTGAAGAATTGGACTCCCATATGGTTTGTTCGTTGCAGTTTGCAAATTCAATCAACAGCTCATGTCAGTTTACAAAAACATTCTCAATCAGAAGAAGAAGCAGCGCCAGGAACTCCCCATAACTATGTTCATCACTCGAACGAAGAGGTCAATTATGCCTATGCATTTAGCAGAAGTAGAAGTTACGGACGAGGCCGAAGATACTACTGCACCACCTGAAAAAGTGCCTGATGAAGTGGTGCCTTTAGAAGAACTGTAATGCTCTTCTTTGCTGTGCAATACATTCATCTCACCTTCATCACCTTCATCGTAATCAGTAGTGCACAGCTAATTCATCTTCATCATTCAAGTTGTCGTATACTTCACTGGTGAGTACCCATATAAAATTTTACAGTACTGTATACATGTTGTTAAAGTTATGTAGGTTTACAAGTGTAGAATATGTTTAAGAACATAAGTAGTGTTTATGAAAGTGTGGGAAAGGTTAATAAGGGAGTGGGAAAGGTTAATAAGGGACTGGGAATGTTTATAAGTGTGTGGGAAGGGTTTATAAAACCTTAAAATATATATAAATACTAAAAGAAATGTAAGATTCCTACTCCGTGGATTTTCACCTATTGTGGGGTGGTGGTGGTGGTGGTCTAGAACGTAATACCTGCGATAAGTGAGGGAATACTGTATTCAGATGGCTGGCGATCTCATTATCCTCAAAAACCATCTTAATATCTCATTTCAAGCTGACCTTTTTATAAAGAGAAGAAAGAGTGGGTAAGGGGTTTGGGGAAAAGATTAATTGAATTAAGAATTGCAGTCTTGAGGTGACTTTCCTAATACTTCTTTATCTGTTAATCAACAATTCTTTATGTGCATCAGATGTCCCCTAACACAATGGCTCAGATACCATCTCCATTGCTTGCAGATCCCCTGGGGCACAAAGATTGAATTGCTTGTGACCTCCTGGAATCACTGGTCTTGCATTCCAATTCCTGGAATAACAGCTTTCCACATGCAGTAATCTCTTAAACCTATCAACTAAGGCTAAAATCTTTAACTTTTGAATCCCCCTATCAATTAGACATTAGGAAAATGAACGATTTATCACATAAGTTTCATTTTTCTCCTGTGGGTGGTCTGTCTTTGCTTAGAGCATTAAAAGGCATATAGAAAATCTTGATTTTTGTGATGTCAGATACATTCATCTTTATTGTATGAAACCTGAGGGTTTTGTCTTATGTCTTCTAATACTCTGAAATTATTTTAAAATTGTTATCATAACTTTCAAGAACTTTATGATGATTATACCATTAAATCTTGAATCTAATTTTAACTTGGTATAAGATGTGATGCATGGATCCAGTTTAACTTTTTTCCCCAGCTGATTACCGTTTTCCCAACACTATTTGTAGAGTAACTTATCTTTAACTATTGATGCTGTGTTTAAAATCAGAACTGAGTACAAAATTATGAAATATTTTAATGGTATTTACTGAGAATTACAAGTTTCTTTCCTTTAATATGCTATTAATAATGCTACATTATTCAATTTGCTAACAAGGAACAACTATTGTATTCCAGTGATAAATTCTACTTGGTAATAATAATTTTGGTTATTACTGTATTAAGAATTTTTGCTTTTAATTTTACAAGGAGTTTTCAATAGTTTTCCTTTTTCTAATGCTTTTCTTATTTAAGATTATGCTAGTTTCATGTAATAATTTTCATCTTTTTCTACCATCCAGAGTAATTTCTGTAATAGAAATAATCTGTATATGAGAAGTTTAATAATATTCACTGTGAAATATGGGTCTAATAACTTTTTGTATATTAGTTCCTTCTCAGAGTTAGAAAGATATTTGCATAAGTTGTATATTTTAATTTGCTGAATATATCAGACATAAAAAAAAACTGGGAATGTTTTAACGAATACCTGTGTACCTATCACCCATTTTAAGAAATATATTCTTAGATACAATTGAATACCTCTGTTCCCCAATCCAATTCCTCTACATTCCTTCCCACACATATAATATCCTGATTTTGTAAAAACGCCACTGCATGTCTTATACACTTGCTATTTTTAAAAATGATTTTATTTATTTTCAGAGAGGGAAAGGCAGAGAGGGAGGGAAACATCAATGTGTGGTTGCCTCTCATGCACCCCAACTGGGAACCTGGCCCACAACACAGGCATGTGCCCTAACTGGGAATCAAACCAGTGGCCCTTTGTTCACAGGCCAGTGTTCAATTACTGAGCCACAACAGCCAGGGCCACTTGCTATTATTAAAACAAAACTTACTCAAAATATTGTACTGAACTTACCTTTCTGCAACATTTCTCTCAACATTTATATTATGTTGTTACATGAAGCTCCAGCTCATGAGTTTTTAAAAGCTTCATGCTATCCCAACGTTAAACTACAGTATCTGTATTCATTCTCTGTTGGATATTTAGATTGATAAATGACAAATCTCTGGCATGAAATTTACTTTTTTTTTCTTTCTTGGCCATAAAGCCCCAAAGGGGAAAATGAGTGCTTTCTCTTCATTTGAGATCTTTACAGTATCCTGGAACACTGATCTCCTATATTTTCCTATGCATTCCAAAAGAATTAGTCTTCCCTAAATATCCAATTTTTAATTCAGAGAGCTACAGATCCTTAGTATTTTTCTTTAGTATACTTTTGGGAGACAAGAAGCAAGCCCAGGAACTGCATCAGTATTTAGATTCTACTAAGTCAGCAGATTAGCAGCACAAAACTTGAAGCAAAGAGGACAGCAGTGATTTTTACAGTTTAGTCAACAAGATTTGGGGGGATTGGGTTGGCATCCTTTTAGTAAGAGAACTCCTTGGATATTTATTTGGTGTAAGAGATAGACATCTTACAAATTTCTCTAACTAGTCATCTTAGGTATACCAACTTTTGTTTCCTTAAGTCTTTTATTAATTCAGTGAGCTTTAACTTCATGGAGTCCTACAAGAATGAGTGAAGACTTACTAGAATGAGTGGCTGATATAATGAGTGGCTGATATAACATGTGATATGCATGTTTTTTAGTCAGTGTCTGATACAGTCACACTGCAATGAAAATGATTTTTAACATTGTATTTTTAAAACTAACAAGCACACTCTTCTTAATTATACCAAAACAAGGATACAAATTATTTAGTGTCATATTAGCCATACTCCATCTTGTACTGTGACATGTATTAAAAAAAAGCAAAGTCAGATTTAGTTTTCAACTAATACTATTGAACCATGATGTATCTGAGTGAGTTATACTAGAAACCTTTGATGTTTCATTGAGATACTGTAACAGAACCCACAGGCTGCTCCGATTGAAACAGAACCCATGGGCTGTTTAGTTATTAGGGACCTGATTGCCCGCTGCCAGAAGTATAACTCTTAGTACCAGAGTTTAGTGAAAAGAAAAAGAATTGTTTATTTAATGGTTATATAGATTTAGATTATTTGCAGATTTCTGCCGTTAAGTCTTATTTTCCTTAAAACAGCCACAAACACATAGTTCTGACTCCCCCTACCAAACCAGGCTAGTTTTAGAAAAGTTAGAGATACTGTTTCCCTACTTCCTAGACACAGTTCAGCTTTACTGGTAGCTGCCAATCATTCGATCCTGATTGGGGAGGTTTTGCCTGTGTTGTGGTGCCTGCCAGCTTTTAATGCAGAACCGCGTGGAGTTCCCAGCCTCCTTGTAAACTGCATGGAGTTCTCCCTTTCCTTTCCAAAACCGCATGGTGTTCCTTAAAAAATGTCTGCCGTTTATTTTTAAATCCCTGACTGCGGCGTCCTGTGATGCAGTGGGCATGGTAAACAGTTTCGACCATTCACAGAACCTTACACAGGCTCTGTGTGCTCTTTCCATACCATCCCATGGTCCAAAAACCCTTCCCATCTTCTTTGTACCTTGTAAGTATCAAAGCCATTTGTGTAACAAAGTCACTTGCCACTAGCCACACGCATGTGAAGGCATCTTAAAAGCTGTTTCCTTTCCCCATCCCCCAACCCGCAGGCTCTGTGGATTTTTGGAGACCGCCACTCTGTAACAATACAACAGAATTTCCTACCAGTTACATACATGCATACTTACAAAAATATTAGTGTGCTGCAGTAGAGTTTAACACATTCTTTCCAGGAAAACTTTATTCGGCCTGTGGTCCCTTTAAAAGCTACCTTACGTAAGTTAGGGTTTCTGTTAGTTTGTAAACAATCTTAAAGTCTTTTATATGTGTTCTCCATGGCACAACTTCCTAAATAGGCTCAAGGTGTACCTAGATACTCATCTGCCTCAAGCAGTTGGGCATTTGGCAACCAGCCTCATCTTGTTACTGGACAGGACCCTGGCCCTGAGTGGGTCTGCCTGGGGCCAGCCAGTAGTAGTGTGTGGGTTCTTGACTTTGTGTAGGAAAGATTTCACAACACGAGTCCATGTGACTATGAGGGTCCATAGGGATAATGAAATAAGGAAGGGCTTAGCATAGAAGCAACAGGGGAGCCTAGGTTAGGCTGCCTTAGCTCACTAGGAAATCAGAGAAAAGGAAACTTTGGGTACAGGTTCAGAGGATCAATCTAGGACAAGCTGCCAGCTGCCCATTGCCTCAGAGTTTAAGAGACTCATGCCTGTGAAGAAAGGAGTAAGGGGTAAGAAGAAAAGAAAGGTAACGGTGCTGGCTACTCCCCAAAGGGGGAGCATGCACACCCTGGGGCCTTTATCTTGAGGCTTTTATCATTCTTGCAGGCAGGAATCTTAGGGGAGGTCTTGGGGGGAGGGTTTCAGTAGAATATTCAACAGTTCTCCGGGTGTGACTTTTCAGGGTCATGGTCTCCACTGATTGGCCAGTGACAGGGCAGGTCTTTAGTCACTGCAGTTGGTTCTGGCTTTGCCCACCTGGTTTTGGCTGCTTTTCTGGACCTGGAACTGAAACAAAACTGAGGTCTAGATGTTAAGCCCTAGATGTTATCTCTAGGGAGGAAAGCCCAGGGGAGAAGAGGTTACCCTGGGGGTGCAGTCTTTGTTTTCCCAGTTTTGTCCCCAGCCAGGCACTTGGGGTGCCTTCTGCCCTGGTGACCATCTGCACCTGGCTGTAAATTGCTCAGCTATTGTGTTCAGCTGTTTCAGTTTCCCTATTCCACCTTACCAAGGAATTTTGCTAGCTTTTCACTATGGTGTCTCAGTCCATTCCACCTAGAGTGACTTACAAGTGTCATTTTCTATATATGCTATGATGTAAAGTTTGGAAAACACTGCTATGTGGTCACATGAGTTCTCTGTAGACACCTTTAAGAAACAGCTTTATATTTTCCTGACTCCACAATGCCTGGAATAATCAATCCTCTGAACACAGTGTGATTAATCTCAAATGACCTGACATTAGTTTCTGATACCAATTAGACCTTAGAAGTTTAACTGGTTAATTTTAATGGGTGAATATTTTGCATATTCTCCAATAGCTTTTGCATATACAATGTCAAATTTGAAAATGCCTATACAAAAGTTTTGCCTTTAAAAAGTTTGTTTCAAGGCCAAAAATACTGTAATTTAGGAATACAAGTACATTGTCACTCTGCTTTTAAATAATCTACCATAGAGAAGTGAACAGAAACACATATTCTTCTCAGGATGTTTCGTAACATACATGCATTACACAGAACACCTGTGTTAACTGCTGGCAAAGGCACAAACTGATGATCAGTATGAAAGATCTTTTCAAAGGATCTTGGTGTGATTATTAAGTTAAAAATGATTTTAAGCACAGAAAGGGCCACCCAAATGCTATATACAGTTATCTACAGCTGTCCTTAATTACTTCCCTAAGAACTTCATTTTTCAAGAACATTTGTAAATAAATGTGTTAGTGGAGCAACAAATCGATGTTTTTTTCCCTCTCTCCTTTCCTCTAAAATAGAAAAAAGAAACATTTGTACTGAACCAGGACTTCTACCACAACTTTCATTGAATGCTTGTTTTCGCTTTAGTTTCCAAAATCCTGACTGAGGAAAAACCTCATGAATATCACATATTTATCTAATTCATACAATTGTATACTAGGTATAGTCTACAAAAACAGTACTCATATCAGAACACTTAACTCTACCATTAACTTGATTTTAGCACCCTCAGCAATCCAAGGCTCCAGCCCCACAGGTACCTGGACCCTCTGCCTCTCTTCACCTCAGCCGACCACTCCCTTGGTCATACTGTAACAGAGAGCCCTCCCCAAACTCTCCACAGCCCCTGGTTTTGGGGCTGGGGGAAGGAAACAGTGCATCTTTTAAGGTACTTTGCATAGCTATGGCAGGCTGGTAGCTAGGACAGGTAGAAGGGTTGATGATACTGTTTAAGGTACTTTGTGTATCAATGGCAAGGAGAGAGCCTAGCCTTTACAGAAGGGTAGAGCCAGAAAGAAAGGAGCCAGCCAGAAGGAAAAAGGCAGCAGCCATTTGGGGTACTGGGCCACATGGTTTTGAAAGACTTCAGAGGAACCCCAATCAGTCCTCCATGAAGTCTGATGGGAAGAAGGGCTCCTGTCCACCATGAGAAGAAGCACAATGGAAAAAGCATGTTAGAGGAGCATGATAGAGAAGCAGGTTGTAGCAGCCATGTAAGAACTAGCCATGCAGTTTGTAGTCAGGATCCAGCTGTGCATCCTGGGCTAGTAAGAAAGCAGGCGTGCTGCTGCTTTGGTTGTGCCTGCTCCAGCTGATTCTGAAGCCAGTAAGGACTTTGCCTTGTAGACCGGACTCTATCTGGACTCTCTGAACTCAGGACACGCAGAGGACACTCTCTTAGGGCTTGTGCCTTTCTGGGACTTCATCATCCAGTGTAGAGCACTACCTGCTTTTCTGGACTATTATATGGAGGTTGATGACATCATACCCCAGATCTGGAAGGAGAGCTGACAGATAAGGAATGGGAAACTATTGGGTTTGGGGTTGGCTTAATCCATTTCCATTTAAGGTTATTATTGATAGATGCTTATTAATTGTGGTTTTCTACCTTTGTACCTGTGTTCTTCTCTCTCTTTTATCTTCTTAAAGCAGTCCCTTTAGCATCTATTGCAAATCTGATTTGGTGGCTATGTGTTCTTTTTGCCTTTTTTTTTTTTTTTTTGGTCTGGGAAACAGCCTTTTGCGGAGCAAGGGAAGTGTGAGGTCTCACAGAACAGGGCTCTGAGCAGCAGTGCTCCCAGCATCCCCTCCCACCCCCCGCCAAGCTGGAATATTGTAAATAAAGACCTGTTTTTCTCAACACTAATTGTTGGGTCTTATACCAAGGCACCACATCAATACCTTTGCTCGGTAACACTACTAATAACTTTACCAAGCTAATAATTTAACTCCTCAAAATCTCATGTTTAAGCACACACTCTACCTACCATTTCCTGCATTTTTGAGATCATTCCTTTTAGTATCCCCACTCTAAATATACCACGGACAGAAAAGGGTTTCTGTAATAAATCATAAATCCCTAACTAGGCAGGTTATACTGGGTGGTCGTGCCCCAAGCTTGTAACTTCTTTAGTTAAAGAGGTCCTTAAGCAAGCCCTGTCCATTTTCCTTGTGCATCTAGGTTAACACACCTTTGAAATACCAGGAATAATAACTGTCCCCGAGAGAATATAACATAGTCTTTTTATTTTTTTCTTCAGTTTCTCAGGTTTTTAAAAATATGCTTGTTTAGGCTATTACAGTTGTCCCAATTTCTTTTCCCTTTGTTCCCCTCCACCCAGTGATCCCCCTCCCTCCAGTTGTCCCTCAAAGTCCATGCCCACTTGTTATGCATATAGTTCTTCTCAACATCTTCCTATCTACTCCACTCCCTCCTACTATGCTTCTTAATTCCTGTACCATCTCCCTCCCTTTCCCCCTCCCCCTCCCTGCTGACCTCCCCCCAAAATGTTCTCCATACCTATAATTCTTTTCACTCTCGTTGCCTAATTAGTCTGCCTTTGTTTCAATTCCCTAGCTTCTGTTGTTGGTTGTTGTGATACAGTTTTCATTTTAATGTTCATAGTTTGATCCTCCTTCTCCTAAACAAGTCCCTTTAACATTTCATATAACAGTGGTTAAGATCTGATGAATACCTTCAGTTTTACTTTGTCCTGGTAGCACTTTCTCTACCCTTCTATTCTGAATGACAGCTTCGCTGGATAGAGTAATTGTGGTTGTAGGTTTTTGCTTTCCATTACCTTGAATATTTCTTAACAGTTCCTTCTTGCCTGCAGTTTCTTTTGAGAAATCAGCTGATAGTCTTATTGGGACCCCTTTGTATGTAATTCTCTTCTCTCTGGCTGCTTTTAAGATTCTCTCTTTATCCTTAATTTTTGACATTTTGATTGTAATGTGTCTTGGTGTGGTTCTCCCTGGGTCCAGTGTTTTTGGAACTCTCTGTGCTTCCTGGACCTGTAAGTCTATTTCCTTCCCCAAGTTAGGGAAGTTCTGCTTCATTATTTTTTCATATAATTTTTCAATTTTTAGTTCTTCTTCACCTTCTGGCAGCCCTATGATTCGGATGTTGGCCGGCTTATAGCTGTCTGATAAGTTTCTGAGCCTCTCCTCATTTCCCTCATGTCTCGTTTCCTCTTTCTGCACTGGTTGACTGTTTGTTCCTTGCCTATGTTCCGATTTGTTGATCTCTGGTTTTCTTTCCCTCACCACAAGTTTTGTATGTAATTTTGTTCATTTCAGCAGGACTAGCCTTCATTCCTTCCCCATCTTAAGATCTGCTGTTAGGTCTGTAAGCATTTTTATAATATAACCAAAGCTCTGAACTGGGCCTCAGAAAGATTTCCTATCTGCTGCTTTGTTAGATTAGATATTTGCTGTCTGGTCAGCTGCATCACCGGGATCTCTATCATGATCTGTGCCATCCTGACCTGTTGTGTATTTACCTTTGCTTCCTGGGCAGGGCTGTCACACCTCCTACGCTATAGGGGGTAGAGCCCCGTGCACTCGTCACAACCAGGTGACCTGTCTCACCACGCTGTGGTGTTTTCTGCAGCATTGGGGGTCCAAGATAGATTCCTGCCATTCACTCTCCGCTAAGACCGGGAGCCTCCTCCTCCATCTCCACACCCTCAGGGCCTCACAGTCCCAGGCAATGGCGGTCTGCCTTCCCCGGCTTTAGAATCGCAAGCTGACGGGTCTGGTCTGCAGCTGGGGGTGCTCCCCAGGCGCCTCTTGCCTCCCCCTAAATATGGGTGTCTGTGCTTACCGCTGTCCTGCCTCCGTTGCTGCTGCTGCTGCCGCCACAGTCAGAACAGCTTGACCTCTCCCCCCTGCTGGGCCCTTCCTATCTGTCCGGACGAGCACTTGTTTATAACTTCATATGTTAGACTTCCATGTATTTTCTGGAACTTCTGGTTATTTCTGGTTTTGCGGTAGTTGTATTCCTTCTTAAGTTGTGGAAGGAGATGAACCCCGTTATTCTAGGCCTCCATCTTGGCCGGAAGCCTCCTGTATTTGTTTACTTCCCTGTCCCAGGCAGAGTTGTCACTCTTACTGCGTTGTAAGGGGTGGAGCCTTAGGTATTCATCAGTAACAGGCAACCTGTTACACCACGTTGTGGCACTGTATGTGGGGGCAGGGTCTGAGAAGGAACAATGCTGCTTGCCCAGCACTCGCCCCTTTTCCAGGCACTTCTCCCACTTCCGCACCGGACTGGTGCCCCTCTATCTAGCTGCTGCCCTGGCTGTCGTTCCCAGAGTGGGTGGGTCTGTGGATGTTCTAGGTCTGTGGGGGCCCTTTAAACAAGCGGACTCTGCTGAGACCCGCAGTTTCTGCCTCCGTCCCAACCCTCACTGGTTTGCACAGTCAAAAGCAATGAGGCTTGATTTTCCCCAGTGTTCGAACAGTGAGCTGCGCCGTCTGGGGAGGAGCTGGGAACACTCCCAGGTGTCCCTCCTGACTTTTTAAAACGTGTAACTGTGCTTTCCGCTGGCCTGCTGCTGTTGCTGCTGTTGCCACCACCACATCGTGTCCTTGCTGCCCCAGCGCCGCCCCTTCTACCTGTCTGGATGAGTATTTCTTCTTTATATCTTTGTTTGCTGGACTTCCATGCACTTTGATTTTCTGGAACTTCTGGTTGTCTCTAGTTTTGTGGTAGCTGTATTCCTTCTTAGTTGTGGAGGGAGACGCAGCATGTCTGTCTATGCTATCATCTTGGCCAGAATTCTATAATTTAGTCTTAACTAGCCTGTAATCCAATCTCGCCCTGCTTTCTACCACCTTCATGTAATTTTCCTTAAAGTTCCCTTCTTAATCTCAAATGCATAAAAGTAACTGCAAACTATCCTTCTCTGGAGCATTTTAGATCTTGTTCCTTGCAAATGTCTGCTGTCAGTTTGGTTCAAATAAAATCTTACAAAAATTTTAGGTTTGGACATTTCTTATGCTGATAATCCATGGATTGTGCCACAATTTTCACTATCTTTCTCCTACTGTCAAGTTTTCACTTCTCTGCTTACCTGGCTTAAATTCCACAGATTATCACTATAACCTTGCCCCTTTGCCCATATGGTCAGTCATACTCTCTTGACAAAATGGCTACCTTGGTTAAATTCAATTTATCTACTCTATGCCTGCACCCAAGCAACTTTAAAAGGTTGAAGAAAAATAGCCATATTCACTGGTCTCACTTTAAATTATCACTAGTCTTGAAGAGTCTTTCATTTTGCCTGGCTTTCAAACTATGTTTCCCATTCTTCTAACTCAGGGCACTTCTCTACCCAAAGTATATGACTGCTATGGTATTTCCCCTTGAAATCTTAAACCAAGCTTCTGACCAGTACCCCCCACCCTAGTCTTTCCTAATTTTTCAACCCCTAAACCCTTGGCACTGTCTTTATCTCACATTCCACAACCAGTCTTTTGGCAAATCTTGATTTTACCTTTAACATATATCCAGAAGTCACCAGCTCTATAGCCTACAGCTATGAGACCTCAGGACAACCCAGCATTTTCTCAACCAGATTACTGAAATAGCCTCCTAACTGTTCTCCCTGATTCTGCCCTTGCCTCCACACTTCAGCCTATTCAACAGATATTACGTATCCTAGTAGAAATGCATCCCTGAACTTTCAGTTATACTGGGTTTCCATTCTTGCACTTAATAAAATGCTAATCTTAGACCATAAAAGACTACTCTATTGCACAACAATTATTTCAAACTATGTTCTGAATTATTTTGATAAATATTATCTTTCACATACACATAACCTTAAAAATAGTTGGATGTTATTTTCAAGAAAGCATTCTAGATCATAAAACAGAGCCAAAGTAATTGACCTTTAGGGGATACAAACTCACGATAGCCTAACTGATACAACTGAGCTAATTAATTAAAGATTCATCTATTATTTAGTTCAGAATCATCACCAAATTGTTGAAAATGTCTTAAATTTGCCAATTCATTTTTTTAGGAATCCCAAAGTGGCAAAACTTGTATTTTAAAACTAAACAATTTAATAAACATTTTCGTAATTTCATATATTTTCAATGCTTTCAAAGCCCAACAATGATTTTTTAAAATAAATTAAATAACATGCTTTCATTGAGGAAAAAATTAAAAAACCTATACACTTCAAGCTAATGAAATATTTTATTGTACATAATAAAAGTAGTGCTTAAAAAAAAAATATTTCCAGGCCCAGACACCTGCAGGAGTATGTGAGTAAAGAATTCTACTGGAGTATAGTAAGTGATACTCAATTGTTGAAACTACAGTCCATTCTCCTCCCTAAAGTAAATACTGACATTCACCACAGGCTTGAAATTCCTGTAGCATCAGTAAATGTATTTTTAAAAATATTACAAACATGCATATGATGCCAAGGAAGATGGAAAAAATTGAGACTAACTGCACACCTTATGTACTCCAAGCTTTTCTAATTTTTAACCCATCAAGAATCACAATATTTAAAGAAAGTATTTTAAAATAATGTATGACTCACTGCTAAGTGATTTTCTACTCAAATAAATATGAAATTTTTCATTTTAATGTCACATTGAATTTGAGTACTTTTCAATCCAAGAAAAAAAATCAACTGAGACATAGTAATGAGTTTAGGATTATATATATTACAATTTGCCTTGTTATAATACATTTGTGGCTTTATGATAAAAATAACTCAGGGACATATGGAATTTAAGCTAATTTGCATAACTGTCACAAGAAAAAAGCATTAAAAGCATTTCTGAAATAAGTTTTTTCATTTAATTCCAGAATCTCAAAACTGCATTAGACCTTGGCCTTGTTTAAAAAAGTTTAGTTAAACACCAAGCTAGCTGAAGAACCTTCTTGAAAGCTTTAAACACAATTGATATAGAAAATGATTTCCCTTAAGGGTTCAGAAACGGTAGACAATTTCTTTAGCAGCTAAATCCATCAACCAACTTAGACTAGAATGTCCATTATTGACCCCATTAAAAAGAACTGGACAAATATCAAAAGTTACACACTTCATAAACCAAAGGACAACAATTTTAGGGTTATCGTTAAGTAAAATATTTTTGAAACCCTTCAAAAACTTTTAACATTAAACTAGAGGAATCATCTCTTCATTTTAAGAAAGGCATAACAGAAAGTGAAAGACATTTAAATTGAAATGATTTTCAATCCTCTTTGAACAAAAGAAATGAAAAATAATGGTTGACTAGCTAAGCTTTGTGCTCTAACCAAACTAATTACAATGATTTTTAAATGGCAACAGCCCATCTGGGTAGCTTGACAGTTCTGAATACTCTTGCAATGATTTTTAAAAAAATGCGAAGACACTAAAATGATCCAATCATGCAATGTTCATCTTATGCATTCTGCATCTCTTTGCCAATCTTGTAGCTAAGAATCTTGTTCCAATCAATCTTAGTGCGTGTAACTGGCAACTGTCGACGTAAGGCTTTGAAAGTAGTGTCCGACATTGTCTGATAATTTTCACTGATGGCAGTCTGTGAAAAACAGTAGTTAAAATTTTAAAGAAATTAAAAAGAAAACCACAATTTCTAAAACATATAGCTGACTTAGGAAAAACGTTTATTTAAGCAGTCTGTTTCACCCCTTTTAAAAGTAAAATAAAAACCCAAATATGGTTTTAAAAGTTGTTTAAAAGCAGCTAAAAGAAAAAGCTTATAATTATTTTCAATAATTAAATTCAATAAAATGAAATGTAAATAAAAGTTAACATTTGTGTATCTTCATTTTAGATCTATTATTATTCACTCATAACAATTTCATAAATTACTGTCTGTAAGGAGTGAAAACTTGTCCAATCCACAAATTAAAAACATTTTTAAGAGTGCAGTTTAGAAGCTGATAATGTAAAAAGCAGAGTACAAAACAAAATATGATCTAAACAAACTACACATAATCCAGATGCTTTGGGAAACACCACCTATGTTAAAATTTCTGATCAGAAACACAATAACCATTTAAAACCTTGGCATATTTTGACCAATACTCTGAGTTTTGTCTAGGCTTTCGCAAGTTTGCCCTTGAACTAAAAACAAACAAGCAAACCAGCAAAAAAACACACACGTAAAAGGACTAGATCTCATTATTATGAAACAATAAAAAAATATTCAGGTTTATGACTAAAATTTCAGTGCCGTCATTTATAAGCAAATATAGATTAAAAAAAATTTTAAATCATACCTGATATTCATTTTCTGCAGCTTCTACAATCTTTATAAATTCTTTTGCTGTCTGTACCTCATTCTGAATAAAAAACAAAAACAAAAGTGAATATTAACTTAAAACTATACTACTATAATTTTTAAATAGGTATGCCAATATATGTATGGTTAACAATTTGTATAATTTAATATATAACAGATGTAAATTATAATAAATAAAGGGAAAATACTCTTAAGAGGATTATTGTAAGTTCAAGGGGATCTAGGCAAATATATTTTAAGTCTAGAGAATGAGGCTGGTCTCAGGGTGTCACTAATGAAAAAAAATTTTTAATAATGTACAGTGTTGAAAAATGCAATTATAACATTTGACATATATTCTAATAGACAATCTTTATAGGTTAGAATTTAGTCAAAGATTTTTAATTACTATATGTAAATATTGTTAAATTTACTTTACCATATTTACTGCCATAATTCATTATAAAAATAATACCAATTAGGAAGAGCATATTTTAAAGTTTAAGGTAAATTTACTGAAGTGTTTAAATATTTTCTGAGAATTAAATAAAATCTTCTAATATATGAGTATTTTCTTTTTTTTTGCTATCAGTAAATGTAATGGAAATTTAGACTTTTGTAGTATAAAACAGTATTAATATGAAATCCTCAAATACCTTATTTATATATATATTATTTATAGTTGACCTTGAACAACATGGGTTTGAACTGCATGGATCCACTTTTACATTTGGAGTTTTTTCAAAAAATATACACTACTGTAAATGTACTTTCCTTATGATTTTAAAGTTTTCTCTAGTTTACTGTAAAATACAATATATAATAAATATATAAAATCGTCGTCGTCGTCGTCGGCAGCCGTCCGTCTCGAGAGACGATGGTGTAGCTTCTTAAGAGTCTATCTGCACCGCTGAAAATGGCTGTGCAGTCCGACTCGGGAGTGACACGGTATCTGTCTCCTCCCGTGTTGAATCGACATCTTGCGATGACGCTGGAGTGTCCTCTCCAGTGAAGCTGAAGCTACAGAGCCTGGGCAGGGTGATATGGAGGGTCTGCTGTTGCCCATGCAGCAGACCCCTCCTCTCTTCGCAGCTGAAGGGTCCAAGGGAAAGACGGAGTCAATACAGCTTGGCTTCAGGTGCGCCGCAGGAGTTGCCGGTGTCGACTACAACGTCAAACCGCCTTAGGGACTCCGGCTCCGGATTTTCTGTCGGGGTTTACTCCCTTAGCCTTTCCCCTGAAGAGGTATGCCGCAAGGCAGCGGAGGTTTTTTGGAGTCAGAGTTTTCCTTCTCTGATGTTAAGTCAGGTGTAAACTTTAAGTCTCTCAAAGTGGTGGCGAGATCGTTATCTCCGTAGGGACCGGGACACAACTAAGGGGAGGCAGAAGGTAGAAGAACACCCTTCAGAGTTTCCTGTAATTTGGGTCTTGTGAATTTCCTCAGCTTCTGTATGTCTGGAAAAAGCCTTTATTTCTCTTTCGTACCTAAAGGATAACTTTGCTGGAGGTGAAGTTTAAGCAGAAACCTTCATAAATGAAGAAAGCCAGCTCTTTGACTATCTAGGAGAGGAACATTCCAGAAAGAACAAACAAAGCTTCCAAAGGGAACATGCCTGGTATTGTATGGACTCTGTACTTGTCCAAGAGAAGAACCTAGAAAAATCTGAGCAGGTCAGGTAGTTCTAAAAAGCCATGGCCCAGGAAAAAGTAGAAGTGAAGGGTGATAAATATTAACAAATCCTGTTTAAACTCAGTGTCCTCCAGATAATGGAATGATTACATCTTATAGGACATAAAGTGCAATATTATAAGGGATTGGTGACATTCAGGGATGTGGCCATAGAGTTCTCTCAGGAAGAATGGAAGTGTCTGGAACCTGCCCAGAGGGACTTGTACAGGGATGTAACTTTGGAGAACTTCAGTAACTTGGTCTCACTAGGACTTTCCTTTTCTAAGCCTGATGTCATCTCCTTACTGGAGCAAGGGAAAGAACCCTGGATGGTTGCAAATGATATAGCAGGACCATGGTTCTCAGACTTGGAGTCCAGGTGTGAGAAATTTCCACAAAAAGATATTTTTGAATTAAAGACATTCAGTTGGGAGCTAATGGAAAGCCTTAAATGCTGTGGTTTTGAAGGCTCTAGTTTTAAAGAAGACTGGGAATATAAACACCAATTTGAAAGACAAGTAAATCAGGAATGTTATTTCAAGCAAGTGAAAATCACATATGAAAACATACCCACTTTTTTTTTTTTTTTTTTTTTTTTTTTTATTTTGGTTTTTCAATTACAGTTGTCCCCTTTTCCCCCAATTTCTCTCCCCCACCCAGCCCACCCCCTCTCCCGCAATCATATCCCTCCCCGCTGTCCATGTCCATGAGTCCTTCATACAGGCTCTTTAATTAAACCCTTCCCTTACTTATCCCCCTTTAGGTGATATCATATGGTATTTTTCTTTCTTTGCCTGGCTTATTTCACTAAGCATAATTCTCTCTAGTTCCATCCATGTTGTTGCAAATGGTAGGAGTTCCTTCTTTCTTTCTGCTACATAGTATTCCATTGTGTAAATGTACCACAGTTTTTTGATCCACTCATCTACAGATGGGCACTTAGGTTGTTTCCAGCACTTAGCTATTGTAAACAGTGCTGCTATGAACATAGGGGTGCATAAGTTCTTTTGAATTGGTGTTTCAAGATTCTTCGGGTATAATCCTAGTAGTGGAGTCGCTGGTTCAAAAGGCAGTTCCATTTTTAATCTTTTGAGGTAATTCCATACTGTTCTCCATAGTGGTTGCACCAGTCTGCATTCCCACCAACAGTGCAGTAGGGTTCCCGTTTCTCCACATCCTCGCCAGCACTTGTTGCTTGTTGATTTGTTGATGATGGCCATTCTGACTGGTGTAAGGTGGTATCTCATACCCACTTTTGAGCATCATACATCCCTCACTCTACATCAGAGCAATGAGCTTGGCAAGAAACTAATTGAATGTAATGAGTGTGGGAAAGCATTTAGCCGTGGTTCACACCTTATGCAACATCAGAAAACTCATACTGGAGAAAAACCCTTTGAATGTAAGGAGTGTGGGAAGGCCTTTAGTCGTGCCTCACACCTTGTTCAACATCAGAGAGTTCATACAGGTGAGAAACCTTATGGCTGTAAGGACTGTGGGAAGGCCTTTGGTCGTACTTCAGAACTCACTCTACATCAGAGACTTCATACCGGTGTCAAACCCTATGACTGTAAACAATGTGGAAAGACCTTTAGACAGCATTCACAACTTATTCTGCATCAAAGAACTCACACGGGTGAGAAACCTTATGTATGTAAAGATTGTGGGAAGGCTTTTATTCGCGGCTCACAACTTACTGTTCATCGGAGAATTCATACAGGTGCTAGACCCTATCAGTGTAAAGAATGTGGGAAGGCCTTTAGACAGCATTCACAACTTACTGTGCATCAGAGAATTCATACTGGTGAGAAACCCTATGAATGTAAGGAATGTGGGAAGGGCTTTATTCATAGCTCAGAAGTTACTCGACATCAAAGAATTCATTCTGGGGAGAAACCTTATGAGTGTAAGGAATGTGGAAAGGCCTTTAGACAGCATGCACAGCTTACTCGACATCAAAGAGTTCATACTGGTGACAGATCCTATGAATGTAAGGACTGTGGGAAGGCCTTTAGTCGTAGTTCATACCTTATTCAACATCAAAGAATTCATACAGGTGACAAACCCTATGTATGTAAGGAATGTGGGAAAGCCTTTATTCGTGTTTCACAACTGACTCATCATCAGCGAATTCATACTTGTGAGAAACCCTATCAATGTAGGGAATGTGGAATGGCCTTTATTCGTAGTTCACAACTTACTGAACATCAGAGAATTCATCCTGGTATCAAACCTTATGAATGTAGAGAATGTGGGCAGGCCTTTATTCTTGGTGCACAGCTCATTGAACACTACAGAATCCATACTTGTTAGAAAGCCTTGAATATTAGGGATGAAGGAAATATATAAAATATGTGTTAATTATTTATGTTATTGGTAAGGCTTCTGGTCAACAGTAGGCTATTAATAGTTAAGTTTTGGGGGAGTAAAAAGTTATATGCAGATTTTCAACTGTGAAGAAGGTCAGCACCTCTAAGCTCCACATTGTTTAAGAATCAACTATATATTGGGTTGGCCAAAAAGTTCATTTGGTTAGTTCAGTAAGATGGTTCTAGTAGCGCTTAGTTGTCTTTAACTTCATTCATAACAATTTTGGTAGACTGTATTGTCACAGCTGTCATATCAGCGTGCATTTTAAAAAATACTTATCAAAATTGATGAGTTTTGGGGCAGCCATTTTAACATTGAAGATGGAAGAATATGCAACATTTTTGGCATGTTATGCTTTATTATTTCAAGAAAGGTTAAAATGCAACTGCAATGCAAAAAAAGATTTGTGCAGAGTATGGAGAAGGCGCTGTGACTGACCAACGTGTCAAAAGTGGTTTGCGAAGTTTCGTGCTGAAGATTTCACGCTGGATGATGCTCCACTTGTTAGGTAGACCCGTTGAAGTTGACAGCGATTAAATTGAGACATTAATTGAAGAACAATCAACACTATACCACACGGGCATAGCCAACATACTAAAAATATCCAAATCCGTAAAGTTATTGGTGAAAATGAAAAACGTGTCTCTTATTTTATGAGAAAAACTAAATGGACTTTTTGGCCAACCCAACATATTTACACACATATATTTATACATCTCTAATGAGTGCATTTTTCTCTGTCCAAAAATAATAAGACAACAATGAAAACCCTATATGATAAAGTATAGAACACACTCCTAAAAAACTCAGCAAAAATTGACATGCTAGTTTACTATAATAACCACCTCCCACAACTCCAGTATATAAATGTAGACAAATGTCTCTTAGGAAGAATCTTTGCCCAAGATCAAGCTCCCCAAGAAGATATTAACCAAGTATCCTGTTAAGCAAATAATACTGCATGTATACTCAGGATATAGAACTATACTGAATACAATGTGTCATGGAAAAACAGACATTTGTAAGTTTCTTTTACTGGCAAATTTTGCAAAAAGAGTACTACTTAGCAAAATAAAAAAGCTGAAATCACCAAAGTACTAATGAAAACTTAAAGAAAGTAACAGCTTTCTTCTTTTCTCAGGTAGCATTTGGCTTAACACATTCAGACATGTTAATGTTAAATCAAATGCTTACTTAAATTAAAAATGAATTTCTCCTTAGTATTTGTAAGACAACTAACTTTGTATATCAGCAGTTGATGTTTAAAATATACTGAATGGTACTTTTAGGTATACAACACAAATGTTCATGGGAAAACATCACGTTAATGTTATATTAATATCCTTGGGGCAAAGTAATTCTACCATGAAATAGCTGCATGTGCAATGGAAAGAATGTGTGACCAACTGGATTTGAAAGCTGAACTTCAGAAAAACTTCATTAAGTCATAATCTCAATAGATAAAGGGGGAAAAACAATACAAACATAAAGGTAGATACAGGATCAGAAATGTAAATTTAAGAGCTAAAGCTATAATATTCTTAGAAAACACTCAAGATAAATCTTCATGACAGTGGGTTAGACAATGGCTGCTACTCATACACCAAAAGCCTAAGTAACAAAAGAAAAAAACTGGACTATATCAAAACTGAAATCTTTTGTTCTGCAAATAATGTTATCAAGAAAGTGAAAAGACATACAGAATGGGAGCTAATATTTGCAAGTCATATATGTGATACAGGATTTGTATACAAAATACATAAGCAAAAACTACAACTCAACAATAAAAACACAAGTAACCAATCAAGAAATAGGCAAAGAATTTGAATAGAAATTTTCAATACATTAAGGGACCAATAAACACATAAAAAGATGCTCATTATCATCATCTGTCAGGAATATGTAAATAAAAACCACAATGTGATATCATTTCATACCGACCAGGACGGCTATAACCAAACAGACAGACATAAATTTTGGTGAGGATGTGGAAAAATTGGAACCCTCATATATAACTAATGGCAGTGTAAAATGGTGCAGCCACTTTGGAAACACTATCTGGCAGTTTTTCAAAAGGTTAAATATCGTCGTCGTCGGCAGCCGTCCGTCTCGAGAGACGATGGCGTAGCTTCCTGAGAGTCTATCTGCACCGCCGAGAATGGCTGTGCAGTCCGATTCGGGAGTGACAATCCCTGCCGCACTTGGTACAGGTGAAGGCAGATGGCTGTTGTTGCTGCTGCTGACGCTGCTTCCGCCTCGATCTTTTCTGGACCGCCTCCTCGTTGCGCGCAGCCTCCGCGCGTGACGTACCTTGCCTGACCGCGAGCCTCCAGGCTAGGCGGTCGTCTGCTTGAACTTCCCATGTGTTGAGATTGATGGAGCATTGTGTCATGTCCTTTTTGCAGATGTCTTTGAACCGCAGTTTTGGGCGCCCTGTCATCCTCTTGCCTTCTGCTAGCTCGCCGTAGAGGAGGTCTTTGGGAATACGGCCTGCATCCATTCTTTTGACATGGCCGAGCCACCTGAGGCGTCTCTCACTAAGAACTGCATGCAAACTGCTCATATTGGCTCGCTTCAGCACCTCGGTGTTGGGGACCTTATCCTGCTAGGCGACATGCAGGACGCGTTGCAGGCACCTCATGTAGAAGCTGTTGAGTTTTCTTTCGTGCCTTGCGTAGGTGGTCCATGTCTCGCTGCCATAGAGGAGAGTGCTGAGTACGCAGGCTTGGTAGATGCGCAGTCTGGTTTTCTCAGTGAGGCTGGAATTGTTCCACGCTCGCCGGTTCAGTCTGGCCATAACTGTGGCTGCCCTGGCGATTCTCCGGTTGACCTCCAAGTCGACTGACAGAGAGCTCGAGATGGTGGACCCGAGGTAAGTGAAGTCGTTGACAACCTCCAGGGTGTATCCATCGATGGTGATGCATGGGGGAGTCCCCGTGCCTTGAGCCATAACATTCGTCTTCGTCAGGCTGATGGCTAGTCCGAACTCCTTGCATGCATGGGAAAGGCAAGTGACTAGCTGCTGGAGTCCCTCTTCGGAGTGTGATGTCAAAGCTGCGTCGTCGGCGAAGAGCATCTCACGGATGAGCACCTCTTTGACTTTGGTCTTGGCTCGTAGACGGGCCAGGTTGTAGAGCTTGCCATCGGATCTGGTGTGAATGAAGACACCCTCGCTGCAGTCCTTAAAGGCGTATTGGAGGAGCATGGAGAAGAAGATTCCGAACAGCGTAGGCGCGAGGACGCAGCCCTGCTTTACTCCGCTGCTGACTGGGAAGGCCTCAGAGGTTGCGCCGTTAAAAGGTTAAATATAGAACTACCATATGACCCTGCAATTCCAAAGCTACATATATATATACCAAAGAGAAATTACAACTAATTTCTGCACAAAAAATAGTACATTAAGGTTCATAGCAGCAAAAAGTAGAAAAAAAACACAAATGTTCATCAACTAATAAATGGATAAATAAAATGTGGTATATGGAGTATTATTGCGCAATAAAAGGAGTGGAGTACTGATATATGCTCCAACATGGATGAACCCTGAAAACATATGCTAAGTGAAAAAAGCCAGTCACAAAAGACGCTGTATTGTAGAATTACATTTATATGAAAGGTCAAGACTAGGCAAATCCATAGTCAGAAAATCAATTCATGGCTGTCCAGGCCTGAGAGTGGTTTTAGGGAAAGAGCTGGTGGAGGGTGGGGAGCTGGAAACAAGGAACAACCGATAACGGGTACTGAATTTTTAGAGGACAAAAATGCTCTAAATCAGACTGCTGATTGTTGTACAATCCTCTTAATATACTAAAAAAACACCGAATTTTACAGTTGAAATGGGTGAAATGAATGGTATGTAAATTATATCTCAATAAAGATGCTAAAAAAGGTTAGGTATCAATTTCCATTACTTACCCATCTTTAATCTATTTGAAAACACTTAATCTAAAGCAGAAATATTACTTAAAATGTTACTTCCAAAGCTGTTCTGGTTTTATAGAAGTATTATGTTGTTTAAATTTTATTTTAGAATTAATTACTTACAGACACTGTTAGGGAATCTTGTATATCTTTATGACTCACTAGCTGAACATTACCATCTTCATAATAATGAACCTATTAAAAAAAGGGAATTACAGAAACCATATTATAAGCAGGAACCATCAAGACCCATATGGCTTCACAATCACATCAATATAGATGATTATCAATTTCAGCTCTAACCTACTTCTTTGATGAGCTCCTAACCTTTCAAACCCCACTAAGAATTCCTGCCTTCAGTCAAGTGAGAAGACTAGCTAGCAGTTTCTGCAATTACTCAGGTAAGCCCTTCACTGACCTAATTGCTTGACATTTTTACCTCAGACATTCTGCTAGTACCTAAACTCAAGAATTCCAAAATGGAGCTCACAATACTCCCTCCCCAACATTGCTCCTCTTTTGTATATTTCTACCAACCATTTAATTCCTCAGGTTCAAAGACATGATATTCACTAAACCTTAAGTGATTCCTTCATATGCCTCTTATTAAGAAGTTCTAGGGACACAGAGCTTTTAAAAAGATAGGTCCTAAACTCATATTTCAACCCAACGTAAGAGGTATGTAAACAGCAGATTAGTAATACTCCAGACTCTCTCTAAGCATTAAAAAAGGACTTCAGAGAAGAGGCAACACTGTACTCGGGTTTAATAAAATGACTTACTAATCATGGAAGATAAGGAAACTGAGCTTAGAGAACAGCATACTTGAGGAAGGCTTGGAGATACTAGTGGATGAAATGTGTGTGAGGTCAGGGAGGGAGAAGATTGGCTGGAGAAATATATATAGGTGGGGAACAAGTCAAGTCAACTTTGGGCCCGAAGGCCATTTAAATATGCCTGGACTATTTAGCAGGTGAGAGTGTACTGCTAAAGTGACAGCAAACAGGCAATTAACATATCCAGTTTTAAATTTAAAAATAATTCTTCTTGATGGCAGTGTGAAAAAAAAATCAATTAGGGAATGGCAAAAGGTCCAGCAATTCAACAAAATAAAGTTATAATTATATGTCAGGCATGATACTAAGTGCTGAAGATTGAAAACGTGAACCAGAAAACCCTGGCTCTCAAGCTTTGGTCCAACAGGGGTAGCATTTTACAAATTATCCAGGTGAGAGCTGCTGAGGCCTAACCAAAGGGAAGAATGTCAACAAAAATGGCTACCATTCACTTACGTACTTTATGTCTGCCTCTATTATAACCATTTTATCCATATTAACTAATCTTTAAATGGTTACATTAGCTTTCTAAAAAAATTTTTTAAGCTAATGAGGAAACAAACAAAGAGCTTAAATGACTTTCAGAAACAAACAAAAAGAGCTGGGATTCAAACTCAGGAAGTTCGATTTCAAAATCCATGCTCTTAACCTCATTTCTCTAGTCCCTATGGGATAGTCACCAAGACATAAAAGTAATAGGATATAAGACTATAAACTAGAAATGTATATTGGAGCCAGATGATAATTCATCTTTATGCCTTTATGGCTCTTGGCACAGAACCTTTCATGATAGCTGATCAACAAATGTATTGAATAAATGTGTGAGCCAAGATAGAAAAAGATTAATCAATATTTTCCTTTAACTCATTTAGTAGTATCTATACTGAAATACTTGGTCTTAGTTACCAAATGTTCTTCTATATAAACATTTGAGCTTACATTAAAAGTCAAAGAATTCAGTTCTAATGGGTTTCATATAAGAAGTCAAATATAAGTATAGAAGGTACTTATATATGTACTGTGTACATATATTAATATACACATATAATACCTATATTCATAGATATAAACATGCATATATTAATATCCTACTACACGCTACTCCACCCAACTGAGATAACAGAAGATGCTCATATGAACAAATTATATAAAGAGAAGACCAAATGATAGCACATAATTGTAGTTGAGTTTTTAGAATTTGTCAGCTATTTTTGCAGATTTTCAATGAATATAGAGAATTAACTATAAGGCTATTAAAAAGATGAAATCAGCACTACTTATTTTTCCCATTACCTTAACATGAAGATCTGAAAAAAAATGGCTATTATAAATTATGAAAATTTAAACTTATGAATCAGTTTTCTATTCAGAATCATTTAGAGATCAGTGAACAAATTTTTTTTTCATACCTGAATTTTCAAGATGCCAACCACTTGAGCAGTTGAAGGAGTGATTGTAAACTTCCACTCTGACCTCCAACGACCATTCCTTAAAAATAAAAACAGCAGCTGTAAATAGGTAGGGAAAATAATTTGAATAAATTTTAAGGTCCAGATTTAAATTTAATGTTACAGTATGAGAGAATACTGGGGATGGATGGTGAACATTCATTAAACTAAAATATATAAGGTACTTTTGGAGAAAAATTTTAAGCTACTTCTTTAATTGACTCACGTTTAAATTAAGAATAAAATGAATAAATATTCAATTATCAGGGGCTTTTGCAAATATGGTTAATGCAATTTAACATCCACTGAGTGGTCCAAAGTACCAAGTAATTGAAAAAGAATGGATAGTATTACAACATTCTTAAAGAGGCTTTGACATTTGGGAAGAGCTATAAAGAATTATGAGCATCAGAATTTTCCCCCCTTTTCCAATTTTAGGTTTAAAGTTTTCACATAAAAGGCACATCCTCCTCCTACTTCTTGAAATGACTTTTGGTATACAAATTAATAGACAGTCATCATGGAAGGAAACTGTGATGTTACAAACAAGCAACAGGTATGTAATAACACTTTGTCTCCCAGGTAGTGAATTTGATCCTTTTTTTTTTTCTTGATAGCTTTTTCATAGCAACTCCTTTATTTTTGACCTTTACTTGCTCTCTGCATGCTAAAGACATTCTGATATGCAAATCTGTAACTGTTAGCTTTTTTTGAATAGTATACATTTCTAAAATAATCACAGGGCTAACAGATCACTATACCGTGTTTGGTATAAGATTATTTAATTATTATGTAAAGTTAATTATTTTTGATATTCTTGCAGTCTAACCAATCATGAAAATCTGTAGAATGATATTCTCACACCTAAAGTTAACACTTAACATTTGAAAAGTGCTATTAACAGAATAATGTATATGTTGTACAAAATAAGAGAACTGTGTAACATATCTTAACTTTTAAGTGACTCATCCAAAATTATCCAGAAGAGCTCAGTTGGAACCTAGATGTATTCATTTTATTTCATGATTACAAAAGAAGTTATACCTTTAATTTAGGTATCAGTATCAAGCACTAGTGAGTTCTAAGCATATACAGTTTGATTATGACAATATCCACATATCACTGATTGTGAAAAGAAAAACTCCAAATCAAGTAATGGTACCAATTTAAGAACCATTTCATTTTTTAAAATTTATTTATTTATGTATTTATTCATTTATTATTCTCACCCCAGGACATACTTATTGATTTTAGAAAGAGGGGGAAGAAGGGAAAGAGAGAGAGGAAAATCAATGGGTTGCCTCTCGCATGTGCCCCCACTGGAGACCAAACCCATAAACTAAGCATGTGCCCTGACCAGAATAGAATCCACAAACTTTCAGTTTATGGGACGACCGACCCTCCAACCAGCTGAGCCACACTGCCAAAGGCTGAAAACTATTTCAAAGGACCTTCCAAAGACATTATTATATGTAAGAATAAATAGTACCCTTTCATCATGGTGTAAACAGTCAAGATGTCCTAGCCTTTAATTATCTCCCCCTCCTCCCGCTATTAACACTGTAATTACTAATGCGTCTTCATTCAACAAACATTAAGTCCCCAACAGTGCTAGCCATTAGGGAAACTACAGTAGATACCAAGAAGAGAATGTCCCTAGTGAAATATACAAAAGATTCATGACTAATATTTTGATTTTTGTTCTATCTCTACTTTCAGTGACTTAAAAGTGTATTTCTAAGTACCCAAATATTTAGATTTTAATATTTTACTGAGATCATTGTCATATGTATGCTTAGCACTTTGGAATATCATATAAATTTGGTCTTTTCCAAAAAGTGGAAATCATTTTTAACTTCAATGATATATTCATAGTGGTAGTTCAGGAAAAAAATATTCAGATATGTAAAGTGAAATAGTGAGAACAGAAAAGTCAAGAACAGACATTATCTCCACTTTACATATGCTAAAGCACAAATAAATTATATTTTTGAAAACTAATTAGTAAATTTATTAGAATATCTCCAATACACTTTAAGGTAAAACTTAGTAACAAGAATTTTTCCCTCAAAGTAGTTCAATTTCAACAAGATGGATTTTATTATACATATCCTGGCACAAAGAGCATAAATTAATAGTGATTTTATGGAGATTTATTTATTTAGGATACTGGTATATTAATGGTACAAAATTTTAAGCCTAAAATGGAGAAACTACATTTATATTAAGTATACAAAAATAACATTGTGCACCAGCATATTTAAGTGACTGTGGCTTGTCATTTTGGCATGTTTACATATGAAATTGATTTTCCATTCATGATAATGTATCTACATTCTTCCAAATGTTTCTGGTTAATCTTGTAACCTTGATTGATTTCTGAAATGGTTAAGTAGTAGAGCAAGCTTGGGCCACAGATCAAAATGGTCCATAGGGGTTACTGATACCTCAGGAGCAATACCAACCAACCTGTCTAACAAGTCGAAGACTAATATTAAAAGGTAAATATTATGACCATACTTACTCTGATAACCATAGTATATATTAACTAAAAAGGGGGATATAAAACTAAGGATTTCATTTAATTCTGAACTTATAAATTCCTAAAAAGCCTCAGAATTTTATAAGAGAAGATACCTTAGAAACAGTCTTGTCTAAAAATAATAAAGGTCTAACAACTTGTCAAAGATCAAAGACTAACAGGGTAAGTCAGTGCTTTAGGGGACCAGGCTTTAATAAGGAATAATCAAATGATTTGTACACAAAATTGTAAGGCAGGATTGTAATTTGCTTGTCTGTATAGTGAAATATGTTATTACTCCCTCACATTGGCCAACCAGGCACAAGGCAATCCATGTGAAAATATCTACGTCAGGGCCCCTAAAGTTCTCACACACACACACACACACACACACACACACACACACACAAAAATAACGTCGGCAGCCATCTGTCTCGAGAGACGATGGTGTAGCTTCTTAAGAGTCCATCTGCACCGCCGAGAATGGCTGTGCAGTCCGACTCGGGAGTGACACGGTATCTGTCTCCTCCTGTGCGAGGACGCTGAAGCTACAGAGCCTGGGCAGGGCAACATGGAGGGTCTGCTGTTGCCCATGCAGCAGACCCCCCCTCTCTTCGCAGCTGAAGGGTCCAAGGGAAAGACGGAGTCAATACAGCTTGGCTTCAGGTGCGCCGCAGGAGTTGCCGGTGTTGACTACAACGTCAAACCGCCTTAGGGACTCCGGCTCCGGATTTTCTGTCGGGGTTTACTCCCTTAGCCTTTCCCCTGAAGAGGTATGCCGCAAGGCAGCGGAGGTTTTTTGGAGTCAGAGTTTTCCTTCTCTGATGTACCCTGACTGGAAGATCGAACCAGCGACACTTAGCTCGCAGGCCGACGCTCAATCCACTGAGCTAAACCAGCCAGGGCACACACACACAAATATTCACTCTATAATTACCTCTGTTCTCCTCTCTCATTAAGTCTCATTCAGGAACCCCTTCTCAGAATGAGCATATGGGCCTCTAACTGGTCTGCTTGCAGGCACACATGTTGCCTTAGGATGCTGCTTGCTAGTCTCTGAAAACACCCAATATTCTCCCATGCTCTTTTCATTGAGTGTCAATGGATTTACTGCTAACTTTAAATAATTAGGCTGATTACAGAGCAGATACTATTCTTATACCGAAAGGCTGAAGGTCCCCCCTACCTCCATTTTATTTTGTATTGGTTTTAGGTCTACAGCTTACTGGTTAGATAATAATATACTTTATATAATGTTCCCCTTGATATTTCCAGTACCCCAACTAGCACCATACACAGTAATTGCAATATTACTGACTACATTCCCTGTGCTTTACTTACATCCCCATGACTACTTTGCAATTACAAATTTGTACTTCTTAATTCTTTCACCTCTTTCACCCAGTCCCCCAATACCCAACCCTTCTGGCAACCACCAGTTTGCTTTCTCTGTCTATGAGTCTGTTTCAATTTTGTTTGTTCGTTTATTCTGTTCTTTACATTTCACACATAAGTGAAATCATACGGTATCGGGGGATGGGAGGGACCAAAAAAATCCCAGAATTTGTTTATACAAAAGTATATCTATTCTTACACGTTTAAACTTCAGTCACCTTGAAAGTGCTCTCCATTTGATGCAATACACCTATCGAGACATTTTTTCCCACTGCTCAAAAGTTTTTGACCTCGTAGATTTTGATGCCTTTTAGTGTTTCTACTGTTTTTTGTTTTCACTGCTTCCACATCAGTAAAACGTTTCTCTTTGAGGACTTTTTTCATCCAGGGAAACAAAAAGAAGTTGCTCAGGGTGGGGTGATGCTGTTTTTGGTCAAAAACTGCAGAACACTCAGTGAGTTATGGACAGATGCCCTCATAAATCACCCATCATGAAATGGGCAAACATGTTGAAAGAATCTTCACAAAAAAACTCATTGAAGCTGAATGCAGCCTCTCATAACGCCAGCTGGTACACAGATACAGATGGGGTCCTGTACAAGGGGTCCACCCTCCAGAAGATAATTCCGGTTTTTATTTGGTACCCCCTCGTATTTGTCTTTCCTGACTGACTTATTGTGCTGAGCATACCCTCTTAGTCTATCCTTGCTGTCTTAAGATTTCATTCTGTTTTATGGCTAAGTAATATTCCATTGTATGTATATGCCACAGCTTTTTTATCCACTTGTCTCCTGAAGGGCACTTGGGGGACCTCTATATTTTGGCTATTGTAAACAACTCTACAATGAACAAAGAGATTCATATATTTTTTCAAATTAGTGTTTTGGCTTTCTTCAGATGTATTTCTAGAAGCTCTGTAGCTTCAGCTTCACTGGAAAGGACACTCCAGTGTCATCGCAAGACGTCGATTCAACACGGGAGGAGACAGATACCGTGTCACTCCCGAGTCGGACTGCACAACCATTCTCGGCGGTGCAGATAGACTCTTAAGAAGCTACACCATCGTCTCTCGAGACGGACGGCTGCCGACGACGACGACGATGACGACGATTTCTAGAAGTGAAATCTCTGAGTCATAAAAATGCTGAAGTTTTATATTATGTTTAGATTGCTTAGTCAATCATTCACAAACAAGGTATAGTATAGAGTAAGAATCTTTTACAAAAATATAAACAATTTCAAAAGTCCCCAATACACAAAAATTTTAACTTACCAAAAGTTTTTTGCTTGGAACTGGTGGCTTTCTATGCATGCAATAATGGTTTGCTGTCCATCTATTTTTTTACCATATACCTTGATGGTAAAGAAAACAAACAAAAGTGAATGTAGGGCCTTGGAAAGTCCAACTTTAAACATCTACAAAATATAATTGTAAGCACTTTGGCAGGAACATATAAAACTCCAATATGTACACTTAATCACAGATTCTTAGTTGATTTTAAAAGAACTCACAATTCATAAAATACTATTTACTGAGTAAAATTGATAGTACTCTAAAGTAGTCATAAACATTCTAAACATACCATACTTTTCATTCCAAATACAAATATCATGAGAAGTGTAAATATACAGATACCAATCTGGCTGTTTCCATGCAAATAAAAACTAGACCTAGATTATGATTATCATTTTTGTTTACTTCAAAATCCTAGGAATTGCAATTTCTCTAGTCATTTTAAAAAGCATCTGGATAGATAAATGAAGTTAATTTACTTGTAACTAAGGTTCTTAAAAAAATTCTTATGATGCTATAATAATGTTATTTTATCTTTTGCCTACTGTTTTAAAAGTAATGATTAAATTGTGCCTTTCAACCTCCTAGGAATAAGTTCTCTCTAACTCAACCTATCTTTTGTTATTCTTCCAAAATAATCCTATTCAACAAGGTTATAATTCAAAGGACTTACAAGGTATTTTAGGTTATGCTGCTATATTTCTCAATTAATTACTGAAAACTAGATAATTAAGAGTACCATATGAATTTCCGTCTTAACCAGGAAACTTTTGAGAGTGAAATAGGGTTCTGTTGGAAATATTAATAATTATGTTGGGACAGCAAGTATAAACCAGATATATGATCGCCTTAGGTGGCAGAGGTAGGTGGAGGCCAGGTCAATACGGCCTTGAAAGCCATGTGCAGATGCCTAGACACTATCCTAAGTGCAATGGGGCATTGGTGAAGGATTTTAAGAAGAGGACTTTCATGATCTGATTGGTATTTCAAAAGATTGCTCTTGCTATGGCGATCACAGTAGCATAAATAAAATGTGGGGGACTAAAAAGCCTATCTGAGTACAAACAATCTTATGAAAGAAAAAAGAAAGCCCTCCTAGTTTCTAACATATTTCACCCTGAAAACATAAAAGTAGCTTAAACCTATGAAAAACATTTAAGAAATAAGAAATTTTATTATAAAACACATGAGGACATGATTTCAAATAGTTTTGTTATAAGATCTTGTAATTTAATCAAAATGATTTGATGTAAATTTACTGAAATGAGTCATAAACATGAGATTAAAGAATTACATAATAATCACACTCCTCAACATGAAAATTCCTACTTGAATTTTATTCAAAGTACATTTTTCCATTTGGGGCTATCATAATATATTTACTATTCAGAATTTCTTGAAGAAATAGTAAACATCCTTTAAAATATTTACTTCAAGAAAAAAAATGGCAAGTTATAAAATGTCAGTTCTGCATATTACTGTAAATTTCAGGAGATCATAAAAAGTCATATTTACATAAGACAGAAACAGGTACACATTGAACACTTACAGTGCAGACCCCATTTGGATAATGTTCTTTTACGTAAGCTCGTAGAGCAGTTTCTACTGAAGTTCTCCATGATTCAACTGCATTCTCTGCTTCATATGGTCTTGGATCAGTTGCTTCCTTTCTTAAGTGATCAAATTTGAAACAGATTCTGTTTTTTGGATCCAAAAACTTTCCATTTCCCACATCACCATGTTCTGTTATCAATACCTTCAATGATACAATAAATTTTTGGAAAAAAGTATTTAAAATATACTGATATATATTAGTAAACATCCACTTAAGTTTTCTACTTAATATTATAAAATACGTCTACTCCAAACAATTGCTTTAACTATATGGCACAACTATAATGCTTCAAATGAGTATACTGTAGAGACAATGAGGCTACTCTCATTCAGCCTGGATCAGCGGATCTGATCTAACACAACTTCCGGTTCCAGTGGAAAAAATACATCTTCTAATACAATGCTGGAGTTAATCTTTTTTTTTGAGAAGCATGAACAGCTTACTATTTCTGTTATTAGTCTGCAGCTCCACAAACCCAAGGAAATGATAACAACCTTCAATGAGGACATTTACAAGAATGGTTTTAATCCACTAAAACTCCTCTTCAGTGTGTCCTATAGTGCTGCTAGGGCCACAATCTCATCCACTTTGAAGTGTCTCCCTCCTGTTTTTATAAGCTAATCATTGACAGTTATTGTCAAGAAACTTCTAAATTTTTTGAAGTCTAATTTATTCATTTATGTACATTTATATTACACATGCATAAATTCAATATTCTGTGCTTTATTTTTAGTTACCCCTTTTCTTCCCTTGCAATTCTCCCAATTTTTGACATATCTATGACAAAACTTTCCCATCTCTCTAATGTAAATCATAAAAACATAGAAGTATCCTTTTAAAATTCTTTCAGTCAATCCTACAAATACCCTTTAATATTTTTCTCCTGTTTATTTTTTCTCATTAATTTAAGGAATGCTTTGTTTAAGGTACCTGTTTAATCCTACAGTTAAAATAATTATTATTAGTTTTATAGTTTCTAGATCTTCAGTATTATTTAAATGGTCTCCCTGACCCTATCTTGCACATGTTTTTATTTTTATTTATTTTTTTAATTTTAAAAACAATATTTATTTATTTTAAAAATTTATTGTTCTTTCAATTAGTTGTCCCATTCTTCCCCCACTGCTCTCCCCTGCCCCACCCTAAAAAATATTTATTTTTCAGAGTGGGTAAGAGGGGGAGAAAGAGAGGGCAAGAAACATTGATGTGTGAGAGAAACATCACTTGGTTGCCTCTCTCATGCCCCACTGGAATCCTGGCCTGCAACCCAGGCACATGCCCTGATAGGGAATCGAACCCAGAGACCTTTCAGTTCACAGGTCAGCACTCGACCCAGAGATGTTTTTTAAAATTTTGGTCATTTAAAAAATTTTAATCCACCTGAAATTTATTTCTGTATATTGTATGAGACAGAGGCTCAACTTAACTTCTTTTTGATAAAAACCAGTTGTGCCAGTACCTTTTATTAGCCCTGGCCAGGTAGCTCAGTTAGTTAAAGCATCACCCTGATTTGCCAAGGTAGCATTTTGATCTCCAGTGAAGGCAAACAAGAATTAACCAATGAATGTATAAATCAGTGGAACAGATCGATGTTTCTCTCTATCCCCCACCACCTTCCTCTCCTTCTCTAAATATTTAAAAATTAAAAATCTTTTATTATATGTCTGTTTAAATTATAAGCTTGTCATGTATAAAATTTTCCATGTATTTTGGGACTAAATCATGGTTCTATATGCTGCTCTACTGATTTATTTTATACAATACCACCCTGATTTGACTATACGGGGTCTGTCCAGAAAGTATCCAGCCACATAATATGAAAAATAGGAACATTTATTGAAGAAAATACAAAAAATACTATACATAGGACAATGATGATTCAGTCCCCTTCAAAGTAGGCACCTTGGGACCTCACACAGTTCTCCCAATTGCCTCAGCTGCCCTATCATATTTTCTTGAATCTCATCAATGTTTTGAAATCTCTTTCCTTTTAAAGGTGATGTTAGTTTTGGAGAAAGTCAGAAGTGGCAAGGTGCCAAATATGGGCTGTAGGGGGTCTAAGTCACCTGGGTGACGTGACTTTTCCCAAAAAAACTGCACGAGATGTGACGTATAAACAGGCACATTGTTGAGATGAAGTTGCCAGTCACCAGTTGCCCATAGCTATGGCCTTCTAAATTATCCAAATAGTTTCCACAGAGGAATGTTCAAGCTTAACACAAAATCTGAGGCAGATTCATTGCTCTATGTGCTCATTTTGAATGTGATGGCCATACAGTACACATGTTCACTCAGAAGCATCTACCAGCCCCAATGACTAGTAAAGTCATCATTGTTCATGCATGCGCATTCCAGTCCATTCTCGTGGGCTGCTAGGTTACATTGATGTCATGCAAACCATTCTCATTATATGCGTATTAACAATGGCTGGACTTTTTCTGGACAGACCCTGTACATTATTATAAAGGATCTTGTGCTATCTAGTAAGGCAATTCTCTCTCACCATTCTTACTGTTCTTATATATTTTTCTTTTTTTTAAAGCATTTATTTTTTCACATACACCTTATAAAAATTCCAACTAATTAAAAAAACTATCAGGACTATAATAAAACAGCTTTAAATTCATATTTTAATTTTTAAATAATTTAACTTTCTACCTCAAAATGAAATGTGGTGTGCCTTTCCACTGCTCAGATCCTATTTTTTGTATTTCAAGAACACAACCACCATTTTCTTTATGATCTTATTTCTTTCTTGTCAAGGTTATTTCTAGATTAATGTCTAATTTCACCACTTTTTAAAATGGATCTAGACTCCAACCATTTCTAGTTTTAAGTACTTACTTGCTATAATAGAAGAAAGCTAATGAGTTTTGTATACTTACCTGAAATTCAGCCATCTCAGGGAATTATTTTAAACCTATGTTTTTGGTTGTGTGGTTAATTTTACTAAAATCACTCAGTATTTTAAAATATATAAATCATATAACCTATGAGTTTTTCTTTTCTAAAGCTTTGAAAGTTCTCATTCTCTTGTATTTGCTACACCTCCTTTTATTAGAAATTGTAATAGATATACTTGGCTAATTTTTATTTTAATTAATGTTATTCGTGTTTGTAGTTTATGGTATTTACTCTTGGTTTTTGTTAATACACGGGGGGGGGGGTGACCCAAAAGTCTAAATTTATTTATTAAAAAATTGTGTATTTCTCACATGTTTAAACTTTAGTCACCTTCAACGTACTCTCCATTTGGTGCAATACACCTATCGAGGTATTTTTCCACTGCTTCAAAACAGTTTTTGAAGTGGTCGATTTTGACGCTGTTTAGTGCCTTGTCTTTTGTTTCACCTCTTCGACATCAGCAAAATGTTTCCCTTTGAGGACTATTTTCATCCAGGGAAACAAAATAAGTGCTTGGGGAGCAATCACGTGAAATAGAAGGGCGGGGGGACAGGGGTAATGCTGTTTTGGGTCAAAAACTGCTGAACACTCAGTGCCACGTGGGCAGGTGCATTCATAAATCACCCAAACTGAAATGGGCAAACGTATTGAAAGAGTCTTTAAAAATAATTCACTGAAGCTGAATGCAGCCTCTCACAACAATGCAAGCTGGTACACTGAAGACAGATGGGTTCCTAGAACATTGACCTAGCAGGGGAACCTGTGCTATAAGGGGCCTGCCCTCCAGAAGATAATTCTATTTTTTTGCAGGGGAGTGGGCGGGTCCCCTCGTTTTCTTGAATTCTAATGGTTAATTTCTATTTAAAGTTTTTAAATCTATAGTCGTATGTGAGATCACTGCAGAGTTTGCTTTCTTTTTGTTTTATTAGATTTAAATATTAAAATTATGCTAGGTTTATAAAATAAATTTGGGAGCTTTCCAACATTTTAAAAAGATGCATTACCTGGACCTAACAAATTTTTTAGTGATTTATCTTAAGAAAATAATAGGCAATGTGCCTGGGGGTACAAAGATGTTCAATATAACTTTGTTTATAACATCAAAAAAAAAAAAATCAAAAAGCCAAAATGTTGTTAGATATAAAAAAATAAATTTAGCAGATTAATAAAATGAAATACTGTATAGTTTTTTATATATGTGTGTATATACACATGCATATATCTATATTTAAGCTGTGTTTTCCAATCAGTTATAAGTCATCTTCTGTCTAGTCTCTCTTTTTCCCCTCTAACTATAAAACTACATATTACATAACAAGTAATGACAAATACAAGCTTTAATATAATTGGTCTTTAAGAACTAATCGTTACACTCTGTCTTATGTTCCACCTACCAGTTCCTTTGGACTCTGTGGTTTATGAATCAACATATTCACTTTTATTGTGAAAGTCAGCAATGTTGTTTTATATAAATTGTTCTTCACATAAGCACTGTATTAATTAATACAATCATGGTTCAATTATTAGTAACTCTAAACCAAAAAAATAAAAAGAATGCTAGTGATCCTTTGTGGCCTTTCTTAGCTGAGCAATTCTAACTAACACTTCAGAAAGAAAAGATATAATAATTACTAAATGCTAAGTTATTCACATGAAGAACTCTAGAACTCTAGAGCAACCAAATTATGCATAAATCTACTACTATATATTCTAGATTTTGGGTTAACATGTTGCGTACCGGGGTATTTAAATACCTTTTAGAAATGACAAGAATTCTCGCCACCCGTACACAATGTGTTAACATAGGATTGATTTTTTTTCTATAAAAAACAAGAAAGTAGGTTTAAAGCAATTATTTTCTAAAATCTTAGAACATTTTTTTTATGCTACTTCACAATTCTTGCAGGATAACATTAACCATTAAAACTGAAACAAAGAACAGCCAGATCTGGTGTTTATATTAAACATACCTGATCTTCATAACCTTCAATTTTTACTGGAGTAAACTGGTCCAAGTTATATTGTGCAAATGCACTGAAAAAGAAGAAGGTGAATTACTTTAAATTACTTATTTAATACCCTTAAAAAATCTCAAACAATTCATCTGTCAATAAAAGTCATATGTCAAGTAAAATAAAATTATAAGTGTTCGTTATTGGTCTTATATTTTTAAAACCGATGAATAAGCCTTGGCTGGTGGGGTTCACTGGACTGAGTGCCAGCCTGCACATTGCAAGGCTTCAGGTTTGATTCCCAGTCAGGGCATATGCCTGGATTGGGGGCCAGGTCCCCAGTTGGGGGCGTGCGAGGCAACCGATAGAGGTCTCTCTTTTGCACATTGAAGTTTCTCTATCTGCATTCCCCTCTCTCTAAAGTAAATAAATAAAAAACAAATAAAATTAAATCTTATCAAAAAAACTGATGAATGATACCCAGCTTTCAATGTTTAGCAAATGAAAATTAAACTACTTAATATAATTAGTCTTTTCATTCAAAACTCTGAAAATACAGGTTAGAACTCTATAAGATTCATATCCAATTATTCAGGCATATATTCAGTATATCACATATTGGGAAACAAAGTAGGTCCTGTGAGAGAGCAAATAGTAATTAGACTAATCCTGTGATCAAAGGGCTTATTTAGTTGAACAGCAGAGATAATAGATAAACATAAATATAAGACAAAGTATTACAGAAAGTACACAAGAAAATGACCAGAAAAATACCATGGAGAATATACATTTTTTAAAATTACATTCTTCTGAAGGGTAAAAAGAAAAGAGAATTACAGGTGATTTCCTAATGGCCTTGAAATACCAGGTAAGGTCTCTGGTTTTGTAGAAATTGGAGGGGTAGGGAAAAAAAAAAAAAAGGGATATTTCAATTAGAGGAACCAGGATGATCAAAACACAGGAAAAGATAGGTTAGGTCCAACATCACAGAAAGCACCAACCTCAATGCCTGGCACATAGCAGGTGTTATATTTACTGAACTGAATTGAAAAGCTTGAATAATGGAATAATTTCTTCATTTGGGAAGCATATAATCACAGAAGTTTTCTGAGAAAGGAAAACTAGAAATACATTCTAAAGAAGATAAATTTGGCAGCACTGTGTTTGACAAATTGGGCAATGAAGCAACTATTGCCAGAACAGCTGAGTCTGAACTAGAAAATGGTGATGATATAAATTCAAGAATAAAGCCTTCCTCTATTCTCACTTGAGTAAATACTGTATAATGTAATTATATAATACATTTCTAGGAAAAACTCTCATAGTACAAATAATTATCTAGAATTATGTAATGATTATATTGTTTTATTAAATCTATAATTGAGAATTTTATTTCACTTAAAAAAAGATATTGAGAATTTTAAAATTTAGGAATATATCAAAACTAATCTATTTGGAAGCTTTCCAGATTACTCTGGATGGCAACACATCCACTGAATTTTCAGGTATGAGCTACTGAGTATCCTCTAGAAAGGAATGTTTTGTTGACCAAAGCAATATTCATGAGTTAACAGGAGACTAGTAAATGTGAAAATAGCAAAGTAAGATTAAATTACCAACTGTCAAATTCCTGACACTGCATGTCCAAAAAAAAAAGGGGGGGGGCACGTAAATATAGAACTGCATGAATGGGGATGGAGAAAGAAGTATCTATTCACTTCTTATTTTCTTAATTCATTAAAACTCTTAATTTTCCTGGGAACAGCCTCAACACAGCCAGGCACTTAATAACCCTTAAATGAACTTATCTCATAAGTACAGTCATGCACTGTATAAGGATATTTCAGTGAATGATGAATCATATAGATGATAGTCCCACATTATAATGAAGCTGAAAATTTCCTATCACTTAGTGAAGTCTAATGCACTGCAGTAATGGTGGTGTTGACAAACCTGCATTCTAGTCTTATAAAAGCGTAACATATAATTATGTACAGTACATAATACTTTATAATAATAAACTGTTACTCTTTTAGGTACTTACTGTACTGTACTTTTAATCGTTATTTTAGAGTGTATTCTTTCAACTTACAAGAAGTGGGCTGTAAAGCCACATGCCATGTTATGCCAGCAGCCTCACACATCTCATTTATCACATCTCTTGACTGCACCATTTTCTCTTGTCCTTGATTTAATCTTGTGTTGTTTTGTGTAATAATGTGCTGTAGAGGTTTGCAGTATAGGAGCAATAGGCTATAACACACAGCCCAGGTGTGTAGTAGGCTATTCTATCTAAATCTGTATAAATACACTTTTGCACAATGATTAATCGACCTAATGACACATTTTTCAGAACATGTCTGTTGCTAAGTGGCACGGGACTATTTCTAATCACTTGGAATTTAGGACTCATTTTCCAGTAAAAGACATTTAAATAATAAATTTGTATAGTAATTTGGTCCTAGGCCTTTTACTACCCATAATAATACACTCTTCATCTATCTGTAATTTGGGAGAAGATGGATAACAGGAAATCTGAAAAGAAGACAATGACTATGAAATAGATAAAATTTTATCTTAAATGTTCAAAGCAAGTTAAATAGGTGACAGTTACACAGGATAGTCAGAAATCTAATCACTAACTTAGGAATCAGAATATAGAATACCTATGTTTTGTTCAAAACTTGTAACTAGCTAATACGAGCCCTATTTAACTTATCTATAAAAAGAGAGATTTGGACTAAACGACTTCCAAAGTCCCTTCCAGTTCATCATCCTCTCACTCAACCCTACACCTATGTAAATATTAAGGTGTAAAGCACTCTCTTAGACATAGTCGTCGTCGTCGTCGTCGGCAGCCGTCCGTCTCGAGAGACGATGGTGTAGCTTCTTCAGAGTCTATCTGCACCGCCAAGAATGGCTGTGCAGTCCGACTCGGGAGTGACATGGTATCTGTCTCCTCCCGTGTTGAATCGACATCTTGCGATGACGCTGAAGCTACAGAGCCTGGGCAGGGTAATATGGAGGGTCTGCTGTTGCCCATGCAGCAGACCCCCCCTCTCTTCGCAGCTGAAGGGTCCAAGGGAAAGACGGAGTCGATACAGCTTGGGTTCAGGTGCGCCGCAGGAGTTGCCGGTGTTGACTACAACGTCAAACCGCCTTAGGGACTCCGGCTCCGGATTTTCTGTCGGGGTTTACTCCCTTAGCCTTTCCCCTGAAGAGGTATGTTAGACATAGTAAAACAATGATTTCTTTGCCTTTGTAGTTTTGTAGCCAAATCATCACCTGTTCTTGTATGTAGATTTTTACACACTTTACTATATTAATCATGCCCTGGCTGGTTTAGCTCAGTGGATTGAGCGTCTGCCTGCGAGCTAAGTGTCGCTGGTTCGATCTTCCAGTCAGGGTACATCAGAGAAGGAAAACTCTGACTCCAAAAAACCTCCGCTGCCTTGCGGCATACCTCTTCAGGGGAAAGGCTAAGGGAGTAAACCCCGACAGAAAATCCGGAGCCGGAGTCCCTAAGGCGGTTTGACGTTGTAGTCAACACCGGCAACTCCTGCGGCGCACCTGAACCCAAGCTGTATCGACTCCGTCTTTCCCTTGGACCCTTCAGCTGCGAAGAGAGGGGGGGTCTGCTGCATGGGCAACAGCAGACCCTCCATATTACCCTGCCCAGGCTCTGTAGCTTCAGCGTCATCGCAAGATGTCGATTCAACACGGGAGGAGACAGATACCGTGTCACTCCCGAGTCGGACTGCACAGCCATTCTCGGCGGTGCAGATAGACTCTTAAGCTACACCATCGTCTCTCGAGACGGACGGCTGCCAACGACAACGACAACGACAACGACTATATTAATCACTCACTAATCACATCTTACATTTTTCACCAGTGTTTCCCACATCATTTCCCTTATTTACTATTCAAATCCTATTATTTAAACTCAGCTCAAAAACCAACTCTAAATAGAAATTTAAAATTTCTTCCATTGGGCTCCAGAGGCCTTTGTTATGCTTCTGTTATGATAATATTTTACTTCCTTTGGCCTGATAATGAACATGTCTGATTCCCCACTGGAAAAATCTCTAAGAGCCTTATTTATCTCATTATCAAAATGAAGTTTAGCATTCATGTCTGTTGAATAAAGGCTATATCTGAATATTTCTAAGTGTGCTAGAATTGAGAATACCAATTATTTACTTCTAGTTAGAATAACCCTTAAATGTTTTTTCCCTCTTATAAGGTAAAATGAGAAAAAAATTATTAAGAGTTAAAGCAACAGGGAAGAGGTGAAAAAAAGGAAGAGGTACATGTATGTGGCAGAAAGTACTTGTATAAAAGTAATTCATATCAAAAAATGCAACTGAAGAAGAAACAGAACCATGGCTATCCATTTAATCTGGTGAAACTACCACTAGGACACATTCTAAATGTTTTCATGATGCTTTCCAAGCTTACGTAGTTTTGCACGGCCTCGGTGATAGGTGGTAAATTATCTTTTGAGTGTAAAACCAGGTTTGAAGATGTTTCAAAATAATTCAGAAACAATGGGTGTAACACTATTTTTGCTTGAAAATATTTCATAGAAAGGACCCAGTGAACCAGATTAATACGATTTCAAAGTCAATCAATGATTTAAGATAGCAATTTTCAATGAGCATGCTGCAAGAACTTTTAAAACAAGCAACACCTGACTCTTTAGTCAGGGGCTACTGATCTCTTTTCCTTTAGACTGTCAAATAAAAAAAATAACAGCAGCCAACAAATACCATCCAGTGTGAATCAAAATTATACTTGCTTTTGTCAGAATTTTAGTAGTTTATGTGTGCCATGAAATGAAAAAGGTTAAAAATTGCTGATTTATGGTATAGTATATTTCTGCAGTTCAGTTATCGTTAGATGTCCACAAAATGAACTCAAATGAGTATTTACTTTAGAGAAATTCTGTACCAAGAATACTACTGAAGTCAACAAAAAGCATCAATATTTTCTCTATTTGTTCAACTTGTTTACTATCATTTACTGAGAGTATAACCACACGCAAAAGAATCTGAAGTTTCTACTGAAGGTTTTAATATTTCTTCTTGGGATTATACTATAAACATTTTATCATTAGTTATTTATTTCCCCACAGATTCATTTTCTAAAGAAAAAAAAAAAAATCAGAGTATCAGACATTTCAATGTACATAAGGCTGTCCAAAAAAGCCCAGCCATTGTTAATATAATGAGAATGGTTTGCCCAATGTTGATGAAACCTGGCAGCCAAGGAAAGTGCACTGGAATGTACATGCATGAACAATGACAACTTCACTGTACTAGTCAGTGGGGGTGGTAGAAACCTGCTGAGTAAGCATCTGTACTGTGTGGCCGTTGCATTCAAAATGGCTGAGCGAGTAGAGCAATGGATCTGAATAAAATTTTGCATTAAGTTTGGACATTCCTCCACAGAAACTATTCATGATTCAGAAGGTCACCGCTATGGGAAACTGGTGATTGTCAGCTTCATCAGGACAACATGCCCACTCAAACATCATGTCTCATGCACTTTTTGTGTGAAACATCAAATCACGTAGGTGACTCAGCCCCAATACAACCCAGATTTGGTGCTCTGCAACTTCCGGCTTTTCCCAAAACTAAAATCACCTTTGAAAGAGAAGAGATTTGAGACTGTCGATGAGATGAGATTCAGGAAAATATATGATGGGGCTACTGATGGCAACTGGGAGAACTGTGTGAGGTCCCAGGGTGCCTACTTTGAAGGGGACTGAGGTATCGTTGTCTTATGTACAATGTTTCTTGTATATTTTTCAATAAATGTCTCTATTTTTCACATTATGTGGCTGGATACTTTCTGGACAGACCTTGGATACCTTTGAAACATGGATCACTACTGTCTTTGAAATCTGGTTCATAATAAAAGAAAAATGTAATTCACATTCCAGTTTCTTTTTAGAACAAATCCAAGTTATTTAATTTAAATATAACAATCATCATCAGGTAAATACTGTTAGGACAAATAAAATTCAATACTTTCAGTATCTTTTAATCAAATATATTTCATACCACTTACATAATTATGAATATTTATCTGACCTTCATTAAACCATATTCTGCCATGGGAAAAACTTGTCTTTCAACAAATCAAGTTTCTCATTTTCTTAAAAAAACTACTACTTTTTACATCTACCTAAAACAACCCACAAATTTATTTACCATAGAGAACTCAGAGAAAAATTTACTTTCAAAGTTAAAAGCTCATAAATACTGTATATTTCTTTACTTTCATAAGACTCGTCGACATGCTATATGGCCTTAGAAGGAAAATTAATTTCACTTGAATACACAAAATAACTTAAACAGCTAACAACCAAAGTCAAAGGTATAAAATAAACTGATTTCTATAAAGCATTTTAATGTAATAATTAATAGGGGTGGAAACAAACCAAGTTCCATTGACAGATGAATAAACAAAATATGATATAAAGTATTAAAAAGGAAAGAAATTCTGACACATGCAACAAGATGGCTAAACCTTTAAGACATTATCCTAAGTAGAATAAAACAGTCACAAACGGACAAATGCTGTATCATTTCACTTATAAAGTACCTGGAGAAGTCAAATTCATAGAGACAGAAAATAGAGTAGTGGTTGCCAAGGGGCTTGGGGGAGGAAAGAATGGGAAATTATCATTTAATGGTATGGAGTTTTGATTTGGGATAATGAAGTGTTCTGAATACAGATGGTGGTAATGATTATATAACAATCAATGTGAATGTACTTAATGCCAGAGAACTGTACCCCTAAAACTGGTTAAAAAGGTAAATTTTATTGGTAGTTACAAAATTGGCATGGGGATGTCAAGTATAACATAGAGAATATAGTCAATACTGAAATCCTAAGAGAGTTGTGGCAAAGCAATGAACCTGGTCAGGATGATGTGTTGAGATGTAGAATTGTCTAGTTCTCTGAATCACTCACAAATCTGGTAAGTATTTGTAGGTAATTATGTGTCAGGTACTGTATTTATGGATGAATAAAATCTCATAACCCTCAAAATTCCTTATTAGGGTCAAACATAAAGCAAAAATTAAAAACTGTATAAAAGTGAAAGTAATCACAATTTTAAATATCTTAAGTTTCTAAAATAATTTTATCCAACTTTGCAAAAGTTGATATTTTTCCTAAGTTACTTTCATTATGTTAATATAATATATAATACTTACTGGGCTGCTCCTTCTCTGAGAAGATTATCATTATTAAGCAGTAACCGAACATCTGTAAAAACAAATAGTTTTCTGTTACTATTTTTCTATGTTTGAAATTTCTATGCAATAAATGCGGTTATTTTGGTCATGTTTTAACACCCACCCTCCAGCCTCCCCACCCCCAGCCCAAGATGTAAGCAAGATCAAAATATCACTCTGATGACCAAAGTAAGCACGAAAACACATCACGGTATTAATTTAAAAATCTGTTAGGAAACAGAAGAGGAAATGAATTAGAAATACAAGTTGTTTTATACCCTTAATAGTCAATGCAGTCAGACTGTAATGTATCTCCAAAGAACTGAAGATAACAGATAACATAAAGATGGTGTAATAAGATTTGCACTTATCTCTGTGCCTCTAGTTTGACAACACTATCATGAGTTTCAAATGAACTTGCCCTATAGAAAAGTGATTAAACAAGAAACACTTGTGAACAGAGTGCAGAAGTAGGCAATTCTGTCCTCAGTTTATCTTCAAAGAAAGAGGAACGTATTTAGTTCGTTATGACAGATGCTTTATTTGATTCAGTAATCTCATTTTTGTTATCAATTCTTAATTGTCCTAATTATTATACAGACATTTGTCTATTAATCATTAAAACATGACTTTTAAATAATACTCTTCCTGGAAAATCTATGTAAATCATAAAGAAAAAAACCCCACAATTTCACCAAAAACAACCAAATTTCTACTCTTCTCTTGGTATATATTTTTTTCATTATTTCTCTTATGACCTTGGCTGTTTTACATTGTTGCTATGATAAAGTACATACAAGAATGTATCCTAATTTTTTCATTAAATCAAATAACACAAGTTACTTAAGTATCTCCCATAAAGAAATTGGTTTAATAATATATAAATGGACTATAGTTCTTATAAACAATGTGAAATTGGGTAGCCATTAAAATTAATGTAGATATGTATTTAACAACAATAAAAAACATCCAAACTACAATAAACAGGACAAGGGAAACTCAGCACATACATTACTATCATATTTATGTAATGTCATGTGTATACCTAATTGAGAGATATCGAAAGAATTCCATTCAAACAGTGGAGAACTAGAGGGCAGAACTTTGTGTGATTTTTAGGTTTTGTTCTTTTTTTGGTACTTTATGACGGAATGATTTTTACAAAAATAACAAAGCTATTCCAAAAGAAAAAATAGTTCCTATTCACATACCTCTTTTTAGTAGTAGGACTCGATTTAAAAAACAATCTTTTCTGCTAACCACTAAATAATATTAATTTGATTTTTAAATTAACTGATTTTAAACAACAGTAGCTTCTGCCTAAAAAACACAATCATTAACAATTATAGTTATTCCTATCTCACAAAGCAAACTGGGAAGTTCTATTTGATTAATATCACTCTTTCATCTTCAATATTTAAAACAATCATTAAATGTGATATTGCACGATAGTGTATCTTTTACAGTTTTAAATGAAAAAATAATTTAAAAGCAGAATCTATTTGATCAAGTAGCTTTATTCTGAAAAATAAAACCGTGCTTTTATCATAAGCAGAGAACAGTGGAAGAAATATAGAATTTGAATAAAATACTACTCTTAATGAAGGGACTTGAGGCTGTGGTTCTAAGCCAGGCTACACATCAGATCATAGAGTAGTGGCAGGTGGCTTAAAAAAAAAAAAAGGTGCACGTATTTCAGAATCCCAGCCCAGATCTACCAAAATCTGTTTCAATGACTCTAATGTAGCTGGTATAGGAAATAATATTTGGGAACCACTGAACTGACAAGATTTTATGACTGCAATTCTAAAATTTGTGGCTCCTCTTGAAATCATTCTGATGTCAATGTTATCAACAAAAATTGAATGAAATGAAAATAATTAAAGTGACACATTCCCCCTCAAATATTTAATTACTTTTATACTCTAAAATAACCCCTTAGCTGAACCCATTTTTAGTCTATAGTTCACTCTCCATCCCAGGCCTACTGAATGGTTCATCCAAAGTGCCCAAATTTACTGTATCTCAACACAGAATGTATCAATTCAATATCAATTCCCAATAAGACTTAGAAAAGTAATTTCTAAGACTCATACATTCTTTTAGGCTCCAATTAACAAATTTGTAGGGCATTTAATTCAGGGTAAAAATAGTAAGTGAAAAAGTTACTTAGAATTATAATTTATTCTTTCTCTATGAATTGTATACAAGTCTGAGGACCATTGATTTTAGTGCAGTTTAATCCTTAATCAATTTAAGTTGCTGTACATGTTAACTTTTGAACCTCAGGAGAGGAGACTGTAACTTCTTTATCTTCTTTAATGTCCCAACAATCAAATTTATTAATGTATACTTAGGTTATTGAAGCTGAATATTAAGAGAAATTAAAACCTACAGAAAGAAGAAATACTTCTGAATTCTCCCCAACTTCTAAATTCACTACTACAGATTTTAAAACTATCCTAAAAGGCAGAATCATGTTAATTTCCAGATTTTTTTTACAAGGTAGACTTGCCAATCTTAGCTTCTAAGTGTAGCTCAGTGGTTAAATTTTTAAATGCATAAAAATATCATATGTCACTGCATAAACTAAATCATGTATTATTATAGTTTGTGAATGATTTAAGAGGTTTTCACGGGTATTTTTAACTTTGAACAACTTTTGCCTTTAAATCCTGATCTTTTCTGAGGTGAGATTTCATTTTATCTTACACCAGTGATGTGCAATTTTTTCCATCTCATGACACATGTAAACTAATTACTAAAATTCGGTGGAACACCAAAATATATATTATATTTTTTGCTGATCAGACAATAAAATAAAAGTATAACTTTGATTCATTCACACCAGTTGTCTACTGTTGTATTGGCTGTTGTCATTTTTTATTTGACAATCTGAGGGAAAAGAGTCAGTGTCTCTGACTAAATAGTCAGGTACTGCATGTTTTAAAAATCCTTTTAGCACACTGGTTGAAAATTACTGTCTTAAACTATGAATAAAAATGACTGATTAAACTTCTTAATAAACATGTTTAAATAGTGTACTCTGGGTAGAAGGTTTTAAAAAGAAAATTAAAAAGCCCTGTATAAATTAATTTTATTCTAAGACATGGTAAAGGTCAAATATATCTATGAATTAGAAATAGCACACTTAAAGTGTTTGTGTAGCATATTCTTAAAACCAGGAGTTGCTGTATATTTATACAAGAGTGTATATTTTTGATCTACAGGTGAATAATTATAAAAATGTCAGTGCAGTTTATAGAAAAGCATACTGTAAACTAATATATGAGATATAATTTAAATAACAAATGTTTTTACATGTGCTGTTATCTAAGTATGGTGAAATGATGTTCCCCCACCCCCTCTTTTTGGCTGTTCATATTAATCTAGTATGTTTTTATTTACAATAAATACAAAAATGAATTTCCCAATTCCAAAAGGTAGTTATAATTAAAAACTTGTCTTTTAAAATAATTTTTAGAGGATTAATTTATTCAAACATAATTATCATATATATCAAATATATTATATTCTAGCCATTACAAAATCCAAATTGACAAAAATTTTCACAGTATTTTCTCCTACGTACTCCCCCTTAGTTTAGTTATTTTGGTTATATCATTTATTCTTTTAAAAAAGAGTGCTTGATATATCAAGTCTTACTGTTATGAATTAAACACTCACCATTAAACACCTCATTAAATTCTCCAGGAGGGGCATGAATGATGAATTTTGCTGCGATACGTACCTAAAATAGAAATGAAGATATAATTTCCCATAGTATAGGCCTCTACCAAAATAGCAACAGAAAATGCAAAATTATACTATTTTAAAGTTTTGTGGGAAATGGCTTAAGAAAAATTTAAAGACAGTGACACTTTAGTTAAACACCTAAAGGTTGTTACTGTTTTAATCATTTATTATTAAAATCATAATGTACAGGCTAAATGTAGATAAAATATATGTCTCTAATCAACAACCTGGAAGAATTAGATAAAAGAACAAACAAAATCCGCAATTAGTAGTAAGAAGAAGTATCAAAAATTAGAGCAGAAATAAATGATACAGAGACAATAGAGAAGATCAAGAAAACGAAGAGCAGGTTCTTTGGAAAGATAAACAAAACTGACAAGACCTTTTAGCTAGACATACCAAGAAAAAAGAAGACGCATAAATAAAATCAGAAATGAAAGAGGAACTGTTACAAACGATACAGAAATACAAAGGCTCATAAGAGACTGCTATGAACAATTATAAACCAAAAAATTGGACAGCCTAAAAGAAACTGGTAATTCCTAAAAACACACAACTTGCCAAGACTGAATCATTATGAAATAGAAAATCTGAACAGGCTAATAACAAGTAAGGAGATTAAATCAGTAACCAAGAACCTTCCAACAGACAAAAAGTTCAGGATCAGATAGCTTCACTGGCGAATTCTACCAAATGTTCAAAGAATAATTAATACCAGTTCTTCTTAAACTCTTTCAAAAAAACAGAAGTGGAAACTCTTTCAAACTTTTAAACGGCCAGTGTTACCCTGATACCAGAACTAGACAAGACCACCACATGAAAAGAAAATCACAGGCCAATCTCCCTGATGTACAGATACAAAAATCCTCAGCAAAATATTAGCAAACAATTCAATAACACATTAAAAGAATCATATAATATTATCAAGTGGAATTTATTCCAGGGATGTAAACAAGGATGGTTCAACATCTGTAAATCAGTCAGTGATAGAGCACATTAACAAAATGAAGGGTAATCATCACACTATCATCTCAAAAAATGAAGGAAAAGTATCTGACAAAATTCTACATAAATTTAAGATAAAAACTCTCAACAAAGCAGATACAGAGAGAACATACTTCAACATAATAAAAGTCATATAACAAGCCCATACCTAACAACATACTCAAAGGAAGAAGCTGAAAGCTTTTCCTCTGAGAACAGGAAAAAGACAAGGATACCCACTCTTACCACTTTTGTTGACATAGCATTTAATTTCTAGCCATAACAATCAGAGAAGAAATAAAAGGCATCTAAATTAGAAACAAATAAGTGAAACTGTTACTATCTGCAGATGACATATTCAAAAAGCCCTAAAAATTCTTGTGGCACACTCGTTGAAAACTACTGCTATCCACTAACAATGGACTATTCGAAAGAGAATATTAAGAAACAACCCAGTTTATAAACAACAAAAAGAATAAAAATAACCAGGAATAGATTTAACCAAGAAGGTAAAAGACCTGTATATTGAGAACTACAAGACATTAATGAAAGAAGTTGAAAAATATAGCAAATAAATGGAAAGATATTCCATGCTCATGTACAGGAAGAATCAATATTGTTAAAATGTCCATACTACCTAAAACAATCTATACATTCAATGTAAATCCCTTATCAAAATTCCAATGACATTTTTCACAGAAAAAAAAAATCCTAAAATTTGTATGGAACCACAAAAGACCCTGAAAAGCCAAAACTATCTTGAGAAGGAAGAACAAAGCTGGAGGCATGACACTCCTGATTTTAAACTATATTACAAAGCTATGATAATGAAGCAGTATATTAGCATAATAACAGACATATATCAATCAACAGAACAGAACAGAGATCCCAGAAATAAATCCACAGGCATATGATCAATTGATTTAAGACAAAGGAGGTAAGAAAATACAATGGGGAAAGGACAGTCTTTTCAATAAATGGTGTTGGGAAAACTGGACAGTCACATGTAAAAGAATGAAACGACCACTATCTTACACCCTATACAAAAATGAACTCAAAGCGGATTAGAGACTTGAAACCATAAAACTCCTAGAGGAAACGATAGACAGTAAGCTCCTTGACATAAGTCTTGGTGATGACTTTATACCTTAGACACCAAAAACAAACAAACAAACAAACCTAAAAAACAAAAACAAAAAAAGCAAAGAAAGCAAAAACTACATCTAATTAACATGTAAAGGAAATCATCAACGAAATGAAAAGACAACCTACTGGAGTAAATACTTGCAAATCATATATCTGATAAGGGGCTAATATCTAAAATATATAAAAAAAACTCATAAAACAATAGCCAAAAAAACAAAAACAAAAAACCCAACTATGTGATTAAAAAGTGGACAGAATATCTAAATAGACATTTTCCCCAAAAATGACATAATAAAGATGGCTAACATGAAAAGATGTTCTCTACATCACTGACCATCAGGGAACTGCAAATCAAAACCACAATGATATAACCTCACATTCATTACAATGGTTATTATTAAAAAGACAAGAAATAACTGTTGGCAAGGATAGGGAGAAAAGGAAACCCTTGTAGACTTTTGGTAGTAATATAAACTGGTCAGCCACAATGGAAAACAATGTAGGTTCATAAAAAAATTAAAAATAGAACTACCATATACGATTCAGCAATTTCACTTCTGGTTATTTATCCAAATAAAATGAGAACACTAACTCAATAAGATATCTGCACCCCCATATTCACGCAAACATTAATTATAATAGCCAAGGCATGAAAACAACCTAAAGTGTCCAACAATAAATGAATGAATGAAATTATTTTTCTTCAGCCATCAAATAGGTGAAATCTTCCCATTTGTGACAACATGGAGGGGCTCAAGGGCATTGTGCTAAATGAAATAAATCAGACAGAGAAATACAAATCCTTCTGTTCCCTTTTATATGTGGGGTCTAAACCAACCAACCAACCAACCAAGCAAAAACTCAGGTTTCTAAGTTCATGTACATATGTAGAGCATATTGCTGATTGGAGTTAAGAGAAGAGGTAGGAGAAAAATTTTTTTAAAAAGAAAAAATATTTACATATGTAATGTCATGGATTTATGATTTCAAAGCTACCTACATATAAATAATTTTTTATAAACAAATTTTTCTTTTAAACTAAAATGGGAAAAATATTTATCAAGGAAATCTGTATGTGCGAAGAATAAAGAGTTAAGTACAATGATATTTATGTATTTATAAAGTCACAAATTAGTCAAAAATAGAGAAAGGAGGAACTCTCAGTGAAGATGCAGGCGTAGACAAACATGCTGCATCTCCCTCCACAACTAGGAAGGAATACAACTACCTCAAAACTAGAGACAACCAGAAGTTCCAGAAAATTGAGCTGCACGGACCAAACAAAGATATAAAGAAGAAATACTCATCCAGACAGGTAGGAGGGGTGGAGAGGATATGGTGTGGTGGTGGCAGATGTTGCAGTGGCAGGCCGGCAGAAAACGCAGTCACACATTTAAAAAAATCGTGAGGGTAACCTGGGGAGTGTTCCCAGTCCACGCAGCTGACAGTCCCAATGCCAGGGAAAATAGCCTCATTGCTTCTGATTGTACAGGCCGGTGGGGGTTGGGGTGGAGGAGACTGCCAGTCTCTCAGCAGAGTCCGCTTGTTTGAAGGGCTCCCATGACACTAGAACACCTGCAGATCCATCCACTCTGGGAACAATGTCCAGGGCAACAACTAGAGAGGCGCCAGTCCCATAGGGTGGTGGGAGAGGTGCCTGGAAGAGCAGTGAGTGCTGAGCGGGCGGCATTGTTCCCTCTCAGACCCCTTCACCCCACACAGCACCACAGCATGGTGAAATGGGTTGCCTTGTACTGAACCTAAGGCTCCGCCCCTTAGAACGTAGCAGGAGCGGCAGCTTACCTAAGATACAGAAGCAAACAAACACAGGAGCCTGTCAAGATGAGGAAACAGAGAAGTATGGCCAAAAAGAGGGAATGGATCAAGGTTCCAGTGGGAGAACTGAGCGACGAGGAGATAGCCAACCTAACAGACACAGAGTTCAAAACACTGGTGATAAAGATGCTCAGGCTCGACAGATACGTTAGAGTACAGCAAACGCATAAGGGAAGAAGTGAAGGCTATGCTAAGTGAAACGAAAAATCCACACAAAACCAATGGTGAAGGGAAGGAAACTGGGGTTCAAGTAAATGATTTGGAACATAAGGAAGAAAGAAACAGTCAACCAGTACAGAATGAGGACACAAGAATTGAAAAAAATGAGGAGAGAATTAGGAACCTCTAGGAAAACTTTAAACGTGCCAACATTCGAATCAGGGGTGCCAGAAGAAGAGGAAGAGCAAGAAACTGAAAGCTTATGTGAAAAAATAATGAAGAAAAACTTCCCAAATTTAGCGAAGGAAATAGACATACAAGTCCAGGAAGCACAGAGCACCCCAAACAAGCTAGACCCAAAGAGGACCACACCAAGACACATCATAATTAAAATGCCAAAGGTTTAAAATAAAGAGAATCTTAAAAGCAGCAAGAGAAAAGCAGAGAGTTACCTACAAAGGGGTGCCTATTAGATTATCAGCTGAGACTTCTGGCCAAGATGGAGGTGTAGACAGACACGCTGTGTTTCCCTCCACAACTAATAAGGAATACAACTCCTCAAAACTAGAAACAACCATAAGTTCCAGAAAACCAAACTACATGTAAGTCCAGCAAACAAAGATATAAAGAAGAAATACTCATCCAGACAAGTAGGAGGGGTGGAGCCGGGGCGAAGAAGATGAGGTGTGGTGGTGGCAGCGGCAGCAGCAACAGGCTTGCAGAAAGCACAGTCACACCTTTTAAAAAGTTGGCAGGCACACCTGGGGAGTGCTCTCAGCTCCTCACGGGGCCTCCCATCTCCTGGTCCCAGCAGCGGGGAAAATCAAGCCTCATTGCTTCAGACTGTGCAGACCAGAGGGGGTTGGCGTGGAGGCTGAAACTGTCGGTCTCTCAGCACAGTCCCCTTGTTTAAAGGGCCCCCACAGTCCTAAAACCTCCACAGACCCACCCACTCTGGGAACGACGGCCAGGGCAGCAGCTAGGAGGGCGCCAGTCTGGTGCAGAAGTGGGAGAGGTGCCTAGAAAAGGGGTGACTGCTGGGCAGACAGCATTGTTCCCTCTCAGACCCCTCCTCCACATACAGCGCTACAACATGGTGAAAAAGGTCGCCCTACACTGACAAATCACTAATGCTTCCCCCCCTTACAACATAACAGGAGCGACAGCTCTACCTGGGATGCAGAGGCAAACAAACACTGGATCCTGTCAGAATGAGAAGACAGAGAAGTATGGCCCAAAAGGAGAAACAGATCAAGGTTCCAGTGGGAGAACTGAGCTACGAGGAGATAGCCAACCTAACAGATGCAGAGTTCAAAACACTGGTGATAAAGATGGTCACAGGCTTGACAGATACGCTAGAGTACGGCAAATGCATAAGGGAAGAAGTGAAGGCTATGCTAAGTGAAATGAAGGAAAATCCACACAAACACCAATGGTGAAGGGAAGGAACATAAGGAAGAAAAAAAAACAGTCAACCAGTGCTGAATGAGGAAGCTAGAATTGAAAAAAATGAGAGAAATTCCCCAAATTTTGCGAAGGAAATTGACATACAGGTCTGGGAAGCACAGAGGGTCCCGGCGAGCTGGACCCAGAGGGGACCACACCAGGACGCATCATGATTGAGATGCCAAAGGTGAAAGATAAAGACAGTTCTGGGTGCAGCCAGAGAGAGGCAGAGTTGCCTATAGGGGGGTGCCTATAGAACTATCAGCTGATTTCTCAGAGGACACTTTGCAGGCAGGAAGGAACTGGCAAGCAGTATTCAATGTGAGAAAAGGCAACCTGCAACCAGGACTACTCTATCCTGCAAAGCTATCATTTAGAATGGAAGGGCAGATGAAGTGCTTCCCAGACAAGGTAAAGCGAAAGGAGTTCATCATCACCAAGCCATTATTATATGAAATGTCAACGGGACTTGCTTAAGAAAAAGAAGATCAAAATTATGAACACTTAAATGACAACGAACTCACAACTATCAACAATGGAATCTAAAAAATAAGAACAAAATCCAAATAAGCAAACTAGAATAGGTACAGAATAATAGGTTTGGGGATAATCTGGAGGGTTATCAGCTGGCAGAGGGAAGGGGAAGAAATGGGGAAATGGTGCGGTGATTAAGAAGCATAATTGGTTGGTACAAAATAGACAGGGGTAAGTTAAGAATAATATAGGAAAGGGTGAAGCCAAAGAACTTATATACATGACCCATGGACATGAACGAAGGGGTATGGGACTGCTGGAGGGAAGGGGGGTACTGGGAAGATAGGAGCAAAGGGAAAAGAAATTGGGACTACTGTAACAACATAATCAATAAAATATCGTTCGGCAGCCGTCCGTCTCGAGAGACGATGGTGTAGCTTCTTAAGAGTCTATCTGCACCGCCGAGAATGGTTGTGCAGTCCGACTCGGGAGTGACACGGTATCTGTCTCCAATAAAATATACTTTTAAAAAAAATAGAGAAAGGAAGGGGGAAGAATGGTAGGTCTGACTAGATACTAGGAAATTTTAGTTCAATGGTAAGTGACAGAGAAAATATCAACAAGTGTACTGACAGGCATATTTTAAGAGAATAAAGACTATGTTTGATAAAGAGACCAATCTCTAATGAAAATATATCAGAGATATTAAACAGCATTCCCGTAATACAGTTTAGTGAAGAAGTCTTCAGCGTTTATAAGTTTTCCAACCACTACACATTTACATTGGACTCAGATGAGGCAGTGTTTCTGAAGGAGCAGCAGCAGCAGCAGCAGCAGCAAGCAGCACCAGTGATTGTGTTTGAAATGTACATTCATGAGTCTCACCCTGACCAACTCAATTACTCAGGAAGTGAGGCCCAGGAAATACTATTTAAACAAGCTTTCCAGGTGACCTTTTAATACACATTCAAGGATTCACTGAATTAGGGACCATACTTGCAAAAATGAAATTTTGGGTTATTTTCTTATTTCCCACTTTAATAGCATTGTGACTTAAGTTGTTGTGGAAACTAAAAATAATGGAAAGAACAGAAAATATTTATGCTTATACACATGAGGTCTGTCTGGAAAAAGTCCAGCCATTGTTCATATAATGGGAATGGTTTGCCAGATGTCACTGTAACCTGGCAGCCCAAGAGAGTGGACTATAATTCGCATGCATGAACAATGATGACTTCACTCTACTAGTCAGTGGGGGCAAGTATAAGCCACTGACTGAGCGTGTGTACTGTGTGGCTGTCACATTCAAAATGACTGAACAAGTAGAGGAACAAATCTGCATCAAATTTTGCATTAAGCTTGAACATTCCTCTATGGAAACTATTCCGACGATTCAGAAGGCTGCAGCTATGGGCAACTGGTGATGGGCAGCTTCATCAGGACACTGTGCCCACTCATGCAGTTTTTTGTGACACATCAAATCACCAGGTGACTCAGCCCTCCTACAGCCCAGATTTGGTGCCCTGTGACTTCTGGCTTTAACCAAAACTAAAATCACCTTTGAAAGGAAAGAGATTTCAAACCATAGAGATTCAGGAAAATACAACAGGGCAGCTGACAGCTATTTTCTGGACAGACCTCATATATGTTGTGTGTGTGTACATGCATCTAAGTTTTCAGAAGACACAGATGAAAAAGTACATATGCCTAGAATGAATATGTTCCCAGTTAAGAGGCCACGTATGTGACAAGGCCTTAAAAGGGTTAGAAAATGTCAATTAAAAAAAATGAAAAGCCTTTATAGTCTGGAATACTGAAGAGTTTGAAGCAAATCTGTGTTGTTGGATAGCACTGAGCAGTAACAATGATGAAGATAATAACAAAATTAGGATGCTCTAATTAGTGCTTACCAAGCCCTTTACACAGATTATGTCATTTATTCTTCACAACAACCCTATGAGGTAGTTACTATTATATCTGCACATTTTTAGATGAAGTGTCTGAAGCAGAACTTATATAACTGTCAGTCTGATTCCTGAATCTACACTTTTATTTACAATTATGCTGCTTTTCAGATATAAAAGTTTTGGTAGAATGAGTAAAATTCAGCCAGCCAAAACTGAACAAGGTAGAATGTAGCAATGTAGCCCCCAAACAACTGCCACAATATAAACTTTTTTTGTTAAAATATTACTAAGTGAAACAATTTTTTAAAAAGTATATTTTATTGATTATGCTATTGCAGTTGTCCCAATTTTTTCTCCTTTCCCTTATATTACCCTTCCCCTTAGTTCATGGGTCATGCATATAAATTCTTCAGTTTCTCCATTTCCTTTACTACTTACTCTTAACATTCCCCTTTCTTTTTTTGTGCCTACCAGTTATGTTTCCCATTCTCCTCCTTCTCCCTCCCAGCTGATAACCCTCCATATGATCTCCATATCTATGGTTCTGTTCCTGTTCTAATTGTTTGCTTAGTTTGTTTTTGTTTTTTAGATTCATTTGTTGATAGTTGTGAGTTTGTTGTCATTTTACTGTGCAAAGTTTTGATCTTCTTTTTCTTAAATAAGTCCCTTTAACATTTCAGATAATAAAGGCTTGGTGATAATGAGCTCCTTTAGCTTTACCCTGTTTGGGAAGCACTTTATCTGTCTTTTCATTCTAAGTGATAGCTTTGCTGGAAACAGTAATCTTGGTAGGTGGTCCTTGCTTTTCATCATTTCTTGCCAGCCCCTTCTTGCCTGCAAAGTTTCTTTTGAGAAATCAGCTAATAGTCTTACGGGAACTCCTTTGTAGGTAACTCTCTTCTTTTCTCTTGCTGCTTTTAAGGTTCTCTCTTTATCCTTAACCTTTAGCATTTTAATTATGATGTGTCCTGGCGTGGTCCTCTTTGGGTCCACCTTGTTTGGGACTCTGTGCTTCCTGGACTTGTATGTCTATTTCCTTTGCCAAATTAAGAGTTTTCTTTCATTATTTTTTTCAAATAAGTTTTCAATTTCTTGCTCTTCCTCTTCCTCCCCTGGCACCCGATTCGGATGTTGGTACGTTTGAAGTTGTCCCAGAGGTTCCGAAGCCTCTACCTGTTTTATTCAATTCTTGTTTCTTCACTCTGTACTCGTTGACTGTTTATTTCTTCCTTATGTTACAATACATTGATTTGAACCTTGGTTTCTTTCCCTTCACTATTAGTTCCATGTGAATTTTTCGTGTAGCTTTTATTTCTTCCCTTATGCATTTGCCGTACTCAATCATTTCTCTGAGCATCATTGTCACCAGTGTTTTGAACTCTGCATCTGTTAGGTTGTCTATGTCCTTCTTGCTTAGTTATCCCTCTGGAACCTCGATCTGCTCCTCCTTTGGGCCATACTTCTCTGTCTCAACCTGAGAGCTTTCCTGTTTTTGCCTCTGTGTATTAGCTAGAGCTGTCACACCTGTTACATTGTTAGGGGTGGAGTCTTAGGTATTCGTCAGTGTGGGGCAACCCCTTTCACTACTTTTGTGTTGCTGTATGTTGGGGAGAAGGAAAACTCTGACTCCAAAAAACCTCCGCTGCCTTGCGGCATACCTCTTCAGGGGAAAGGCTAAGGGAGTAAACCCCGACAGAAAATCCGGAGCCGGAGTCCCTAAGGCGGTTCGACGTTGTAGTCAACACCGGCAACTCCTGCGGCGCACCTGAAGCCAAGCTGTATTGACTCCGTCTTTCCCTTGGACCGTTCAGCTGCCAAGAGAGGGAGGGTCTGCTGCATGGGCAACAGCAGACCCTCCATATCACCCTGCCCAGGCTCTGTAGCTTCAGCTTCACTGGAGAGGACACTCCAGCGTCATCGCAAGATGTCGATTCAACACGGGAGGAGACGGATACCGTGTCACTCCCAAGTCGGACTGCACAGCCATTCTCGGCGGTGCAGATAGACTCTTAAGAAGCTACACCATCGTCTCTCGAAACGGACGGCTGCCGACGACGACGATGTTGGGGAGGGGTCAGAAGGGAACAATACTGCTTGCCCCCTTTCTAGTCACTTCATTCACTTCCCGTACGTGACTGCACCCCTCTAGATGTTGCCTTGGTGATGATTCCCAGAGTAGGTCGGTTTGCGTACGTTCTAGGACCCTGGGGGCCTTCTAAATGAACTTAGACCGGCAGTTTCTTCTGCTGCCCCAACCCCAATCAGAAACTATGAGGCTTTATTTTCCCAGTGCCAGAACTGTGAGCTACACAGTCTAGCCTGGGGCTGGCACAGCAAAGGCTTCCTGAAAAAAAGTTCAATCATCTGCTACAGACTCAACATTCCCCAGCATCCATTCTTCCTAGCTGACATTTTAATTTCAAAAATTATTTCCTCTATCTCACTTCTAAACCCAAGAAAGAAAAAAAGATTATATGAGAGGTCCCAAGAGAATGAATTTCTGAAAACAACAAAACACATTTTCTAATACACATGGAATTATATTGTTTACTGTTGGGAATATTACAGTATTCAGCCCCCCACCCCCCGAAGAGCCCAGTGAATTATCGGATACATTCCTAGGTCCACTGCTGAATCTTCTTCATTAACCACCATCTTCCTCCATATGATACTTGAAATCAAGTCTTTCTAAATTGAAATCTGATTCAAGAAAGAGCTGTTAGGCAGCAGCTAGGAGTGAGTGGCCAGAGGGGAAGAAAAGGCAGGGCTCTTGCTGTTATATCTAACAAAGAACTTAATACAGGAGGCTAGAAGTAAAAGGAAAACATGTCTCACCAATTAACTCAGGAGTCCTGAGCTTGGCGGTAGGACTGCCAGGTGTCCCAAGCACGACAAGCAAAACAACACAGGATGAGGGGAGAATCCCTGAGACTGTGCTGAGAAAAGAGGCTTCTGTAACAATCTTACTAAGACTGCTGGGTGTGGAATTGCATAGGAGAAAGAGGGGGCCTATGCTGGGAAAGAGGGCCTCTGTAACAATTTCACTAAGACAAAGAGCCTTTGCTAACTAAGAAAGAAAGTCTTTGCAGCTGTACATTATTCCCAAGGGGAAAATGAGGAGGACCATAAAAGCAGCCTGAGGTATATAACCGCTGAACCCCAATATTTGGCATGCTTAGATTAGCTAAGTACTGTAGCCTTGGCTCAAGTGTATAGAACAAACTTACTAACAACTTTAAGGACGCCTATCTCATTTCCACTATACATGTTTGTCTCTCACTGAATTCGTGTCTTGTTGGCAAGACAAGAACTGTGACAGAGGAGAGAGCCTCTTAACTCGAGGCTCTCTTTCCCCATCTGTAACAAAGTTATTACTTTTATTGAATTTCTGAACTGCGATTCTAGATTAGGGGTGGGGGGGGTGCCTTGGTTTTGTTGGGAAGATGTGGCTAGATGGGAGATTAGCTCTTACCTATGTTGGTCACCTGCAGCTGACAGGTGTACCTCATAACAATTGCACCAAGAAGTATAGTTTTGAAAAGTTAACCTATAATGGAGAGCTTAATGTATTAACCTGGGCTAAAAGCTAAAAGAGCTATACTTCTTTTCTTTCTCTTGGATCCAAACATTATTTTGTGTAACATATAGAGAAGAGAAACATAACATAAAAAGTATGTTCCATTATGTTGTGCTTGTAAAAGAGCAGATACCACAAGTTATATAAAGTCAGAGATATACTAAACACATGTCACAATTTTAATAAGTTCCAAAAATGCTACTGAAAAAATGTCTAATGAATTTAGCAGTGATCATTCAAGTAGTAATTGCAAGAACGTAACTCGCTTAAGGAACTTTTGAATATTCAATAACAGCAGTAAACAGCAAGAAGAGATAACTATCTAGTTATTACAGAGGTACTGGCTAACACTAAGGAAATATCAATATTAAGCGATGTTACATTAAATTAATATTCCATTTCTTCTCATGAACAATTTGTTTAGACTTCCTTTGGTTATCTCTAGAAGTAATGAATAATTCATTTTTGTATGCAAAATATTCTAGTACAGTTATTTAGGCACTGTTACAGTTCACCATGAGCCATTGTCTCTTTAAAATCAAGTTAAGCAATTTTGGGTTAAACAGAGGATTCTAATTATCTGAATTCTAATTAAGATATGATCACCTCTACCTTTTGTTTGTTTACTACTATTTGAACCAACTCATGATTTTCAAGACCCAAAACCAAACTGTTCTAGTTTAGACTTTATAAAAACAAAGTGAATGGGTGATTTTTTTGATGCTTCTTCTATAGCTAAACATATTTAACTTCACTTTAAGTTATCATTAAAGAACTACACAATTTGTGTTTCAGGAGGGTTTGTTATCTGTTTAACACAAATTTTCACTTGACAAAAACAAAATTGTTTACTTCCAAAGTTCTCTTATGGCCCAGCAATTTTATAACTAGGTATTACATAAGAGATATGAATGCATATCCACAAAAAGATTGCACAAGATTTCATACCAGCCTTATTCATGTTAGCCCCAGATGTACATCAAGGAAAAAATGGCTCAGTAAACTGAGGTACTGATACAAGCAATGCCATGAATGAATCTCAGAAACATGCTGAGGTCCTGGTTGGGTAGCTCAATTGGTTAGAGCATCATGCCGATAAACCAAGGCTGCAGATCAATACCTGGGGTCAGGGCACAGACAATAATCAACCAATGAAAGCATAAATAAGTAGAACAACAAATCAAAGGTTCTCTCTCTCTCTCTAAAAAATCAATAAAAAACAAAATACAAAAAACATACTAAATGGAAAGGAGCCAGACACAAAAAATATATACTGTATGACTCCATTTATATGACATCACAAACCAGGGAAAACTAATCTATGGTGATAAAGAATATGGTTGGGAAAAGGGTGTGGGGATTGATCAGAAAAAGGCAGGAGGGAACTTTTTAAGGTGATAGAAAATGTTCTTTTATTTTATTTTGAGTAAATGATGGTTGCATAGATTTATATAATTGTGAAAATCCATTGAACTAAACATTTAAGACTTGTATACTTATAGTAGGTAAATTATGTCTTAACTTAAAAAATGCTAAGCAATTCTCTCATATATATGATAGCATATATTATTTGTTATTCTTTATAAATGTTTATTAATTTAAAAACTTGGTAACCATGATAATTAAGGAATCAAATATTAGCTTTATTTTCTAATTAATTTACCACAAACCTTTTAACATTAATTTTTATTGCTGAAAATTCGCAAAATGCATTTATCCAACCTTTTGTTTTTCTAATGAAAAATACAGTAAAAAAATTAAAGGTAAAAGCTTAAAGAAACAAAAATTAAGGGGTCAGACTTTCATTCTGAATCATAGAAAGCAGTATGTTGCCATAAATCTGTATTTGTAAAGCATTTGCTTCAGTCTCCTTAAAAAACATTGGGACATTTTGTTGCTTAAGTTGCGGACTCTGGTCAGATAATGTTTTTACTCTAATCACCATTACCTTTATCAGTGTACAATTTATAAGAAAGAAATTTCAGTGCTCACACTGAATAAACTGAAGTTGACCATTCCATAAGTCACCTTCCTAAGATATCTCACAGCAATAAAATTTCTACAATTCGAACTCTTAGTTTTCATCAACTAGTTTCTGTTTACAGGGAAGATTTAGCTGATCACTGAAGTACGATGTTCTATGGAAGACTGTAGACCAAGTAAGCAATATACTGTATAAGTAAAAAATCCCTACACTTCAGCTCTAAATCACTGAACTTAATGATACAAAATTTGAGGTGAAAATGCTATTTTATTAGTTTTCCTTATTAAAATAACTGCTGAAAGAGTAACAATACAAAATTCTTGTAAATATGTTATAGTCGTATGTGGGAGACAGGCAGGCATGGTTTGAAAGACTTTGACGACCGACCTCAAATGGAGAGTGTCTGAGTAGTTTCTTCATCCACTCCGAGGGACCCAGAGTCTCTTAGGCAAATGTTAAAATTTGTTTTCAGAAAATTATATTAAAATCTCCTATCAAATTAACTTTTTAAAAATTGGCTAAATTTCCATCCCCTCTGCTTCCAAAATTCTCAATGTCTGGGACTAGGAAGAAAAAGAAATCAGAAGGAAAAGAAAAAGAAATCAGAGAGGAAGAGATTTTTGCCCATATACTGCCATATTTGAGTGCTTAGAATCAATCATGCCTAGTAAATAGAAGGTGCTTAAGTATCATTGAGTAAATAAATATTCAATCTCTCTGCAAGGCAGAATCCCTGTTGTCTCTGACCTACAATCCTCACTTAGTAGATAGTTATTATGAGTTGAATAAATCTATGAGAATAAACTCTCATTTGTTTAGAATAATCAGAGATGTAGTATTTCAGTGAAATGAGTATTCTAAGAGTTATTGCTAATGCAATTTTATATGTAGGCTGTTGATTTTCAAATAACATATTCAAAATCACAAAAAACTTATGCTAATATAAAGCATGACCTCTGGAGCCAGACAGATTGGGCTGGATTTTCATCTCCACTATTCATTAGCTATTTGAACTTGGGTTAATAATAATAGTAGTAATAAGTATACTTGCATTAGTAGAGTTCCAATATTCTTATAAAACAGCTCTGAAACATTTTCGCATTACATGTCTTTTTTGTGTGTGTGCCCTACAGTGAGTGGTACAAGGTGGCTTATGCCCACCCATTTGGTTGTTGTAGTGCATTCACTTCCCACACACCAACCTATCTCCTCACTTGGAAATCATCCCTTCCCACTCTACTTCACTCTGTCCATCTCAAAAACTAGTGATAACAGTACACAGGAGAAAAAGCTAAATTCCTAGCTGCATAGCGGCAATGTGCAGTTAAAATCTGGGTTTTTAACTAATCAAGACAAATAATCTGCATCAAAGTTTTAATTTTTTTAACTTCTATAAATCTGTTTTTAATAGGCAAACTAAGGGAGATGAAATATATCATATTTTAACTTTCTAAAACCCTTGCCTCTGCTAGATAAAATATTATCTTCAACTATTCTCTGAAAGAGAAAAGAGACCCAGAAAGGGGGTTTGAATAAAGTCTAAGGCTTTTCACAGAGCTGCTTTCCAATACAACATAACTGTTCTATAATTCAGAAGATAGAATGGGAAAAGAAATGCTTGAGTAAACTCATCTACCGCAACAATAGCTCTCAATCTATACACCTCATATCACATCCTCTCTCAAGATCAGGATCCATTTTTCTCACTATAACTTATGTGTTAGAAATCTCCATTACAATGCTTCAAAGATACCTGAGACTGTTCTCAAATCCACTCTCTTCTGTCCTTGATAAAATTATTGGCACCACCTAGAAATCATTCCACACACACCCCCCCTCACCAGGTCTGTCACATGAACAATGAGTGTCTGTCTCTGCCTCTCCCACAAATCCAATTTCCTTTTCTTTGGTTCCATTCTGTTCAGACCCAGTGACTTTGTTCCTAGGTTGTGACAATAGGCCTGCCTGTAGTCACACCTTTCTCTAAAATTCATTTAGCTGTTTGAAGCATCATCTGGTATAGCAAAGGTTTCAGGTTCAATGCCCAGTCAGGGCACAATCCTAGGTTGTGGGTTTGATCCCCAGTCAGGCCATGTACAGGAGGCAACTGATGGATGTTTCTGTCTGTCTGTCTCTCTCTCTCCCCTGCTCTCCCTTCCTCCCTCCTTCCCCCACTAAAATCAATAAAACATACCCTCGGGTGAGGATTAAAATTCACTTTTCATCTTGTCACTAGACTGACGTTTTTCAATATAAAGTCTTTTTCTCCCCCTGCTTAAAATCACCTAATTGTCTCCCAGGGCCAACAAGATGAAGTCCAGAGCCCTTAGCATGACATATAAGGATTGTCCATATCTGAAAGCTGTAAAAATGTAATTGTTAACAACATAAACTCTTAAGACTATGGGTTATGGATTTAGACTACAGTTCCACACTGCCCACTACCTGTATTACCACTAGCGAATTCAGTTTCCTCACTTGCAGTAAATGCTTGGCACAGAGTAAGCACTCAGATAATAGCTATTACCTTTTTACTCTCTTTGCCACTTACTAGCTCCTACAACTACCCACTCTTTTTTTTATCCCATGTATACACAGTACTAAAGCCTCACCACTCATTTAGTATCTCCAACAAGAACTCTTGTCTTTCAGGCCTCCATATTATATTGCATATATATGATTTGGCCATCTTTATTTGTGGTGAAATTGTACACAGTAGGAAAAAATACCTTTAACTTTGCAAATTGACAGAAGAAAGGTTCATACAGAAAGAAAAACTCTAAGATCAAATTATGCTATTAAAAACTTGACATATTATTTAGTACGACAATCATTAGCAAACATTTTATTTAGAAATGATTAATACTTTTGAGACCTGTGGCATAAAAGCCTAAAAATAAGAGCCAATATTATGCGTGCACTGACATCTGGGGAAAACTGGGAGAGCCTTGAATGGCCTAACATCAAGTTCCCCTCCTTATTCTGCTCCTGCAGATAAGGTGCCCCTAGCCAAAGAGCCTCTTTATCACAAAAAAAAGGCACGCTTCCTGCTTATTCCTAAGTAGCAGCCTTCAGGATTATTAAAATAAGTCAATCACATTCTTCCGCAGGAACCAGGGATCACTCCAGCCTCTTGATGCTACGAAGCTTGCCTCCCCAATGGCCTCTGCTTGTTCACTGTTCCTGAGTGCAAACCCCAAGTGGCCCTGCAATACATGTTGTGTCCCCCTGTCCTGGGCTATCGAGCATATGTGATTAATAAACTGCTGTTTATCTCATCTATCCAGTGTTAGCTGTTGTGTATTCAGCCCTCCCTATAACCATATGGCAGGAACCCCTTTCTTAACAACAAAGTGAAGAGGAGGCAAATAAAAAACCTAACTTATAGGGGAAGCTTGAATTTAAGATATGTAATTGGGAACTAGAAGCAATGAATTCAGTTAAGCAAGCAAGCAAATAAATAAATAAATATATGGGAAAGAATCTTCACAGATCTTCGTTATTTTTATTTCAGGTAGAATTTTACAAGTGTGGTTATCGAGTTTCCTATCCTCCAATGGATTTGAAGGGAGGATGGGAAAGGCTGATAATTATAATTTTAAAAGGGAAGAATCTGAGCCTACCTGCAAAGGCTGTAAAAAACAAAGTTCCTTTATAAGAACAACAATAAAAATAATTACAAATCAAATCCTGAAATTTAGAAGCTAAGCAAACTTCTTGAAAAGAAAGCTCTAAAATTCATAGTACAGTATGTGAATTATTTGAGAATAAGTACAAGCTACATCAATAACCTTTTCAGATGAAAATGATGAGGATTTTGAATTATGAGATTATGTAGATAAACAGTGCAAAACCTCCAGAGCTACTGGCAACTCTACCCAGTGACTGAGCATATAACAGGAAAATCTTGTGATGGGGTCAGTGGAATGGAAGATGAATTCTATAACTTTAGGTAACCTTCTCCACTCTTCTCTACTCCTTGGCCAGGAGAACTCCTTGCCAGTTCAGAAATTAGAACATAAAATTAGTTTGCTAAGAAGTGAGGAATAGTCTTTGATGAAGCAAATTAGAAGACCTGAAAGTGATGGAGTTCCTCAAAAATGACTCTGCATTGTCCTGGTAGTTTGTGATTCTATTCAACCTTCTTTGGATCAGAATCCCCACAAATGCCTGAAGAATGTGGACAAAATTCAGTTGTAAATTTTTAAATTTTCAGACAAGGGAAAAATAAGAACATTTATCTTTCAATAGCAGATGAAGTTGATTCCACTATTTTTTTTTTTAAATCCTCACTTAAGGATATATTGATTTTAGAGAGAGGAAGAGGGTGAGAGAGAAACATTGATTGGATGCCTCTTGACTGGGGATTGAACCTGCAACCTCAGGTGTGTGTCCTGACCAAGGATCAAACTTGCAGCCTTTTGGTGTATGGGACACCGCTCCAACCAACTGAACCACTTGTCCAGGGCTGATTCCTCTATTCTTTAAGAGAATCCCCCAAATCTTTTCTGTAGGAAAAAGAGGAAAGAACGTCATCTTGTCCATCCAGTTCATTTTGATAAACCTCAAGGGAAATTATCTCCTGCCTTCTTCCAAGCACTACTTTCTTTTTTGCAAATGTCAGGAGATGATCACTTAGGATCAGAGGTGCGTCAGATTGCAGACAGTGAAAAAACTCTTATGCTAATGCTGGGATGCTGCCTGCCACAAATTTGTTCCTCGTGTGCTGTCAACAAGAGACAGGATGCCCCTCATATTACACAGACCATGACTGCACCCTGAGCTTACACACAAAATCAGTGTCTCCAGATAATGAGCAAATAATACTGACAGGTTGTGTGGCATTTGAATACATGTTGAACTAACATCTGAAGATGCTAAACTTTTATCTCATTGATGGGAAGATATTAGTCACAATACCCTGAAAGAAAACTACTTGGGGCTAAATCCTGTGAAGCAGTGAGTCTTACTTTTCTTAAGCCGTTCCAACTCCTTGGTTCTTTCAGTGTTGTAACAGATATAAATGGAAGATAAGGCATATTTGATATAAGAAGCTGTGATCAACATTCTTGGTGTCATTAGGCATGCATTGATGATCCAGACAAATATCAACAATGTATTGGAATTGTCATGCCCCAGAAAAACTAGTTAGTACAACACATCAAGTTTTTGAAAATCTACAATCTTACCTTAAACCTACACTGCTCTGTAAGACTAAAAAACTTCTCAGCGAAGGAAAACAAAGGGAAGGAAGGCCGGTTATATATAAACTCCACATGTAGCTCTCTGCCTTTCAGTCCTTGATTCTATCACTCTTTGCATAAGTGCTACAGAATGCACCTTTCTCAGTAAAACCAAGCTTCATGGTGAAATGCCATGGGTAGAAGTAATGAAAAGCCTATCCTGCCTTTTTAAAATATATTTCTCACTGGAAGAGGTGAGCCTCTGGCAGTGCTACTTCAAACTTTATGATTGCTAGCTAGAACATGAAGAAACAACAGGGTGGGAGAGTTTACTGTAGGTTGTCAATTAACTGTTGCCAAAAATTTATAGAAATTATTAGCAAAATTAATGTTACTTCAACTACCTGTGCCTACGTATTCTCCAGATTTTCCTGATGCTTTCGCTGGACACTGTAAATTGGCAAGATTTTTACAAACACTAAGGTAAAATTTTAGTTCTAGATTTTAAGACTGTCTGAAAAAAACTTTCATTCTTTAGCAGGAAATGGAGCCCTCACCAACGCAGCTATTAACTATAGTAAGCTGACAAAAATGTAACCATTTTAAAAAGCCCTGAGCAACTGAAAAAGAGAGGAGATGGAAGTTATAAAAAGCAGACATACACACCACATAAAAATAGCTATCTGGAACCGAACAGTCCTGCACTCTACAGTCACGCAAAAGTATACTGCATAGGAAATAAACTAAAAATTATCTGTAATTCATCTTAAATTCAAATTTAACCACAACCCTGTCAACAACCCCTCTAATTTCCACATGTTGGACATTATCCCACATAGTTATCTCCTCCTTGATCAAGGCAGAAGACATTAAGGTAAAGATTTCCCAAATCCAGATGTCTGCTAAAATCACTGGAAAGCTTTAAAAATAAGACAAAACACCCCAAACAGATTCATGTGTCCCATCCCTGACCTACTGAATCAATCTTCAGAGAATTAAGACCTAGAAATCTGTATTTTAAACTGCTCCCCCCACCCAAGGTGATTCTGATGGGTGGCCAGATATTATACCCACTGCCCTGCAAGAGACTGTATGTAGATGCATAATTTGAGGTGTTTGGTTTTTCTGAAGTGCCTTAGGGTTCACCTGATTCTCAAAGAATATAATACTAAAAAAGGTAGTAAAGATGTAGAGAGCTATTAAGCATTTTCCCACTTCAATATTAATTATTTGGTATTGTTTCCCTATAACTCTCTAAAAATTGCCTATGCCTTTGAGTTACATACAATAAAAACCACTTTTTAAAGCTCTATCATATTTATGATCAATGAGCACTACTGTGTGTCTGTGTTACAGACCAATTTATTTTGAATCTACTTAAGAGTGGTAATCTGTTTGAGAAAGTTTTCCGTAATTTTTTTCTTTATACTTATAATTTTGAAAGGTAATTAAAAACAAAGCCCATTTTAAACTAGGTCATCTACTAAATTCAACATCAATTTTTCTTTAAATATGTTTTTATCATTTTTTAAATATTCTAAGAAACCCACAAATCCAAAGTGATCATTAACTGAAAAAGTTACATAAGCTATTATTTGTCTTACATTTTCTATTTCTTTCTCTCCCCTCAATCATTCCTTAGCCTACAAACACTCCTAAAAAAAAAAAAAAAGAAAGAGCAGGAGGCGACAGATCTCTGCCCCCATTGGTGTAGAGGAAAAGGAGAGGGGAGTTTACGAATTTAGCTTTTGGCAGGTTCCATTTAAACGTATCTCATTAACCATCTCCTGAGAACAGGATCAGCAGATAAAAATGTGTGACCACTGCTCAGGAGAGAAGTTAGGGCCCAGTTATGCACTTGAGACACATCAACAAAGATATAAAAGTTGAAGCTATGGGAGTGGATAATTCTAATCACTAGGGAAAGAAGGGAGGGCTTACAGAAAGAAAAAAAGATCCCTTTCAAGCAATAACTGTCTTTCTTCTGGAGCTTGGAGTGACTTATTAAATTTCTCACCTGGAGAGGAGTTTCGAAATGGTTCTTCTCATTTGAGCCACAATTTCATATAATTTCAAATTCACAAAAATGCTTTACAGTACAGTACAGCATAACTATTTTTTGCTTAGTTTCTTTATGTAAAAAAAGTCTTAAACACACTACTGCAAATGAACAGCTTTAGAGAAAATCACTGTGCTGCTCTGCCAGTGTAGCTCAGTTGGGTGGAGCGTTGTCCCATGCCTGCCTGTCTCTCTCTGTCTTTCTCTCTCAAAAGCAATGAAAAAATGTCTTTGGGTGTGGATTTTAAAGAAAAAAATTTAAAAAGAACATCACTGTGCTTCTTCAGATAACTCATTTCTTATTAACCCTGTGTGGCCAAAGAACAATTTTACATGACTTAAAAAAGCAAAGATTTAATTCTACATTCATTTCTAAAATGTTTTCTACCATAAACACATGTGAAACTATACCAGTACTAAAATGTTTTCTACCATAAACATATGTGAAACAATACCAGTAGTATATAACTGTTAAGTGTGTTAAATATACTTTGTTCTAAAATGATCAAAACACGAATTTGATTTAGAACCCAGCGCTATTTATAGTATTTACAATTTTTATTAAAAACAAAAATAACCACCTTTTGTCCTTTTTCAAAATAAGCTGTCAACAAATTAAAAACAAAGAGATATAAACCCAGAAGAGGGTCTTATTATCAACAAATGCTTAAGGAACTGTAGTGTCACAAGAACATCAACTTTGGAATCAGACAAACTCAGGATTAAATACCACCTTTGTCACTTCCTTCTTAGGTGTCCTTGGGTGAATTACTTAAAGCTACTGAAACTTTATTTTAGTTATCTGTGAAATGGTAATAATAAAACATATCTCAAACTTACAATAAGTTACAACACATGCAGGTCTACATTAATTCCCCCACTGAGTACTCTCCTAAGCTAGATTTCTAGCCAAATGTCCTACTTAGTAGTCACCACTTAAGAAACTTTTTAGCACTACTTAATATTAAACATGTGTATACCAGCATACATTTTTAGTTACCAGCTTATAGTTATTTACCAATATTTACATGTGAATACTGCACAGCAACTTTTTGTGTAAAGGGATCTACCTGCCTACCAGGTTCTGGGTTCTGGAGAATCTTGTTGCTATCCCTATTTTGTTGATTATCACCTTCACCAGAAAGCACAAAGAAAAATATTTTCAAAACTGAAGATGAGGCTGATCTGCACAATTACAAGAGGAAGTAAAATGGAACATTACATTTTGGGGCAAGAACACAGGATATAAAAACACTTGCAACAGCCCTGGCCAGGTGGCTCGGTTGGTTGGAGCATGTACCCTGCACCAAAAGGTTGTCGTTGATCCCTGGTCAGGGGCCAAGGGGAGGCAACAGATGGATGTTTCTCTCTCATGTTCTCTCTCACATCAATGCTTCTTTCTTTCTCTCCCTTCCTCTCTCTCTAAAATCAATAAACATATCCTCGGGTGAGGATTAAAAATAAAACAAATAAACACGGAGTAGAGAGTTCCAACTGAAAGGATCCTTAGGCATAATTACACTAGGCCTTCTTAAAACACCGTGATAAGTTTGTTTCCTAATTCCTACACGACTGTACTGCTTTGCAACTCAAAAAAATAGTGTTAAATTAAGAGTGGACACTTTGAAACCTGCAACCACCCGGTGCATACGCTATGTCAGTTACTTGGGAGTCTGAGAAACATCAAAGTCCTTTCCAGGAAACAACTCAAAATTTGTAGGGTTCCCCAGACACGGGAATGGGGCCTTACAGTAGCCAACGGAAACAGCAAATGAGAGAACTAGTTCAATGATCAGATTTCCATTTAAATGCCTGAGAAAAGTCGTTCATCTGGTTTCAGTGCTGTCACAGTATTTAAGATACAGTAAAAGGAGTTGCACAATCTCCCTCCTTCGGAAAAATTCCTGTCCGGACGATGGGGCGCCACCTAAACAGCTCCCAGGGGATTGCTGCCTACCTGGGCAGGAAACTGCTGCTAGTAGAGATTTTTTTGTGAGCAACTCCCGTTAAATACGGGAGCTACAAAACGTAGAGCTAAAGACGGAAAAAGAAAACGAGAAAGAAGGAATAAAAGCCTCGAGGACAAGGAAAGGGAGCATTTTGCTTTTGGAAGGAGGAATTCGAAGGGAGAAGTGAAGGTCTGCTTCCTAAGCGGGTTTTCCCCTTAGCCCTGACCCCGGCTACACTCCGACCAGGCCGTCCGGATGGGCACTGCCCCGGGGCCTCTCGCAGGCCGGGACCCAGACTGCACTGCAGTCCCCACCAGGCGCGGGCCCGCGGCCCACATAGACGGGCAGGGTCCCCCACGCCGCCGCCGCCGCCCTCGCCGCCCTCAGTGCCCACACTAGCCGCGCCGCTCCCGCTTCCCATTTTCCGAGCACACGCCCTACAAGGAGCGGAGCACAGGCTAAGCGGAGACCTGCCCCCGCGCGGGGCCTCGGGTGACTGACAGGGACAAGAACTTGGGCGCAAAGAAGAGGAGGAAGGGCAGCCGAGGGCACAGACCAATGCCCTTCCCCCGCGGCCAGGCTCCAGACTGATAGGCCGGGGCTCTGCTGGCTCCCGGCCCGACGGGCTTCGCCACCCCCGCAGCTCTTACCTTCTCCTCATCAGACAACTGCTCCTCCAGGTCCGCCATTTTCCTTCGGCGACAAACCGCGGCGTTAACGGCGGCGGCAACGGCGGCAGCAGCAGCGGCCACCTGACTTCCCTCTCTCAGACGGCCCTGCGTGCGGCGCGCCCCCGCCAAGGGAGGAGCCAGCAGCCCAGGCCGCCGCGCACGCGCCCCCGGAGCCCCTCCCGAGGGGCCGAGCGCGGCTGTGCGCGTGCGCGGAGGCGGGAGAGAGGGAGGAGTTGCCCGCCGCTGCCTGCTGTAGGCTTGTCATCATCCCAAGTGTGGGAGTCTTTCCTCACTCTTGACCATATGAATCCAGTCTGCGACAAGTACATTCTGCGCCCTTGATTATGTTCCCATTAAGTCCTGAACTCTCTCCGCTAGAATGTGAAAAAGTGTACGAATAGAAGCTTTTAAAAATTCTGTTTTTCAAAAAATTACTAGAAAAATATTTACGTTTCATTAGAATACACACACACAACGCAGCCTGTAATTGGAAGATTGCTCTAGATATACTCATGAAGAATACTTATAGGTCCTTCATTGTGTGCCAGATAATGTGTTAGTCTCTGGGGGTATACAATGATAAGCAAAAACCAGAGAAACCTGTTTTCAAACATACATTGATCAGTTGGGGAAGGCACTGTACTATCGAAGGGGAATACAAAGTTATGTAGGACATGGATCCTATTCTTCTGAATTAAATACAGAAAGCCCAATAAAATTTGAATTTCAGATAAACAATGAATATGTATTTTAAGTATAATTATGTCCCATGAAGCATTTGAGATGTATTTATACTAAAAAATTTTATCCATTGTTTTCAAATTTTATTGGACATCCACTATTTTTATTTACTACCTGTGGCAACCCTAGTTCTGAACCTTCCCAAGTTTAGCAAGATAACTACGATGTAGTCAAAGCCGTATATATGACTTGGCTAGGAATTTTGCTGACTCAGTAGGTCTAAGGATAGGGCTAGAGAATCTGCATTTCTAACAAACTCCCAGAAGACCTTTGAGTTTACATAGCAGTTAAGACTTAAATCATTAAGTTCTACATTAAAACTAATACAGTGTTATATGTCAATGAAAATATATATTAAAAATATTTTATTCAGTAGAAAACTGACTTTTGAACAGTCATCAGAAATATGTCCTCAAAATGAATCTGATGGCTGCATGTAAATGACACGTGAGAGTGTAACGGGGCTACTCCCCCTAGGAAATGGGAAAGGGTGGAGAAGCAGGAAAGACGGGGTATGCATGCATTGCCCTGACAACTGGGAGGATGCGCACATGACAGAAAAAAAAAAAGAGGCACACAAGGCTGGTGCCAAAAACTAGGAAGGTGATCGGCTGGGAGGGCCCATCTACCTCTGCTGTGGGGGACTATGGGAGGGGGTCTTTAAAAGGCAGAGGGCACACAAGCACTGGGCATTTTCGCTCCCCCACCCCCTGGCTGGTGGATCTGTGGCTGAGGACTGAATTTCCTGAGCTGGGGACCTAGCCAGAGAAATTCCTAATGCCTCCTATCATAGCACTGTAGGACCCACTTGTCCTGGGGTTCAGCAGGTTTTGTATAGGAGGGCAAGGCAAGGGAGACTCAGGCCAGTGTGCTTGGCGGAGGCTCGGGCTGGCGACTCTAGCCGGGAAGCCCCACGTGCCTTCCCACATGGGAAGCCATGGTGACTGCTGCCCACCCGTATTTCATACCAGTGTGGGCCAGTGGGCTATGGGCCCAATGCAGCTGGGAAGAGTCAGGCCACGTGTTCTTCCTTGAGCACTTTGGGCCTGACCAGGAGCACTGCTGGTGCTGGGAGCAAGTCCAGTAAGAAGGCAGTGGCAGGGTGGAGAGAGGAGATTTGGGCTGGCAGGTACCAGGATGCAGCGTGGCCAGGTGACAAGTTCCATGCCCCTCCCCGCTGTGCAAAGCAATGTGGGAAACTGCTGCAACAGCCACCTGTCAGCAGCCTGCTCATTAGTCTGGCAGTAGGAGCAGGGATGGCATCAAGAAATCTACTATTATTGTTGCGGCTACACAAGCGAGACTGAACACTCTGAGGCAGTATATAAAGTAAGCAAAAGTTTATTGCCAGTGGTCGGGCTGAGACCTGAGCAGGCCTCTAACAAGCACCAACCCCAAAAGGGGTTCAGGGCAGGGTTTATATAGAGTTTTTGCCCCTTCTCCAGTGGGAAGCAGCCTTGGGAAGTGGTGGGGCAGGACAGGGCTGCTGGGGTGTCAAGCAGTAACAGGAACAGAAGTTTGCAGGGCCAAAAGTTCTCAGGGCCATAAAGTTATCTCTGGTTGCACCAGCGCAGCTCTCCACTCAGGGTCGAATTCTCTGTAAAGCAATTTATCTTCAAAAGGCTAGATATCCTGTAAAATATAACTTCACAAGAGTTATAAACAAGTCTCAAGCAAATGGGAAGGAGATGAGCTGGTAAATCACTGAGTGGCTGTAACCTCCTAGTCCCCTAACAATACCTCTTAGTAGACCTTTGCAACTTCTTACAGAGAATAACTAAAGTCCCTGCATATTTAGCAGACCTTTGCAACTTTTTACAGAGAATAGCTGATGCCCCTACATTATAAATAAATAAAAATTCCATTTTCCCTTCTACTAGACTGTGTCTCCAGAATTATTGCCTACAGGAGGCAGGCAGTGGGACCCCATTAGTTTGATTAAAGTAGTGGTTTCCAACGTGGGGCACTAGCCCACTAGCTGCTTGTGGAAGGTTGACAACCACCTCCCCCCCACCTCCAAGGAGTGGGACCGGTAGTGCTTTCCAGCTGCTGAGAATTTCTCTGCACACCAGTTAGGAGAATCAGCTGCTTAAGCATGCCTGGCAGGTGGAAAGAAACTGGGTCTGGAAAGGGAACAAACTCTGGGAAGGAGGAAGGATCACTGAGTTTTAGGGCTGTGAACCAGGGTCTGGATGAGAGCTGGCTGTTTTGGGGGAGGCCATTGTCTGGGTTCACTGATTGTGAGATTGGTAGAAAGCTTGCTTGTGAGTACTCTTTGGAATAATGGAGTTGTGGGTTCAGGTTTTCCTTATATGTTCCCAGTTTGCCTGCATTCTTTCCATCATAGCTTTAGGCCTGTACATCTGGGCCAGTGAGGGCTGTTCTGTGTTGGCTCCTGGAGGGAGCCCACTGGGTAGAATTTTAGTGGACTTATAACCATTATCCAATGTCCAAGGAAGTATTGGTTTATTACTGTAATCTTGTGTGGCCTATGTACCTTTTGGATTGTGGGGAAAGATGGCCCATGGGTGTTTCCCTAGGTTACTGTACTGTTATGCAACTAGAACAGTATTGCCAACAGTTGCATAAATGGGGTGAAATCCGTTATGTCAAGGCATTTATGTAAATTGCATAGGATTTCACCAGAGACAGAGTTCCACTTAATGGTGCAGAGAAGGCAAGGAGCCTTGAAACCTCTTCCTGATAGTACACAGGAAGAAAAGGAGAACGAGGAAATAGACCTCATTAATGCCCTGAACTCAAGGGACATAAGGTTCATAGCAGGAGGACGCCCCTCTGTCATCATCCCTATTCCAAGATACCCCTGAAATAGAGCCCAAAGAGGCAACAGCCCCACCCCTGTAAGACAAAGTATGAATCTTCCCCTTGAAGACACATCAGTACACCAAATTTGGCCAGGGAGCTTCCCTATCTGGAACAAGGCCGTTTCCTTTGAGGTGATATTCCATAGGCAGAGTAAATCAGGAAGGCCAGCACGCCAGCTGCTATTGGGTTTATACTCTGTTCTCCATTTTAGACTTACCGAATTGAAAGAATTCCAACTCTTTATATAGGGATAATCCTCAGAGACTAGCAGATCTTACTGCCTCTATTTTTGCCACTCATATTCCAACATGTAAAGATGTACAGGCTCTCCTTAATATCTTATTGACAGAGGATGAGAGATAGCTGGTTATAAATAAGGCTAATGAAGAGGCCAACGTCTCCACCAAGAAAACCCAATGGGACCCCCAACCCTGCTGGGGCAATTCCCTTGACAGAGCCTGATTGGAACCCAAATGGTGGGACCTATCCTTCCTGGAACATTACAGAAAGTGCATACAGAAAGGGCTTAAGAAAGGGAGACCTAAGCAAAAGAACCTGAATATGATACAGGCCCTTCTGAATTTTTAGAAAGGATCTATCAGGCCTACAGAAAGCACACTGATGCTGATCCACGGGTACAGAGATTGTGCAGATGGTGAACATGACTTTCAATGGGCAAAGTGCCAGATATCAGAAAGAAATTCCAGAGTTTAGGTGGGGCATTGGGAATTAATCCCTCTAAGTTGGTAGACATAGTGTTTAAAGTCTACAATGCCTGGCAAGCAAGAAAGATAAAGTAGGCCACAGTGTTCTTTGGTGAGACCAGAAGAGATGGGATCCTAAAGAAAAAAGAGAGGCCCACTAGGCACCAATCAGGGTGTCTATTGCAAGGTGGAGGGACACTGTAGAAAGAAGTGCCTGAAATTCAAAAGGGAAAGTAGGGATGGAAACCCTCATCAGGCAATCCTAAAAAGATGAGGGGAATCTGATGATGGATGATGGCCAGGGGTTCCCTTGGACATCTCCCCACAGGAGCCCTGGGTACAGTTGAAGGTGAGGATCAAGCTAATTGATTTTATTGTAGATAATGGGAGCTACATGCTCAGTGCAGAATAACAAGAGTAACCAAGGCAAATTCAGATGCTGGAATGGTTCCTGGATTGACTGGATAATTACAAAAACAGGTGTTCCTTTAAATCCTAGAATGCCAGCTTGGGAATCAAAAGATTGTATGTAGTTTTCTCTACATGCCAGACTGCCCTATTCCATTGCTGAGCTGAGATCTACTTTGCAAATTGTGCATACAAATAACTTTCTTCTGAAAAGCAGCAACTATGTATAGAGGTCCCACTAGAGCATGTTCTCCAGCTACAGGTACTCTTGACTTTCCTGGAAGGCCCTGGAGGTGAATACTTCCCACCTAAGATGTATGAACAGGTCGACCAAACTGTCTGGGCTGATGGAACCCTAGGTAAAGCAGTCAATGTGCAACCCATAAAAATTAACCTAAAAGAGGGGTGTGAATCCCACAGAAGAAATATACCCCTTTGAAAAAGGAGGCTTTAGAGATTCAGCTAGTATTAGGGAAATTTGGGATTAATCCAGTCATGCCAGTCTCCCTATAACACTCCTGTTTTGCCAGTCAAAAAGCCTCACTGATGAATATTGATTTGTACAGGATCTTAGAGCCATAAATGACACTGTTCAGGATGCTCATTCTATGGTGCCCAACCCTTATACTCTGTTGACCATGGTGCATGTAGACAGCAAGTGGTTTTCAGTCCTAGACTTGAAGGATGCCATTTTCTGCATCCCAATAGATGAACAACCTCAACCACTGTTCGCCTTTGAATGGCAGGACCCAGAAACAAAAGAACAAAAGCCCTGCTCCAATACTACTGGACTGTGCTGCCAGAAGGATTTAAGAACTCACCGACTATATTTGGTTAAGTATTAGCCAAGGACTTAAAGGATATTCAATTGAAATCAGGAGTTCTGCAATATGTAGATGACGTTGATAACTAGCAGCACCTACAAGGACTATTTGCTCAACACCATCACAGTCATTAATCATTTGGCAAAAATGGGATATAAGGTATTGCCTCACAAGGCTCATATGTGCCAGAATTAGGTGGCATACCTGGGATTTCAACTGAAACAGGGCAGTAGGAGCTTGATGGTGGATAGAAAAGAAGCCATTGCTACACTAAAAAATCCCAGAAAACTGAAGACAGCTTTGTGGGTTCCTAGGGTTACAGGGTTCCGCTGAATTTGGATTCCAAACTTTGGACTTATAGCAAAACCACTGTATAGTTCCTTGAAAGGACTATACCCTGAACCTTTAAGTGGACAGGGTATTCTGGGTAGCATTTGATACCTTGAAGGAAAAGCTGGTTTTGGCTCCCACACTAGGATTGCCTAATTTACAGAAGCCTTTCAAATTGTATGTTCGTGAATGCCTGGGGATTGGACTAGGTTTACTAACCCAAACTCTGGGAAATATTCCCAGACCCATAGCCTATCTCTTAAAGAAGTTGGATTACACAACAAAGAGATGGCCACCATGTCTTTGAACACAGTTACCTGTGATATCTTACAGAAAGCTGAGGAGTTCACTTTAGGACAGCATACAGTAGTATTGGTACCACAATAGGCACTAACTCTATTGGAATAGAAAGGAGGGTATTGACTGATGGCAGGGCACATGGGGAAATACCAGGCCATTCTGTTGGACAACTTAAATATTACCTTGCAGACTACCACAACTTTGAATCTGACTTCTTTACTTCCAGACATGGAGGGAAACTAAGCCCTCCAGCCTGACTTCTTGGAAATTATTGACCAAGTTTATTCTAGCAGGCTGGGTCTACTGGACCAACTGTTGGTGGCACCAGGTTGGGAGCTGTACACAGATGGGAGTAGCTTCATGGACAATGGCCAATGATGAGCTGGGTTTGTGGTGGTCATCATAGACAAGGTAATAGAAGTCCAAGCCCTTGTGCTGCTAATCTCAGCACAGAAAGATAAGCTGATAGTCCTCAGGAGAGCGTTAGTACTGTCACAGGGAGAGAAGATTAACATCTATACACACTCCAAATATGTCTTCATGGTCGTCCATGCTCACAGAGCAACATGTAAGGAGAGAGGGCTCTTAACTTTGGAAAACAAGGATGTTAAACATGAAGAGGAAATTTTACAATTGCTTGTGGCAGTGAATCTACCTGACCAGGCTTCCATAATGCACTGCCCAGGACACCAAAGGCATGGTTCCCAAACAAGCCAGGGAAACCAGACTGCTGACAAAGTTTCAAAGACAAGAAGCTTGATGGCTGCCATGTTTAGAGGTTTTGATCCCTTGCTTGGATTTGTCAGAATTTAAACCTCATTACATGGAACGAGATGAGGAATGGGCCCATGAATGGAGATTTACTAACACTGATCCCAATTTCATATGGAAAATCAACACCTATGTAATGATCTTACTTCCCAAGCTTCTAGAGTATTCTATCCTCAAACACCTACATAAAGGAACCCATTATGGGAGGGATGCTGTGATAGATCTCATTAGGTCACATTTGAAGGGCCCCCATTTGCAAAGAACTGTTCAGAGGATTACCCAAGAATGTCAGATATGTCCAAAAAACAATCCTAAGACAGAATGTACCCCAGTGAAAAAGTGAGTACAATATAAAAGGTCGTGCCTATTTGAGGACTGGCAAATAGACTTTACACAAATGCCTAAAACCAGAAGGAATTTCAAAATTTTATTAGTTTTTGTGGACACTTTTTCTGGGTGGGTAGAGTCATACCCCACTGGAACTGAGAAGGCAACAGGTAGCAAAACTTCTACTTAAAGAAATAATTCCCAGGTTTGGACTTCCTCACAGTATTCAGAGTGGCAATGAACCATCATTCACTTCAGAGATCTCCCAGAAGGTTGAAGAGACATTGCAAGTAAGGTGGAAACTACATGCATCTTGGAGACCTCTATAGGAAGGACTGAGAAAATGACACAAAATAAAGAAGATCTTGGCAAAAATATGCCAGGAAACACATTTGAAATGGAACCAAGTGCTTCTCATTGCTTTGCTCCAGATGAAGGTAGCACCCAGAAGTGGGCTTAAGTTAAACCCTTTTGAAATAGTTAACGGGCGACCCTTCCAAAGCTTGGTTCTGGGAATGCACCCTCTCCTCACCACCCCACTCCCTGCCTATATTTGGAGCATGAATAGAAAATTAAGCAATATGTACAACATTTAGGGCAAACAGTAACAATTCTGCACAAGATTGCTCGTTGCAAGTCCTCCCACCCATCTGACGAGTCCTTACTACCATTCCAGCAGGGAGACCAAGTCTTACAAAAGATGTGGAAGACTCAAAGGCCTTAACAGTAGTTAGCCAAGCAATGTGCTGGTCCCTATAATGTCCTACTGACAATACATTCTTCTCTGAAACTTGCAGGAACTATGCCTTGGATCTAGCACACACAAATAAAATGGGCACCGCCTGAGGAGTATTTGAATCCTACTAATGTGTTTGATGCTGAAAAGGAAAGCTGGACCTATACTCCAGAATGATATTTGAAATTTCTCTTTCAGAAGAGGGCCCCATTGCAAAGTGACAATGTTCCTTTATTTATGTTTTTGCAGATTTAGCAATTTTTAGCTGCCAGATACTGAGTTTGAGTTTGGTCCATTCCATAGTTAAAAAGTAAAAGGATTGAAAGTGAGTTATTGTTATTCCTGACTAAGAAGGTCTATGAAAGTCACAGAAGGTGTATAGAAAGTAGTAAGATGTATAGAAAGCTGTAAAAAAGGGGGGGGGGCAGGGGTTGTGAAGGTTGTAGAGGCCATTGGAGAGTGTGATATTTTTTTGAAAGTAAAGACACCTCAGTGCTTGGATTCAGTTAGTCTTTGCTTTAGGTTTTGTTTAGTTTCTTGCTTTCTGATCTTTTGGGGATGTGGGGAACTTAACATTTTTGTTTACACTGGGAATTCTGTCTCTGTCATTTGGTGCTTCGTGTCATATTGACCTTGTAAAGATCATTTGCAGTATCAGTTTGCACGAGAACATGTCTCTGCCACTTGGGGCTTTTTGCCATTTGGACATAAGAAAGTTCATCTGGATACTTCCAGCCAAGATGGAGGTGTAGACAAACATGCTGCATCTCCCTCCACAACTAAGAAGGAATACAACTACCTCAAAACTAGATACAACCAGAAGTTCCAGAAAATCAAACTGCATGAAAGTCCAGCAAATAAAGATATAAAAAGGAAATACTCATCCAGACAGGTAGGAGGGGCAGAGCTGGGGTGGAGAGGACACGGTGTGGTGGCGGCAGCAGCGGTGGCAGGGACAGGCCAGCGGAAAGCGTAATCACATGTTTTAAAAAGTCAGGAGGGACACCTGGGGAGTGTTCACAGCTCCTCACTGGACCTCACCGCTCACAGTCCCAGCATGGGGGAAAATGAGGCCTCATTGCTTCCGACTGTGCTGACCAGTGGGGGTTGAGGTTAAGGCAGAAACTGCTGGTCTCTCACCAGAGTCTGCTTGTTTAAAGGGCCCCCACGGTGCTAGAACGTCCACAGACCCACCCATTCTGGGCAGCAGCTAGAGGGGCGCCAGTCTGGTGTGGAAGTGGAAGAGGTGCCTGGAAAAGGGGCGAGTGTTGGGCAGGGAGCATTGTTCCCTCTTGGACCCCCCCCCCACATACAGAGCCACAACATGGTGAAACAGGTCGCCTTGTACTGACGAATCCCTAAGGCTTCATCCATTACAACAGGAGTGACAGCTCTACCCAGGAAGCAGAGGCAAACAAACACAAGAGCCTGTCAGAATGAGGAGACAGAGAAGTATGGCCCAAAAGGGGGAACAGATCAAGGTTCCATGGGAGAACTAAGCGATGAGGAGATAGCCAACCTAACAGATGAGGAGATGGACAACCTAACAGATGCAGAATTCAAAACACTGGTGATAAAGATGCTCACAGGCGTGACAAATATGCTTGAGTATGGCAAACGCATAAGAGAAGAAGTGAGAGGAGGTAAGATGGCGGAGGAGTGAGGAGAGGTTGCGGTTTTAGGCTCCGGAGACCCGTCTGCAGTTTGGTCTAATTGCAGACAGAACATCTCAGTGAGCAGCTGGACATTGGCGGGAGTTGAGCCAAGGCACTGCTGGATTAGAGAAAATTCATCTGGGAACAACCTGTTTAGTGAGGATAGTGGAGAAAAAGGGGACGAAACGGGATTCCTGACTGGGGCGGCTGCCCGAGCTGTGGCGGGAAGCACACAAAGGATTTTTGGCAACCACAGGCTACCCCAGAGAGGAGTCAGGCGGAGAGCGGATCTCTGCCTGCTGGCAGAGACGGGACTCGACCAAGTGGCATTGGCGCTGAAGGACAGGAGACAGCGTGCTGCCGGGCAAGTGAGAACATAATTCTTTTTTATATTTTTCTCTAGTGGACGGTGGAGACGGGAGGAAAGTTTGTGGGTGGTAGGCCGTTCTGGAGGAGCCCAGGCGCAGAGGCCCGCTCATCCACTCCTCAACCCTACCATTGGGTCGCGGGGGCGCACATAGGGAAGTGCTCTCATTCACTGGCCCAGGTGCGCGGGGCCGTGAGTCCAGGCGTCCCTCGGACACTCCCCAACGGACATAAGATCAGTGCTCCAACGGGCACAGGGAGGGCCCACTGAACACGCAGAGGACTGTGCACAGACACCCCTAGACAGCTCCCGTGGGCGCAGGGCCCCAGGCCGGAAAGCAGACCACTAGCGCAGGCTCTGTTTGTGCCCGCCCAGACGGGTGAGGCAAGGTGGGCAGCTTGCAGCACGGGAACAGCGGGAGGCGGCGACCCATGGACGCTCGATTCCACTGAGCACAAGTGTCCCTGGCCCTGCCCTAAGAGGCGAGAGACCAACTCCCGGAGCTCGGCCCAGCGGGACTGAGGGCACGGGGCGGCGCGCGAGCGCAAAAGCACCTCAGCCAGGGGTCAGTGGGCGCCAATCCCGGGGAAAGCTCTCGGGCTGCCCGCGCGGGCAGGGACACCTCGGTACGAATGGGGAACCGCCGCGGCCCAGCGAAGGCAGGAACCAATCCCGGGGAAAGCGCTCGGGCTGCCCGCGCGGGCAGGGACACCTCGGCACGAACGGGGAACCGCCGCGGCCCAGCGAAGGCAGGAACCAATCCCGGGGAAAGCGCTCGGGCCGCCCGCGTGGGCAGGGACACCTCGGCGCGAACGGGGAACCGCCGCGGCCCAGCGAAGGCAGGAGCCAATCCCGGGAAAGCGCTCGGGCCGCCCGAGCGGGCAGGGACACCTCGGCGCGAACGGGGAACCGCCGCGGCCCAGAGAAAGCAGGAGCCAATCCCGGGGAAAGCGCTCGGGCCGCCCGCGCGGGCAGGGACACCTCGGCGCGAACGGGGAACCGCCGCGGCCCAGCGAAAGCAGGAGCCAATCCCGGGGAAAGAGCTCGGGCCGCCCGCGCGGGCAGGGACACCTCGGCGTGAACTGGGAACCGCCGCGGCCCGGCAGCAGTGGGCTCCAACCGCGGGGCAAACTCTCGGGCCGCCCGAGAGCGCAGGGGCTTGCGCGCAAGGGCACCTCAACTGGCTCCAGCAAGCAGCAAGGGAGCGCGCCGTGCTGGCAACCGCGGGTGCGCACCATAGCGGCAACCGGGGGCGCACACCAGTCCTGCAAAAAACAAGAACCTCTGACCTGCCACACTAGACCAGCTGCGGACCCAGAAAAAGAAGGCAACACACCAAGGCTAAAACGGAGTAAAAACATCGATTTTTTTTTTCCAAATTTTTTCTCCCAAATTTTTTCTCCCTTGTTCTTTCTTTCTTCTTAATTATTTCTTTTCTTTCCTTCTTTCTTTATTCTTTTCCTGGGGTTTTTTGGGGGGGGGTTTGGGGTGTATATATATATATATATATATATATATATATATATATATATATATATATAATTTTTTTTTAAATTTTTTTTCTCTCTTTTTTCTTTCTTTCTTTCTTCTTTATTCTTTCTTTTCTATCTTTCTTTGTTCCTTTCTTTCTTCCCTTTTGGGGTTTTTTTAAGGGGGGGGTTTGTGGTAAATTTTTTATTTTCTTCTCTTTCTCTCTTCTTTTCTTTCTTCTATTTTCTTGGGGATTTTTTGGGGGGGTGTTTTTCCTTCACCTCTTCCAATAATAACAAACTTTATCTCTAACGTGTTGCATATAACCTCTCCTTCTCATCCTTTCTCTTTAATCGTGGTTTATTCGTTTGTGTGTCTAGCTTAGCCGCTCTATCACTCTAAATAATATAATATAATTACTATATAAACCCAAATACAATACAATCCCACTTTCTTACTATACTATGTATTTTTCTATCCTTTTCTTCTATTTTTATTAACATACAATGTAAATATTACTAACTGGCTTGCACAGTCTCAACTATTATTAATCTATCAACCCCTCTATCAAAAATTATATTTTTCCTCCCCCAAAACAACTCTTATCTATTCTTCTTATAGTATAAAAGCTCAAATCTCTTTACATTTATATTAATACGGGCTAGTTGGCTAACGATAGCAGGATAGAGTGGGGGATACTTTCTGAGGGTGTGGGTCTCCTGCCTGGGCTCTGTGTTTATGTCTTTAACAGCATATCCACAAAAGAACTCAAGACAAAGCAGATAGAGTGACTCTCAACCAAGTAGCCAGAAGGAAGATCCTATCAAAGAACATCTGAAATATAACCGAACAGCATAAACAAACGACATAAAGGGTAACTCAAGACCATCAGGCTGAGGATATCAAAGAGACTGCACCACTGAAACTCCCAGACCTTCGATAAAGAATATTACACCACAAAGGAGGGAAGTCAAAGCAGACTACCCCCCCCCAAATAAATAAATAAATAAATAAAAACAAACAAAAAGAATCCAACATGGTAAGACGCAAAAATAACCCCTCAATGAAAAGAAAAGAGGAATCCTCAGAAAGAGAGATAGACGAAATAGACATAGCCCAAATGTCAGACATGGAATTCAAAACAATGGTGGTAAAGAAGCTCAATATACTCGACATCCTTAAAATCAACTATGACAACCTTCAAGGAAGTTACCAGCAGCTCCAAGAAAATTACAGGGAACTGGCAGAGAACTACACCAGCATAAAAAAAGACATAGAAATTGTTAACAGGAACCAGGAAGAACTTAAGAATACAATCTCTGAACTGAAAAACACAGTAGAATCAGTCAAAAGCAGACTTAACGAAGCAGAGGATTGGATTAGTGAGTTAGAAGATAATGTAGAGAAAAACTCCCAGACAATACAGCAAAATGAAAAACGATTGAAAAAATATGAACAAAATGTAAGGGAATTACAGGATAGCATTAGGAAAAATAATTTAAGGATCATCGGAATACGAGAGGGAGAAGAAAAGGAACATGGAATTGAAAATCTGATAGGAGAAATAGTGACAGAAAATTTTCGGAACCTGATGAGAGGAAAAGCTATGCAAGTCCAAGAAGCACTGAGAGTTCCAATCAAGAGGAACCCCCAAAAACCCACTCCAAGGCACATCATAGTTAAAATGGCAACATTCCAAGACAAAGAGAGAATCCTAAAAGCAGCAAGAGAAAAGCAGCAAATAACATACAAGGGAGCTCCGATAAGGCTATCAACTGATTTCTCAACAGAAACATTACAAGCCAGAAGGGAATGGTCAAAAATATTTCAAGCAATGAAAAACAAAGGCCTACAACCAAGAATACTCTACCCAGCAAGGCTCTCATTCAAAATAGAAGATGAAATAAGGAGTTTCTCAGACAAAGGAAGACTGAAAGAATACATCTCCAGCAAACCAGCATTGCAAGAGATGCTAAAGGGACTGTTCTAAGAAAAAAAGAAGAAAAAAACAAGAGAGGAGAGGAACAGAGGTACAAAGGGAAATGAATAAATACACGTCAATAATAACCTTAAATGTAAATGGATTAAATGCTCCAATTAAAAGACATAGGGTAACGGAATGGATAAGAAAACAGGACCCACATATTTGTTGTCTACAAGAAACACACCTCAAAAGAAAAGATTTACACAGACTGAAAGTAAAGGGATATAAAAAAATATTCCAAGCAAACGGACTGGAAAAAAAAGCCGTGGTAGCAGTTCTCATATCAGACAAAATGGATTTCAAAGCAAGGACAATAAAAAGAGACAAAGAAGGACACTTCATAATACTTAAAGGAACAATCCATCAAGAAGATAAGACTTTGATAAACATATATGTACCCAACATAGGAGCACCCAAATACATAAAGCAAATACTAGAAGACCACAAAAAGGATATCAACAACAACACACTCATAGTAGGGGACTTCAACACTCCATTATCAACAATAGACAGATCATCAAAGCAAAGAAACACCAAGGATATACAGGCATTGAACAACACACTAAACCACATGGATCTAACTGATATATATAGAACTTTTCACCCCAAAGAAGCTAAATATACATTCTTTTCAAGTGCACATGGGACATTTTCAAAGATAGACCACATGATAGGTCACAAAACAAGCCTCAACAAATTCAAGAAAATTGAAATCATATCAAGCATCTTCTCAGATCACAATGCCCTGAAACTAGAAATCAACCTCAGAGAAAAAAATCAAAGACACCCAAACTCATGGAGATTGAATAACATGCTATTAAATAATGAATGGGTTAACAATGACATCAAAGAAGAAATCAAGAAATTTCCAGAAACTAATGATAATGAGCACACAACAACCCAAAACCTGTGGGACACAGCAAAAGCAGTCCTGAGAGGGAAGTTTATAGCAATACAGGCATATCTGAAAAGGCTAGAAGAATCTCAAATAAAAAACCTAACCACAATGCTACAAGAACTAGAACAACAACAACAAACAAAGCCTAGGGCAAGAAGAAGGAATGAAATCATCAAGATCAGAGCAGAACTAAATGACATAGAGACTAAACAAACAATCCAAAAGATCAACAAAACTAGGAGCTGGTTCTTCAAAAAAATAAACAAAATCGACAAGCCTCTAGCCAGTCTAATCAAGAAAAAAAGAGAGAAGACACAAATAAACAAAATCAGAAATGAAAGAGGAGAAATCACGACTGATACCTCAGAAATACAAATGATAGTTAGAAATTACTTCAGACAACTGTATGACAAGAAATTTGACAATCTAGAAGAAATGGACAAATTTCTAGAAACATACAACCTTCCAAAACTAAATCAAGAAGAAGTGGAAAGTCTCAACAAACCAATAACAAAAAAGGAAATTGAAACAGTAATCCAAAATCTCCCGGCACACAAAAGCCCTGGACCGGATGGCTTCACAGGCGAATTCTACAAAACATTCAGGGAAGAACTAACTCCTATCCTCCTCAAACTGTTCCAAAAAATCCAAGAAGAGGGGAAAATCCCAAACTCTTTCTATGAAGCCAGTATTATCCTAATCCCCAAACCAGGTCAAGACACAACAAAGAAAGAAAACTACAGGCCAATATCACTGATGAACATCGATGCTAAAATCCTCAATAAAATATTGGCAAACAGGATCCAGCAATACATCAAAAAGATCATACATCATGATCAAGTGGGCTTCATTCCAGGGATGCAAGGATGGTTTAATATTCGCAAATCAATAAATATAATACATCACCTAAACAGAATGAAAGACAAAAATCACATGATCATATCAATAGATGCAGAAAAAGCATTTGATAAAGTACAACACCCATTTATGATGAAAACACTCAGCAAAATGGGAATAAAAGGAGCATATCTTAACATAATTAAGGCTATATATGAGAAGCCTGAGGCCAACATCATACTCAATGGACAAAAACTGAAAGCATTCCCCCTGAACTCAGGAACTAGACAAGGTTGTCCACTCTCTCCACTCCTTTTCAACATAGTGTTGGAAGTCCTAGCCACAGCAATCAGACAAGAAAAAGAAATAAAAGGCATCCAAATTGGGAAAGAGGAAGTGAAACTTTCATTATATGCAGATGACATGATAGTATACCTAGAAAATCCTATAAACTCCACTAAAAGACTACTCAATATAATAAGTGAATTTGGCAAAATCGCAGGGTACAAAATAAATATACAGAAATCTAAGGCATTTCTGTACACCAACAATAAAATAGCAGAGACAGAGACAAAAAAGAAAATACCATTTACTATAGCAACAAGAAAAATAAAGTACCTAGGAGTAAACTTAACCAAAGAGATAAAAGACCTGTACTCTGAAAATTACATAACATTGAAGAAAGAAATTAAGGAAGAAACAAATAAATGGAAGCAAATACCATGTTCTTGGATGGGAAGAATCAACATCATCAAAATGGCCATACTACCCAAAGCAATTTACAAATTCAATGCAATCCCTATTAAAATACCAATGACATATTTCACAGACCTAGAACAAATACTCCATAAATTCATATGGAACCAAAAAAGACCCCGAATAGCAAAAGCAATCTTGAGACAGAAGAACACAGCAGGAGGAATCACAACACCAGATATCAAACAATACTACAAAGCCACTGTAATCAAAACAGTATGGTACTGGCATAAGAACAGACATATAGATCAGTGGAACAGAATAGAGAGTCCAGAAATAAACCCAGGCCTCTATGGTCAACTAATCTTTGATAAAGGAGGAAGGAACATAAAATGGAGTGAGAAGAGCCTCTTTAACAAATGGTGCTGGGAGAACTGGATAGGGACCTGCAAAAAAAATGAAACTAGACCACCAACTTACACCACACATGAGAATAAACTCAAGATGGATCAAAGACTTAAATGTAAGCCGTGACACCATAAAAGTCCTAGAGGAAAACATAGGCAAGAAAATATCAGATATCTCACGTAACAATCTCTTCACGGATACATCTCCTAAAGCAAGAGAAATAAAGGAAAAAATAAATAAATGGGATTACATCAAACTGAAGAGTTTCTGCTCAGCAAAAGAAAACATCAGCAAGATGAAAAGGAAACCAACCATATGGGAAAACATATTTGCCAATGACATCACAGACAGGGGACTGATTTCCAAAATATATAAAGAGCTGATACGACTCAACATCAAGAAAACAAACAACCCAATTAAAAAATGGGCAAGGGACCTGAACAAACACTTCTCCGAAGAGGACATACAGAAGGTCCATAGACACATGAAAAAATGCTCAACATCATTAGCCATCAGGGAGATGCAAATAAAAACCACAATGAGATACCATTTTACACCAGTCAGAATGGCCATCATCAACAAATCAACAAGCAACAAGTGCTGGCGAGGATGTGGAGAAACGGGAACCCTACTGCACTGTTGGTGGGAATGCAGACTGGTGCAGCCACTATGGATAACAGTATGGAATTACCTCAAAAAACTAAAAATGGAACTGCCTTTTGAACCAATGACTCCACTACTAGGATTATACCCGAAGAATCTTGAAACCCCAATTCAAAAGAACTTATGCACCCCTATGTTCATTGCAGCACTGTTTACAATAGCTAAGTGCTGGAAACAACCTAAGTGCCCATCTGTAGATGAGTGGATCAAAAAACTGTGGTACATTTACACAATGGAATACTATGTAGCAGAAAGAAAGAAGGAACTCCTGCCATTTGCAACAACATGGATGGAACTAGAGAGAATTATGCTTAGTGAAATAAGCCAGGCAAAGAAAGAAAAATACCATATGATATCACCTAATACAGGAAACTAAAGAACAACACAAACAAAGGAACTAAATAGAACAAAGAGCAGAATAGCAGTCAATAGGGGGGAGGGGAGAGGGAGAGAAGGGGGATAAGTAAGGGAAGGGATTAATTAAAGAGCCTGTATGAAAGACTCATGGACATGGACAACGGGGAGGGATATGATTGTGGAAGAGGGGGTGGGTTGGGTGGGGGAGAGAAATTGGGGGAAAAGGGGACAACTGTAATTGAAAAACCAAAATAAAAAAATTAAAAAAAAAATTGGGGGGACTGTATGTGTGTGTGTGTATGTATATGTTTTTTCAGCATAAAGAATATTTGGGAATATGCAAGAAACTGACTATATTGTTTACTTCAGAGGTGTAAGTGGCCATGGGATGGAGTGGGAAAAAACTTATCATTAAATATCCTATTTTTTTTCTTCTTAGATTTAAAGCTTGGGAATGCATTGTCTATCAAAAATTAAAATTATTTTAAAATCTTAAAAAAAAAAAAAAAGAGAAGAAGTGAAGGCTATGCTGAGTGAAACGAAAGAAAATCCACACAAAACCATTGGTGAAGGGAAGAAAACCGGGGTTCATATCAATAATTTGGAACATAAAGAAGAAAAAACAGTCAACCAGTGCAGAATGAGGAAGCAAGTATTGAAAAAAATGAGGGAAACTTCCCAAATTTTGTGAAGGAGATGAACATACAGGTCCAGGAAGCATGGAGGGTCCCAGGCAAGCTGGACCCAGAGGGGACCACACCAGGACGCATCATGATTGAGGCCAAAGGTGAAATATAAAGAGAGAATCCTGGGGGCAGCAAGAGAGACACAGAGAGTTGCCTACAGGGGTTTGCCTATAGGACTATCAGCTGATTTCTTAGAGGACACTTTGCAGGCAGGAAGGGACTGGTAAGCAGTATTCAATGTGATGAAAGGCCACCTGCAACCAGGATTACTTTATCCAGCAAAGCTATCATTTGGAATGGAAGGGCAGATGAAGTGCTTCCCTGACAAGATAAAGCTAAAGGAGTTCATCATCACCAAGCCATTATTATATGAAATGTCAAAGGGACTTACTTAAGAAAAAGAAGATCAAAACTATAAACATTAAAATGACAACAAACTCACAAGTATCAACAGCTGAATCTAAAAAATAAGAACAAAATCCAACTAAGCAAACCAGAATAGGAACAGAATCATAATTATGGGGATCATTTGGAGGGTTATCAACTGGGAGGGGGGGAGAGAAATGGGGATATGGTGCAGGGATTAAGAAGCATAATCAGTTGGTACAAAATAGACAGGGGTAAGTTACGAATAATATAGGAAAGGGTGAAGCCAAAGAACTTATATGCACGACCCATGGACGTGAACTAAGGGGGGTGGGATAGCTGGAAGGAAGTGGAGTACTGGGCGGAGGGGAGCAAAGGGGAAAAAAATTGGAACTTCTGTAACAACATAATCAATAAAATATACTTAAAAAAAAAGTAAGTTTATCTGGTGCTGGTTAAAGCTGGATGGGGCAAGGGAGCATATCTCTGCCATGAGACCAGTTGGTGAGAGATCGTGTCTCTGCCAGGAGACCAGTGAGTGCACTGGTAGGTGAGAAAATGTCTGTTACCATTGGAGCTTTGTGCCATTGGTGCCAGGTAGAATATGGCTGATGTGAGAACACGTCTCTGTCATTTGGGACTTCATGCCATTTGGACCTAGGAAAGTGTTATGGCCAGAGACCCCCAAGTTCTCCACCCCAAAACCTGCCACCTGTGTCAGGACTTGCAAAACAGGCCATAGTCAGTGGTCACTGTGTTCTTGGAAACTATGGCCTGCAGTCTCACAGGACCCGAGCCAGTACCTGTGCTGAAACAAAGAGGATATGCTTCACTATCTATGTACCTGATCATGAAATTCCCTATTATCAGAGGCATCTGAGGCATAGTTGCCAGCATCCTGCTGAGACCTGGTTTCTCTCCCCCTTAAGCATTTCCCAGAAATAGGAGCCATAAATCTCCTGGATTTTCTGTTCCCACAGCAACCATCCCTAACCAGAGGACATTGTTATTTCACCGACATCCTGGACTCTGGAGCTCACCAGCAGATCACTCACCCCCCCCTGGGGGTCTGCTCCATGCCCTTAAAAATGCCTCTACCCCTTCCCTTGGTGCTGTAGTCCACTTGGACTCAGTCCACCTGCTTGAACATCCTTCAATAAAGGCTTTGAGCTGGTCCATCCAGCTCCTCCCTTCTTCTGGGCACAAACCTAACAAATATGTTGCCTCATGCCATTTGGAGCTGGTTACGGCAAGATAATGTCTCCACCATTGGGGCTTTGTGCCATTTGGTACCTGAGAAAAGTCATCTGTGTGACAGGTTAGTGTGAATGGTTGGTGGGAGAAAAGATTCTAAGGCTAGCTTTAGTCCCCTCTTATATATATATTTTTAACACTGTCAGCTTTGGACTTTCGTTTTGTCTCTGTTTTGAAAAGAAATCGAGGTTCCTAAGATTTAAAACATCAGGTTAGGAAGAAAGTAATGAAAGACATAAGGCATGGAAATGCAATTTTGGGGGATATTGGAAGGACAAGGATTTTCCTTTCTGCTTTGTATTTTTCTCCATACCTGATTCCTCTAGAATTTGGCATTCTTAATGAGTAATGATATAAAATTTCCTTTGCATGAAACCAATAAGACCAGTTTCAAATTATGGTTTTAATAACCAAGACTTTGACTAGAATGCCATGCCTGAAGGAGGCATGCCTGGCCTCTGGTTGTTACCAGAAAGCCTTGCGGAACTAAAATTGACTTTGGAAACTAACAAAAGCCCACTGGAGAAGTGGCCTGGTACCTTGCTTTTTCATGTGGTTCATGGAATTCTTTCCAGGGAAGGAATGAAGGTTGCTTTCCTGAAAGACTGGCAAGGAGTAACCTTAAGATATGATGGGAACCTCGAAGGCTTGAGGAGTATATGTACTGCAGACAAAGCTGGGTGGCAGTTGTGTGGCTTAGGTTCTCTGACCTGAAGGTCTGTCTAAGGATCAATCTGAAGGTTCCTTGTGGAAGTTCCAGCATAGTAAACTTTAAAAAGCCTGTGTATTCAGTGCTGCTCTTATTTTTATGCAAACGATGAGGCAAAATTGAAAACTGGCAGTCTTTTTGAGGCCAGTGAGGGTAATCTTAGGGAGTGGAATTAGGTTTTAAGGAAGATCAAAATGCTCAGTCATGATCATCGGATTCTAGTGCAGCTGTCTTCAAAGTTTGTTTTCACTTGAGAATTGAACTTGTTTAACTAGACGATGTCAAATTGTCACTGGTTAGTATCATTCCTTGCAACTGAACATCTTTCCAAGAACAGTCGTAAGAAACCCACCTGCATAGCCACCTACTGAGACTCAATGGTTTGTCTGGGCTAAACAGTTGAGTTGGTGAAGTATGGGGTAGCCTACTGACTTCGCTTTAAAACTGCTTTCTTTTCTGCCATTATAGTTTGGACAGAAAGGGTCCAGACGTGATAAAGGGGGGAGTTTCAGGATATTCCCCTCAGCCTAATTTCAGTATAGAAGGAAGTAAGGCTTCAGACAGGTGTGACACACCTTGCACACCTTCCTCCAAGGAAGCCATTTTTTTCTTAATCAGAGACACTGTTAGAATTAACTCCTACCTTTGTCATTTAGTTGTTATGTTTCTAATTGTACCTTCTAACACTCTTGCCAAATTTTTCACCTCCAAAATACAACAAGGATGCGAACTCATCCAGTAATGCCATCCTTTGGAAATCACACATGCTGCTTTCCAGGGAAAACCAACTAATATGGACTTTGCAAGACCCTTCTCTCTCATGTGAAAGCTCTCCTCCACTTCAGACCCCCTTTGTTAGGCACCACTGGACCAGAGGATAGGTAGGACTATGCTCCTTGGCCAGCAGAAGAATGAGACCTTCATCCATCTGCACTTGTAACATTACAAGTGTCCAGAGTGTTAAAGGGGTAATTGTAACAGGGGAGAATTCTCCCTGGAAATGTGAAGGGATGGAGAAACACCAAAGATGGCACATGTGTGCATCACCCTGGCAACTGGGATGACACACACATAGCACAGAAAAAGAGGCACACAAGGCTGGTGTCAAAACTAGGAAGGTGATTAAATGGGAGGGACATATCTTCCTATCTACTTCTGCCACACAGGGGGACTATGTGGGGGGGGTCTTTAAAAGCAGAGTAAGGGCAAACACCATGCTTTTTTGTGCTCCCGCATTCCCTGGCTGGTGGGTCTGTAGTTGGGGGTTGAATTTCCTGATCCGGGGACCCAGCTGGAGGAATTCTCAGTGCCTCCTGCTATAATGTTGCAGGACCTGCCTAGCTGGGACGACAGCAGGTTTTGGGTAGGAGGGTGGGGAAGAGGCTTAGGGCTTGGGTGGTAGGCAGGGGTATATGGCTCAGACTGGCAGGCTTGGGGAGGCTCAATCTGGCAGCTCAGGTTGGGAAGTCCCACACACCTTCCCAAGGTGGGAAGCTGTGGTGGCCACCGCCCACCTGCAGCCCATGTGTCTGGCATGGGCCTAGCAAGCCCCGTGCCCCTTCCCAAGGTGGGGAGCCATGGTGGCTGCCACCCACCCATGGCCCATGCCAGTGCAGACCTGTCGGCTACGGCCCCAGTGCCACCTGGGAGGATCAGGCCCCATGCCCCTCCCTGAGTGCTTCTGGCCTGACCAGGAGCACTGCTGGTTCTGGGAGCCAGGCTGGTAAGAAGTGGGCAGGAGATTTGGGCTGGCAGGTTTAGGGAGTCAGGTCCAGAAGGCAACATGGCAGGACGACAAGCCCAGTTGTGAAGCCATGGGAAACCGCTGCAGTGGCCACCTGCCAGCAGCCTACTTGTTCCTTTGGCAGCGGGGGTGGTGCTGAGCATCAAGAAATCTACTATGCCTGGCTGCTGTGGCTCAGTGGATTGATCGTCAGCCTGCGAACCAAGTGTCGCTGGTTTGATTCCCAGTCGGCACATGACTAGGTTGCACGTCAGGTCCCCATTTGGAGGCGTGAGTGAGAAGGCAACCACACAGTGATGTTTCTCTCTCTCTCTTCCTCCTTTCCCCTCTCTCTAAAAATAAATAAACAAACAAATAAATAAAAAATTAAAAAAAAAAACAACTACTATGGACCTGAATAGACAATTCTCTTAGAAGGACATACCGAGAGCCCACAGGCATATGAAAGGATGCTCAACATCAGTAGCCATCACAGAGATGTAAATTAAAGCCACAATGAGATACCACCTCACACCATTCAGAATGGCAATTACCAACAAATCAACAAACCAGAAGTGCTGGCTAGGATGTGGAGAAAAGGAAACCCCAGTGCACTGTTGGTGGGAATGCAG